>NW_025963791.1:24270002-25472002 GCF_023055435.1 Haliotis rufescens | reverse complement strand
ACTATCCTGAAAAGACGTCTATCCTCTCTCTTAGAGGTCTTTCTTGGCCTACCCGACCTATGCCTCCCATTGACATCATTGGTTTGACCATGTTTGACAATCAAACGAGTGATAACACTGTGATGACGACCCATTTGTCTTGCAATGGCCCTGCATGACATGCCAGCATTTTTCATGCCTACTACTTGCCATCTTTCAGCGTTCGCTAACTTTCTCCTCACCATGGCTGATTTTCAACCTCTATTGGAAGGGGAATCTCACACAGGAGCAAAATGCAACCACGTGCCTGAAACTTGAATTTCACTATTTATAGGGTAGGGGAACTGCAGCAACACGTAAAGCACGCTTTCCTTGTGGTATCTGGACAAATTTGGGTTCATGAAACTATGGAAGCCTAATTCAGTCATACATCATCATATTTCGTATTTCCGATTCCCACACGTGAAATCAAGAGACTATGAATATGGTGGCGCTTAACTTTTGTGCATGTGTATAGATAAGGCCAGATTTGTCCTGTTGTCAATTCTGCCCCAAAAGAAAAAAATTATAGTGAAGATGTATATATACTGAAACGTAAAAGAAACGTCACCCAAAGTAACATTGCATGAAAAGTTGTCATTTAAATATCTGGGTATTTTTTGTCAAAGTTTCTGAAATTTAACATTGCCTTGTCCGCAAAAATGAAATTTGATGATGAAAAAACAAAACAGATGACAATAAAACCGATCGCCCGAAAGATCTTGCCCTATAAAAAATCCACCCAGATCGGATAACATTCATTCGTTATTGAATTGCTACCACATGCCAAGATTGACAAGAAATCAGTGACACCAAGCCCTTGGGCGAGTGTAAGCTGGACAAACCGCCCGGGAAGAAGACAGTGCATTTCAAGTCCACGTAAAGATCATATATAGGCTCCAGCAACGGTACCAGACCACCAACACTACAGATGACCGACCACGTAGTGGAAGACCAAGGGTCACCACCCGACGTCAGGATCGTCAGATTGTGCAACAGCATCTTCAAAATCGCTTTGTTACTGCTGCGGAAACTGCTCGACAGACCATGGGGACATACCAGCCACACATTAGTGCGGACGCCGTGCGACGACGATTGACGAGCAGACACCTCCACTGTCAAAGGCCACGCCGAGGACCCATGCTGACACCATGTCATCGCCGGGACCGTCTTCAGTGGGCAACACAGCACCAGAGAGAGAGAGAGAGAGAGAGAGAGAGAGAGAGAGAGAGAGAGAGAGAGAGAGAGAGAGAGAGAGAGAGAGAGAGAGAGAGAGAGAGAGAGAGAGAGAGAGAGGGGACGCCGCGCGGGGGACGTAATTGGAAGGCTTGTGTTGTTGAGATAGACTCTTTGGGTGGTCCGAGCATCATGGGGTGGGGTGGAATTGGTCTTGCACAGAGGGTCGGCCCTGTGGTTTTCAGAACATCGGTCCAGGAAGGGGCAATGGTTTCACAGCAGCACTATACATTGATCAAGTCTTGAGACCACACGCCATACCTCATTTGGCACGTCGCCGCAACCACGAGTTTCAGCAAGATAACGCCCGTGCCCACACTGCGAGAGCAAGAAGAGACTTCCATCATCAGAATGGCATCAGAATCATTCAGTGGCCTTCCCTCAGTCCCGATTTAAATCCCATTGAGCACTTGTGGGACGGCTGAATGACGACCGACCAAGGCCGACAACTGAAGCTGAACTGCGTCAGTTGCTCCTCAGTGTGCAGGATCAAGTGCCTGTGGCCTTCATCAACCGCCTCATCCATTCAATGTATAGACGTTGCACGGCAGTCATCAATGCACATGGCGGACACACGAGATACTGACTTGTGATGTCACTTTCTCAGAGACTAGTGTTGTGTTTCACTTTAAGAACATTTGTCACTTTAATTCAACCTTGATGATCAGTTTTACCAAGTTTTATCTTTTTAATATGTCTCAAAGTATGTTAACAGTGTTTGGACAAATAAGGTTTATCATATATCTATCGATGGTGACGTTTCTTTTGCGGTTCAGAATATATAGAGACTTTCTTTTCTCTTCATTGTATAACATATGTAGGGGTGTACTTTTCGTCCCTCATAATGTTTTTCTTATGCGCGTTAAGTGGATGTTTTCAATAATATTTAAGCTTTCAAATCACCATAATTCTAAGCCGTAAGTTAAGATTTGCGTTACTACAGCGTCGCATAGCTTTAGCTGTTAGTTAATTGACAAAGCATAATACGTAGATCTTGATAAAATAAAATTCATGGCTTTCGTACCCTTTTCAAACAAAGTGAGTGAGTGAGTGGCGTTTTACGCCGCTTTTAGCAATATTCCCGCATTATCATGGCGGGCTTCACCCATGTCGGGAATCGAACCCGGGTCTTCGGCGTGACAAGCGAACGCTTTAACCACTAGGCTACCCGACCGCCCCCTTACAAACTTCAAACTACAAAGAATTTCTTGTAGAAGTACATTTCTTATTGGATACAACACCAAGGTATGTGTATTCATTTACCTTTTAATAAGCAAACGTCTGATAATACAAATGTGTAACTACATTATCGTTTGCTACCATTAAATATGAGGACTTTTTTCAACATTAGGGGCGGTCGGGTAGCCTAGTGGATAAAGCGTTCGCTCGTGACACCGAAGACCCGGGTTCGATTCCCGACATGGGTACAATATTTGAAGCCCATTTCTGGTGCCCCCCGCCGAGATATTGCTGGAATATTGCCAATCTCATTAAAATCAGATCTCAGTTCTCGCTATCGCTAAACAAAGATCTGAGGACATCCCATTACGGGTCACGTCAGAACGACTATTCATCCAACCAATTAGAGTGAAAGTGACAGTCGGAATGTTTTTTCTAATCATTCAACGACGATATATTTAACACGGGGTATTCCGAACGACAGTTACGGGTTTTATGATTATATCCATACAATCTAGGCCATCTATAAGCCATATGAAATATATTATGAAAAATGCATTATAGTTTTACGTCAACACGGTTCTTAAAACCTTGAAGTTTAATAAAACTTTAAGTCATTTGTCATATTTGTCCTCACTGAACTTGCTGAAGTTTCCATTTGTGATGAGAGGTGCTAGCAAACCGCACAAATGACATAATTGATTGAATACTTTGTTACTGTAATTCCTTTATCCATTCAGTCTCAATTTCTGATGTGGGGTGGTTGCAAATTGCTCAAGCAACAACAAACGTCAAATACAGAGAGTCCAGAATGCAGCTGAAAGATTGATCACCAGAGTCAAATAGACTGAACACATCACTCGTGTCAGAAAAACCTCTTCACTTGCTTCCCATCAAATTCAGAATCCAGTACAAAACCCTTCTCTTTGTTTTCAAGAGAGTCAAAGGACAAGCACCAAAATATCTGTCTAACCTTCCAAATCCTAATTAGCCAACTCGATCTCTTCGCTCCGGTGACAAGTCTCTACTACATATTCCTCGCACAAGAACAAAATCATTTGTTGACAGGTTTTCCCTATATATGGACCTTTCCTTTAGAATAAAAACTGCCACTTGGCCTTCGATCTCGAGAAGAACTCTCGGCTTCTAAAATTCAACTTAAAACTCGCCTTTTCACCACAGCTTATGCTTAAGAGGAAAAGTGGACACAGTGAGCGCTTTTGAGCCAATTCATCGGATATAAGCGCTGCATAACATTTTGTATTATGTATATCAATTATTTGTTACATGTGAACAAACAGGTTTATGTCCTTGGGAGCAATTTAGAAGTTGGAACTATATTGTGTTTATGTGTATCAGACAGACAAACAGACAGACAGACAGACAGACATACAGCCATTTTATTCGTATTTTTGGCCAAGGGGCCAAAAGTACAGTGACAGTTTTACAAAAAGTGTGTACTGGGCGCATGTTAGGATCAGTTAAATTCAACTCTATACGGTTGTTGACAATTTATATTAATCTTTTGGCACTTTATTTACAAATATAGCGAGTCATTGAATTATTTTTGTATTTTGAGTTTCTAGAAGATGTACAATGTTTTGTTGGTTTGGGTTGCTGATATAGAAATTAGGAATATATTTCTTTCTTTCTTCTGCATACAAAGGACATTCAAATAAAATATGAAATTCATCTTCCTGCAAGTTCAAACAATACTGACACATAACTATACTAATATCGTCAACTTTTGATCTTCTTAGCAGTCGCGACTATTGAACTTTGTAATGGATCATCATAGTTACGGAGATGATACGGCTTGTAGATATACTCGGGTGCAATGTTAGAGTTATATGTCGATTATGTGTGCAAAACCACATGGTAGCAACCTAAATTATTACCAATATGTGAAGCGCCATCCGAGCATAATCAGATCGCTGTGGAGCAGAGGAGCCCGTTTGATCGGAAGGTCGCCTTTCGTGGCGATCGGCGGTGCTCTGAGGTGATAACGGTAGTGCGATCAAGTAGCCATCTGACGGCTTTCTTGTGCAGGGAAGTCGACAGACGGCGACCTTGACGATCATGGAGATCAGTTAGAGATCAGATAATGATCCATATGTGCTTTTGGAGATCTTAGCGTTCTATATGACAATCTATGGCGTATAAGGGGCTGCTCGACGCTTGTGGAGTGCCTTACTCTCTGACTTCTTGAAGCAACGTTCTTCATTTAAACCAAAAGCAATGTCGTCTCCCTCCAGTTCCGCGACTACGGCCCAACCAGACAGGGATCTATCAGCTAATCTAATATGCTTGTTTCGCTTGTGGATCTCTCAAGCAAAACTCTCAAGGGAATCTTTCAACTATGGTGAAATGTACAATGTAATACATTGTTTGAGTCGTTCATTGCAAATGTGTTTGGTCTGTTGAGGGCGTTTATATATTTGTGTGTTTGACTTTAGAGAAAAGTACTCCCCAAGAAATTCATGACCGCAAATTCAAAAAGAGTAACGGGTGAAAAATGGGTCTACCAAATTGATCTCGAGCCAAAACGTCAGTCCATGGAATGGCACCATTCCAATTCTCCAGCACCAAAGAAATTCCAGTCTTCAGGATAAGTGAAGAAAGTTTGGCCCCTGTATTCCTGGATGCGAAGGGTGTGATATTTTTTGAAAGTCAAAAGACGTTTACCGGTGCCTAGTATGGCACTTAGCTTTATCGCCTGAGAGATTTTATCCAAGAAAAACCGCGAGGAATGGTGACTGCTCGAGTTCTACCTTTTCATTTTAGTACCTCTTCTCACGCATCTCGACTTGCAAAGGCTTTTGTGCGACAATGTGGGTTCGAAGAGCTTCCTCACCCTTCATAGTCGCCACACCTCGCACCAAGTGATTTCCACATGTTTCCTAAACTGAAAGAACACTTTCGTGGAAATCGCTATGACGACAACGATGACCCCAAAACTGCTGTTGATGTTTTTTTCAAGGTGGCTTCAGAAAACACCTCCCTGACTGGAATTGAAAAGCTTCACTATCAATATGAGGAGTTTATTGAAAAGCAGGGAGATAAATAAAATTTAAAACCCTTTCACAATTGTTTGTTTTGTTTGTTAGACTTAGAACGTTTTGACCAGCCCTCGTACCTAACACTCGAAGATCCGGGGTAGAATAGGCCTCCAGCAACCAATGCTTGCCTTAAAAGGCGACTATGCTATGGGATCGGGTGGTCAGGCTCGCTGACTTTGTTGATGCATGTAATCGTATCCCAATTACGTGGATCGATGCTCATGATGTCAACCACTGCATTGTCTGGTCCAGACTCGATTATTTACAGACAGCCGTCATAAAACTGGAATATTGCTGAGTTCGGCGTTAAACAACAAACAAAAAAACCTAACACTCTGACTCATAATCATCTATAGTTGAAGGTCGCTGGTTCAACTCCTGGCGATTTCACACCAAAGGACGGTAAACGATAACACCTATTGTTACCCTGTATGGCGGTCGGCATTAAGGATATAAAACAAGGACTGGTCGGCTGTCCTTGTCTGTGTGGGATATATTGTTAAACTTTGACATGCAGTGTATCCTAGAGGCCTAGTATTTTGGATCTGATCTATGGCCCCGAAAATCCAGTGACAGGGCAAGCCGATTTTTGATGAAGGTAGCAAAGTGCCATAGGAAACCACAATTAGGTGTTTAGAGTTGCATGCCTTAGTCAATCCAGGGCGATTGGGTTGCCTAGTGGTTAAAGCGTTCGCTCGTCAAACTGAAGACCCGGGTTCGATTCCCCACATGGGCACACTGTGTGAAGAACATTTCTGGTGTGCCCCGCCGTGATATTGCTGGAATATTGCTTAAGGCATAAGTATAATAAGCTTAAGTATAATAATCATTGCATTCAAGTACAGGACTTGTTGGTGAATATTCAACATCGCCTTTATCACAAAATTTTAAAGCAATCTTTAAGTTTTGTCAACGTCGAAGACAGGGGTTTTACAATTTGTGTATTGGCTCATTGTCATCGTGCCCCGAATGCGTGGATCTTTTGCTATGCTATTAGCAACTAGTCTTCTCGCCCGGATTATATATTGGCAACCATGACTTAACTTTAATATTGCTGATTGGGGAGTAAAACAATATTTAAGCATATTTCACTGGATGGTAGGACGATGCATCGGACATTAGTATATTCTCTTCGCCTTCTTCTTGGGAATTTTCCCGTGGACACGCCAGAAACCTATGATTGTGGGTTCGAATCCCGGTTCGCCCCGATTACGTTTCCAGGTTTGTCAGCACTATACCCGTGCTCGTGGGTTTCACCGAAGTGATAAACGTCTGAGACCTGCATCACTTCGGGCTTTCCTCCCACATTAAGCTGACACGCCGCAATATAACTGGAATACTGTTAAAAGCGGCGTTAAACACAACTCACTCACTCACTCTGGGGAATTTAATGTGTCATGCCCAAAACGTATGGACTAAATCAAACACATTCTTGACTTATTTACCGATACAAGAATTGCAAAGCACATAGAATCACGGTGCTTATCTAACGATTACGCCGCCTACGCCCGAGACAGACCGACTGACCGATAACTTGAAGGCGCACATCCAAGGATAAATTAACTGAAGTTTAAGCATTTATTGACAGAAGACAATAACAACCTAGCTACATCATTGAAGCTTAAATTGAGCAATTAACAATAAGACTCACACAGCGTGAAGATGTCTGAACAGGTGAGTACACACAAGCTGGCAGTATTGAATGTAACAAGTCACTTCTAATACACATCCGATCCAATCTAAATACACAGAGAATATTACAAATCTACACAGGTATACGTTGCCATAACGCCAGTCTAATCAGATTAACGGACATCGCTGGGACCATCTGTTATGTAACCCGCTTCCATATAAACATCTGGACAGAAACTCCTTTCGTTGGGGGAACCAACGCGACTGTGCGAACTCATGTTCGGGATTTTCTTGCAGAGGAAACATAGCGTTAAGCTTATATAGCTTGAGGGGAGAAAAGTGCAGGCGTCGGAGTAGTAACTCCAGCTCGGGTGGTCCTCCATGTACATATTTGAAATGACATTCAGATTAATCCAACCGCGACAGACAGATGTGATCTACAGTCATCAACGTCGAAAAAAGGCCAAGGACATTTAAGCAACTGTCACAGTTTAACAGTTTGACACCGAATATATACGGTGTACGCCAACAACATATTATATATAGGTCTAAGCCAGGATGTATAGTTCACAACACAGGGCATATGCAGTCTGGACCAACGTGTATGATTAACAATACGGGGTGTATACAGTCTGAGCCAGAACGTATTGTTGACAACAAAGTCAACATCACGTCAACTTTCGGTCTTAGGCAGAGTGCAAAGTTGAAAGCACATGGTGTATATACGGCCTAAGACACAACGTGGCCTATTCGGTGTAAAACAGCACATATCATTGACAACACAGGGTGTGTAGGTCTTTGTTAGAACGTAAAGTTGACATAACAGTGTATGAGCCACTAAGCCAGACTTTCATTACGTTATTGGTGCAAAAAGTACGTATTCTGTTTATGCGATATGGGTTGAGGCGTCATGGCGTCTTGCCGCTGCATGACACACCCAAAACACTTACGAACTTACGAAACTGTCGCAATAGACAACGTGGATACCTTAGTGTCACTTGCGCTTGTGTCTCCAGTGTACTTCCGGCTTGTTCGTTTCTTTATTGGACAGCATGTAATGACACGCCTGAATTCTTCACGCAACGGCTGACTGGCCACGATGTAGATGATGAAGTTAGCGGAGGAGTTGACAATTTCAAGCCAAGTTGACATTATTCCGACGACCTTGTAAATATTGTTCCGAGTTCTAGGGAAGCTGTATTCGTAGTCAAAGAGTTGTATGAGGATTAAAAGTGCACCTGGTGTCATGCAGAAGAAGAACAGGAGAGCCAGACCCAACAATGTCTGAGTGATGCGCTGTTCTGCTGACGTCTCGTCGCGATTCTGATCCGTCATCTGGGAGCGCGTTGACTTGGAGCGGTACAGTCCCACAATGATGGCGATGTTGCAGATGATGACGACGGCGATGGGGGTGAAGCGAAGGAGGGACGTTCTGAGGATATAAAGCGCAGAATAGAAGTCAAAGTTCTTTCCTACCTCCGACACTTTGAGAACTGTGGCCATTTGTGTCGAATTGGGTATAGGGACCTCAGTAGGCACGTACTCCAGGGAACTCGGAAGATATAAGGCTACAACCAGAAGACTGCAGATGAATATTGAAACTCCCATTGTCTTCCTTGTCCAAAGTGATTTAACTTTTAAAGGTAACAACACAGCACACAACCTCTCCAGCGTCATAACTACGATCAGTAAATTTGATGTACTACCGAAAACTGACATAAGAAAAGATCCAAAATATGGAAATGCTTTTCGTGAGATATAAAGTCCAGGTTTATAGTCTAAAGCGATGGAGATTCCGATCAGAGAGAAGAGTATCGTTCCAATGAGGTGTAGAAAGTCATAGACAGTTAGAGAGAGGAGAACCATCTTGGTTGTGTCCCGCATCTTGTGACGTAATAAGACCACAAAACTGATTGCGTTTCCAACAAGACCAATGAGGGCTGTTACCGGCATGATGGACGTGTACATTACCATCCTGTAGATAAACACGGCTTCAGCTGGGATGACGAAGTAGCCGGGTGGATAAAATGATTTAATCGTAGTGGCTGGTTCAGTGACATTCAAGTCATCTTCTGTTCGATTTGGTAGAGTAGTGATCTCCATGGTAAAGTTTTCCATTTTAGCTGGATCTGTAAATGGGATGAGAACAATTGTCAATGTTGATATTTTACATTTGACAGTTGTTGTATAAAGCCTAAATTCTGTATTAATTTATCAAATTGACTTGTATATCCTTTGTGTAGGAGGTTGTCATGGTTATAAAACTAACACCTTATCATGCTTAAAGAGTAAGCTATTGTTTGAAGTCAGTTACCGCAGTTTTGATATCGGTCGTATGTATTCAGGTGCTACGGAGGAACATAGTGTTTACAATCTCGTGAAGTATCGACGATGCATTTAGCTAAGACTCACGACCGATCGATAACGATTACGATTACGATTACGATTGAGATATAATGAAGTTAGGTGGGGAAAAATCGTTGTATGTATGATAAAGTGTCCTTTATATGATCCAGGTGTAGAGGATGTATATTGTTTTACCTGTATGTGCCAATTGTTATCACTAATGTAAATATGCATACATTTAAAACTATAATTGCCACAAACGGTCCTGAACAAATCAAATCATTATGCTTGTTTGTTTATGATGCTTATGAAAGAAGGTTGTTTAGAATCATGTGTATTACCGCTACTGCACTTGTAAATTGTCATTTGTATCTTTACATCTGACCTTCATACTGAATAAAGTAATGGTTGATTGATTAGTTCTGCAATTCATTTTCAATATATATTAATATTTATATAAGTTATCAGTATTGTTTCATGTGCATATTATATGTATCTCTTAATGTGTTTTTTGACGCGTGATGATCGGGGGTAGAACAGGTCTTCGGCAACCCATACATAAAAGGCGACCTTGCTTGTCGTAAGAGGCAACTAACGGGATCGGGTGCTCAGGCTTTCTGACTTGGTTGATACATGTCATCGTATCCCAATTGTGTGGATCGATGCTCATGATGTCAATCACTGCATTGTCTGTTCCAGACTCGATTATTTACAATATATTTAAAATCTTGCTGAATTCGGCGTTAAATACCAAACAAACAAACAAACAAACAAAACATGATGTGTTTTGTGTATATTGTACCTGATATATTGTATTTCAAGGACTTTCAAATGTATTAAGAATTCCCTTGCTGCTAATTTAGTATTGTCATTGTCATGTTTCTCTCAATGATGTCCAAGCTAACCCGTGAGATTAGGATCACCCGAGTAAGAGTGAACACTATATCCATAGCCGTGTACATTTGGTAAGTGCACCAAGCATTAAGCCATTTTGTGGGCTGGCTGGGATCCTGGAATGAACACCCTCTATGCTTTAAAGACCCCTCATATATTTTGCCTAATGTTCTACTAAATAATTTCAGATATTTTGAAATAAATTTGATAAATTGTTATTGTTTTAGAATCATCACGTTTTTGTTAAAAAGTTACGTATCAGCTCGACTGTTCGTTGAAACCACAACAAGTCTCAAAATGGGTTTGGGTTTTAAGTAAAGAATATTTTCTGTTGTGATATAAACTGTAGTAATGGCTTTTTCGCAGATGAATGTTATAGCAACTATATGCTAATATATGCCTTAAGCGGAATTACACGATTACATTATTATTTGTGCAAAATTAATTTGCAATAACTTAAACAAATTACCACGGGATGATGGTCTGTTGCAAACGACAAAACACAAACACTGGTTTATGAAGGTACTAAGAGGCGATTGCCCTAAGTTGTCATACAGAGCTACAAATTCTTTTTAATAAGCGGATATTTCACCAATAAATTCAAATAAAGATAAAATATGAAGATACCACTGAAAAACAAACATTAAACAATAACACATCACGAGACAATCGTAAAAAGAACAGGAATATGGTCGTAAGACGTTAACACATACCTGTAGGGCAAAGTAGTCTCTTCAAAGACAGATGGGGAAGTGACAGCGAGTTATTAGTGAATCAAAGTAACATAACATCTCCTAATGGGCCAAATGGATTTGTAACCATCACGATGTTTTCCGCACTGATCAATTTTCACTTGCCTAACGTTAATTATCACCGCTGCCAGAAAGGTGGTTTGTATTAATGCGTTCTTTGTGTTGCTTTTGGTCATCACGAGGTGCTTGTCAAGAATCGTCTGAATGTTGATCCAATCGCTGTCAGCTTGTCGACATTGAAATTGAAGGTGAAAATGATATGCAGTGATTGTATTGGCTGCATAAGACATTTCATCCTAATACGATGATTGTTTTAGTCAGAAATTATTTAAATAAAAAAAGAATTCACTAAATAAAAGTGACAAAATCCTTTCCATATTCATATGAAATCTCTGCCAAAAGCAGAGTCAATTGTACGATTCCGACTGTATCATGAGCATGTGTTTATAAGTCACTATCGAACACTGATGATGCCAGGTGTTCCCCAAAAGGTGAGCGTATCCTGCCCCACCGGTGGCACACGTCACAAATACACGCAATTGCAAATCAATTTTTCACTTAAAAAAATACGGGAACATATGGTACATGTCAAAATAGGGAAGTGCATGTACATCATGCTTGTAAATGATGCGCGCGTCACATTTGGACATTTCATCCGCATGTCTACCATTAAACCTTTTGAAAACTTTCCTGAGGCCTTGAATGTTGTAACCTTGAATTAGCAATTTCGTATGAGGCTCTGAGTGAGTGAGTAAAAATTTAACGTCACATCGGCATTATTTCAGCCATATCGTGACGAAAAAAAGTATTATATTAAAAATAGTTATATTTAGACTGTATACAAACCTGTCGTCGAAGGACAGTAAAATAACTAGATTTATCACAGATTTTATTTACAACTAGTCGATAACCATAAAAATATAACGATACAAGATAGAAATGAGCAATAGATCGCCAGCCACTGAAGAGAGATCACCATGCCAGGGTCCATGGGGACTTACAGTACTTTTGCTACCTGCATGGACCCCAGCTGGATTTACATCATCCCTTCAGCTGTTGGCGATTATTGACAAATTTAGCCAAACATTAAAACAACACATATGCTACGATTGAAAACGTGGTAGAAAAACAATATACTTTGAAAGACGTGATTCTACATACCCTCTCAGGGGGACAATAATTATACACTCCTTTAACCCCCTTCGAGAATACAATCTCAGTTACTGATTTATATTACCTATTGTAAATGTGAATTTATTTATTTACATAACATCATAATCAACATTTATGAAACAATTCAATTTCCTTAAAAAACAACAAAAATAAACGAGAACTTACCTGATGAAAACAATCCTTGATTCCTGAAACTTTGAAATATTGATCCCTCGTGATGGAAAAATCAATACAGTCAAGCAGGACATGCTTGATCGTGATTCTTTCATCACAAGGGATGCAGAATGGAGGATCCTCACCTTTTAGTAAATATTCATGAGTATATCGTGAATGGCCAATACGACATCGTCTCAATACGACCTCTTCAAATCTGGACTGACAACCCAAGTAGGTATAACCGATATTTGTTTTTATTGGATGTAATTTATTTATACCCATTTGGGTGTCCCACTTCTTCTGCATTAGATCTCTGATGTAACATATAATGACAGGTTTTTAATCACCTATAGGAAGTGGTGTCACAGACTTGTTAAGTGCTGCCTTTGGTGCAGCATCAGCCAAAATGTTACCAACGATCCCAACATGCTGGGTAACCAACAAAAGACGATGTCGTTTTGGCCATTTGCGAGATTATCGTGTAATTCAATTATTTCAAGTAATATTGGATGCTGACACGACATATTTTTCATTGCTTGAAGACAGGACAACGAGTCTGAAAAATGATAAATTCATTGTGTTTAGACTGGCTATTTATATAGTTTAGAGCAGTTAATATGGCCTTTGATTCTGCTGTAAAAATTGAAGAGCCATCCGGTAATCTAGTTGATATAGAGTCGGATCCAATGATGGTAGCGCTGGCAACAGCAACTCCATCCTTGGGTCCATCTGTAAATATTGATTTGTAAGTGTTATATTCGCTTCTTAACTGATTATATTCTTGTAGATATTGTAGTTGATTAGTGTCAGATTTCTTTTGTTTAGATAATTGTAAGATCCACCTGTGGCTTTCCCAATTGCCAAGGAGGAGAAGAAAGCAGGCGGAAAGGATATATATTTTCGAGTTCATTTTTGCAGCAGAAATGAAAGTTTGATTCTGATTGCTAGTGGTGGAATAAATGATGATCTTTTATTGAAAAGATCCCCATAAAGAGGATTAAAAACGCAGTTGTAAGCTGAATTAGACTTATTTGAATATAGTTTAGTTATGTATAATTGTAAAGACAGTTTAATACGGCGCTGTTTAAGAGAAGGTTCATCGGACTCAATGTACAAACGGTCAATAGGAGATGCTCTAAAAGATCCAGGGCAGAGTCTTAGACCTTGATGGTGGATGGAAACTAAAAGTTTAAGATTGCTTTTACAGGGCCCACCATAGATGATGGAGCCATAGTCGAGTTTAGAACGGACAAGTGATCTATATAAGTGAAGTAAGGTCGTCTGATCTCCTCCCGAATGGAATAAGAAACGACCTTTAATAAATCCAGTGCCTTCAGACATTTAGCTTTCAAATATTTAATATGTGGTAAGAAAGTAAGGTGATGATAAAAAATTATTCCTAAAAAATTAGCTTTTTTCATTGGATTTTAATTGGACTTCCAGCTATATGTAATTCTGGGTCCCTATGTGGTTTATATTTTCGACAGAAATGGATACAATTAGTTTTAGATTTAGAAAACTTAAAGCCGTTCTGCTCTGCCCAAACATTGATTTTATTCAAACAAAGTTGCAACTGTCTTTCAATCAATCGTGTGCATATTTTTACCTCGAAATGATACATTAAAATCGTCAATAAATAACGACCCTTTAACAGAGTCAGGTGGATCCCACATGTACCTGGAAAAGCCTATCTGTCCGTATCGCGTGTGTCCACCATGTGCATTGATGACTGCCGTGCAACGTCGATACATGGAATGGATGAGGCAGTTGATGAAGGCCACAGGCACTAGATGCCACACACTGAGGAACGTCTGACGCAGTTCTGAAGCCATTCTGCTCGAGGAAGTCTGTTGTTGCTCTCTCAGTATGGACACGGGCGTTATCATACTGAAACTCGTGGATGCGGCGACGTGCCAAATGAGGTATGGCATGTGGTGTCAAGACTTGATCAATGTACCGAGCTGCTGTGACACCATTGCCTCTCCCTGGACCGATGTTCTGGAAGAACACAGGGCCGACCCTCTGTGCAGGACCAATTCCACCCCACACCATGATGCTCGGACCACCCCACGAGTCTCTCTCAACAACACAAGCATCCGAATAACGTTCCCCGCGGCGTCGCCAGACTCTCTGCCATCTGCTGTTGAGATACAGTAACGGCTCTCGTCTGAGAAGAGGACTCTTCTCAACTGCTGGTGGCACCAATGCTGGTGCTGTGTTGCCCACTGAAGACGGTCCCGGCGATGACGTGGTGTCAGCATTGATCCTCGGTGTGGCCTGTGACAGTGGATGTGTCGACGCACGGATCCGCACTAATGTGTCGCTGGTGTGTCCCCATGATCTGTCGAGCAGTTTCCGCAGCAGTAACAAAGTGATCTTGAAGATGCTGTCGCCAAAACCGAATAACCAAAACCATCATCCAGCAACTACGATGCTAATGGAGTGCTTTCTCCAGTACTTGACCAATGGGCGAACACACTTCGTGAAGATGTAAGGGGCTGACGTGAGACTAAGGAAGAACTGCGAAACAGTAATACTTTCCAACACCTTGGCGTTTCCAAGTATGTTGACTAGGATGGATGTCAATGTGATGCCAACCTGACTTTAAACCAATATTGGGACCTGAGTTTTCGAAAAAGTCTAGTGCGACTTTATAGCCTTCAAAAACAATTTTATCTTTCGTGACAAACTGATTCACCTATCTCAGGTCTCTTTTTGCCTGAACGCTGAACAGACACTATAAGAGGATAACAACACGAGGAAGAGTATAACTTCAACAATGCATTCGTTTTTCAACAGTTCCTTAATAGACTCTGAAACAAACTTTCGATTTCTTTACAGCAGAGCTATTGTTTTTACTGTGTGCACGAGGTGGGCTGTCAGCTAAGGGTAACCTTCCTGAATAGTTTTGAGAATATATTCTGATGCATCAATGTAACTCCAAACTGAAATACACCTCCTTAAACTACCTTTCGCAATTGCAGAAAATAGTGACTCAATTTCAAATTGATCAATCATAAATATGTCTGAACATCCAGAGTCTTGATCTGTACCTCGGAGAGTTGAGACATCAGAATCGCCTGTGCGTGTGTTTCCCAAACTGTGTTTATTGGGAATTCAGCATCTGTCCCGTGTGAAGTTTTCCGACAAGAATCTGAAAAGGGTACCTTGTCGTCAATCACAAAGATAGAAGCGTAGGCTGTCTGATAGACGTATTGCCTTTGCTGAGCTTGAGGAAGATACAGATCTCGGCCATGAATCCATTATGAAAGTATTATTTATGAACATTTACAGATGAAAAAGATATCTGCTCGTTGGGTGCCAAAGTTTCCAAATGATCTTAAGGAAAAAAGAACTGGCATAGCCAGAGAAAATTGAGAGCTGATTGAGGAAGATTTTGTCTAATTCTAAAAGAGATTCGTAACGGGTGATGAAACATGGGTCTACCACTATGATCCCGAGTCAAAACGTCAATCCATGGAATGGCGCCATTCCACTTCCAAAGGAATTCAAGTCTTGAAGATCAGTGAAGAAAGTTATGGCCGTTGCATTCTGGGATGCAAAGGGTGTGATCCTTTTTAAAAGTGAAAAGAGTTCTTTTTTTATATTTCAGTACCCCTTCGCACACCTCTCGACTTGCAAAGGCTGCTGTGCGACAATGTTGGTTCGAAGAGGTTCCTCACCCTTCATACTCGCCAGACCTGGCACCGTTTCCACCTGTTTCCTAGACTGAAAGAACACCTTCATTGAAATCGCTATGATGACAACGATGACTTCAAAGCTGTTGTGAATGTTTTTTTCAGGATGTCTTTAGAAAACACCTTCCTGACTGGAATTGAAAAGTTTCACTATCGATATGAAGAGTGTATTGAAAAGCAGGGAAATTATCAGGTCTTTGAGAGGCATTTAGAAGTGATACACACAAGGAAGAGAATATACGGATGTTTCAGAGTATATGCTTACTCAAAATTACTATGTAGCTAATTACTGTAAAGTTTTGGCTTCCATTGTCTATTGCTAATCACCTATCAGCGCCAATCATCTGTTGGCTTCCCTTGTTAGTTTCTACCCTTTGTTTTTTCCACCTTTTGTTATCTTATTTTGTTGTTGTCCTTACTGTACACATATATGCTATCTGCCTCTTGGCATTCATTCACCAGATGAAGGAGTAAGCATGTACTCTGACACGTTGTATTCCTCATAATAAAGAAGTTGACATCCATATAATCTCTTCCTCAGGGAAATTATGATGTAAAAGTAAAATTAAAAAACACTTTCGAAATTGTTGGTTTTGTTTGTTAAGGTTCGAACTTTTTTACCAGCCCTCGCACCTAATACTCATTCATAATCGTCTAGAGTTGAAGATCGCTAGTTCACAACAAAGGACGTTAAACGATGACACTTTTTATTACCTTGTCTGGCGGTCGGCATTAAGGGTAAAAAACAAGGACTGGTTGACTGGTTTACTGACACAAGAAGTGCAAAGCACATAAGCACATACGATTGAGTAACGCCTCACAAACAGAGGAACCGAAACGTTTTAGCGAACGTAAATACACCCACGTGATGTTAAAAATACATCAATAGACAAACCGATGGCATTATGGCGCAGAGACAAGGATAAAACAAACTGAAGTTTGAACATTTATTGACACAAAACAATAATAACCAAGCTAAAATTATTGAGGCTTTACGTGAGCAATTAACAGTAAGACTCACACAGCGTGAGCATGTCTGAACAGGCGAGTATACACAAGCTAGCAGTACTGAATGTAACAAGTCACTTCTAGTACACATCCGATCCGATCTAAATACACAGAGAATTTTACAAATCTACACAGGTATACGTTGCCATGACGCCAATCTAAGCAGATTAACGGACATCAATGGGCTCCAACCACCTGTTGTAACCAGCTTCTATATGCAAATCTTGACAGTAACTACTGTCATTGGAGGAACCAGCACGACTGTGCGAACTCATGTTCGGGATTTTCTTGCAGAGGAAACATAGCGTTAAGCTTATGTAGCTTGAGGGGCGAAAAGCCTAGAAGTCGGAAGAGGAAACTCCGCTCGGGTGGTCTTTCACCCCTAGCGGCTATCCAAGGCTGTTGAGTGAGTTTTCTATGAAACTATAATCCGAAACTACGGATTGGCATTTAAACTAACATAAGTAGTACGACAATCATGATGTTGTGCAGCAATTGAACTTTAAGAAGATTTATTTATACAATCAAGACCTAAGAGGTCTTTTAATTAATGAAAAATCCGATGGAATTAAACATTTAATCTACATAAGCAATAACAATACAAGGGAACGGCTCCACAATCTGAACTTTGTCACACAGAGCAAGACGTCAATGTTCATATTTGAAATTACACTCAGATTGATCAAACGATGACAGACTGATGTTATCTTAAATCATCAACGTGAAAAAAACCCCTCAACAGGTCAAGGACATTTAAGCAACTGTCACATATTTACAGTTTGACACCGAATACATTCAAAGTTTATATAGGTTTAAGACAGAATGTTTAGTTCATAACCCATCGTATATAGGTCTGCGACAGAACGTACAGTTCACAACACAGAGCATGTGCAGCCTGGACCAACGTGTATGATTAACAACACGGGGTGTATACAGTCTAAGCCAGAACGTGTAGTTGACAACATAGTCAACATCCGGTCTTAGGCAGAGTGCAAAGTTGAAAGAAAACTTTGTATAAATGGGTCTAAGACAGAACGTAAAGTTGACAACATAGTGTATATATGGTATGAATCAGCGGTCAAAAACATAACGTATCACTGACAACACAAGGTATGTAGGTCTTTGTTAGAACGTAAAGTTGACATTACAGTGTATGAGCCACTAAGCCAGACTTTCATTACATTATTGGTGCAAAAAGTACCTATTCAGTTTATGCAATATGGGTTGAGGCGTCATGGCGTCTTGCCGCTGCATGTCACACCAAAAACATCCTCCGGTGCATTTGAACTTATGAAACTGTCGCAATAGACAACGTGGATACCTTAGTGTCACTTGCGCTTGTGTCTCCAGTGTACTTCCGGCTTGTTCGTTTCTTTATTGGACAGCATGTAATGACACGCTTGAATTCTTCACGCAACGGCTGACTGGCCACGATGTAGATGATGAAGTTAGCGGAGGAGTTGACAATTTCAAGCCAAGTTGACATTATTCCGACCAGGTTGTAAACATTATTCCGAGTTTTAGGGAAGTTGTATTCGTAGTCAAAGATTTGTAGGAGGAGAAAAAGTGCACCAGGTGTCATGCAGAAGAAGAACAGAAGAGCCAGACCAAACAATGTCTGAGTGATGCGCTGTTCTGCTGGCGTCTCGTCACGATTCTGATTAGTCATCTGGGAGCGCGCAGACTTGGAGCGGTACAGGCTGACACTGATGGCGATGTTGCATATGATGACGACAGCGATAGGGATGAAGCGAAGGAGGGACATTCTGACGATGTACAGCGTAGCAAAAAAGTCTCGGTTCTTTCCGAACTCCGACAGTTTGAGAACTGTGGCCATTTGTGTCGAATTGGGTATAGGGAAATCAGTAGGCACGAACTCCAGGGAATAGGGGAGAAACAAAGCTACAACCAGAAGACTGCAGATGAATATTGAAACTCCCATTGTCTTCCTTGTCCAAAGTGATTTGACCTTTAAAGGTAACACCACAGCGCACAACCTCTCCAGTGAGATAACGACTATCAGTAGGTTTGATATACGACCGAAAACTGACATAAAAAATGATCCAAAATATGGAAATGCTTTTCGGGAGATATAAAGTCCAGGTTTATAGTCTAAAGCAATGGTGACTCCGATCAGAGAGAAGAGTATCGTCGCAATAAGGTGTAGAAAGTCACTGACAGTTATGGAGAGGAGAACTATCTTGGTTGTGTCCCGCATCTTGTGACGTAATAAGACCACAAAACTGATGACGTTTCCAACAAGACCAACGAGAGCTGTTACAGGCATGATGGACGTGTACATTACCAACCGGTAGATAAACATGTCTTCAACAGGGATGACGAAGTAGCCGGGTGGATAAAATGATTTAATCGTAGTGGTTGGTTCAGTGACATTCAAGTCGTCTCCTGTTCGATTTGGGAAGGAAGCGGTCTCCGTGGTAAAGTTTTCCATTGTAGCTGGATCTGTATGTAGGATGAGAACAATTGTCATTATTGATATTGTACATGTAAGAAATGTTGGACATTGATTTATTAAATTGACGTATATTACCATTGTGCAGATAGCTGTCATGGTGTTAAAATTAACTGCTTTTCGTATTTGGAGATTAAACAATTTTTTTGCATTTTAAAATATTGTATCGCAGATTTGATATTGGTTGTATGCATGCACGTGTGAAGGATGAACAAAGTGTTTACAATCGCGTGAAGTATTAATGATGCATGAAAATAAGGATCACGACAGATCCCAGATTGTGATGTGTATTTTCCTATACCTTCTGGTAGGCTATATCAAACGCCACGTCCCCAACAAATCCCAATTCGGCACATTGCAAAAATATTGTCAATACACGCAATGGCCAATATAGATAACTCTTCCATTTCTTTGGTTTATTTACATCTGCCCTTTTATCTCAAGATACTTTTTCAAAAGTAGTAACCAAGTTATATTCACTGTGAGAACTAACGAACATAAACCGAGCCATGACCCTTTACCATAGAACTATTGGGCATCCCGGATTTTGTCACAGTGCCAGGTAGGGGCCCCTCAGTGACTGGTGCATGCGTTATGGGGTTTACAAACCTAGCTGTGACTAGAGGATTCACTCGCACCACTGAGCCCCTCACAACAAGTAAGGCAAAGAACAAATATAATATATGTCAGACTACATGCATCTACTCGGAGATGATAACAGAAATGCCAACTAAAGTACTATTGACACTTCACTGAATAAAGACCATAATTTTAATAATGGTCCTACCAACAAATATACTCAATAAACTAACTGACCCAGATATCAGTATATAATAGCACGCAACGTAGTTTAACAAATAATAATTAACTGTGACAAGTTAAAATGTCAACATGAGATCTAAGTAAGAAGAACCTTGGAACTAACCAAGCTTCCCCCATGTATAGCATCAGAGAGGTCCGGGTCAGCAGTGGTGTGAGTCCTCCATGGGGACTGGCCCATGGAAGGACATCACAATTATTTATTACCCTGGAACGGACCTTAGAGGAAGCACTGGCAAGACGTTGGTACTAAATACTTGTAGACAGGCACTTTGGGCCAAAATGTGTTTGTGTAAATTTGATTTATCAAATTTAAACAAATGCCAGTTAAATTAACTTTAGTAGTTTTGACACTATTTCCATGTGCAGAATCTGGCCAATTATAACATCTACCAATTAAAATCATAGCAAACTAAAACGAAATGATTAAAAATTATCAGTATCATTTCAAAATAGTAAATTTAGTATATTATAAAAACGTTTGAAAATCATAAAGAAATCACTTCACATGTTGTTAACGTATTATTTAAGGCACATGTAAGTTATGTTGATAACACTGTGTATCGTGAAACATATGTTCTGTCTCGTCACAATGTACAGAGAAGCGATTGTCATACAGAACTACATCTACTCTCAACAGCGGGTATTTTACTTGAAACAATGACACAGCAATATACAGTCATAAAATTAACAGGAATATGTACTGATAGAGAACAATTTTGTCAACAAACAGTTTCAAAAGGACACACATACCTGGAGAGCGATGTATTCTCTTCAAAGATGATAGGGGAAATGACAGACATCAGCAAGTTCAAATAATATAGCATCTACTCGGAAGATGGATTCTAAGCCATCACTAATTTATTCGCATTGATTTATTATCTGTTTTGAATTGCCGATCATTATCGCCATGGCGGGGAGAGGACAACCGTAGGTTGTCTTGATGTTTTCTTTGTCGGACCATTGGTCTAAATATCTAATACCGTCCAAATGTTAAACCAATCCCCGTCAGTTTATCGACATTGACCAATGTTTTTGTTTGGGCTACCCAGACGGGACTTCATTCATTAACATCAGAATATTTCTTCCCAATACGACGATTGTTGTTTCAGAAAATACTAAAATGAAAAAGTACCACAAAGCCATGTTCCTAAGATTCATACCAGTTCCTATCTTTGCGTTATACTTAATCCATTCTTGTTCCATTCCCAACCCAAACACATAGTCACATATCCATTGCTAACCCTACCATCCTTCCATTGGTGGGGATCTGAACATGGGTAGATTCCCATCCATTACTCTACATGCAGTCATCTCATCCACATTATTTCAGATATCCAAGACCGCCTCCGGAAGGTCGGGGACTTTGAACCCCGGCCGCGTCATGCCAAAATACGTTAAAGGATGATACATGTTGTTACCATGTCTGACGCTCGGCATTAAGGGTTAAAACAAGGAATGGTCGACTCGGAGTCAGTGAACTGTGTTTGAGTGGGATATTCTTGTTAAACTTCGGCATGGTATCACTGTTGGCTGGCTCTGTAAAATCGGTATTAGTCCAGACTAGTACAAGCAGCAACACACACGTCGCTATATAACTGCAACGATCTTGAACGCTACGCTAAACATCATTACACCTCACCCCATCCCATCTACCTATGTTCAGATCCCAACCTATCACTCCACCTGTCGTCTGTGACTTAAAATTTTAACTCACTCACTCACTCCACCTGTCGTCATCTCATCTTCCCACGTTCAGATCTCCACATATCACTCCACCTGTCGTCATCTCATCTTCCCACGTTCAGATCTCCACATATCACTCTACCTGTCGTCATCTCATCTTCCCACGTTCAGATCTCCACATATCACTCTACCTGTCGTCATCTCATCTTCCCACGTTCAGATCTCCACATATCACTCTACCTGTCGTCATCTCATCTTCCCACGTTCAGATCTCCACATATCACTCTACCTGTCGTCATCTCATCTTCCCACGTTCAGATCTCCACATATCACTCTACCTGTCGTCATCTCATCTTCCCACGTTCAGATCTCCACATATCACTCTACCTGTCGTCATCTCATCTTCCCACGTTCAGATCTCCACATATCACTCTACCAGTCGTCATCTCATCTTTCCACGTTCAGATCTCCACCTATCACTCCACCTGTCGTCATCTCATCTACCAACGTTCAGATTGCTACCTGTCACTCCACCTGTCGTCATCTCATCTACCCACGTTCAGATCCCCACCTATCACTTCACCTGCCTTCATCTCATCTACCCCAGTTCAGATCGCTATATCACTCCACCTGTCGTCATCTCATCTTCCCACGTTCAGATCTCCACATGTCACTCCACCTGTCGTCATCTCATCTACCCACGTTCAGCTCTCCACATATCACTCTACCTGTCGTCATGTTATCTACCCACGTTCAGATCCTCACCTATCACTCAACCTGTCGTCAGCTCATCTACCCACGTTCAGATCTCCACCTATCACTCCACCTGTCATCAACTCATCTACCCACGTTCAGATCTCAGTCACGTCAAAGGTATGTATGCATGTAAGGCCTCCAGCTTAAGTAGTTTTACATATTCAGATACATCTTAATATTTAACAATTCGCTTCTGAGAGAAACTGCATTTTTGACATATATAGCAAGTTTTAAAATGACAGCACCATCTTTTGAAGAGAGGAGAGAACTAAAAGTAGGTACAGGATAATTTGACAGATAGCGATAATGTGTTAACTTGTTTCTTAGATAACAACGATAAGGACATACACAAGTAAAATGAGTTTCATTTCCTATAGTTGAATGACATAATGGAAAGAAACCTCTTCGATTTATCAGTGTACATTTTCTTTCTTCATTTATCATAAGATTTAACAAACCAAGCCTAAGTTCCATACAAGTCATACCTTGAACTGTTTTCTAGTGTGGAATGCCATGGTCCTAGTAAGACATTTATAGATTGTTCATGAAATTGCTTCAAAAAGAGTTTAACATCACCTACTGTTTGGTTTAACCATGAGAAGCCGTAGTCACGAGAAAACAAAAGGTTTCTAATATGTTATGCTCATGTAACTTTGCCCATGACATCTTAATGTACAAGCATATTATAAGCCTTTCATCCAACCTGCCGTCAGCTTATCTCCGTTTGTTCAGATCTCCAACTTTTTCTTTTGGCAAAAACCGATACCAGAAACACCAACTTATCAACCTAGTTCCGTTCATACACGCCGTTACTACACCTAATTAAAAAAGGTTGGATTCATTAAGCGTGTAAGTACAGCATTTAACTTAATGTTCGTGTAGAACGTTGTTGCTTTCGTGGTTACTTATGTGTAGTTTTATCTTGGCGAATGCAGTGTTTATGGGGGTGATGGGACTTTCAACGGCCCAAAAATTGAGAGCCACAGAAGGTTCTGAGTCTCAGAAACACACTGTTGACACACGTCCGCACGTTTACCTACATGCATAGAACACACACCCTGGGCGCATTATCGTACTGCCATTCTTATCACAGAGCAGATCAAAGGGGCTTCGGTGCCAAGTCATTGTTTGTTAATGAGGCCTTCATTACTGGTATTATATTTATCCAAAAATGAGATGGTTCCCCTAAAATCGATGTACAATGACTACAATGACTACAATTCTGACACTTCTGACACTACAGCTGTCACATAGGTTGAGATAATGATGGTGTTTTCATGTTATTCCACTTATTGACGATACGTAGTTCACATATAATCAGTCCAATCTTGACTTGACAAGATTTTCCGTGTTGTCAATGTCTAATTCCTTTGGAGGATTGATTTCTTGTTACCGTATGTGAATGTTATGTGAACGTTCTAAAGAACTAAACAAATGTGTAATGAATCTTGCAGTGGGGAAACTCAGTGAATGTCATTCTCTGGGGTGGAAATGATGGTAGACAACACCCTGTTTGTCTCCGGTCTTTTGTGCCCTGTTTTAGAAAATTAATCTCATGAAAACAGTTTGTTATTTTTTTTTTCTGAATTGATAAACAAACCTTTTTTTTTAATGTGTAGATATGCATGTATGTGTTACCTCCATTTGAAACTAAATTGAATCTCGAACCGAAAGCGCATCTGTTTAGTGTAGATCTATAAAACATAAATAATTTTTTTTGGCGAAATCCTTGAAATAACAGTGGTATTTTCGACGTCCTTCCAGGGCAAATAGGTAAAATAGGTGTTTGAAGGTGTTTCAAGTGGAGCAAGGAATAATTCTTCTTTGTGTTCTAGATCCACATATATTTGGTTAATAAGATGAGTCGGAAGAAGTGGATGGAAAGAAGTGCCGTGAAAATAATATGTTTTCCCTTTGGATAATGCGTGCAGCCCACATCGTCTTTACAAAATATCATTTCATGCTCCCTGTATTACTGACTTGTATAGGTCTTCAGCAACCCATGCTTGCCGTAAAAGGCAACTATACTTGTCGTAAGGGGCGACTAACGGGATCGGGTGGTCAGGCTAGCTGACTTGGTTTATGCATGTAATCAATCCCAATTGCTCATGATGTCAATCACTGGATTGTCTGGTCCAGACTCAATTATCTACAGACCGCCGTCATATAGCTGGAATATTGCGGCGTTAAACACCAAACCAAAAAAAACAAACAAAAAAAACTGACTTGTAATTTTCATTCTGGTTAAATCGCCCATTGTGAAAAGGGAATACTTCCTTTAGTGAAAAGCCAAGAACCATAAGATAGATCTTCCGGATGTGACAATGAGGTGCGAAGCAATGTCAGTGTCAGTAGGACAGGGCTTGTCAGTGGGGCAGTGTAATGGACATTCATACACGAGTACAAATTGTGTGCTCACTGTCCAGCGTCGTCATTGGTGGGTAGAGTTAGAGTCGGTTCATGTTCTATTGGGCAAATCCATTTGAAAGAGGATGTTAGTCATTGTAAATCTGTTTGACATCAGTTTTTTTTTTTTTTTAATTTAATTAGTTTGATAGGATTTAGCCCCCATTTGGCGACATAATTTGGAGGTGTGTTTTCTTTATATATATAACTTTGAAATTTGTATTTGTTTGTCTGTTTCACCCAAAAAATGACACAAACAAGCGCTAATTAGTTTACTTACTGGCCCTGTTAAACATAATCAAACTATGTTACACGCTGTCAACTGTGATGACATTAAGTTCCTTTGATTCGATTTCAGCGGTACGTATATAATTTAATTGTGAAATCAATAAAAAAAAACACGACAAGTAAGTAAATACATAACACATTGTATTGAAACACAAAGGAATAGTTTTACAATCACAAACGTCAATAGGTGAAAAATCGTTTGTGCCAACAGCAGTGCAATAACAGACCCTATTGTAAGTCAGTGCACTCACCGGATCAAGAAGCTGTCAAAGTCGATTGTCTTCATTGTATCTGCAAGGCACGTGTTTTCAGATAGGTACCCTGTCCGCACTGTATTGCTGCTATATAGTGACATCGGCAGTATTGCAGCCATATTGGAATATCAGCAGTGTTGTAACAATACATGTATAGCGACATCGGCAGTATTGCAGCCATATAGCAACATCGTCAGTATAGTAGTCATATGGTAACATCGGCAGTATTGCAACCATTTAGTGACGAAAGTAAACACAAATGTGTGGCGTCACCGGGATGTTTTACATCACAGTGGTAACTAAGTTCGATGACATCACAATCGCAGCATATCTCTCACACATACATCAATCTTATTGGAACAGTACAATGGACATATTTCGTGTGATAGGTTGATAGTCCGCTTTTAGTTATTACATGCAAATTAACTTTGGTTGGTATTAGCCAATGAGTGATCTAAAAGTGCGCTGTTAATACTGGACTCGTGGTCATAATCCTCAGTACTAATATACTGCTTTTTTATAAGCTTGGAACGGATGAGGGAATACGGTAATCGCAGTTTGGCCAACTTCTGTATACGTGAGTAAATGAGGTAACTAAGCATTTAACTGTTTCAATTATATCAGCTTAATATTGGAGAAAGGCCAAGCCGACTGTCAGCGGATCCTGGTTTTAGATACGTCTTAAACCACTTAGTCACTTGAATATAAACGCTGTTAAGTGAGCGAGTGAGAAAATAGTGATGATACATGTAGTATGACAGCGGCCTCTATCCATACTCGATACTACATAAAACGAACCAGTGGTCGATCGTGTGAGCACGTCTGTTCCAGTACAATGGCGAACAATCCGGTCCAAGCTTACTATTCCTACTTGTTTCAAGCACTTTAGTCAACTATTTCCACAAAGGACGTGGTAGTTGGTATTGATAGTGAATAAGTATTTGATATCAGAAATGTAATGAGCGAAAAGAACAAATAACGATAAAAAGGAACAAAATGTGGTTTTATTTTATTACATCATAAGCTGCTTGACGAATACATGGGCAAAATGCATTGAATACTTACCAGTCAAAACAACCATCAGTATGCTTAATGTTATGATATATGTGTTAATATACTGAATCAAAACAGACGTTTCCGATAAGAAATGAGTAAATATAAAACTTGTTTTGTTTTGTTCCACCGTAAGAGCTATTGTATACATACATCATGAAATGGTCCATAGTTTAATGTTGTGCGTAACAAATTATCATGATCATATCCTTAATCATGATACACCAGGATAGAAATCCTGAGCAAAACCAGAATAGCTTTTGGAAGTACAATCTGTCCTGCAAAAACAGAAACTCCCCCTACTGTTGACAGAAGAACCCAGTCATTCCATACCATCATGCATTTCAATGAACCATGCCTACTGCACCTTCAAACCAGATGCATTGCCTTGCCTCGGATGACATAATTTGTGGTCTAAAAAGCATTTTAAACAGAATGTCCCATGTCCCATTTCATCTATCAACAGAAGGAAGTTATATGCCATGCCGGTTTAATGACTTCACGTTCGTTCTGGGATAACACATGTCGGAAGAAGTACAGTAAACACTTATTGAGTCATCATGAACATTTTCGTGAGTGTATGACCTTTATGGTTCTTCTGAGTAAAAGTGTAGGTGGGTCTGTTGAAGGAAGGCGCGTACCAAGTTTTATTGACCTGGATTCAAGCATTTTCGTTTAAGCGGGTTTATCTTCAGGCTATGACCTCGAGGAAAGACTTGATCCCTAGGGTTGGTTATAAAGGAGAAATAATTGGTATGTTATCTCTGAGAAGTCCAAGCACCGCGTGGTTTGTTTCGGCAGCGACAGCTAAATTCTTACAAATCCTTTACGTATTACCACCTACGTGGGGCAGAATGATTTATTTATATATAATGAACAAGTAAATCACTTGCTGTAAAGCCTACCGTACTTGGGATCTTCCAATATTAACTATATGTGTTTGAAGTTTAAAGTAAGCTAAATATACTGAATATTAATACTATGTTCCTAAATTACGAAGGCGGTTGGGTAGTCTAGTAGTTTATGCGTTCGCTCGTCAATTGCTAACATGGGTACACTGTTTGAAGCCCATTTCTGGTGTCCCCTGCCGTGATATTGCTGGAATATTGCTAAAAGCGGCATACACCCATACTCACTGACTCCTGTTTATACAGACAATATTGTTTTTAGGGTGCATTAGTGACGAAATACACTCTTTATCCCAAAGTATAACATTGATTTAGTCGAGTGAAATAACACGATCAGCGTAACATCATGGAAATCGTGCAAGAAAATACATTATCAATGGAACATTTGCCTGTTTATAAAACAACATGTGTATTTAATTTCGTGATCTGCAAAGTTGACAATTTCACAGGTGGCTGCCCCACAACATATCGACTTTGCAGGTCACTTGATGTGCTAAATATGTTATTTAAAAAGAAAAGACACATATCCTCCATATATTCTTAACATAAATCTACAACTTTTGAATATATATAAATTCCTATCTTAAGTAAACAGTATCATTATTCAAATAAACATGAACCAGTAACAAGGACTGCGCATGTCACCTTCAGTTTATTCTGACTCCGAATAATTCATCTGTTATGTCTTTGTTTTGAGGATACAATATTAAGTATTTTTTTTAATGAAGATTGTATCTGTCATAGAGTTATAACATATGTTAAGCATAGGCAGATTTGTATTCTCCACATATATATAAAGACGTTTACTCAAATAATTAGCTACAATCAGGCATTAACCCAGTCCCTTAAGTGTGGCATATCAACTAGCCATAAAACCAGTCCCTGAGATGCATCACGTCACTTATTCATAAACCCAGTCCCTGAAATTTCCGCGCGTTAACTAGTCATAAAACCAGTCCCTGAGATGTAGCACGTCACTTATTCATAAACCCAGTCCCTGAAGTGTGACGCGTCAGATAGTTATGAACTCAATCTCATAATATTCAGATCTTAGTTCTCGCTACCGCTAAACAAAGATCTCTCGACATCCCATTACGGGTCACGTCAGAACGACCTTTCATCCGACCAATCAGAACATCGCTCAGCAGATCAAGAAAAAGTGATAGTCGGAATGTGTTTTCTAATCATTCAACCTGGAGTATTCCGAACGACATTTATGGCCTGGACGACTGATTCCATCAAAATCAACCTTTATCTCTCGCTTCAATGGGACAAACGTTTGAACGGAAGAGACTTTGCATAGCCCATGGGAAGTATTGTCATACAAAATTGGCCATGTATTAAATCTTGGACATTTTAGAATGTTTATTTGTTCAGTTTTCAAATTGTGATTCGAGAATTTGTCAAAATATTGTTCAAAGCGTAGTCTGGAATTAAAGTCCTGAGTTTGAACCTAGTGCCGTATGGCTCGAGAAAACTGCTTTCTGATTGGTTAATGTCAACTTCCTGTTAGTCATTTCAATGGTCAGTCAAAGTTCGAGAATGGTCGATGGGTCATGACCTGATACGGGATGCCATTAAATCTATATGTTGTGGTAGCGAGCACAAACATCTGATTTTAATGAGATTGATCATGAAGTGTGGCGAGTCAACTAGTCATACACCAAGTCCCTGAAGTGTAGCATGTCAGCTAATTTATTTCTAAACAATATTGTCTTCCCGATTTGGCTGATATATTGCCGATGTGACGTTAAATAGTAACTCACTCACTCACTAAACAATATTGCAACTGTAACATAATGTTTCTGCTGAGATTCAGTAGAAGTTCAGAGCATTCTGTTTTGACCATGATAAGTTGTCATGAATATATTGCTATCTAATGTAAGCAGTTGTGTGGAAGTTACTATATTAAGATGTCATTGGGGCGTAACCTAGAATCTTCCGGAACAGCTGTATTAGTCCATCACTGAACAGAAAACCTGTACATGTATTTGGACTATATAAGGAGCCAAGTACCTGCCTCTCTGATCTCACATTTCATCTCACATTACATCAAACCAGCGGTTGTGTGAAGATCAATGTTTTCACCCTGGATCTTTCCAGCTTATCACTGTTGCTGCTCGGTGAATATTATTATCCTTACCTTTATTACAATAACCACTGCTATTGTATTTTATACTGCCTTTAAAATTTGTAAGGCATTCTATTATGTACAGCCATTGTAATTACTTTGCAGTAATTTGTATTACTTTATTAACCTAGTTCATCATATAATACAAATGTTGATTGTAAGCCAAGTCTTTTTTGTTCGTTGGTTTGACACTGAATTCTTCTGGATTTCTGGAAACTTATTGTTTCAAATTGGAAGTCGACACGTAACAACATAAACCCAGTCCCTGAGATGTAGTACATAAACTAGTCATAAACCCTGTCCATAAACTAGCCATAAACTCTGTCCATGCACTGCAGCATGTCAGCTGGTCAAAAAACCAGTCCCTGGAGTTTAACACAAAAACTAGACTTAAACTCGTCACCAATGCGTCAACCTCTAAGACATGACGTCGTCTATAGATCCAGGAGGCCTCACGTTTATCTCAATGTCTCTCTCTATAAACGCGGCTAACTCAGTGGCCGTCTTCTCATCAATGGACTCTCTTCCGTGTCCTGGCCTGTCAGCTTCCTAAAAAAACATGTTTTACAATGTACAGTTCAATCTAATTCAATACTGACATACAGCACATATAAGTTTAGAAGTATTTTCGTTTTATAGTAAAATCTAAGCGGATTTGAACAGTATTTCAGTTATAAAACTCTACGCCATATCATTTAGTCTGATCAAGTTAGTGAGTGAGTTGGGTTTAAAGCCGCTTTTAACTGTTGACACGACCAGATATATCACGGCGTGTCAGCTTAATGTGGTAGGAAAGACCGAAGTGATGCAGGTCTCAGACGTTTACCACTTCGGTGAAACACGCGAGTAGTATTGTGCTGTCAAACCTAGAAACGTCGTGGTGAAGCGGAATTCTAACCAACAATCATAGGTTTCTGGATTGCGCAAGGGAAGCAACTCTTCACAGCGAATTGCGGCGCCTTAAACGACTGGCCTGAGTCTGATCAAGATAAAACAGTTCTTGAGCAGCCATGAGTACAAGGACAGGAGTTAAGCACAATGACACTTTGCAACAACCCGATCTGCAGTTTAGTCCTGTACATACGGGTACTGTGCTATGTGTTAGTCAAAAGGAGTAGGCTTCACACATTGTAAATATTGAGATTAACGTGCACATAATCCAATTCCATGCTTTACCTTGAGGATTGTGATATAAATTATGAGCATTTCTTTCCGCCTCACCGTTTAAGCAAGTGCACACTTTACAAGGGATTACCTGTTGGTGTTTAAGCCCGCATCGACACGCCTCTCTCCACTTGGAGGGCAGACAGCAGCAGACGACATCAAACAGGGGACAGATGAGACGAGGGTCCATCTTCTCGATGTCCTCAAAACCTGTAACATGAAGATTATTCAGTTGACTGATTATACCGGGTATAAGTAGGGTATACATTCACATAGTGGTATAAGTGGAGTATATGTCTACATACCCTAATATACACAGGGTTTACGTCACAAGACTACCCCGTGCGTTTAAAACAGTCTTTAAACAAATCGTGTGAGTCACGGATGCTACCGCTAGGGCAGGACCCTTTTCGCGAACATCTGGTGCCTCCACTCAATTTTAGTGATCCATTCAAATAAGTTTCACCGTGGTATCGCTATTTTCCCCGTATGCCCAGTGGAATCTGTTTCGGCAGATAATCGAGACTGATTATTCCTGCATGTCTATTTAATACTAACGAGACGGGTATATCTCCTGAACCCATGCACTGATAGAAATGAATACATACAGTATATACAGTGTTTACAGACTGTTATCTGAACCTAAGAACATTAGGCTACATGACCGAATTGAATAAAAAAAATATTAGTGGCAAGGTCATTTCTGTCACGGGACAAGTGAACACGGACATAACTATATAGAACCCACATGTACACGCCAAACCAGAAGTTGGTAGGTAGCAACTACCATTTTCTCGCTGGACAGTAAAAAATGTGGTTTCACCCGAGCACATGGAGCATGATTTAGGCAAGAATTTAGCCCTTTTATTCATATTTTGAACTAAGTCTAACGTGTATCATGCACCGATGGGTTTCAGGACCATAATCGTTATAGCATTGATATGCGACACTCAATAACAAGTACAATATATTTTTACTTTCCGTTTGATGTAACTGGGCTCATTAGCGACGAGTCGAAGACTGGGTGTTTTTCAGCGTGTAAACTGTGTTATTATTTTCATACTAGCGCACGTTTGTGTCAATTCTAGCTTTATGAGTTTATTTTAGGATTTGTATCAATCTATTCCCTATGCGTAATGTATGAATTCCGAAATATTTAACAAAACATAACTTGTATGAGTTGATGGTAATTGGTTGAACGCTGTCTAGGTTGTTGATATTTATAAGTTGGTCGTGCTCTTCAGATTGCCGATTTGCCACATTGACTCCATGTTGAGGATTTTTATCCCTCCAGGAGTGATGGAAGACATTATACATTGCTATTACTCATTACAGCGAATGCTTTCACATTCAGTGATAGGCCATATTAAGACTTGCAGGTCTTCAAACATTATTCACTGATTAAATTAGGTTTCTTTAAGACTTTGGTCTTTTCGACGTAAACTGGTGGTAAATAACACACATATCTCATCAATTGCCTCGATGTCAATGGTTCTGATAGGAAAACAATAACGTCAAATTGGTACAAAGGACGCATGACACACTTAGTATAAGGGACATGTAAAATAATGCCACATTGTGGTATAAGGCCAATATGTTAACGGAGGAAAAACTCTGGATTTGAAGGATTCTGGCACCTCCAAATGATCAATAAACGTTAACTTTTTAACCTCGGACGAAAATACCGACTTTGCAGCCGATGTACGGATCGAATCGTTCAAGAGGACACTCCCAAGATGATTCATTAATTCAACAAAAACGCAACTACGGTGTAATCTAAACGAACATATCAGTTGGGTGCGTTGTGTTCAAGGTTGTTCGCTGGGAAAGTGATAGATCTAGAGTACTTCCCTGATCGCTGAAAATAGAAATACAATAACAAAATAATAATACACTACGTAATGTAGAGTCTAGGAACTATCTGAAATCATTGGTAAGGATTTGCTGCGAATCTTGTTTCATTGATGTGGCTTGAACAACACACGAGGAACAAGGGCAACATTGTGTGGGTGATGAAGAAACCTGAACATTTCCAACATGCGATTTGGCAGGGACAGCGCTTACCCCTATGAAATATTCAACTTCGTAACTCCGAGTACTGTCTCCACCCTCTTATTGGTTGGCGATTGGAAGATGGTCGCTCTGTTTCTTAAGCCAAACATTTATGTGCCCTTCACTCACATGTGAAACGAACACCTGGTGTCACATGGGTGTCAGTCTCGATGAAAATGTCGGTCTCATTTCTTGTTTGTTTCCGGTATGATTAATACGGTATACGTATTTGAACTGCTCACGGAATTGGAGATTTGCAATCAGACAAAGTCAGCATGGACTCACCTGTGAAGAAGCTGACAGGTAGCCCAACCCCCAGAACTATCAGCACAGCAGTGAAACTGTACCACAGGTATGACAGGCCGTACAGGCTGTTAAGGGGGTTCCTGTAAACAGGGGTTTCAATAAACAATCAGCATATGTGTACGGTCCGTGTACAGGAACCAGCTACACACATGGTAACACAACAATCGAGAGAAAATATTAGCACTATTAAACAACATTACTGCATTCTCTCATATGTGGTGCTGAACACATAATTAAATAACTAGTATTAAGAATTGACAAATAGTTTATTATTTTGAAAAAAATGCTAGATCTGTGAAAAAAAAGACGAACCACGTGACCTAACCATGAAGGACATTACCCATGTTACCAGTGGTGGGGACATGTGTCTTTGTGACGATGATATCGAGTTACATTCAACCCCTACAAAGTAGTAACAATATGGGAAATCAAACTAGGGTTTCTGACTGGCGATTACACACCACTGCCACAGGCTTATTTACATATCATGTGACCGGACGTTTCTCTTTTTTGTACATTGTATTCTGAAATCAGAACATTCTGGCCTAATGGAAGCCTTTACATACTGTTTTGCATAATTATATAGAGATGCTACTACAATGCGACAATGAGCTAGATGCATGACAATATATCTTCATATCTCAGAGTGGCCGTATCGCTGGCTTTCCGTTATCTTCCCGAGGCAAGAGCGTCCGCTAGCCTTACTATGAAAGTCTTGTTTCCAACCTTGCCACATCAAGTACACTTTCCTGTACTAAATATGATTGGACTATCGCATATATCGATAGTCCAATCAGAGATCCTTTCACAAAATCAACATTTAAGACTTGTACATATTCGTATGAAAGTGTTTTACCGTTGCCTGTCTTTGTTGACACGAATGTGTCTTTTTGATCTTTTAAACCCCTCAACGATTGCCTATGTTTTTTGTGTCAGGGATGAATCGCTAATGTTTTCGTGATCTGATCGACTAGGTCGTCGCCTATTGTAGTTGCCATCTTTGTGAAACCATACGAGATCTGATTGGATATCGCGTTTTCATTACAAGGGACACAACTCGTGATCTACGCGAGGCGGCGCCAGGGTCGAGCCAAGAAAAGTGGCCTTGATGTGGCAAGGGTAGAAACTAGGCTTTGATAGAGGCTAGCCCACACGCTTGCCTCGGGGAGATGGCTCTCCGTATGGCTTCGACGACAGCACGTGAAAACTTACAACTAATATAAACAAAGGATAACTACGCAAATGGAAAATAATAGTTATTTACGTTTCAGGATATTTTCTCAAGGAAAGTCAAACTTTCTATGACATATGGTTATTTAGACATGTAGTCTAGTAAAAAATTAAATGGATGAAAAACATATGCAATATCGTCACATGGCGCTGGCCTGTGGAAGAAGTACTATGCTGGCTGCCGGCCGCAAGGAACTATGGATAGGAGAGTGTGGCCGATCGAACCGGCTGGTTACTTGGCCGACTCATCACACCTTCACCAACTTACGGGACACGGTTGGTCCAGCCGTCTAAGGAACAGCGATTCTCTATTCTCCTCATTTAAGGAGCAGAGCTGCGTCCCTCCGGCGAGCCAGAAACCTATGATTGTGGGTTCAAATTCTAGTTTGCCCCGATTGTTTCTAGGTTTTTGAGCACCATACTAACCTCGTGGTTTTCACCAAAGTGATAAAAGTCTCAGACCTGCATCAATTCGGGCTTTCCTCCAACATTAAGCTGACACGCCTTGATATAACTGGAATACTGTTCAAAGCGGCGTTAAACCAAACTCACTCACTGCCTTTACATTCCTTGAAAGGCGCATCTTCGAGCTGTTTGTCAAAACATCAAAAAGATCATTAAGGCAAACTGATGTGGATCAATACATTGCCTGAATACTCTTACCAGTCCTCCGCTGGTTCCGTTCCGTTAAAGACACTGGGTGGCGTTGTGATGTTGAGCGAGGCCAACGTTGACAGTGTGGCGTTGACGTCATATCCGGGGGAGGTGTACATACTTGTCGACGTTATGTTCCAATTGCATCCCGAAATACTGATTGGACTCCTATTCTTTGGTAGCTGAGCAACGTGGGAGCCAATACCGATCCAGAACATCATAAAGAGGCTGATGAAAAGGCCGGAATATGCTCCCTGGTAGGAGTACAGAAACTATAGTAATACCACACAGGAAATACATTTAGAAAAATATTACAATAAATATATTTAAGTGATTGATGTATTACGTGGAAGTAAACAATACCCAAACTATAAAACAGCGGACTGCAATGTCTCACTGCGAATTAAATGGTTGATACCGTGAGCACCGATCCGCCGGGTGAGGATGATTTACTTGAACAGCCTGTTAAAATGTTGAGAGTTGATATGGTTGCCTATGAACTATCCCATGCAATGGTCAACACTAGCCACCCGGTTCTCATTTTAAGTCATTTATCACAAGAAACGTGCATGTCTATTTTCAAAAGGATATCCACCCGAAATCCGTACGGGTGTATATATCTCGTGCACCTACCCATTTATTTGCCCATGGAAACAGCATGCCCAACGTGAAGAGTCCAAGCATGGGCGCTCCCAGCATTCCAAACAGAGACAACGCCGCCTGGTGAGATAAACATTAGTTTGTTTGTAGTTTAACGCAGCACTCAGCAATAGTCCAGCTATATGACGGCGGTCTGTAAATAATTGTGTCTGGACCAGGCAATCCAGTGATTGGCATCATGAGCATCGGTCTACGCAATTGGGATACGATGACATGCATCAACCAAGTCAGCGAGCCTTACCCGATTCTGTTAGTTGCCTCTTACGACAAGCATAGTTGCCTCTCACGACAAGCATGGGTTGCTGAAAACCTATTCTAACCCGGATCTTCACGGGTCGAGGTAACATTAAAGTATAAATGAGTGAGTGAGTGAGTGAGTGAGTGAGTGAATGAGTGAGTGTCAACTTAATATGTGAGGAGAACCCTTGTATTAGTGTGGCAGATCATTTTACTCTTCTGTGAAACACACGAGTAGGGTATGATGCGGACAGACCAATGATCCTAATCAGGATCAAGCTCCTTCCCAGCGTGTGACACCTCCCTTACTCTCCTTGTATCACAGTACAGAGAGCTCCGCGGACGGGTTATCGCTGTGAGGAGCTGGAATCAGGGTGAGCTAAAGGCCGCAACTCACAGCAAAATACGGCACGTTATATCACAATATATGTCCACCAAATCGCCAAGTATATGCATGGTCCCTATAACAACGGTTTAGTTTGTATGGAATATGAAGAATCGGTTCAATCTGTGAAAACCTCTCGAAAAGTAATTTAATTAGGATTGGTATTGCCTGACGGTGAATCTGAAAATACTGAGGTACTGAGGACGTCAGACCACTGAAAATGGGCTACCTGTAGAATATCGCCGAGTTTGGAGGCGACCCACGTAAGTCCGAGGCAGATGATACCAAACACAACAGCTGCAACAAAGATGTATACAGTCAACAAGTCTGAAGCGCGTGTTCTGCTTTATAGCCCACTGAAGATTCTCAAACCCTGATGCTACGATACATTTACACACGTAAACGGTATTTTAGTGGCTTCCATGCATCATAGCTTGGTATTAGACCGGAGTGAGGAAAATATAAAATAATATCAGGCAAGAGAAGTATTGCAAATAAAATTGACTTATCTCGATCTGCATATAGCGTAATGTGCACGATGGAGCAAGTGTCAGTGTGTATATAGAACACAACTGTGATACACTGAGAGGACATCTGATCAACAGCTTCATCACATTTCAAACTATGTCGCCATCAGTTAAATGTGCAAGAACATATTCATCTACAAACTCACTTTGCTTTCATTTTGATACGAACACAAATATGTGTAATTTAACGCCAAAAACTATATAAGCTTCACGTATTTACGAGCGTCACTAATTGTAACGTCACATATAAGTATATATAAGTATACAAGATTGCCAATGCACAGGTCCCTACAACCATATTTCCTACCCCAGGGGGTGCGTAATGTTGTTCACGTGTTATAATGTTGTGTCGCAGACTGGTTCCTGTGTGGCCATGCATCGTGTCATATTTCTTTTGTGATGCTTGCAACAATCTTTTCTGATGAATTTGTTGTAGACGAGCGCATTAATGGAATCCCCTTTTGTTCAGGCCACATATCAGTGAAGTAAAGGAAAATGTTTTCATAAAATGAATTCTCTGATCGAATAGAACTCACATTGACATAAATTAAAACAGCGAAATCTAATCGTGTACCTTTAAAGAGGCTTTGTCTGTTGCTATGCTACCCACCTATGATCTTGGAGATATTGGTGGCTCTGCTCTCGCTGATTCCTTTTAGAAAATAGGGTTTGAGTATATCCTGGAGGGTCACAGCCGCCATAGAGTTAAGTCCAGACGATATCGTGCTGTAAACATGACATATAAACACGTCTTGACAATAACACATATAGTATATACTGTCATTAAATAAATGACCTTACGTTGAATACACTACAAAAGTAAACACTTTCAACCGGAGAAGGCTATATCCTGATACATACTATTCACGCGAACACTTGTGAGTGAGTGAATGCTGTTTTACGCCACGCTCCACAATGTTACAACTATATTACTGTGACTTGTTATTAATCTAGTCTCGACCAAGCAAGTGGTTGATAGCATGATAAACGATCAACGCCGTCAGAGCACGATGGCCTACGGTCGCTACAATCCTATAAGGACCCCGACCATCACTGCCGGGAATCCATATCGTGTGACTGGTGTCGTGAACGTGGCTGTCATGCAGTAGTGATGTTTCTGTTTGCTTGTGTTGTTTGCTTTTTTCCTATTTTTTGTAAAAATAGCCGTATCTCTTTGCTGCACTTTATAAACGATCGTAGTTTTGACCATGAGTTGTTGCCACACATTGCTACGGGCTGTCCCATTGTGTTTTCCTAATAGATCCCCGATTCAAATCTGTATCGCGCATAATAGTCTTCAGGAAAGTGCATGCCCCGTGATCTGAAACAAATGTAACATGATTCCCTTTCTAAGACACTTGCTTTCAAATACAATTACTTACATTTTAGATCATGCAGCAATATATTTACTTTTGGAGTCGGAAACCAAACCATGCGCTCTTACACCGAGATACGTTTACCGTAGCTAATAATAACCTGTTATCAAAACGGCAATTAGGTTTTTGCGGTGTGATCTGGCGTTGCACAGCTTACAGTGAATAAAAGCGACAACACCATTCCATAATCAGAATTAATTAGTCCATTGTACAGTTCCGACTATATCATAAGCATGTGTTTATGAATCACTATCAAATAGTGATGATGCCAAGTGTTCGCGAAAAGGTGAGCGTATCCTGCCCCGACGGTGGCAGCCATCATGCACTATCACTATCCCCTCGCTATCCATGGAATTATGTAGTGAGCGGAATGATCCGATTGGACCCTGGTGGGAAGGGTCTCGTTCCACAGTGTGACCTTAGCGTTACGATTACTGTCGGAGTACGTCTGTAGGGCCAAGATCGCGTTTTGAAACGATTTTGATACCTCGTTTCAGTTTCTCTTGTTACATTCTGTCCCGGCATCCCAAAGCGGGTGAACACTTAACCTGAGTACAAAATCACGCAGCACGTTATTTTCATTTTGATTTTTCCATTCGCACCTCCTGTCTTACTGTTATTACATCTCTTGTTTATACATATATATTATATTTCAAACACGTATTTCATAACCATGGAAATATATATATCAGAAGTAATTCCTGGAATATTGTTGTAAAGCACGAGAAGGTGTATATCGACCGACCTGAGAGCGCCACTGAAGATTGAGGCAACAAACAGGCCCGGTATCCCTGGCACATGGCCCAGCACATCCATGACAAACAGCGGGAACAGCTACAACATTGAAGTAGACATCAAGAGGTCATTGTTAAATTTCAAAATCGATTTTAAATTCTACTATACACATGCACACACGTACACACTCAAACCCTTACAAAATGTACAGCACTACAAAAACCTAAAATTCGGCATTAACAGGGGAGTATATTTCGTGTGGGTGGAAGCCGACACAAGATCATTCTATAACTGTCAATAGAGCCCGAGAAATAGTTCTGGTTAAGTCAATCGCGGAAGCCGATATCTATAACGTATGGTAAGTCTTTATTTTAAGTCATAGACACATAAAGTAAACACGGCAGACAAGCGGAGTTAATACGGAAGACGAGAAATAGTGATTCTATCAGGCAAACAATAATTACTGTTGGAGACAAACAATTGACATTTAATGTTGGAGAGCAGTTTGGTTCCTTTGTTACACCTCACACAACTGAACACCTGGTGTCTCAATGTCTTTACACTTCGTCAACGAAGGGTCGACACCGCCTTGACGATTATATTTACCTGGTCAGAGGCGAATACAAGACCGAAGCTGATTGGATCACATGTTGCATAGAACGCATACATAACGATGCCGACCATGCTGCAGAGCATGAGGATGACGCAGAGGCCGGGGGCGTTGATCCAGAGGGCGCTGGAGAGGAAAACATGGGTGCATGAGTGAGGGAATGAAGTAATGATCTTTGTTCATCCCATACTGGATGTTAAATGGTCCTTACACTTCAAACCAGTGGCCGTTAACGTGAGCATGAAAACATTGATACTTAATCCACCTACAGGTGAAATTGGGTTATCTACGTGAGGGAGTGTGTTTTGTCTGGACGTTTACATCGAGTGAGTGAGCAGTCGATGGTTTCGAGATTCTCTAAAAGGTTCTTTCCAAAGAATCTATATTAACTAAACATGCTTGACAAATATTGACATATATTGTATACAATCACCGTCATTAAAACACACTTACATCTGGGCATCCTTCAAAGAAGAACACGTGAGCGCTCTCTGGACCTGAGCTTGGTTGGTTCCATATACGGAAGCCCACAGGAACCCTGCACCAATTGTGAGAGACCAGAAGCTATGGCGGACAGCCGGGTTAGGGCTGAAACTGTAAATATTTAGAGGTTATAGTGAGTATGTTTTTACGCCGCTTTTAGCAATATTCCAGCAATATCACAGCTGGGGAACACCAGAAATAGGCTTCACACATTATACCCATGTGGGGATTCGAACCCGGGCTTTCGGCGTGACGAGCGAACGCTTTAACCACTAGGCTGGCAACTGACGTTAGAATACTGCCTCTGCTAATATTAGAGCAGTGTCGCGACTACGAACACCAGAAAGGGCTTCACACATTGTAATCACGTGGAAAAATGAAATTGTGATTGGGCGTAACGAGGTATGCTACCCCTCTGCAGTGAGTGGGTACCCGGTAGGATGAGATTGGAATAAATGGAAACACATCCAGTAAAAACCCACAGCTTGGGTAGCACACTCCACATTAAGATGACGATGCAAGATCATACACACTAATCCGCTGACATGGTCATAAAATGACTTGTATCTGATTCTGTGGAATTGTGTGGATTCTATAGAATCGAAAGAGTCAGAGATCGAGGTGCCATTACAGTAGTGATAACTCAGCAGGTGTGACTTGACAACTCGGAACACTGCCAACGTGATTCAATCGGGCAATATGTTATCACATACTATTCGCCTGATTCGGCCATCTTCGGTCCAGGCACCTTTGTCTACTTTGCAGGAAGCCTTTATAATTACAGATAAAGAGAATTTACTGTCGACTACAAAGAATGAATGGAATTCCCTTGTTTCGGTTGTGTTGGAGGTATTCAGATCTGCGACCCGTCAAAGATTAATCGGATATATTCAATTCATCGAGACGCCAAAGAGTAATCTGATATAGCACTAGCACCTGCAGACTTGTTTGTTTACAACTGAGCACGGACGCTTAATTTGGTCAGCCGAAAAAATATAACTTGCTGGATGAAAGCATTGTATCTTTGTTTTACGGATAACAAATGTATTTCCTGTTTCGCCTAGTGGGTAAAAAGGGTACATTTGTCGAGAGAAATGCAATTATTTTTTTATTTGTTTATCCCAAACCAAGATTGAGCCCGTTTCTTACAGGTGAGGTGAAATAGCGTTTAACGTGGACCCTTAGACAGCGACGAACCCGTGAAGATCCGGGTTAGAACAGAATAAATCTCATTAAAATCAGATCTTAGTTCTCGCTATCGCTAAACAAAGATCCGAGGACATACCATTAGGGGTAATGTCAGAACGAACTTTCATCCAGCCAATCAAAGCGTCGCTTACCAGATCATGAAAGTGACAGTCGGAATGTATTTTCTAATCATGCAACCTCGAAAACGTTAACACGGGGTATTCCAGGGACAGTTACGACATGTACGACTGATTCCGTCAAAATTATCGTCTATTTCTCGCTTCCGTGGGATAAACATTTGAACGGAGGAGGCGTTGCACAGTATATGGGAAGCACTGCTATACAATCTCAAGCATATATTAGACATTCCGGAATGTTCGTTTGTTCAGTTTTCAAAATTTCAATCGAGAACTTTGTCAACATATTTTTCAAGTGTAGTCTGAAATGGAAGTCGCCAGGTTGAAACGAGTGCCGTAAAGCTCGAGAAAGCTGCTTTCTAATTGGCTGATATCGACTTCTTGTTAGTCATTTCAGTGGTCGGTCAAAGTTCGCGGAAGGTCGTTCTGACGTGACCCGTAATGGGATGTCCCCAGACCTTTGTTTAGTGTCAGCCAGAACTTAGATTTGATTTTAAAGAGATTGTAACATAAGCCGGGATCGGGTGGTCAGCTAGGCTCGCTGACTTGGTTGATACAACCCTCAACCAACAGACTCCCGTCCTCCACCGACAAAGGGGCGCAACCTACGGCAAGCGGGTTGCCCAATTCGGTCGCCTTTTACGACCATCAATGGTGTGCTTGGGACACATTTTACCCCGGGTCCCCACGGGGTAGGACTTGACAATGTCAAGCAAAATTTACATCATTTCTACCATTTTGTAAACATTGTTCCGAGTTTAAGGGAAGTTTTAGGGAAGTCCCGGTTCTTTCCGAACTCCGATCGTTTGAAAACTGTAGTCATTTGTGCCGAACTGGGTACAGTGAAATCAGTAGACACGAACTCAAGGGCATTCGAAGGATATACGGCTACAGCCAGAAGATTCCCGTGAAAATCCGGGGTAGAATAGATCTTCAGAAACCCATGCTTGCCGTAAGGGGCGACTTTGCTTGTCGTAAGAGGCGACTTACAGGATCGGGAGGTCAGGCTCTCCCTGACAATGATGCATGTCATCGTATCCCAATTTCGTGGATCGATGCTCATGATGTCAATCACTGGATTGTCTGGTCCAGACTTGATTATTTACAGACCGCCATCACATAGCTGGAATGTTGCTGAGTGCGGCGTTAAACAAACAGACAAACAACAATTATACAGCGGCGTGCATGTAAGGGTGTGTATCTGCTTGTACCAGGCCGGACTAGCCCATAGACATACAATACGCAGTCTTAACATGGATACCCCACTCAGACACAGTATACTAACTCCGAGCTTACCAGTCCTTGTTTTATACCCATAATGCTGAGCGCGAGGCATGGAAACACGTTTTATAACGCACTTGTGTATGAAGAGGCCAAGGATAGAACCACCGACCTTCCGCTCACCGGGCAGACGCTATATCCACTAGACCGGTGATATACTATAGCTGTATTATTGCTGACAACTGCCGCCATTCACTCACTCTGTGAAGTAGACTCTGTGGTTTTTCTCGGCAATATCCCAGGCATTGCTGAAGCCGCCGATCTCTATACAGCCCTGAATTAGGGCGGCTGCTATCCCCGCCAGCATCATGAAGATCTGGAACGTGTCCGTCCACAACACCGCCTTCATCCCACCCTGAAATAATAATACATAAATGCATAAAAAAAATAAACCAAATAATAAATAAAAGAAAACATAAAGGATACAAAATAAATATAAACAAATTCAAATTATATTATTCAAGAATTAAAAAAACAATCAATCTAGCTAGATGCCGCTGGCTTCCCTAAAATCCGTATCTGTTTATACACTATTCACTTGAGTGTAGCTGAAGATTTTTTTCAAGTTACTGCTGTGATTCTGCTTTGGGAGATAAACGTTCAAAACAACCTTTAATTGCAGTTTGAAAATAAATTTATATGTTTTATTTCTTTCACATGGCGGAACATACACGTATACAGAAAGGCTTTTGTAATCCGCAGAGAAGAGTTTCCTAAATGTCACCAAGTCTGATCAACTACTGGACTACTAGTATTTAATATTTATATATACATCCAAGTTGCTACAACAGAATGGGCGGGACTAGCGAAATACAATATAAACATATAGCACTGTATAGCGTAAGGCAGCAACCAATTATTATTATTATTCGTAGTATTATATTATGCATTTATATACCGTACGTATCCAGATGCTTGTATCTGCACAAATACGGTTTATTTGTTCCCCGGCCAACTTATCTTGTGCTCGAAGGAATGGCGGTGAAATGTATATTTTATAGTTACAATTACATGTCGTCTATAGTAAAGAGTACTATGTACTCATATGACAGCTATTGCTACATACTAGGCTAATCAAGTAATACGTATGTGCATAGGTATGTCTTACAATAGCTGTGTAAAACGTACAGACAATCCCCACAGCGGCCACGGCTCCCCACAGAGACAGGCCAGTTACTGAAACAATAATTGGACAACACATATAGGACATTGTGGCAGAGAACAATGCCACACAATACACATAGCAATACATGCCACACAATATATAGAAACCATGGCACACAATATACAGAACAATGTCACACAATATATAGAAAAATGGCACATAATACATAGAACAATGTCACACAATATATAGAATGGCACACACTACATAGAACAATGGCACACAATAAATAGAATAATGATACACAATACATAGATCAATGTAACACAATACATAGAACAAAGTTACACAGTACCTAGATCAATGTTACATCCTACAGTAACTCACTCATCAATACTCAACGATATGTATTGTCGTGAAAGGCCGCCATCATATAAAATAGTTGGTATAATAATTTAATCGCTTTCCCAACATGTGACACAGTAGCAGTACCTGCGTTCAGGGCAAGGGATGGGCCGTACAGCACTATCGCCATGTAGATAATCTACAATGAAAAGCATCAGTGCACACGTAGCTACCTTATCTTTCATCGGGTTACTATTCATACGAAACACCTTCCAGAAGAAAATTCAGGTAAATGAAGCAGTTACTTAGATATATCCTGTGTGATGCAAGAAATAAATATGTAAGTATGGTATATCGTAGGTTTGTAAATTTAAGCCGACAAAAAAACATGATTTGTTCATTACCTAGTCGGTTTCTCAGACCCTGGAGCATAAATAAAAAGAATGATTTGGAAAGTCTAGAATGACCCGAGGATGGTTCTGAGCTCCATTTGGATTATATTTTCTTTTAGTTTGTAGAAACATATTTTTACATAAGATAACTTTATTTCTTGGACCAAATGTCATTCTATTCTTTACCGTCTGCGTACAGAAGATGATGGTGCCAGCAGTGCGGACTCCCCTGCTGAACCGCTTCTCCAGATACTGAAGAAAGAAAACACAGGATTGTTACAAGAAACAATACACATTATTAGAAAGACCTACGAGCAAAACACACATTAAGACCGAAGATGGCACAAAAAGTGGTTTAGATCAACCCACAAATGAATCGAAACAACAAACTCTGCTAAGGTTACGAAAATAATAACTATAATGGATTCTCATTTGCTATAGCAATCTGAAGCATGCTTAGATCGTGGTGAAGGATCTAAGTATCCCCAACTGTCGCGCTTTTGTCATCGAAATCTGTGAAATGATGGATCTGATAATGATAAGACAATTTCGTAATAGGTCCTCCAACAGTATGAGGACCAAGTGTGTACACAGATGACAAGAGGTAAAACGTCGGTATTATCTAGATCTAAGCCATCATCTTGATTTTATCGTGTGGCTAGCCTTGAATAATCACGTGCTCGGGTATTTGTTTAGTGGGGTGGTATACTAGTATATATACGGGTGAAGAACGTAGTCCAAGGAAATCTGGACAAGACACGGTACCATCTGGAACACGTTTTCCTCTCATACATAAGGTAAGCCTTGTTGTATACACATACAAAAAATACACCTTATGGTTATTGATTGATGCGATTTAAACTGTATCGGGTGGTAACAATATTTGAAAGTGAAATAAGCACCTGAGAAGAAGTTAAGCACCGCTCTTTATTTTACAAAATCCCAATCTTTCATGCATTTTTGAAAAATGTCTATATGACATTAACTCAGTTAGAAATACTTGCTGATAAATACTGAGTTATCGTATGACGCAAAGAAGCAGGGGAGTGCGGATTTCTGTTACAATATCAGTATGACTAATATAAGTATGTAAACAAACACAAATGTCTTTCGTCAGAGGATTAATTAAGGTTACGATGTAAAACAATTTGGACATTTTTAATTAATTAATTAAGCGACAATAGCATTTTCATAATCATAAGACATCTCTTCTATAAGGAGAGTCCACTGTACGATTCCGACTAATTCAACAGCACGAGTCAATGAATCACTATCAAATAAGAGGTATATATTTGCATGGTTGACCACCTTGGCAGATTATGAGTATCTGTACTAAAGATTTGTTTATGGACTATTTGGAAGGGGTATTAAAGTGTAATGACATTGGCTATACCAACCTCTTTAAACTTTAAAGTTAAAGCCAGATCACGTATATTTTACTAATCCCAACAGACGGAAGTGGAAAGGCGAACAGGTATTACAAATAGAAATGAGTGTAAATATAATAAGAATAATACTGAATTTCATCCCATCGACAGTGTTGACATGCTCGGATTAATTGTGAGATTGGCATTTGGAGATTGAATTGATCAGTAAGTCTAGCGTATTTTTTTAAAGTAATAGGTGCATCATTATTCAATCGACTTGTCAGGAGATTTTGAATCATTCTTATAAATAAATGTATTTGTTCATTTCGAAATAAAAGTTGTTTTAAAGCTATATACTAGTCAACATGACACTCATTCAAAACAGAATGACTTAACTTTATCATCTCCATACATAATGCATAATGCATACGATAGTGCTTCATCAACACATGCTCATGATATAGTCGGAATCATGCAATCGTCACTATTTTCAGAAGTGATTTCTTATGAATATGGAAAGGGCTTTATCGATTTTATTGTAAATGTACCAACGGTTTAGTGTTATTTTTCTAATTTGGCAGGGTACGTAACTTTACTCTCGTTTTAGGTGAAAATTGTACACATCAACACCTTTCTTACCAATATAAGCATGGACGTTGTGAACATCACCGACCTCCCAACTACTACGCCCAAGTCAATGTATCCACCCGGCTACTTTGCCATCCCTGCTGAAGACATGGTCAACTTCCGGATTGCAATGTACACGACCATCATGCCTGTAACAGCTCTCATTGGTCTTGTTGGAAACGTCATCAGTTTTGTGGTCTTATTACGTCAAAAGATGCGGGACACAACCAAGATGGTTCTCCTCTCCATAACTGTCTGTGACTTTCTACACCTTATTGCGATGATACTCTTTTGTCTGATCGGAGTCACCATTGCTTTAGACTATAAACCTGGACTTTATATCTCCCGAAAAGCATTTCCATATTTTGGATCTTTCCTATTGTCAATTTTTGGTCGTACATCAAATTTAATGATCCTTGTAATTTCGCTTGAAAGAGTTTGTGCAGTGATATATCCTTTGAAAATCAAATCACTTTGGACAAGGAAGATAATGGGCTTTTCAATATTCATCTGCAGTCTTCTGGTTGTAGCTTTGTTTCTTCCCTATTCCCTGGAGTTCGTGCCTACTGATTTCCCTATACCCAATTCGACACAAATGACCACAGTTCTCAAACTGTCGGAGTTCGGAAAGAACCGGGACGTTTTTGCTACGCTGTACATCGTCAGAATGTCCCTCCTTCGCTTGATCCCCATCGCCGTCGTCATCATCAGCAACATCGTCATCATTGTGGGACTGTACCGCTCCAAGTCTGCGCGCTCCCAGATGACGGGTCAGAATCGTGACGGGACGCCTGCAGAACAGCGCATCACTCAGACATTGTTTGGTCTGGCTCTTCTGTTTTTCTTTTGCATGACACCTGGTGCCCTCAATATCCTAAGCCAGCTATTTGACTACGAATACAATTTCCCCAAAACTCGGAACAACGTCTACAACCTGGTCGGGATACTGGGAGTTTGGCTTGAAATTGTCAACTCCTCCGCTAACTTCATCATCTACATTATATCCAGCAGACAAATGCGCATGGAGTTCAAACGTGTCATCACGTGCCGGAAGGCGACATTTTCAGACCAGAAGTCCACCACAGACACGTCCGCAAGTGAATTGAGACTATCCACGATTTCGGTCTCAGCAGTATCATAGGGAATGTGGCGTATTTCGGCGAGTAAATAAATTTATTCAGCATAGCAATGCACAAATTGACTGTTAGAGAGAAACCTGAAACCCGCCTTAGCTTGGTGAGTTTAAAGCTCTCATTACATGATGCTTGTTGCGGATACTTTCGGTCCAGAAGTACACAGCAAGTGATACAGTCAAATCTTTATCGGTCTCGATTGTGTGTTAAATGGACATAAACCAATATGCAAATATCTTGCACAGGGTGAGAGTAATTAATTCATAATGCTGTAATAATGCTGTAATAGTATCATTTATTCAAAACGCTGTTTTATTTTGAAAGTAGAATTGACTTTCTTGTCATTTCTTGTGATTTACGTTTAATAAAGCTTTACGTTTCCTTACTAATTGTTACTATTTTCATCATATTACAATGCAATGCACCCCCAGTTAGAGTCAGCTTTATTCGGGAACATTGAGCCTCGTTCGGAATACAGTCATTAAATGTGTCACCCTAATTTAGATATTACAGACTATTTGCAAAGGGCGCCGATAGGATAAGATGCTTCGTGAGTGGAACTCTGACAGTTTTTACACAAGGGAAGGAGGCTACGCCGTTTCATGCTTGTGTACTTGGATTTACCAGACAACCTAGACTCACACTTAATCAATGAAAACATTTCTGTAAAATAATTATAATTTAATTCTTCCAAAGAACCTTTGTTAGTTTGATTTAGACTTGCCTAGGCTTTTAGAAAAAAAATGCCTAAAAATATATATTCCACAGGCATGACGCACGACTACAAACAACCCAACTATGAGTCCAAATGACATTTCGATTTTGAATTAATTGTTTCACCTTGCCTAATTTTAAAGGGGCGTTTTCATTTTAAAATGGGCATCAGGCATAAAATGTAACGTTGCATCATGAAAAAAACCCTACGGGAGGGGTTAGGGCTATAATGGTTATCAGAAGCGAGGATTTCTGACAGGAATGTGTCAAATTGTATAACCTGTTTAGGTTCAGTGCGTCTGTGCGTGCGTGTGTTTGTGGTGCATTCAGTATGCCAAATGAATAAACTGCCGGGAAAAAGAAAGTATACATTCATCTTTGATGGTGGCTAAAAATGAAACAAACAAGAAATGGTTATTTGAAGGTGATGTATTTGATAGGGCACCATAGTTGTGTTTTGGACCAGTCCTTGTTTTATACCATTAATGCTGAGCGCCAGGAAGGGTAACAACAAGTACAATATATTAACGTAGTTTGAAACCACAGACCTTCCTCTCTCCAGGCAGACGCTCTATCTACTTGACCGCGGAGGCGGAATATATATTCTTCAGTGTCTGACGGCAGGATTTCATTGGACAGTTCATTGCGAAATAAATATTTTGAAGCACTTTTTTCGCAAACCCACAACTTCAAATATTGATCTTACTTCATCACCTCGTGTTGCGAGTCTTAAATTATTTAAAGCAAGTGTGACAAATGTTTTAAAGGGAAACTTGATGTATTAGGTTGTTATGTGAAAGTTACTAACAGTCCTGGTAGAAAGTGCTTTTGAAACCTTTAAATTGAAAACTGAATTCGATTGTCAAGGACGGCACTTAGGTGCCACGTGAACAGTTATGTATCAGGTCATTATCATAATCCAATACCTCAGTAAAACGACTGTAATCACAATTAGTCATCATTACCTGAAGTCGATATAACAAAATCAATTGTGCTGACACAGTACATAGAAGTCTCGGGGTCAATATTGTATTTCACCTTGGGTATTGCATAAAAGGATTGACAATACCAGTCTTCGTTGGCAGTGCGACCGAATTTAAGAAGAATTAATTCATTAAGTTCGAAGAGGTGCACATGTGCGTGTGCGTGTGCGTGTGCGTGTGCGTGTGTGTACGCGCTCAAGTTGTTTGTTTGCCTGTTGTTTAGCACCGCACTCAGCAATATTCCAACTATATGCCGGTGGTCTGTAAATAATCGAGTCTGCACCAGACAATCCCGATATTGGCATCAAGAGTATCGATTCATGCAATTGGTATACGATGACATGCCATCAACCAAGTCGCCGAGCTTGACAACCACCCGTGCGTGCGTGCGTGCGTGCGTGCGTGCGTGCCTGCGTGTGTGTGTGTGTGACTGTCAACTATTTAGGCAAATATCGTTATTGTGATCGTTTATATATTGATATCATTTATGTGGTTTTCATGATAACGATTAGGTGATTGGATGAATGTTGTTTAACGCCGGAATCAGCAAGAATCCCTCTATAGTACGGCTGCGGTGGTGAACTGTTTGACCTACGATTTAACTCAAAGGTTTAAACACCCGATCATCATTGATCTGCTCTCAACTGTAAGCATGGGAAGTAATGTACCAATAGTCGAGTGATCTTGATAGTTTTACGCATAAGTACCAGCATGGTAACATTTCGATATACCAGCTGGTTATTGACAGAGAATAGGAGTGAAGCGGTGTGCAGACATGCTGCTATGTCTCTAGCCAGGTAACGTGCCCTGTGTCACGTGATTAGCAACAGTACGCATCGTGGGAGATCTGGTGGACCGGAACAGGGAATATTCTTGAGAATTCTACAAGTATACGCCAGACAAGAACCTAGATGAACATGACAATGACACAAATTATAGGTCTTTTCAGGATTAACCATTGTGCCAAAATCACAGCTGTAACTTTTGCCTTTGCGTCTCGCAAGTCTTGCCAAGTTTATGTTAATGTTCAAATAATCTTGGCGTTCACATGCGCAGTTTGAATAACACTTACCTCATAGGCGCTTGTCACTCCAAGGTTGTAGAACACGGGAACATATATGTGCGCGGACATCCCGATAGCCAGGAAGTAACCGAACCCAATCCATATATACACCGTCGTGTAGTTGTACATCTCCGCCGGCGTTCCCAGCAACGTAATAGCCGACATGAAGCTGGCCAGCAACGACATCCCGACGGGAACAACGTGCATGTTGCCACCAGCTAGTAAGAAGTCCTTCACGCTTTTCTTACGCCGATCTTTAATGGCGTAAAATATGCCTATTCCGGCGGAAAAGAGCAGCGTTCCACAGAAAATGACAAAATCCAGCCAATGAAACGAGTTCTTCTGTCCCGTCTGATAACTGTACTGTCTTTCCGCCATCTTTGCTCACAGAACCTGAAGATGTGTCTGAAAACCAAAGCGTTTTTGTCACGACAAGTTTTATTAGTGGTGTTACATTACAAGGGACATGCAAATGTTGTGTGGTTTAGCGAAAGGGTCATTCATCAAGTAGTCAACATATTTACACAGCCGTATGTGAAACCGTGCTGACGCAGCACATGACAAAACATTGACTAGATAACAACTAGTGGACAGATAACATGAATAAAATACATGAAACAATTGTACACAAATGCAGGCCATTGTACAGAAAAGAAACTATGTCAAATATGTGGCAAGAAGTTTCTTTGAATACTCAAAGCAAAAGTTGTATTGATACTATACTATACTGTACTATACTATACTTTACTGTACGGTACGGTACGGTACGGTACTGTACTGTACTGTACTATACTATACTATAATATACTGATAAAGACTGGGAGATTGGTCAGTCTTCTAGCTGTCAAGACATGAGAGTGTAACTTGATGCCTTACTGTGGTATATTATTTAGGGTATAAAAGAAAGTCAAAGCAAATTTTCATTCCCTTCCAAGCGAGTGAAGGAGTATGATTTTACACAGCTTCTAACCAAATTCCAGCAATATCACGACGGGGAACACGAGTAAATGGGCTACACACATTTTACCCATGTAGGGAATCGAACCCGGCACTTCGGCGTGACGCGCGAACGTGTACTAATAGACTATCCCACCGCCTTTTAGACTGCTACGCGTCTCTCATGGGGGATTAAAAGAACGTAACATTTCATCATAGCTTGTGTAAGAACACAACAATTTCCCGGCAGGATAACATTCTCAGCTTTTGATTTAGTTGAAAATCAAAGTTTTTTAAAATATTTTTTTCAGAAAGACTAAGGGTCCCTCTTTTTCCCAGCTAAACACCAGCGTCCTCTCTATCCGTGAAGATCTGGGGTAGTATTGATCTTCAGCAACCTTTGCTTGTCGTAAGAGGCGACTAACGGGATCGGGTGATATGGCTATCTGTCGATAAAATTTTGCGATATATTGTAATGCATGATGCCGTATTATGATAGGCACCGATCCTTATTTTAACCATGACGACGGTTTCGGGAATGGAACTCTGCAAATTCAAAGAAAGGGTGTTTGACCTGTTTCGTAAATACACCTGCAACTGAAGAATGTGTCGATACGTACTGTATCTTGCAGGAAATAAGGCGTATAATTAACCGGTTGGTCGATGTATCATTACATTGTTAGCAAGGACGCCTAACTACTTATTTCCAATAACGTTAGTAATTGAGTATCTCCTCTATAAATTGATCATTTTGTTGAACTTGTCAATGATGTACTAAATAGCGGCCACTTGGGCAACAGACTTCGGCAACATTTGTTATTACTCCACTTCATAAGAAAGGGGATCGATGAGACCTCGCACAAAGCAGCTGTGGGTGAGCTATTTTGCAAGGTCGTAAATGACAGATTAGTAGATCATATGACAAGACGTAATCTCCAAGAAAACTGTCAGTCAGGATTTAGGACAGGATTCAGAACATCTGATAATGAGTTTATATAGAAACTTTTAGAAAGGCTTTTAATTTAATAGATCGATCACTATTATGTCAAAACTTTGGTTTCATAAAATCTCGGGAAACGTCCTCCAGTTAATATCGTCCCTTTTTAGTGAATTATCGTATAAAGTATGAAACTACAGAAGGTAACTCATAAATATTTAATTCAAATATAGGGGTCCGACAAGGAAGCATTTTATCTCCCACACTTTTCAATATATCTATCAATGACCTCCTTTCATACTGTAGTTAAGACAACTGTGTATTACTAAAGAGTATCGATATCTTTTACTTGTTGTTTGCAGATGACTTAGTCCTTTTGGCAAATTCACCTCAAAAGTTAAAAGAACTACTCGATAATGTCAGTTCATTCTGCAAAAACAACAAGATATGATAAGACAAATATAGTGATATTTGGCAATCCTGGTAAGCTGGAGGTTAGAAATAATTGGAAAAATGCTCGACAAAGGATGCTTGTCACACATAAATACAATTACTTAGGAATTACATTTCACTGAGATGGTAAGTTCAAATACAGTGCAAAATCACTTCTAAAAAGGATAAGGAGCATACCGTAGACTTTAATCTGATATTTTTAATCATGAAGTTCCAGGTGACCCTGGCATGTACATTATTCAAAACATTAATAGAACCAGTTATTTTATACAACAGTAAAATAATCAATGCAACTCAGTCTAAATACAATACCCTATTCCATAACTCATTTCAGGATACATCTACTTCTATGGTACGGGAAATAAACTTAGGACATAGAGATTAGTAATAAAGCGACAAAACCCTGGAAATAAACCTAGAGCCCTATATCAGCCACTGTCAACTCGTGTTCATTTTGCTAAACTACCTCCAGGTGACCACATAACTAAACATAGACTTAGGAAGAAGCTCCAGACCTCTAGTACCTTTAAATCAACGGCTTTTTTCTAATTGTGCCATTACTGAAGATGGTGAACATTATATATTACACTGTACCAAACATAGTCATCAAAGATTTCTTCTGTAAAAAGTGCTAGAGAAAGATTGTCATAATTTTAGGCAAATTGAAGAAAATGATTTATTCCTAATACATTTGAGTAAATAATGACTTCAACACCATATATATAATATAGGTCACCATGGTTACAATAATGTGCCAAATTACGTATCTAACGAGAGATAAATATGAATGTATGTACATATCTTATATTTAATTTCTTTATCTTCTTCTGTAAATACTCTCTATGGGTTACCTGTATGTTTATATCAATTGATGATGTGTATGTCTACAAAATTGCTTCTGTTCCGTAATGAAATATTTCTTGCAAGAAATACATCTTATCTTATCCTATTCAGCGAACGTTAACCACACGATACGTTCAGGATAATGTTTCACAACATAACCATTGCTGGTCAGACGCGTTAGTTGTCAAGTTTGTAAATAAGTATCCCCCGTTTGTTAGTTTGGGGGTTCGACGGGGTAAGGCCATTCCGATATCTGACAGAAACACCAGCTGTGTAGACTCCGTAGATTTGACTTCACCATGTGTGCGGCTGGGCAGAGTTCTGGGTTAACGACTCTGTACGTGTGGGAAAGGGGGTCATTGACCTGCTTCCTTAGTGGATTGCCTGTAGCGTTGTTAAGATATAGGCCCGGCTGTTTGCTCCATCATACACTGTGAGTGCTGGAAGGGCACGGGTGACGCAGTCGTCTTATGGGCCAAATACACCTATCCGTACTTTTTCACCCGTATCCGTATCCGCGAAAACCGCTTTCGTATACAATTTCACCACTTTGGCATCCACTCTTGTATACGTATCAGTATCCGTACATTTTGGATACGGGTCCCGCATCCGTTTTGTCCCATCCTATGTCGATTTTTATGGATACGGATCGACCTGCAGATGGAATAACCCCTGTTGTGACGTCACATTATATTGTGAAGCCCATGGGATTTTCTTTTCGCACGTCTTCAACATGCTACGTGTGGGTACGTATGTATGGAAATAACTAGAGCCAAGTGTGAACGTAAATATGGATGCGTGTCACGGATACTGACACGTGGGCGACAAAAACGGGCTATGCAGAGTTGCGGCTATTAGGTGGGCCAGAAACCTATAATCGTGGGTTCGAATCCTGATTCGCCATGATTATGTTTCTAGGTTGGTCAACACCCCCCGATATGAAGGTATGGGTGTAATCTTCTTCCAGGCCACCACGTCTACAGACGTGTGCAAATAACCTACACAAAGTCATGTTTCATGTTCTAAGGAAGCCATCTTCTGCATCTAGTTGTACGCACAGTTTCGGAGTCACGTATCATGTGACGTGATTACGTCACAATGGAATTGTCTTTCTGCACACGACACCAGTATAATGACTACCAGTTAGCAAATAAGCACCCTTTGGTGATGTCAGTAGTAGTTGGAAAGGGCGTTCCAGGTAACAAGTAATGTGTCTATTGAATACCAACACATGTTTGCTTTTGCTAAAAGTTTACAAAAGGTGCATTTCATGTTTACCAATTCTCTAACATCTCCCAGGCTGCCTACGCATTCTATTAGAGGACATAACAGATTCTCACTAGATCTATAAAAACCTAGATATGATATGAGTGAGTGAGTGAGTGAGTGAGTGAGTGAGTGAGTGAGTGAGTGTGTGAGTGAGTGAGTATGGATTTACCCCGCTTTTAGCAATATTCCAGCAATATCACGGCGGGGACACCAGAAATGGGCTTCACAAATTGTACCCATGTCGGGAATTGAACCCGGGTCATCGGCGTGACGAGCGAACGCTTTAACCACTAGGCTACCCGACCGCCCAAGATATGATATGAAGCTAGTCCTCACTTGCATGATATCTCGAACTCCATTAACTCGACATATCGTAAAAGACGAATTTACATTTATTAAGGCCCTGAGTCTGGGCCACAAAGCGACCTGTCCTCTATCTAACGTAAGTCTAAGTCTTGTCTGGAAACTACGCAGGTCGTTGCTAAGATTGTTTTGTCAATGCGGTCATGATAATTTTGGCACCGTCTTCCGATATCGGCACTCATCTTGTCTCGAAATTCGAAAATCTCGAGTTACCACATTATGAATAGGTTTCTCCGGAGCAGAATGTGCGGATAAATATGCAAATAAAAAAGGAATAGGTACTATTTTCGATGTTTACAAACAAACATGGCAGCCCTCTTGTCTTTTGGCGATCGAGTTGGAATTAACCCCGTATTTGTTATCATAATAAACAAAATAGCATCTAATAAAACAAGTTTCAGTTATAAAGGTCACTAAATATAATTACTGTTCTAGTACAGAATATTCTCCATTCCAAAACGCTTTCGCGTGATAAGTTTTGATGATAATGGATGTTAACGCGGTTTTCCTGTATAGTTTAATCGAAGAAAATATCCAATGCATGTTCGTAAAATGTCTCGAAACACAAAATTCCGTATCTTATACGTACACCTGCGAGAAATTAATTAAAAGTAAAACGTCAACTTGGCGTGTTTACAACTTTCGAGATCAGTTCTATAATCCCCCCTACGCCCGGAAAATCTAAATGCGTAATGTTGGCCGTGAGTATATAGCCTCACGTGTTTCCACGGTCTATTTCTGCTCAGTTTTGTTATCAATTATAACTTTGCACCAATGGAACTGCTTCATACCGTTCTCAGGGCAGCCCAGGGCACACGGAAACTGATAGCAAGGAGGCTTCCTAGACTAACACTCAGTCTCTGAAAATATATATTGTTGTCAGAAAAGGGTGTTTCAGAACCTGTGGAAAATCTTCATTTAGGGCTATATCATTGCAGGGCAGGGGAGGAAATAATGTGGTACAGGACCCGTTGAACAGACTAGGAGTCCCTTGTCCTCGAACAACAGCTACATGTGTTTGTAATTGTTCGTAGTTTGTGTGATCTGTTGAAATAAGGTCATTGCGATTAAATTGCATAGAGAAAGATAAAGTAAATCGTGACTGTTTTCTATAACTTGCATAAACAATAACACTATTATAAAACTGTTTCCGTTTTTAATGTAAACTTTATGCCACAATGTCGGAACGTATTTTCGGTTTCTACTCACAAGGGATGTTAACGATTTTGTATACATGGGCAATGTGAGTATACGATCGATGAGTTGTATAGCTGTATTAATTAGTGGCCGTCATTAACCTGGGACTGACAGAGATATAGGTGCATGAATACCAGTAACATTTAACGTTTTGATTTTAAGTTGGCAATTACATGATAACAACGTAACCATTGCACACATATCCTCCACTCCAAACACACTTCTTGTGTGTCCACTCAACAGCGAATGGGACGGAAAGGGTCGATGTAAGACGAGTTGAGTTGAGGTGAGGTGAAATGAACGTCGTGTTCAAGATAATTGCACTTATATAGCGACCTGCATTCACATGTGTGTGTGTGTGTGTGTGTGTGTGTGTGTGTGTGTGTGTGTGTGTGTGTGTGTGTGTGTGTGTGTGTGTGTGTGTCTGCTTGTAATCCTCGTAGTCAGGACTCATGCCGATTTTATAGTGCTAGCCCACTGAGATACCACTCTGTTTAACATGAGCACTCCCCTCAGATACAATTGGCCAGACTCGATTATTTACATACCCTCGTCATATATATATATATTGCCGAGTGTAGCGTTAAACAACAAACAAACAAACAGACAAGGATTATACAGCGGCGTGCATGTAAGGATGTGTGTCTGCTCGTAACAGGCCGGACTAGCCCACTGAGATACCATGCCGCAGTCTTATATTTGAATACCCCACTTAGACACAGTATACTGTCTCCGAGCTGATCAGTGCTTGTTTTATCCCCTAAATACATAGCACAGGCAGGGTAACAACAAGTACCATCTTTTAACCTTTTTTAGTATGACACGGCCGGGGATCGAACCCCCGACGCTAGACCACGGAGGCGGTCGGTCGATGTAAGGACGGGTACTAAAGGGGAAGCGATCCTGTAGACACATGAGTACCCAGCCAATACATGATGGCACCAGCGTTTCCTGATATATAACAAGACCTTTTCTCTTGTATGAGACTAAAGACCTTTCCAAGCGTGGATACAGCTTCTTGGCAAAGCACGGGTGCATTCAGTGATCACAAGTTCTCACAAGCGATGTATAAATGCAATGTGACAACGTGTATGCCAACCTGCGTAACATATAGCTTGCTATATGCATACTCCCAAACGAGCTGAGAAAGGCGCATATACTAACCCTTTCAACTGTAAAACTTAATTTAATTTAACACCCACACTTTATTTGCCTTGGTCTAAATCTGATTAACACATGGTTAACATTGAAGCTTTGTCACATAAATATCAAAATAGCCATAATAAAACGCCAAACACTCCAAACGGCCCTGCGCCGAGCTGGCGACTTACACGTCAACATGACATAGTTGTGATATTGCGTCAGTATGTACACGTAGTGATGAAAAAGTTTCTCTGGGGAAAGCCAGCTCACTGAACTCACAAGGGCTGAAAATATCCAGGAAAGCTTACACTATCAACATAAAAAACACATGTTGGGCAGGAAGTTTGAATTCTCAGCACGACTCGTGTCTAAATTTCAAATATGACCCGACACGTAGGTGTCAGATTTCATCACCGAGGTATTCTAATGCACTTACTTACTCGATGACTCTTAATTCACACGGTGCGTGATACAACGGTACATTAACGGCAACAACCATCCTTTGTTTTTAAAATACAAATCCTGTTGCAGTTCAGTAACGTTCATTTAGAACCCTGATTGTGTTCATTTGGAATGTTCCCAGTCAGGCAACCAAGAGTCGGTGTCGTGAAGATTGTCTATTGATGTTGTGAGGCACTGTTGCATAAATTACGATTACATCATAACATGTACGTGAACGATACAATGAAACTCCGTTTGTTCGGACACCGTTAATCTTGTAACTCCGGACGTACAAAGGGACACAGTTACGTGTTTCTGGAGATAATTCGAACGATTTCATAGAGTATGGTGTCCCCAACACGTCCGGCTAAACAAGGTTTATACATTGATACATCTGAGGAACATAACAGGAGTCAATGAAACATGCAAGAGAGAACTAACATGAAACAGCCTTTTGAATGACTGTTGTTAGTAGTCAAATAGTACGTTCTCTACATACCCCAAGCCAACCAGTGCCTACGTCTAGCGGAAGGAAACACAAGTGCGGCAAATGAGTTAGAAAATACCAACAGTTCTAATTCTGATTGACATTTTGTGGAAAGAACGGCCGGACTAAATGGACATTCTAGTTAATAAAATTCAAGTCGTTAAATAAACTACATTCTCAATCTGATTACTATTTTTTTATGTTATCAAATTAGCAGTTTCTGATGGCCCTGAGTACATACAGTCAATGTCTCAATTCCACACATATCACAAATATCAGACCGAGACTGGAACAGGGTACAGGTTATGAAACGCACATGACCCCCTTACCCACACATGACAGATGGTTGACGACAAGTTCGCACAAAAGAAAATGTTAACAAAAAGAACATGATTGTCGTGATTAAGAACACATAGCCATATCCGTCAAAGAACATGTACATACAGGGTTTTAAACATTCATGCTTACCGCGTCTTCGCGTTGAGGTGCCTCTGTGAGCACTTTGCTACTGGCTAAAAATACATTTAGAACACTTCCTGCAAAGGGCTTGACATACCTCAAATCGCCGCTAGTTCTTTCCTCGGATATAAACACACTTAAATCGAGGAGAAAGGCAAACTGGCTTCCAGGGGAAACAGACTGGCAGACCTTGTCCGTATCAAGATTATACCAGTATCCGTCTATGAACGGTCTCTGTCCGAAGCAAAAAGTTCACGAAGGGTTATTTTAAAGCTAAAGCAGAGTTGAGCATCAGGTTACGCTGACGAAGAGGTTGCTATAAACACTCTCCCTGTGAAGACGGTTCAGGGGATAATATGACACGGCAAGGCATGCATCCCTCGAGTAGCCTGACCATTAGACTTGCACAAGTCTCTAAGGCATTTTTAAAAAGGTTGAAGCATAATTTCTTGACTATACACATAATAAGTACAAGTTGTCCCTATAAGAGACTGGCGCCCTTATGTTGTCCGCTTATCTAGACTTGCCTATTATAAGGTTAGAACTACTATACACGCATGGGCTTATCATTCAGTACAGCCTTGGAGCAAGGCTACTTTACCATAAAAACTCGTTGGTTTGTTATTGGGTGCGGTCATTGGTATTCCTAAGCCCAGAAAAACCCAACTTGTTAAGAATGTTTAACTGAATCATTTGATGTAACTGCGAAAGAACAAAAAAAATATATATGTGCTTACACATCAGGGAAACAAATAAGTAACATGCAAAGGATAAGAATTCATTCACATGTAGTCTTGATTCCGGAATATACTCTTCAAGGTCGGAGATACTCGGAAATAACCGAGAACACGTCCCATTTTAATTCTGGAAACCCAATAGTCCAGAAACTCTACGGTCTCTGCCCAGTCTCGGTCAAAGGTATTTACAAAATTAAACATGCTGTCGTCATGGGCGAGGATATTTTCCTTTGCTCAAAACTTATGTTTTCGTTTCGCAAATACATAAATGTATTTCTTTCAAGTATCATGACACAAAATTGAACTCATTTTAACTTAATTCAACGATTTTATAGCGATATTGAAATATTTCGCCCATGGGCGAGAAAAAGGTTTGGCCCATGGGCGAGAATATTTTCCTTTGCTCAAAACTCATGTTTTTGTTTCGCAAATACATAAATGTATTTCTTTCAAGCATCATGACACAAAATTTAACTCATTTTAACTTAATTCAACGATTTAATAGCAATATTGAAATATTTCGCCCATGGGCGCGAAAAAGGTTTGGCTCATGGGAGAGAATAATTTCCTTTGCTCAACAGTTTTAGTTTCGCAAATACATAAAGGTGTTATAAGCATGACACATGACTCAACTCATTTTAACTTAATTCAAATATTTAGCGGCGTTATTATAATATTTCGCCCATGTCTTCGTCAGTCCCTTTAAAGCATTAACAACTTGTGTACAAAGTATACTGTATCATGTGAAATATACTTTATATTATATCATTACATTACTATTTAAAAAGGGCCTTTGGTTGGATGTTTCCTTTATAGATGTTTTACAGATTTCACCTGTTTTACATATTGTAACGATCTTTAATGAACCCGGCCTTACCTCTCAAAACGTCTTGACAGCATATCATACGAATTCATGCGCTTGTACACCAATTCATTGGCGTTATTTTCCACAACATCAAAGTTTAGTTAGTTTATTTTTTATTTCCCATTTTATGTATTGTTGATACATCACACTGGGCAATTACGTGACACTAGGTATGCAATATACAGGTACGCGTTCGCGTATTTCAATGGAAAAAACCGATTCGTCTTTCATTGCATAACGTCTGGCTGAATATCTCACATTCTAACGAAATCTCGAAATAATTACTTAATTACATGTGGTGTCGAACTGACCAATGGGAATTATGTTTCAATGCGACTGAGGAAAACTTGAGTGAATATTGTGACACGAAAGCAACTTTTAAATGCATTGCCAGTTTTGGTATGAAAATGATAATTCTCATATTCTCAATAGTACGTTGTATCTAAATACAGTGTCGGCCTTATTTACAGGTGATTCTACAATACCTGCTCTCGGACAATTACAATCTGCCACACCATGCGTGAATAAACAGTTATGCAGGTGTTGATGTGGGCAAATACCTAGCCTGCATGTGTATATTTATCTGGTGGATACATGTATTACATATTTTCGTTGTGGATATATAAAGCACAAAGACAAAACAAAGTTTATGAAATAACTTAGTGCCCTGATATATTCAACGAGATATGTATCATCGTTTAATGGGTCATTCAATAAAAGTTAGTTGTGAGGCGATATCAAAGGAGCCGCCCAATATACACAGTGTCGTCCGGTGAACTCCCACCCCACCCTGTCCGTCAGAGTTATGTAATCGGTACACAAATATATTTGATGCGGTGTCAGTGTGGAAGGAGTTTGAATTACGTCCGCCACTGGCGACAGAAATCTTCAAAGTATAGTAACAATCAACAAGGTCAATGCCGTACTAATAACCGAGTGACTCACGTAACAACGACTGCCAATCCGTCTGCTACAGCTGCTACCATACCATCTTCCCTGTCACGACTGGCGTATTAACGGCTTATTCAAAATATTAATTTAAAAAGTTCGTTAACAGCCTAACGTATGTCGTATTCAGTCCTCAACTGGATGTTACATTCCTTATATTAGCTAACGGCCCTGTTTGTGAAAATATGTACTAGACATAAGATTTAAAGAATAATAAAATCAATTGTAAGACCGCATAGACCATAAAACCGAATAAAATATGTCTTGGTATCATCTCTTGTGTATTAGATGATGGTAATGACCTGAAATGTTATAACGTTAGATTAGGAAGGAGAAACATTAAAGTGTTTTATAATACTTGGGAACATGAGCAATAGAATGTATTATAAAATAAAATTATTGAACTAAATAACTTGCAAGGGGTACCCAAACTTGTTTGACAGTTTCTCGTGTGTTGTAGACTGTCGAATGCGACTCATGTGTGTGCGTAGGGTACACATATCTATTGCAAGTTTTAGTACTCATACACTTTCTCTTTTTGTGTTGATATAATTTCTATTTTCTTTCATGATATGATTTCATTTTTATCTTTGGCTGCTCAGTTGGTTGTGAAGGAGGACGTCATGTATCGACAGCTGCAGAGTCCAGATGGGACAGGGCTCCAACTAATATTGCCAAAAGAGAGAATACCAAGGATTCCTAGGTCTCTTCACAATGACTCTGGACACCAAAGACGGGATCGAACTCTCAATCTTATTCGATCAAGATTCTTCTGGCCTGGAATGTCTGACGACGTGGAGAAGTATGTGAAAAGCTGTGGAAACTGCATAAGACGCAAATCTAAGACCACTGTGAAAGCTGCTGGACTCGTGAATATCAAATCAGCACAGCCATTGGAACTTGTGTGTCTAGACTACCTAAAGCTCGAGGAATCCAAGGGAGGTTATGAAAACATCTTAGTCATAACAGACCACTTTACCCGTTATGCCATTGCCATCCCAACTCGCAACCAATCAGCCAAGACCACAGCAAGAGTACTATTTGAAAATTTCCTAGTACACTACGGATTCCCAGCTAAACTCCACAGCGACCAAGGAAGAAACTTTGAGGGGAATATCATCAAAGAGTTGTGCCAACTAACTAGAATCAAGAAGACAAGAACGACGCCATATCATCCCCAAGGAAATGGTATGACGGAACTATTCAATCAGACTCTAATGAACATGTTGGGCACTCTTGATGAAGAAAAGAAATCAGACTGGAAAACCTATGTCTCACCTCTTGTACACTCGTACAATGCAACCCGGCATGAGAGCACAGGATTCACCCCATTCTATCTAATGTTTGGTCGTCATCCACGTCTCCCTATAGATGCTTTCCTGGGAACCATAGTGGGAGAAGGACAGGTGAATCACACCCAGTATGCTCAGAATCTAAGGAAACGACTGCGATTCGCCTACAACATTGCCTCCAAGGAAGCTCAGAAAGCAGGCCATCGCCACAAGCACCAGTATGACAAGAAGGCCACGGAGTCCTATCTTCAATCTGGTGACAGAGTGTTAATACGACTGGTTGGACTCACAGGAAGGAACAAACTCTCTGACAAGTGGGCCAGGGATGTCTACACGATTGTGAAACAGCCAAATTTGGATATCCCTGTCTACTGTGTGAAGCAAGAGAATGGGCAAGGGATAATGAAGACTCTTCATCGCAATATGCTTCTGCCACTTCAATTTGTTTCCCCTCCAGCAGTCCCAACCAGGAACCACCCACAACAGCCAAAAATCAACTTCCCTTCAAGTGAAGGAATACCTTGCTGCTGGAGGAGCTCCTGACGAAGACAGTGAAGAGGAAATGGTACTGTTACCAAGACTTAGGAGTGAAGCAAGATAGAGAGCCCAGTCTGACCTTCACATGTCAGGCAACGATCACACTTCCAGTGATCATCCCACTGAGCACAGTTCTTCCTACAGTCTTACCAAGGATTCTCTTGTGTCTTCTGTGTCGGATGGATCCCCTGAGGACCATCAGACCCAGCCAAAGATTCAAGACTCGGGTCCCTTGTACTCATCACCCGATGTTTTGCAAGATCCATAAGTAGCAGCTACATCACCTGATACCAATTCTCATACAGGTTCTGCTCCAGATGATTCGACCTACCAGTCGTATCCTAGTATACCTGAAGAACCTGTGGATGTTGCAGCCACTCATGTTAACACTGTTGGATCTCCTCCAGTCCCATCCCAAACTGACAGTCCAAAGTCGGGGAGGCCTGGATGAGGAGCGAAGAGTGGGTTACCAAGTTTGTTTTAACAACGACCAAGCCAGACACAACGAACGAAGTCTTTGTATAGGATCATTTGTAAGATTGTATATAGTTTTGTTCAGCAGTTGTAGTTTGTATGTTTTGCTCAAGTTCTGTGTTTTGCCTGTGTTTTCATTCAATGGGAATAGCATTATTCAAACCTTTGTTGTTCACTGTGTAAGTTAGTGTGCATTAGTTCCTCCGACTACTTCTCGTTTTTGGATCATTACCCAGCAAACCTCTCCCAGTGACTTCTTCTCATTGGTTCATCCTTTTCAATGTTGGGGACAACATTTTCTAAAGGTGGGGAATATGTCGCCGGCAGCCTTATTTCTACTTTTATCCATCGTAAGGCCGCTCCTCCACTGTCTGCATGTAATGAGTTGTACGTGCTACCCGTACCTGGCTTAACGCCTAATTCACGGGCTTCTACCTGTGACGTCACGGCAATTTGAACGCACAGTCAATTGTCACCTGTCTGCCTGGTAGGATTGGCCGACAGCACTCAACACTTTTCTAATGTTGACGTTTCATGTTACAGGCAAATAAATACATTTTAAAAGAAAATCCGTCTTCAATATTTGTCTGGGACGACTAGAAGCCTGAACCTGCGACATTAAGATGAAAATCATAGCAGAAAAAGTGTCTTTTGTCAACTGGACTCATGGCAAAACGATAGTGCGTTGTGCAGCAAAACACCGCTATGAAACGTGAAATAAACATGATCGACGATCTCGAGGTTGCCAAGCCACGCATTGTCTGAGCAAATTTGAAAAAAGGACACTGACGTGTTTCATGATATGCGGTTCATTTACGATACAAAACTTCTGTCATTGAATGTACTGTCACATTGTACCTATATGCCGACGAGGTTATGATAAAACAATCTATTTCTGAAATACGTATCTCGAAATGACCCTTTCGATTCACTTCCGGGATCCTGACAGCAAAATGCTAATTCCAGTGTATTACAGGCATATTTTAGTTGGACCTCAGGATTAAATGTGCAATATCTTCTGTATTAGATACAGAGGATACCATTTTTTGTTTGTTTGAAATGTCCATCAGTGAAATGCACAACATGCTGTCTGTTCCCTATGAGCTGATGCGACTCACACTGCATGGAGCTATGCTCTCCAAGCCTCGTTGTCGATCCAAGATGGCGAAAGTGTGAAAAAAAGGTCAATAGTACTATACAGTGACCCTTCCTTGACCGTCCGATCAAACGTCAAATCTGTCATGATGACACAGGTTGATATTGGCTTGACGTTCATTTCGACGTCGCCAGACACGACAACGCCTATCAAGGAAGTACAAAGTGAGTCGGGACTCATCTGTAAACATGACACGTGACCAGCGACGATTACCCAAGTTTCGACGTTGTGTTCGCCATTGGCGTCTGTTGGCAATATGACGATTTGTAAGGGGCGGCACAACACGTGGCCGTTGTGCATGGAGATGAGCTGCATGTAGACGATTTCTAACCGTCTGTCTCGTAACTCGCATTCTAGTAGCCTGATGAAAGTTTGCAGCAATTCGAGTTCAATTTCGTACAGCCTGGTTGCGGATCAGTCAATCCTGTACCCTCGTCGTTGACCTGGGACCTCAACGGGTCGATTATCAACATTTTGGGTTTGTTGGTTCTTGTTCAGTAGTCTGCTAATCACAGACTGTGAAACATTGAACGTATTGGCCGCTGCACTCTGTATTCTGCCAGTGTCCTGCATGCAAATAGCCCGTAAACGCTCCGCGCGTTGCAGACGTCGCATCGCCAGGTCATACACAAACAAGGAATGAAATCAAGTAAATCACAACTATATGATAAGCAGACTGAATCAATAAAATCAAGAGAAATAATGGTCTACAGAGATTAATCGACCTTCCTTAAAAGTGCCAAAATCAGGAATGACACCCAACGCACGTGCACACTATCGGATGTGTTTGGGTGTTTTGTTTCACAGACCTAAAAATTCTTGCATAGGATGCAAAGGATGCTTGTCAACATTTATCTTTTTTAAAATACTTGGTATAAACATTATATTTGAGATCCTCTACTGTCTTTTAAATAGTGGAGTTTCTGAAATTCCGGACTTCCACCCATGTATAAAAGTTCATTCCCCGTATCCTCTTTGGCAAAGTGTGGCACAATTTGTTTGACTCAATTTGTAAATGATATTGTCCGTCATGGGTGGGGTACTCCGTGTGTCCATTGTATCATGTTTAACCTTAATGGGTGGGTACACCGGAGGTAACCCTTGTTGGCAGCTGGTAGTCATTTGATACCCGTCCGACATTCGAGGTCACCACGGTCACCACGTGCCAGAGAAACGTGTTTAGAAACATATGACCGGGCCTAATAGTGTTCTTGGGTGAAAGTAAATCTTTGGAAGAGGTTTTCTTTTGGTAATCTTTCTGATGATATTTTGCTTGACAACGGTATAAGGAATCGTCTATACCGAAACGTCGCTTTTATACGATATTAAAGAAGTTGTTATCCATGAAATAGTATCTACCTTGTCATCCGTCAACTTCTAAGTAATGCCTATCAAACAATTGATATGTTGTAGCTGATCACGTATATCAATACGTTCGATGGTGTAGGTATCAATGTAATTATATACTACTGATGTTCTATTTTGCCATGGCTGTATTTTCAATTGGCCAAGTGTTATGTTGGTTGGTTGGTTGGTTGTTAAACGCCGCACTCAGCAATATTCCAGCTTTATGACGGCGGTCTGTAAATAATCGTGTCTGGACCAGACAATCCAGTGTTAATATCATGAGCATCGAACCACGCAATTGGGATTGATGACATGCATCAACCAAGTCAGCGAGCCTGACCACCCGATCCCGTTAGACGCCTTTTACGACAAGCATAGTCACCTTTTACGGCAAGTATGGGTTGCTGAAGATCTATTCTACCCCGGAATCTTCACGGATCCCAAGTGTAATGTATCGATATATAGATCAGTACTTAGTAATTATACACCCCTTCTCGTGACACAATGAGAACATACAAAGTTATCAGTCACAGCGGACGATTTGATGACTTATTCACCAGTGGGGATTCCGAGGAAGAATATACGTCCCAACAGCCAAAATACTTGTCGCAGTAGGCGACGTAATGGATTGGTGCATTCACTGATTGCCCCTCACCGTATCCCATCGTATTGTTGTGTGGATTGATGCTCATATCAATCACTGGATTGTCTGGTCCAGACTTATTATTTACGGCAGCCGACGTATAGCTGGAATATTGCCGAGTGCGGCGTTAAACAACAAAGAAATAAATAAAGATGATTTTAATTACCACCGTAAATTACCAACATAAAGTTTTCATTTACATCAAACATGTATACGAGGTACAAGTATTCAATTACCCCCGTTTAACGTTCAAATATTGCCGATGCAGTATATGAAGCCACGAGATGAGGGGATCAATTCGCAAAGCAGAGGCACAACTGTATGAGTACACAACCAACCCACACAATAACTCAAGACCTGAGTGACTTAACAGGGAATTTATTATTCAGACACAGAGTCAATTAATGTCAGCAGTCAACAATAAAGTGCTTACAATCAAATAATTTCATACTTTGAAGTTTACACTGTTTCTTTCATGCTGATTGGCTGAATGGGTAGTCACGTGATCTGATATTTGGAGTTCACACACCTGTGAACGGACAAAAAATGTTCACAGGATGTGAACTATTTTTGTGTGAAATAGATCATGTGAACTTTTGCCGGAACTACTTTCCGGGGTTTCCCCGAATTCTCGATCTGTTTTTAAGATCAACTCGTTTTTCTATTTTCTTTTTAATCCCTGCATTTATCAGCAATATAAATATTTTATTATTTTTCCCTGGTCTTGTAACATTTCATCTGACTTATAAATAAATAAATGCTTTGTTTCTGGAGTTTGATGTAGTCTAGCTGCAACATTAAAAACACAATGGATTGTCCTTACGGTGATTTGGATATGGAATGGCAATCTTTCAATACTAATAACGCTAGTAAAGAAAATTAATTCTGTAAAATTACTGAGGTGAACGAATAATGATTTATTGAGCGATATTGACTTTGATGCCTTGTTTTCGGAAATGACAGGAATCTAGCAACAATGTAAAACAACGTATAGTCTGGAAGTTAATTTAAGGTACCGACGTTTACTACAATATCTGAAAAAACTATTGGACCTACTCCAGTCAAAGTTGGTATGGGATTATTAAACAGTCATACATAACTGGATATTACATTTAAAGACAATCGGTGCATGAATAAAAAATCTGTCTATTTAGCTATCACTATATTTCATCAACAACCATACCTGTTCGTCAAGGGTGGAACGAGCATTCATTGTAACAGCCATCTGCATAATGCCAATCAACTCAACTCGAAAGGCTGCACGGGAATCACGCACGCACGAATACGGTGTTAGCATTAGATTTCATGATATCTCAGCGCAAGCATCTTTCCGCTGATGCGAAAGGTTTCGTTGTTAAAAAAATTGAATACTTTAAGGCTGAAAGTGAAAGACGTTCGCCGTTCTTTGACATTTCAAAGTACATGGAAAGAACAATTCATGCGTTACAGCTTCCAAAAAAAACCGTAGTTAAGATTTTGAACTAATAAAAACACATGCTCTCCTGCACATCCCTTAGGGGGCATGTCAAAACAGGATAAGAAATTAAAGTTAGATTCCTTTGATAAGAAAGTTGCCAGGGACGTGATTCGGCGGTTAACACGAGAAAAGAATTTATTTCAACACAATAACTAAAACTAATTCTCCTTACAGAGCATGACTTAGATATTTCCAAATGGACCATTTGTAAACTCCTTTCCAAATTTAGATATCAGTACAAAAAGACGAAAGGGTCGAAACTAGCAATGCGTGAACGACCAGATATCATTCGTGTGCGTATCAATTACTTGCGCACTATTAAAAAGAAACGAGAAGAAGGCTATTAGCCTGTCTATTAGGACGAAACCTGGGTTAACGCCTGCCACACAGCGGCTTACCAATGGTCTCACCCAGATTCCAGAGAGCCACAGCGCAAGATCCCCCTGGTAAAGGGGAGCGCCTGATTGTCCTCCATGCAGGCTCCCACAGAGGTTTCCTCCCTGGGTGTGATCTAGTGTTCAGATCCAGATCTACAGATGGCAGAGACTACCATACCGAGATGAATAGTCAGGTTTTCACTGCGTATGTTGATGAGCAGCTCCTCTTAGCACTGCCTGATAAATCCTTGGTGGTTATGGACAATGCTCCCTATCACAGTTGTCGAGATCCTATTAACCGTTGTCCAACCTCAAATTCCACCAAAGGTGAGATATGTCAGTGGTTGGACAACAACCGATTTGCTTAAAGCCAAAAAACTGACTTCCACCAACTGGTTCTTCAGAACAAACCCCCGCCCTCTTATTTGATTGACAACATGTTGAGAGAACTCGGTCACGAAGTGCTTGGACTTCCTCCTTACCATTGTGACTTGAATTCCATCGAACTAATCTGGGGTGATTTGAAAAATATGGTCGCACGGCAAAATAAGACCTTCAAGCTTGCCGACGTCAAGCAGATTGTCTTGAAAGGGATGGGAGATATTACAGATGTACGTTTGGCAAACTGTGTCCAACATGTTATCAAAGTTGAGGAAGAGTATTGGAAACAAGACTGTATCCGACCAGATACTGTCCAGCCTGTTGATGTTTCTTTAGGTGACAGCACAGACTCCGAATCTGACGACGAGGGCATTTCGTGGGACCAAGAATAGTGCAATACATATACCCCTGTTTCACTACGACATGTGATAGCCCGAATTACCACGGATATGAATTCTTACATATTCGTACATATTCTTAATCATTTCTTAAGAATCTTAAATATATCCTATTTGATTCCCAAACATTCTTGTAGCTCGTGGGATTCGTCAGAAAAAAATTGTTTATCAAAGAATTTCTAGGAATCGTCTACGAATTTCAGGTTCGTGCTTTGTAGTACATGTCGTAATCAGATCTTGTCCACTTTGTGCAATTCTTGGCTCAGAATTTGATTCTCTTTCACCCGAAACAGCCCCGAAAGTCTCGAATCATCTACGAAAATATTAAAATATTTTCTTCGAAACCATAAAGCAATTATTTGACTAAATGAATAATTACGTATGATATATTACACCTAATAATCCCCTAAGATTTTGAGAAACCATAACACATAAACATAAATTTAAAAAAACACACACCAAAACTTGCCTACCTGTTTTTCCGATTGGTCATCGGAGACGAGAAAATATCCGAAGACGGAATTAGATATCTATCTATTCCGGTTTCTGAGTTGGCCGACCTTCTCCGTGCATTCTAGGCCGAGAAGCGGCGGCACATGGGGAGTGACGGGGCACAGAAATGAAGCTGGTATCAGGTCATACAGTAGGTCCATCTCAGGTGACAAGAAACACCAGCTAAACTTTTACAGCACACGCGAAAACATGATTTGCAATAAATCATAGATGTACATATGTTCGAAGAACTTCAGATGAACATGATATATAAGGTTTGACACTGGTTGACACATTATTAATTATTCATTGCAGGATCATTATGCAACAATTTTCATATGATCGAATAGTTCTCCTCTTATATACCCGAGTGGACATTCACACAAGATAAAACTATGTTAGGCACAATGCATATTCCAATGGAAATTCCACAATACAGTATTGACATATTCTTATTCACAGCAGTATTACATAGGAATACACAAAAGTATGGCATGCTGAAATTACCACATTAACCTATGTATGTCCACATGTGGCATATAGTTAAGATTCACAGAGTATAAGATAGTACACGTTGCTTACCTGAGTGAATAAACTGTGTGTTTATCAGTCAACCACAGACTGACATGTGACTGACACTCGTCCGTATTTATACCTTTTCTAGTTACTACAGATAATTTTTTATTATATTGACGAGGGAGGATTGTGGAGGATTGTGGAGGTGGGGGGTTTGGAGGTTCTTGATATCGTAAAATAATAAACTGCAGGGAGAATAAACCAGGAGGGGCGCAATAAAACACTTATTCTCCCTGTTTATGCTCACTGCACTGATTTATTGTTTGATAACCAACGACAACGGGTCGTTTATATCTTATATAAGATATCAACATTATTTACAACCACCTTAAGGATTATAATAAAATTACAAGCTTTGAAAATAGTTACCTGTATTTAAATAATGAAGTGGGGTTAAGTTTGGTATTTCGTGAATATCCTAGTAAACATCAAAACAATGAAAAATGAGTACATTCACTTTTCTGTTCAACCGATGTCCTATTACAGCAATGCCCTGTCACTGACATCACTTCATGAACCGTTGCACCATAGTGACATAGTCGCGTGTTGTCTACTTCTCCCTCAAATTGGCCTTATCACTTTATTGAGAGCATTTTCACCAAGAGCGGGCCCTCGACACCTTTCTTAGTGGATACTGAAAACATGCAGAGCATTCTGAATATAACTTCGTACTGGGCATCTTCTATCGCCAGGTACCGCGTACAGATCAGAATTGTTTTTCCTTCCTTGTTGTTCATTCCCGAGTGGTTTCCATCTTTTCATTATATGCCATCTCACAAACTGTCAACCGTTATCACCTGTGCGATGGATAAAGCTATCGCATTGAAGACTTCTCAAACCCACACCTTTGTTGTTTAACGCCGCACTCAGCTATGTCCAGCTATATTACGGCGGTCTCTAAATAATCGATTCGAAGCAAGACAATCCAGGGATTGACATCAAGGTGACGCCATAACCGGAAGGGGTTGTAGCTAAAACGGTACCTCAGCACAACGCCACCGAGAGAAATCGGCACCGATTGGCGAAAACGGCACCTCGAATAAAGCGAAAACGGCTACTATTTCATATCGAAATTAAATTCACATGGTCACTTGTAAAAACAAATAATTATTAAATGTTAAAACAAGTTTAAATTAGAAATTAGCCTCTACTCCAATTTACTGTAAAGTTTTAAGTATCTTTCCCCAAATTAAATAAATGTCAAGCTGAAACTGTATTTATTTATTATTTCTGGTAATTCCGAGGAAGTGACGTCATGGGATTTCTTCTCATGAGCGTATGTGACTTTCGGTTTGATAATTTCCGGAACTAGAGGCGGCCATGATTTGGCATGAGCCTCGCGAAAGAGGTGACGTCACGGTGTGTTGGTCTGATTCGTCTGTCTTGCTAATTATAGCAATGGAGACAGACATCTTATATACCAATATGGCGGACGCAAGTCCAAAAATATATTGATCATTGTGCATAAATTAATAAACGAATTTATAAAGCAAAATGGATGTATTCCTGTTTATTGTTTATGTTGTGCCGGGACCATCCGTACGTACTTTTCCAACGATACAATTTTACGCCGCAATGAAAGCACATTACCCAGTCGTTAGTCCCTGTGCAGAAGAATCCACTCCTAGATCCGAGAGTTTGCTTCATCCGTATGGAGGGGCGGTCGGGTAGCCTAGTGGTTAAAGCGTTCGCTCGTCATGCCGAAGACCCGGGTTCGATTCCCGACATGGGTACATTGTGTGAAGCTCATTTCTGGTGTCCCCCGCCGTGATATTGCTGGAATATTGCTAAAAGCGGCGTAAAACCATACTCACTCACTCACTCATCCGTATGGGTCATCGAATAAATGTATCAAGACGATCATGCATACGCTTCATACTTGGTCTGCTAGGTATATCCTACAAGTCAGTGTCGAAATATGAACTGCTGTCACAAGCATCAATGCCAGAGTCGTCGTTGGTATACCTTAGACATCCTTTCAGCGTTACAGTCACTCTTAGATTTCAGCCAAGAATTGTCAATGGAATACGTCAAGTACCTTTTTTAACCTATCCACGTACAGCTAACCTGCTGACGGTGAGGTGGGGTGAAATTGGGTTAAACGTCGCGTCCAAGATTATTGCACTTATATAGCGACGTGCATGCACGTGTTTGCGTGGCTGCTTGTAATAGTCAGGACTGATGCCGATTTATAGTGCTAGCTCACTGAGATACCATGCCGAAGTTTAACATGAATACCCAACTCAGACACAGTATACTGACTCCGAGCCCACCAGTCCTCGTTTTAGCCCCTTTATGTCGAGCGCCAGACAGGGTAACAACAAGTACCATCTTTTAACGTCTTTTGGTATGAGGGGGCCGGGGACCGAACCCCGGACCTTCCGCTCTCCGGGCGGACGCTCTACCACAAGACCACGGAGGCGGCCAACCTGCTGACGGATCACGTACCCTTAAAGTAGTTAATCCTTAATGAAACCGAGGGCTTAGTTTCGAACGACCACCGCTATCTAACGGTTATCTCAACACTCGTTCAGAAGTGTGAAGTTCTCAGTTATGGATTGAAATTAATAAAGCCGATTAATACACAGAGCATAATGACCCTAGAAGTCGTCGATATCCATGTACACTGAGGCTCAAGACAGGTATACAAACTGTGCCCCTAATTGAAAGGAATCCATGAAATAGTTTTCTAAGTTATAGGTCGCACAAATGTTGAAGTCAGAAAAATGTCTAAGTTCACAACATCAAAACATCATATTATTTAGACAATACACATATCAAAATCAGACTATGCACTGCACCTCTTCTATTAGTATGGAAACTGTTCCCTAAATTTGAAAAGAACTCATGAAGTTGTTTTTTAGTTATAAGTCGCACAAAGGTTTCAGATACAAATCTCCGTAAAAAAATGTAAAAAGCTCTATTTTTCAGAAAAAAAACAACAAATATTGAACACAAAATTCGCACTGTGCCTGTCTTATTGGTATAGAAACTGTACCCACAATTGGAAAAGAATCCAGGAAGTGTTTTTCGAGTTATAGGTCACATAAAGGAAGGACGGAATTCCTTGGTGTAAGTATATACTCCCTTCCTTCGGGGGTATAATTAATCCGCAAAGCGCTTGGTGTTCTGCTTATAAACAAACGCGATACTATACAATCCATTTAATTTATCTTTTGGCAAGTTCAACGCAAAATGTTATGGGGACTTTGAAGAATCCAGTATGTATAGGTAAAGTATTTCAATGAACATTTTTGTATAACTCTAAATAATTTCAACCAAGCTCTGTGGACATTCAGTAGCACGAACTTCGTGAATACTCGGATCATTTTGCAAACAACGTTTATTTAGGAAAAGTTGCAGTCTGCTCGGTCTTCAACAAAAGAGAAATACTGGTGTCGTTGTATATGACATTGTCTGGTTTCTCGTGTGATAATTTAATATTATCCAAATAAGTTAGAATAACGTAGGTTCAACGCCTTTTAATTCCAATACCAAGATGTTACAATGGCATCACTCATTGTACAATCGTCCTCAAAACGTGTAAGAACAGCATTCATGTCTACATCTATAATACAAAAAAATAAAATTTTGCACAAAAACTGCTCGAGAGTGTGTCCAGGGTTGACATTGCGTGGGATAAGTACAGCCTCAAATCAACAGCAAGAGGCAAAGGAGGAAAAAGAGGCTGCGTTCAACCAAACAGCAAAATTGTTCTCACATGGGAATCATTTCTGAGTATTGTCGAGCACAAGACTGAACTGTTTAAATTCTTGGCTGAACAAGTTATTTAATCAGAATGTTGGGATAAACCAATTATACGCACTCACAGTAAACAGGTTCTGTCAATGATCTGCATCCATGTTCAGACGAAGAAACTGACACGAAATTCTTTTGGCACATGTCTAATGCTGCCAGCCAGGGTCATGATAGGATTTTGATTAGAACAGTTGACACTGATGTCATTGTCCTGGCCATTTGTCAGAATAGATGTGTCACCTTTTGACTGCTTTGGGAGATGTTTGGCTGTTCATGTCCTTGTCGGATTCAATTTACCAGTGAAAGCCTTGGCTCACTTCGAGCTTTACTGGCTGTGATCAGACATCTTTCTTTGCGGGAGAAGGCAAACAAAACACCAGTGTGGGAAACATCGAATGTGTATGATGGAGCAACAGAGGCTTTCAATCTCTTTGGAGATGTACCAACCAAACAGGATGTCATGAACGTGATGGTAGTCATTCAGCGTATTGTGGTGATAATGAATATTTTTTTGACACTTTAGATTACCCTAAATCAACATAAATAGTCTATTATGATTAAATGTACATGACAGATGTGGTGTTGGGTACTTTAGAAGTATATTCTAAAATGTTCATTTTTCTATATATTTTTAGGTGGTGGATCATGTTTACATTAGATAAACTAGAATTTCATTCTTCCATTGTGGCCATATTGGATTTTTATAAATATCTGGAATGTCATTACTACAACTGAGCCAAGTATCATGCTTTTATCACAAAGTGCACAACTGATCCTATATTTGTCACAAAACGGCGCCACTATACGGGGTTACCGGAACGGGGCCACTTGAAGTTTATTGAACTTTCAGCATGTTTAAAACTGTCAACTCCCAATGCCATGGTTTATGGGCTCTTTCGTGTGTATCTGATCCGTCAGCCTTAGTTATTGTAAACGCAACTCGTAAATAACATTGCCCTAAATCTATGCAGCTGTTAACAGGGTTATGTATATCAAATCGTATTTTGCCTACAACGTTAGTGGTCGGACAATATCGTACCCACTGGCTATCTGTCATGGACGTTACGACTCCCGGCACAGAATCTAATTCCGAGACCATAGTCTCTTTGGAGCGGTCGGGTAGCCTACTGGTTAAAGCGTTCGCTAGTCACGCGCAAGACCCGGGTTCGATTCCCGACATGGGTACAATGTGTGAAGCCCCCGCCGTGATATTGCTGGAATATTGCTAAAAGCGGCGTAAAAACATACTCACTCACTCACTCACCCATATTCTCTTTCTTTTGTTCTTTCGTTTTCTCTTTAATGGAGGAGGCTGTATTGCTCTCTCGACAGTTTGAACACTTTCTGACAGAAATTCCGCTACTCGCCTTTTTAAAATTATCGTTGGGCGAACATCTTCTACTTCATCCTGGATCAGGTGAGATAATCTTCTAGCTCGTGTTGTCAGAGAATGACTACCGAAACCACCCCGGCCTTGATAGTATCGGCCTCTGCACACGGGTATGTCACCACCTATTTGAATCCTGTAGCGCCTGTTTAATTAACATTATGTTCGTTTCTTTTTAAAGTGTAGTATAACCACCGATCTACTGCTTTGAAATCATACAAGTTCATATCTCTTATATTATTATATGTATTGTAATATTCAGAACATAATCGTAGCGTAAAGGAATGTATTGCACAGGGTTGTAATCTTTTACCTGTACATAGTCATCCAACATAGCTTTGCTGATAGGAACATGGGTTAGTGAAGGTGCCTGTACGTGACCTACGATTTGATCTTCTATCAAGTCAGTGTAAATATATAAATTGTGAAAGGTGTGATCTTGTTTTGAATACAAAGGTAACAAGGCTGTGTGGTCGTATGTGTATAAATGGTCTATTTTTTCGTCAATTCCTGTAAAAAATCCTAAAAGCCGCGCTAATACAGGATGCAATGTTTCAAGTACCTCATACACTCGAAGATGTTTAAATTTGTCTACATCGGCGTTTGGAATTGGTAGAAACTGTGTTATTTTCAATCACCAGAAACTCCCATTCGGCTGGGTAGTGATAAAAAATTAAGTAATTGTAGATCTGCTGCGATGTCTTTCTTGAGAGCGTTTCACGGCGGCTACCAACTGACTACCGGTATAGTGTCTTTTGTTAATGTTTGCCCCTGTTGAGTGCGAGAAAGTTTCATCTTCACTATTCTACCTGTCAATATTTTGGACATACCTACAACGTAATCCGATAGGAATTCAAAAGGATGTCTCACGTTTTGCCATATGAATGAGTGAGTTTGGTTTTACGCCGCTTTTAGCAATATTCCAACAATATCGCTGCTGGGGACACCAGAAAATGGCTTCACTCATTGTACCCATGTGGGGTATCGCACCCGGGTCTTCGGCGTGACGAGCGAACGCTTTAACCACTAGGCTACCCCACCGCCCCGTTTTGCCATGTCACGGGAATTTGAACTTGACTTGACCCTACTTCCCATTCGTTGCTGTTGAATTGTATGGTATAGGGTAGATCCTATATCTGTAGGCGTTATTGCTGGTTCTGGTCCATGTAATCATCGCTAGTCGTGGTTAGAGAAAGATCATCATGTCCAGACCCCATCCTGGCTGTCGTACTGTCTGAATCGGAACTAGCAATGTGGAGCAGGGTGATCTTGGAATTAAATAATAAATAACCCAAACAATTCGACAGGAGAGCTATCCGCAGTTGTTGCTTAGGGGAGTCCTTTTCTCTTTGAAGAAGATAAGATTAACTAAACAGTTTTACCGTAAATATCGCAATAATCTGTACAGCAAATACCACTGCACTCTCTCGCACGGTCAATCCCCATCAATTCCAATTAATAGACATCTATCATGTTATTTTCCGGTAACCGCTGATTAAATATATTAGGATATCTTTTCCAAGTTACGCATGGTTCAGCCACACCCGTTTCGCGATTAATTCTTCTTGACAGTATTTTATCTATCTCGTAAATGTCCACTGGTAAATTTACTGGTTGTAACTCCTGGCGGTAAAATGTGCCATCTAACGTGTTTCATGCATTATCTTCAATTTATATACAACTGGTTTCCTTCCCAAAACGACTCTACTGATATAAAACACCCCCAGTGTCCAGTTGGATGTATAATCCTTTAAAACGCTTTTTACTAATACTAATTCTAACGACACATCCTACATGTACCTTCAAAGTATTAATTTTTGTTTTGTGGGTGGTTTCGTTGTTCATGAAATCCAAACTGCGTATTTCAGTTAAGTTGTCATTCGGTCTTTTGGGTTTCTCCCCACAGTGATAACTCGAATAGTAACCACGCAACAATATTGTAGTAGATCTATACATCTTCTTGAACTCTTGTAAAGTAACGCCACATGCGGTTTTTTTCATTTCGCTGAAACGTTCTACTGCAGCACGCTTTGTGTCGGGGTTTTGACTGGTGTAATAATGTGAATTTGTTAATGGATTCACTACCTTTGTCACTTTGAAGGGTCATGTACGTTTAAACCCACTGGGCCCATGTGAGGGCTATTTAAGTTTCCACGGTTCTTCCCATGCCATTTTACTGACATTTATAACGCACGGAATATATTTAAAACCGTCAGACGCTACTGATGCCATAACTGTCAAGTTCATCTGTCATAGTTGATCTAGTGTGCATATAGTAGATCTGTATGTATTTCTAGGAAATGATTTACAGACATACTTGTGTAAAATATAGGTTTGTTGAGCCTCTAGCCTCTCTTGAACCATACTCGTATTAGGATTAGAACTTTTTTCGCACGCGTATATAGCAGCCATAAGTGGCCTTAGAGATATTATTCTTGTCGTTATATACGCACTCTATTCATGCGTCCCAGCTTTTTCTTAGACGTTTTTACGAAAGCTTATTCTTTTTCGAATTTGATGTAAATGTTTCTTCATCGTCGTCGCTAGGTGTGTTTATTTCGCCTTCAAGTTCAGTCCTCCTATTCCTATTACCAATCATTTCCCTACAAAGCCCTTCTTCTTTTAATAAACTAGAACAGTGTTTCATCCTCTAGACGGGATAGCTCCTGTCTTTGTTTTCGATAAGTCACGGACTATATCTACAACGCCGTGGCCTTCTAGCGGTTGCGCATGCAATGTTAATCTATCTAGAGGGTCCCATTATAAACGACTGCGTTTTGCAACTCTGTTGAGTATAGTTATAGCAGGATTTCTACAGGATTTTGGTAAATTCTGCAATTTTTTCTGTTACCACATTAAAGTCCAAATTATTTTGTGCATCCGCTTCATGCAGTGGCGTAGGTATCCTTGGGGCATTCTCATGTGATCTGGCTGCGTGTTGCATCTTCAACGCCTTTTTTAACAATTCTTAAACCATGGTTCCTTTGCCTTTGACCGTCGTCTAACGAACTGAATTGTCAATTAAACACCACTTGGCAATGACGCAGCCTTTTTTCCCCTATCATTTATCTTGATGACAGATCAATTTCATGAAAAACGTTTGTCGCCAACGAGATTCGAACCAGCACGGAAGGATTTGTTTGTTTGTTGTTTAACGCCGCACTCAGCAATATTCCAGCTATATGACGGAGGTCTGTAAATAATCGATTCTGGCCCAGACAATCCAGTGATTGACATCATGAGCATCAATCCACGCAATTTGGATACGATGACATGCATCAACCAAGTCAGTGAGCCTGACCACCCGATCGCCTCTTACCACAAACATAGTCGCCTTGTGTGGCAAGCATGGGTTGCTGAAGACCTATTCTACCCCGGATCTCGCACGGAAGGATAACGAACGTAGACTTCTGCCACGGCGACATGGGGAAAAAGTGTGAAATAAACAACTAAATATTTACTTACATGAGGACTAAATGCTTATCCGTTTATGAACTGCGAAATTTATTTTATGCAATTGTTATACAGTATATTACTCTATGCATCCTAGTATTTGTACTGTACTTGTAATTTGGTAGCTTTTCGTTCAAGGAAACGAACAGATAGAAACGAAATTACTATTATCTTGATCAGAGCTGTTTGCTCATAATAGGCCCACCAACACGGGCAAGTAATATTTAGGTGATTGATACACGTGCTTGAGTTGGTCCAAAATGAATGGTATACTTGCCCGGGGATATGCATTCATAACCCAAATCAGCAAAGTGCGAGGTGCACGTGCGAATGGCTCTGGGAACATATTTCACGTGCTTCACGCAGGGCCGACTCACATCGTGTTCTCACAGTTGCGCATAGAGTCCCCGAATATCTTTCAAAATACCTTGAACAAAACAATGTTGTTTTTTTACGAATTTTAGGTGTTATAAATGTTGGACATGTTTTAAGTATGTCAGAGCACTCGGACCCCAGTGTCTAATAGTTGAAATGGTTAATTAAACCACGAGGCGCTGGTTAGACACTGGTTCCTCGTGGTCTAACCTATACATAATACTTCTGTATACGGTCATGCGGCGTATTCTTTTCCGACACATCCTGGCTATCGTTTAAATTATTTTCTCTAAATTGGGTTAACAATGCATTCTGCTTTAGTACACTTGTTGCTTGGGTCAAATGTTCGCATAATGTATTAGGGAATTACTGTGCGTGGTGTGCTTTAACAATTGAAACAGACATCACATGCGACCCACATAGTGGTCAAGAGGTGATATTGCTTTACCGCAAGAAAGCGATAACGAAGACGAGAAAGGGATATTCAGGTCGCCTTCTCGTCTGGTGTTATCGCTTTCTCGTCTCGTGTTATCGCTTTCCCCTTTAAAACTTAAGACACAAAGTCCGGCATGGCGATAAAGCAGTCCAATAGCTGCTTGAGCTGATCCACGTTCAGCTTGATTCCTTGACAACTGTATGCTCTGACAGCGTTTTGCTTTCCACACCAATACCATTGCGTATGTCCAATCCAGGGTATGTATTATCCATTTCTACATACGTATTTCCTCCGAGATGGTATTTCAATAATTCAGGCTGTCTTAACATTGTTTCTTCAATCCTACTTTTGTTTGACACAAGCTCCATCCAGCGATGTAACGTTAATGCGATCACTCTTTTCGTAGGAAATTATATTCCCCTTTGTTGTTAATATTCTCTGATATGTATTTATATCTCACCATGCCAGAGTTTTGCCACTGCAAAGACGTCTCCAAGGGCCAGCTGACATCGTTGATCATCCTCGGAGGACACTGCTGATAATGAGGTAAGTTTTAAAGCTTGCTTTACTTACACCCCTTCAGATGCATGAGTACGTGAAGGCCCGTTAATTCTTCCTTTCTGCTACCCTACTTTCAGCCAAGATGGGAGCATGCGGGACACATGGACCATGTCTTGAGGATAAGCGGATAAGCAAACACACACGTTGTTTCACAAAGAATGTGTAACCTGATCCAAGAGTCATTGAAAACGTGCCGTTCATTGCATTTTGCTTTGTTTGCTAATTGTTTCACCATGCTATTCTCAATAATAATAATAATAATAATGTTAATAATAATAGAGAGAATTATTTCTTTTGCCTCTACATATCATATATGTAACATGTTTAGAAGGTGATATTTTAGGCATATAAAAATATGCTTCCACGGTGTTTTGCTGTAGCATTTTAACACTACATATTGACGTATTATACCTCAGCAATTATTTCTTCAGCTTGAAGACATCAAGGCATCGATCCATCACGACGGAGATTCCCATCTTCTAGTTCACCATCTTGAGGAAGTAGAACAGCAGCTATAACAGGAAGAAAAGGAAAGTTTAGTTAATCATTCAGTAGAGGGTGAAGAAGGGCTATCCATGGTGCAACATATGGATCGAGTATTACAAAGTTGACAATAAGCTTTTGTACAAAAGCGAAGTGGTAAACCTTCTGAGATCATTCACCTTTACCGCCATAATAGCCACTTTGATGTAATTACATCCATGACAGCTTTTACTGGGTACAGTGAATATTGTGAAGATTGCGATGTGGGTTTCAATAACAAAACAGACCACCGCTGTTCCAGGGAATTCAGATTTCATCCATGTCGACGACCTGGCTATTGTGGTAAAGGTGGGAAAGAAGGCATTCCATGTCTCGATTGCAAGAGGTGGTTTCCAACTGCTTATTTTCACCAACGACATCAAGAGATGTCTACCAACAAAGCTGGTATTACAAACAGTACTTGTTAATCCCTACATCGGTGTATCAGATGTCATCAAGAATATAATAACAAAACGCATACCTGTTCTGAATGATGTTGTTTAACCGTAAGGAACACCCTACCCTGAAGACCCGTGAAGATTCCGGGGTAGAATAGGTCTTCAGAAACCCATGCTTGCCGTAAAAGGTGACTCTGCTTGTCATAAAAGGCGACTAAAGGGATCGGGTGGTCAGGCTCGCTGACTTGGTTGATGCATGTCATCGATCCCAATTGCGAGAATCGATACTCATGATATTAATCACTGGGTTGTCTGGTCCAGAATCGATTATTAACAGACCGCCTTCATAGCTGGAATAATGCTGAGTGCGGCGTTAAACAACAAACCAACCAACAAACCTTACCCTGAAACACCTGTGCCACATTAAACTCATAACGGAAGACCATGTACTGCACCAAACACTGCAGATCCCGCCTCAAAATATGAAAAACAAAAGTTTATATTTTATGACCTTGAATGTCAACAGGAGACGGGTGTGCATGTAACTTACTTGTGTGCAGTAGTTTGAATGCGGCGGGTGTTTCGGGAACAAATCTACCAATCTCTGTGTGGGGTGTCCTTGGAGAACGGAAGACCAAGGGCCTTGGAGAACCAAACTATTTCGAGAAGACAACACTTTGGAGGAGATGGGAGGGTGGCGTCTAACCCTTGTTGACGAGAGAGGAAACATGCCTCTTCCTTTTGAGGGCGGTCGGGTAGCCTAGTGGTTAAAGCGTTCGCTCGTCACGCCGAAGACCCGGGTTCGATTCCCGACGTGGGTACAATGTGTGAAGCCCATTTCTGGTGTCCCCCGCCGTGATAATGCTGGAATATTGCTAAAAGCGGCTTAAAACCATACTCACTCACACACTCATTTTATGGATATTACCAAGAATCCCCATATAGGTTGTCTAGCTCGGTCCGATCCAAACGGAGCCTGCAATACTACTACTGGTGTGTCAGTTGACCATATTCCATTGTCATACAGCCTATGATTTGGCTGATTTATGCATAGTAACATCTGCACCCTACCGTTTTAGATCTTACGTTTTCCATCTAAGAACTCGCATCATGGAAATTCCTCACGTGAGGCAATGTCTTCATGAGCTGATGAACGTCAACAAATACACCTTCAATCCTTAAATAAACCACGCCTCGTTCTTCATTGTACTTAACGATTTATCGCGTAGCTATCATATATATATACCGATAAAGTACTGACACTTGCCCACAATCTATTACATAAAGTTGTTAATGTGAACATTACTGACACCATCTTGACAGAATTATACAAGAAAACATTGATGCAGAGCATCAAAGTTCCCCGCCATATGTGATGCCTCACAAACGCATAATTATGATGTTACTGAAAGGCATGATGGAGCATAATTATATTAACCACAAATAACACAACGCTGTTGTTGAAAAAAATATTATTTATTTTGAGTATTGGGCAATACAGTTGATACATTTGCATAGGGTAGATCTTTTTAAAAATAATTTCTTGTTTAACGCCGCACTCAGCAGTATTCCAGCCATATGACGGCGGTCTGTAAATAATCCAGTCTGGACCAGATCATCCAGTGATTGACACCAAGAGCATCGAACTTCGCAATTGGAATATGATGTTATGCATCGACCAAATCGGCGGGCCTGACTACCCAATCCTGTTCGTCGCCTCTTACGGCAAGCATAGGTTGCTGAAGACCTATTCTTACCTGGGTCTTTATTTAAAAAGTAGATCGAAGGAAATGGAAGCAATTTCTGGCACAAATGTAAACATGTGGAAATAGTATCAAAACTGCCAACAACATTGGCAGATGCACATACTCAATTAATAGATCACATTCTTTTTACACTTGGCATTTGGTTATAATAATGTAAATGAAAATACTAAGGGCTCCATATGGCAAAAAAAAGTCATACTAGATAAGGTCTTTTTGTCACAACCACAGATGCACATACTCAAAATATTATCACGTAGTTGGAGAACATTTCAATACCGGGACTAGTCAATAACGGAGATTCCTCGTCTTTTGTTTTACGTTTTTTGGTCAGTTTCTTTTTTGTATTTCTTTCTTTCCAAGAATAGTAATTGTGATAATAATGAGTTGAGTTACTTGGTTTTTTTCTATGTACTGTTTTTTTTATCCAGTGTCAGTAACTGTTGTGGAATGTGGTTTACTTGTAACAATGACTGGTTTGAGTTCATATGATGATGATCGATTGGTTTGTCGTTTAACGCCGCACTCAGCAATATTCCAGCTATATGACGGCGTTCTGTAAATAATCGAGTCTGGACCAGACAATCCCGTGCCTAATATCAAGAGCATCGATCCACGCTATTGGGATCGATGCCATGCATCAACGAAAGCCTGACCATCCGATCCCGTTTGTCGCCTCTTACGACAAGCATAGTCGCCTGATATACTGTTAAGATGTAACATAACAATTCATCCATACTACTAAACAGAAGTTAAACCGCTTGTCCATTCGGATCAATCTGACCCAAACCATTCCGCTGATGAGACTCAAATAATGCATACGAATCGAAATCCGTAAAAATTGCAATGGAGTCATCATTAAAAGTTACCAAAAGTGACGGGGATATCAATATTGCTTGTTGAAATGATTCTATGAAATTTGTTTTCCCTGCTTCAATATTTGGGGCACCTGTGACGGAGCCATAAAACTGATCTGTTATGTAGACAATATCGATTGAGGCAGTGGCTGCTGGGAAATGATTATGACCTAAATACCCCTCATAGCCTTCGGTGTTAACTATGTGACTGTAGAGAGGTGTGCCTTTATCCAACAGATTATCGAGGTCAGTGGAACACGGTACAGACGCAAATAGATTTGAGCCATGGGACACAAAAGATATGAGTGACCAGAGCTACGGCTGTACATTGAATTCCATTAAACGGTTGAAAAATACTACAGCCTTGATGCTGGGTTAATTCAAAATACGGAATATAACTATTCCAAATATTTCCAGTGAACATGAGCATCCAAACAGTCAAAAGTGTGGTATGTAGAATATGGAATTCAGCCATATTACATTTAAATTGCGATGTCGTCGTTGTTCATGAATAAGCATATTCAGAACATAATTTTTATTATGCTGTTATTTACGATCTTCGGAGCACAGTTCTTCTTTTGTATACACCGTGAAAATCAGAAAATTAGTCCTTGAGGAAAAAAGGACATCGGATTACACATGAATGGTTTAATAATGTCAGCCAATGACCAGAAACGGTCAGATGTATCAATTAACTACATAAAGACGATTTTGAAGTATATGTTATTGCTGGAAAAGAATAGCATCAACATTCCACGCACTTGATTTGTATGTTTTGTTTCCGTAAATGCGTGGCTTGGAATTTTAAATAAACCAACATGTCGACATACATGCCACAAAATTATCGTTTCCCGTAAACTTCCCCGCCTTAAGGGCGGGGAAGAATAATTTAGTTTGACGGAGGTATTGATAACAACGATGTTTACTAGTGAAGATTAGTATGAAAAAACCCCAGCTGATCAGCTGCTTGTGTGCCACCGATGTACACGTGGTACAAGTGACTTCACAAGTGTGGCTAGCCGTAGATGCAGATGAAAGTATTAATGCCTTAAACTTGTTTGCCTCAATGTATTAATGCCTTAAACTTGTTTGCCTAGCTCCATCTGACCTAGGCCCCGTTCGACAAAGCGGCCGTAGCGCTACAACTGTCGTAAGCCTGTGTTAAAGCATGGGAGTTACGATCCCCTTTGGGGAAACCGACCCAGCACAATGAGAGATACAATGTTTAAGATTGGCAAGTGGCCCGTTAGTTTGAAATGTTCCCTTATTTGAATGTTAAACAACAGTAAAACCCGCCTCGCCCACTCAAGCCTTTGAGATACCACGTTGGTTTAGAGCAATTGATGAATGCTATGGCTAGGAATCGACAAAGGATTTCTTTAAAAAAAGTGTATTATTTCTTTCTAAAATGTTATTTTTTGCCTCAGCTTTATAAAAGCGATTGTTCGATGGACAACCTGAAAACCTTAAGTTATTGGTGCCATATGATATCTTCCTTGTACTAGAAACCTATTTATAACCCACTGGGTGAATAGACAGGCGGTCATATACTTAATCCGTACTATATAGGTCACGCGTGTGTGGTACAAGGTTTGCCTCGTTTTATTCAATTGATTTGATAACCGTGACCTTGGTAAGGTCACCCATGATGGGCCACACTGGTTCGTAAACTCGTGCCATACATGTGTATCACTAGCTCTCGCTTGGGAAGTACAAGAATTCTGACACTCGTTTCCTAAAATCAGTATCCCACACATGCTCGGATAATAATCTCTATTTATCATCCAAAACTGGCTTGGGTGAGAGCAAGCGGTCTATCTCGGATATATCGGTGCAAAGAATGCATCAAAATACTTTCAGATCATTGCAACGTACGTCATCGTTACCATGACATCACTAATCGCTTTGCCACTGAACATGCTGAAGAGTACTTTTTACACTAACGCTTATTCTTGTGTTTTCACACTGAAAATGTTCGATGATAAATAGAACCTCACCCTCGTGTCATTTGATATCAAATATAAACACTCGTCGATAAGGCACTCGTATTTCTCACGATACGTTCATTTATTCAACGACCAGCATATGTATTGATTAGCTTCGTATATGTTTATTAGTTTTATTTGACTGCATTAATGAATGTAACGCTAACATTGAGCGATTAAATGAGCAAAAAGGGTACACACTGGTCACTGATCATTTCAAATTTGTAGGCTCCGGTAGTTGTGTTCTTCGACTGCGAGCTTGCCGCACTAATGAGACTACTTGTTATTGCCGAGGAAAGCTGTTACTTTGTGTGGCAGATGACTGCTCATTGATCACGTAGCCGACAATGCTAGTGCCATCCCCCCCTCATCCATTCATCATCAGGTGTTCAGTTTTTCACAACTTGGGGCTTTAGACCGAGTGAAGGACCAAGACGCCGTATATTTTGTTTTCAAAGTCTTAAAATACCCTTCTGCTTTTCGGTACAAGCTTGGGTTGTGGGAATTCATGAATTCAACGTCCGGGTTAATAATTTAACGGGACTATTCAGTACATGAAGACACTGCTTAATACAGACAAGTTCACTTCGTTGCGCTTTGTTGAGTGAGTGAGTGAGTTGGGTTTAACGCCGCTTTTAACAGTATTCCAGTTATATCACGGCGTGTCAGGAAAGCCCGAAGTGATGCATGTCTCCGACGTTTTACCACTTCGGTGAAACCCACGAGCACGGGTATGATGCTGACAAACCTAGAAACATAATCGGGGTGAACCGGGATTCGAACCCACAATCATAGGTTTCTGGCGTGCCCAAGGGACACAACTCTGCACAGCGAATCGCGGCGCCTCAGACGACTGGGCCACCCGTGCCCCCGCGCTTTGTTGAATGGCATGAAATTAGTACACCTTCTGATTGTGGATTGTTTTCTCATACAAACCCTAGAAAGTTCATTGGCGCTTGTAAATTGGCTTTTTCGACATACGACATTTTCGTATGTATGCAGTGTATGTGATGTTTGTGATGTTTGTTGTGTAACGCCGCACTCAGCAATATTCCAGCTACATGACGGCGGTGTGTTAATAATCGAGTCTGGACCCCAGACAATCCAGTGATTGACATCATGAGCATCGATCTAAGCAATACGATGGATATACGATATACGGAATACGATGACATGCATCAACTAAGTCGGCGAGCCAGACCACTCGATCCCGTTAGTCGCCTCCTACGACGAGCATAGTCGCCTCCTACGACGAGCATAGTCGCCTTTTATGGCAAGTATGGTTTGCTGAAGATCTATTCTACCACGGATCTTCACTTGTATGTGCTGAATCTAAAGGTACTTTGAGTTCTTAAAGTTGGATTTCTGTGTTAGACATTATATGTACATGAGATCTCGTTCAACCTGAAAGCTCGGTTTTGTAGACTTCGATAAAACAGAATCAAATATTCTTATAAGTCAACGCTAAGTGCTTGGAAGAAAATACACGAATCCACGTTGTTAGGGAAATACGTCATTCTGATCTCTGTGGGCTGCCCGCTGGTTGGTGACAGAATCATTGTCGTCACTCGGGAAATCCAACACCAGGTAACTCAACTCTACTTCAAGCTCACATAATCAATCATATCACACTCTATCCAGGTAATCCCTGTGGAGGTGAATGTGTGTCACTGGGTCGGGTGCCCGGTGTGGAACGGATCCAGAAGTAAGAGGGTGAACATGGTATTGAACAGTGTTTCAGTAAGATCAGCTTCATTTGGGGGATCGTGACAGGGATCGGGGTCCAAGGTCCATAGTCGAGGCGAGGATCAGCGGATCTGACACGGCATGGGCACGCATCTCTACAGTACCGAATGAGTTGCGCAGCCTTACGTACATTTCTATTCAATAGCATTAGTTGAGGCCAGTTGAAATGTGGTACAAGTGTGCATGTATACATGTGTGTATGTCGCTGCTTGTACTAGTCCCGGTTTTATAGGTCTAGCTCACTGAGACACTATGTCACAGTTTATTATGGATTCTCCACGCCAACACCATCATCATAGACTGGAGACATAATACACTTGAGAATCGAGGTCAGTAGACATAAATGAGGGCAGTTTTACTGACTACCTTGTTTGTTGTTGTGCGTGTGTGTGTGCATAATTTAAAGTCGCTGGCTTATGTCCAGTTATATGACGGCGCCCTTCAAAAAATCCAGTCTGGATAGGACAATCTAGTGATTGACATTAGGAGCAACGATCCACACTATCCGTGAAAAATCATACGCTGCAACAACCCGTTTAATTAAGTCAGTGCTCACGACCAGCATAGTTTGCTGGGGAACCCCACTGGATTGCCCTGATGTGAGTGAGTGAGTGAGTGAGTGAGTGAGTGAGTGAGTGAGTTTTGTATTCAAGGGGTGTCACTGCAGTGACAGAAATTGGCTTCACACATTATATCCAAGTTGTGATTCGAACACAGGCATTTTGAGGTGACAAATAGAAACTTTATTCTTATCCATATATTCCATCAAACAATTTATGAGGCAATGACAGTGATGACAGGTGTAGTCACACATCTGGGATTACTCAGTGACAGTCATGAAGATCATACAATGCCCTTATTCAGTCACAAATTATACAAGACTGACACCGAAATGTCAGGCACAATATGTCCTTCATTCTTATTTCAATTTCTCACAATACACACTGCAGTGTATATTTGAACATTATTTTGCATGAAAGATGATCAAGTACTGTTGTCTAATATATTTTAACTGACTCCTTAAAGGACCCTAATGTTAACATTTTTAACAATTCCTTCATTTGAAGAGCTTATTTCAAAAACTTAATGAACCCTTAAATATCTCTCCCTGCATCTTCACATGAAAAAAAAAAGCTAACAACCCCCCTCCCCACAAATGGAATTGGTTATCTTCCAGTTTTCCGTTTAGGTTTGAAGCCAGCCTTCCCCTTGCTTCCCTTGGGTCCCATTTTCTTCGGCATCCCTTTTTTCTTCCCCGCAGCCCCCATGCTTGTCTTCCCGCCTGATCCTGTTTTCCTTGGCATCATGTTTTTCTTCCGTCCCGTCTGACTCTCTTTCTTCGTCCCCATCTTCTTTTGCATCTCCTTCTTCTTCTTCTGTTTGGCCACTTGTTGCTTCTTGCTGAACCCAGGGGGAGCTTGTTTCTTCTGCTTCAGCTTGCTGTCCTCCTTGCCAGGATTCTTCCTCACTTTCTTTGTGGGAACATCAGATCCATCAACCCTCTTCCTCTTTTTACCCATGCTGGGGAACAGATCTGTCAACAGAGCCAAGAATGAGTGAGTGGATGCCTGCGTTGGTAGTTGGGTATACTAAGGCAAAATATTAGGACAACAATTTCAAATTTATATCTTTTGAGTCTCCCCTTCCCTTTTAACCCTGTCCCCAAGTCAAACCAAATAGTGATTATGATAATCAAGTGTTTGCGAATCACATTAAGACATTGTGAAAAATGAAGGGCATATCAGACCGTGAAGTTGGTTTAATTTTGCCTTGAACAGTATTAGTCTTATACTGTCCCTGTCAGCTTAAGATAGGAAAGCCGAAGTCAATGCAAGTCACAGATAACTAATCATGCTGAGAGCACAAAATGGTCCTGACAGATTAAGGGTCAGAATCAGGGCAAATGCATAGTAAATTGCATTTAAGGCCTCCGGCTTATTTACATAGGAGTTACATATAAGAATAGAGTTGTACGTATTCTGATAAATCGTAATTTGTCTAGTTTGTTTCTTAGAGTGAGTGAGTGAATGAGTATGGTTTTACACCGCTTTTAGCAATATTCCAGCAATATCATGGTGGGGGACACCAGAAATGGGCTTCACACATTGTACCCATGTCGGGAATCGAACCCGGGTCTTTGGCATGACGAGTGAACGCTTTAACCACTAGGCTACCCGACCGCCCCTTCGTTTCTTAGAGAAATAGCATGTTAGAAATATAAAACCAGTTTTAATATCACATCATCATCTTTTGAAGAATCAAGAGAAATAAAAGCAGGTACAGGATAACCTGACATAGAGCATTCTGGTGTAATCTTATTTCTGAGATGACAATAATAAGGACATACAAAGTGGATTTCATCAAGAGATTTACAGTCCATGCCTAATTAAAATTGAATAAATGGACATCTTAGTTTTTTTTTAAAAATTATTAAATATAGATAACAAAAAATGTGGTTGAATAAGGTTTTTAAAAGTTCTATACAAGAAATATTCAGGACCCTAAGACAATCAGATCCTCGCCTGAATAAGGGAGATAATTCAAAACCACTGGACCAACTGTTTGCCTGATGACAAGCCCAGTGTATCTAAACCATTATCTCTAAAAACTTAGGATGAACAAAGAAATCTGCCTGGAAGAAGATTAATTGGGCACTGAGATCAAACAGTGAGATCTGTAATCTTATGGAAACCAATGCACGAACTGAAATGAATAGCTGACAATATTTGACAATGCAGTAAAGTTAAACCCACCTTTGTCAGGATTGGCTCCAACCTCTCTCCGGTAATGAGCAATATCATCATCGCTCTCATCATCTAAGGGAGATAATCAATAACATAAAACAAGTGGAAAACAAGTTAGAGATGTATGCCAGCTCACTTTGCATTACAAAAATATGCTCTTAAATTTCAGATCCTGCCATATTATCATCTTACAAATACCATCAAGGATGTTATCAGCATTTATAACTATATAGTCTGTGGCTTCTGTGATCTCGCCATTCGCCTCTAACCTTTCATTTTGTATATATATTTTTTACTATAAAACATTGTGTAATAATATTGTCTAATACATTCAAGCAAGCAGTTTTCTCAATTGTCTTCATAACCTTGCATGTAATCTTTGTTGTATAACACCAAACAATCAATCAAGTCACATTGCCTGAATATTGCCGAGTGTGCCGTTAAACAATAACTAAACAAACACACAAACTTAGCCTGAAACCCTTTAGACGCTTCTTACGACCATCATAGGTCGCGGGGACCTATATTCTTACCTGTAATCCCAACAGGTGTGTTAGGAATGGCATATTTACACAATCACGGCACACTCATTAATATCTACAGTCAAGCCCTTGTCATTACCTCATAATATTTAACTCTCAATGACATAGATGAGCCAACTGATCTTGCACACTAGGGGAGACAACTCTCACCAGATTCCTTCGTCTGCTCTGAATCATGTTTCCTCTTCATCCCTTCCAGACTTCGCTGTTTGTGTTCTGCCTTCAGCTTCTCCTTTTTCTTCACGTTCTGCATCTGCTTCGTCTGCCGGGACTGCTTCAACTTTCTGCAAGGTCAAGATCCATTTGATAAAAACTGTATAATCTCCTGTATAATGCATCCTATATTAAGCACAGTAAGGTTTACGAACAAACAAACATATCATAGTGAAAGGAGTGAGAGTATGAGATTTTATGCTGCTTTCAGCATTATTCCTAAAATATCAAGGCTGGGACAACAGAATTGGGCTTGGCACATTGTAGCCACAAGGGCAATCAAACCCAAGCTCTTGGCATGACAAGCGAACAATTTGACCACTAAGCTAAACCACAGTCCCCCCTAAAAAAAGAACCGATTCTACTAAAAAAAGACAGTAAAATTGTCACAATTGAAATACAATGTCACATTGCCAGCAGGGAAAAGCCACAGCCTCACCATGCTCAAAATGTACACAACAGCAATACACTACATGAGACACGAGACCCCACAAGCTCCTCCCTGAGTTAAAAAAACAGGCCCTTCTTAGACTCATTCCATACTCAACCCTAGCAGGACTATACTGAAAATATACAGGATTAAGAAACGTCATGTGAGCTAAACAAAACGAAAATAGCATGCTTTTAAACTCTTTGTCACAATCCTAATTCTCTGGCCTACCCACCCCTCAAAAAGGAAAAATTCCTTAATAATACTTACATGTAACCCTGTAATATACATAGTGACTTAGCAAATGGGGTCTTACACCTTTGTTAGCAATCTTCCAGCAACATCATGACAGGAAATACCAGAAATGGGCTTCAAATACTGTACCCATATGTGGAATTAAACCCAGGTCTTTGGTCATGTTGGTGTGACGAGTGATCACTTTAACCACTAGGCTATGCTGCTCCCCTGGAAATCTAGATATACTTGTTCAATCTCGGACGTACAACTTGAGCTCCTTCTTCTTCTTATCGGCCAGGAGGTCTGTGGGGGTCTTGTGGATGAAGCTGTGGTGGATGACTGCTCCCTCACACAGCCCCTCCTCGATTTTCACCAGCTCCAGCGTCATCCGTGGACCAATCTCCTTCAATCTGAACAGACAAGATAACAATATTGAGTATAGTCATTTATTGAATGCTTTATACTTAAACTTTGCACTTGCAAAGTCAATGGAGAACAAAGAAGTCGATAGGTGGTGTATGAATACAACATTCATAGCTGACGATTCGGGCACAGACTTTACACCTTATCAAGATCTGGCAATGAAGTGCACAGCTTTCCCCCGAGATTTCTTGTAAGAAATCATAACATACATAAAGGTGTTAGTGTCTTTCATACGCCTCTGCTGGTGAAATGTCTTCTGCCTGCCACCCACCTGATTGCACTCTGTCCTGCCTTGAGGTTCCCGCGGCCGTGTATCTGCTGTGGTAGCGTTACTTCATTGTGTGGTCCATCCTGTTCACCCTCACTCTCAGACAAGTTACCTCCCCTGAATCACAGTTACATTGCAAACTAAGAAACTATTGTTTTATTGCCAGTGCTATGATACACACAACAAATATTTCAAAACCTACATCAAGATGCTGAAACTACACCCGAGAAGTTAATATCCATTTATTTGTTATAAGCTCCCAACTTTTAATTAATTGAATTGAAAAGCTATTTGGTAGTCATCATCTGACATGACTTCTCAATTTTGCTTTGCTGTTGGGATGGTGAAAGTTGAACCCTCAACTCAATATTTTATGTAAAATTGTTTAATTATGCACTGCTAAAGTCAGTTCCAAAAAAAACCCACAGATCACACTCGTTGTCATGGTTTCAAGAACTTTATCATTAACACTTTTGGGATAGTTCAGGTGAGCACCAACTGGAAGGAACAGACTTGAAACAGAATCCAAAGAATCTTTTCAAATGATTGTAACATTTATAACTCTAATCTTAGATCTCTCACAAGAAGTACAGTTACTCTAACCCATACCTTTCAATGAATTCACTGATATCATTGTATTTGCTGAGATCTGGAAGCTGTGTTTTCGTCAGTTTCTTGACCCCTTTTGTCAACCCTACTGGGGCCAGGCTGATGGTACTGGAACAAAGGGCGTAACATTCTTCACTATCATGATAACAGTTGAAACACACAACTCTTGTCATTAAAACAACGAATGAGACAGTAACCATGGTAATCAAGTAAGTATTGTTAAAGAGGAGTTATGGTCACTGGTCTGGTGCCGATCGCCAGTCTCTATCTAGATGGCTTAATTTCTGCTTTGTGGGAAATAACTAGAGGTCTGTGCATGCTGTGGGAAATAACTAGTGCCTTGTGGGAAATAACTAGTGCCTTGTGGGAAATAACTAGTGCCTAGTGGGGAATAATTGATTTCTTGTGGCAAACAATGTTATCACCATTCCACGCCATGGGGCACATTAGAATTTTGTTAATTCATATAGTAGTGAACATAAACTAAAAAAGGGTCCTAAAAAGTCCTATTAATACATAAAAAAGTGACCCTTTTCTGGAAAAATAATTCAGTCTTGATATATCAAAGATATCTCTTAGACAACCTAACTTCAGTAGTTTCTGAGAAAATTTGTCCCCATTGCAAACTCTATGCACAAAGTAATAACATGGATCAAGGGATGTTACTCTGTAAAAAATATTTGATGGATAGTTTCTGAAAAAACATGTCCCCATTTCATGGTGTATGCACTAAGTTGAAAAGCAAGGAACAAGGGCTGTAACTCTGTAAAACACTAATTGACCCGGCCCAAGTTTCAAACTCAAGTCTTGACAAGTATCTATTAAATAAGCATGCAAACTTTCATTTATGTAACTTCAGTATTCTTTGAGAAAACTTGTCCCCATTTCACTCAGTATGCACTAACTTGTGACTAAGTTGAAAAGCATGGAGCAAGGGACATAACACCAATTTTCGACCTCATGTGAGATCATGACCAGTAATATCAGTGTGTCAAATTTCATTTCTCCGACTTGAATAGCCTGGGAGAAAATTGGTCCCCTTTGAGAAGCGGATGCCCTTTGAGAAGCGGACGGGCGGACAAACTCTGTTCCTATATCCCTATAATAACTAGTGCTTTGTGGGAAATACCTGGTATCTTGTGGGAAATAATAAGCGCTTGGGGGAAAATAACTTTTGTTTGCTTGTTTGTTGTTTAACGCACCACTCAGCAATTTTCCAGCAACATGACGGTGGTTTGTAAATAATAGAGCCTGGACCAGACAATCCAGTGATTGTCATCATGTGCATCTGACAATGCAATTGGGATACGATGACATATATCAACCAAGTCAGCGAGGCTGACCACCCGACCCCGTTAGTTGCCTCTTATGACAAGCATGAATTGCTGAAGACCTATTCTAACCTGGAATCTTCACGGGACGAGAAATAACTAGTGCCTTGTGGGTAATAACTATAACCCATGGGAAATAACAGGTGTCTTGTGGGAAATAATAGGTGTCTTGTGGGAAATAACTAGTACCTTGTGGGAAGTAGTTTGTGCTTTGTGGGTAAAAACTATAACCTGTGGGAAATAACTGGTGTCTTGTGGGAAATAACTGGTGTCTTGTGGGAAATAACTGAGGCTTGAAATACACTTGCTTGGTCTGACAATCTACCTGAGGCTCATCCCACAAGTTTACACCTCTCACAATTATTTCATGGTTTTCATGGCATGAATCAGTGAGGTGAATTCCAAAGTACTTTAGGTTGTAAATATTAGACGAGGAACATGTGTTTTGTGCTGACAAAAACCGACCATTATCTGAGCCAATCTAGGATTTAAATCCACAGTTCTCTTCAGTGAACCTAGACCATATTGACTGTTGCATATCGAGATATGTGGATGAAGAATATACTTTTTACAGGGATTCAAGATGCTGATACTAATGAAAACAATATCCTTCAAATTATACTAGTCATGCTAGAACTATGGTACTTACTAGTGCCGGAAATCGATGAGTTTTGTCTCAGGGTCGTAGCTCACCAACACACACCTCTTGATGTGATTCAAATTTACCTGCATCACACATGAATGACAATCAAATAACTGAATCATAATATTGAAGCATGTATACACTGACTGGGTTAGCTCTGCCAACCCTTTGACTCAAAACTGAATGGCATTGCAAACTAAACCGCTGAAAGTCCTAGCTGACGCATTGTCAATACCATGATTATGATGATCAGTATACATGGAGAGACGTAAACATGATACAAATACATACATCTGTATATACCATATAATCGACATAATAAGTGCCCCGCTCTATTAAGCACCCACAGCGATATTTGCTAATATATTGGATAGTGAACAATCCCAATTAGCACCCCTTCTGATTGATCAATGTACACAAGACTTATTTATTCGTGTATAATACGCACTCGTGCGTTATATGCACCCTTAATTATGGGCAATTAAATTCTGGAAAAATATATTTGTTGTGCATAATGCGCACAGACCCAATTTCATTAAAATCAGATCTTAGTTCTCGCTACAGCTAAACAAAGATCTGAGGACATCCCATTACGGGTCATGCAGACCGACCTTGCGCGAACTTTGACCGACCAATGGAATGACCAATCAGAAGGCAGCTTTCTCGTGCTTTACGGCACAAATTTCAAATTGGTGACTAAGCTTCGAGACATATTTTGACAAATTCTAGATTATAAATTTGAAACCTGAACAAAAAAACATTCTGGAATGGCTAATAGATGGTCTAGATTGTAAGGATTCAGTCGTTAAACCCATAACTATCGTTCGGAATACCCCATGTTAAAGTTTTCGACATTGCATGATTAGAACTCACATTCCAACTGTCACTTTCATAATCTGGTAAGCGATGCACTGATTGGTCGGATAAAAGGTCGTTCTGACGTGACCCCTAATGGGATTTCTTCAGATCTTTGTTTAGCGGTAGCGAGAACTAAGGTCTGATTTTAATGAGACTGGCACAGACCTTTCTTTTGTATCATTCCAGGCTGTCAGCATAAACCACAATATTTACGATCTTTCAACTCTGTTTTCTCACCAAAATTATATTCTAATAAGAGACCCCTATCCCTAATTTTGAGAGCGCCCTGGGCGCTTATTACGTCAAATACTGTATAATGTAGACCTGTCAACTAGTCAAAGCACCTCTCACTTTTCTTGTTTACAAATCCGAATAACATGGTACTGACTGCTTTAAAAATAAACTTACTCGTTGTGTAAACAGTAACGATGGTAAAGCAATAATACAATTTAATGTATACATCTAAACTGTTTTCTTTCAAATTGCCAAAAGATGAGAGGAGAGCTATCATGCTTATCTAGACAACCAACATGAATCTGCTGTTAACATGAGTTAAAGCCAAGAGAATTGACAGCCATGACATAACAATAATTATATTAACACCTGAATGTTTAAATTGTGAACAAGTGAGGGTTTTAATAACGTTTTATACTAGTCCACAATTGGGGAATGTGCAGTGTGTCATATCTTCATTCTATCAGGAATATCCCAGACTAACTGACCACTTAAGCTTTGTTTCGAAAGTGACACTTTTTGTCTTGTCTCTTATCACAAACTTAGTACAGAATGTTTGTTTTTTTAACAATGCAATACTACAGCTTTATCTTAAAATGCAAAAGCTCTTTTCCTAAGCATTGCCATAAATACCTTTTAACAGAACGAAGGAAGTCCTTATCATGATATGCAACAGGGTGAGTTGAACATGCTTGTGTCATGAGTTTGATTAACATGATAAAAAGAAGCCTCAGTCTTAGACATTTGTCTCTTTTAAGACTAGTCCAGAGGACTAGTGTAACGCTAATGTCACTAGCCCTTGGTCATGTTGGAGTTTGTAGCTTGACTGGCATGTTTATTCAGTTTCAATTTGTGGCAAAATTGAAGAATTGAGCATGTTGAGAACTGGTTCAGTGACTCCATATCTGTGACTTGAACACATGTTGAATCACTACCCTCCCTGCGCTCTTTCAAAAGTCCCCGACCCATCTGAATTATCAAGAAACATTGAATCAAAATGCCAATACCTTATTAACATTGATGGAAGGGAACATATTCTGGAACATCGTTGTTATGAGCTGGATGCTTTTCTCATTGCCTGTGAATCCATTCATCACTAACAGCGGATGATGGTCGAACACTTTCCCACTTAAATCTGGCTTCTTCTGCGCAGATAACACATCCTTGCTCAAACAGAACTCTCTCACTTGAAATGTCAATGTGGGGCCCCTCGGAACCCGACCAATTCTCAGCTGGATATATTTGTCCGTTTTGGAGAGAATTAGAAAGTGAGAAATGTTCAACAAACCAGCCACATTCACAAAGTCCTTCAAAACGTTGTTCTTACGAACCTGCAACAAAAATTATTACTAATTTTTAATCACTGATTAATGAAATTGTATTGTAAGATCTTATGAGGATAAGATCATCAGAGAAACATTTTTTAAAAATGCTGGAAACTTTTAGTATGTTCATCATGTTCATGCCTGGATTTCGTTAGCAGACATATAATCATAAACTTGAATGTGACACATCAACACGGCACCAAAAACTTATCATGTCTTTATTGAGTGAGTTGGTTGTGTTTAATGTCGCTTTTAACAGTATTTCAGTTATATCACAGCGTGTCAGCGTAACGTGGGAGGAAAGTCCGAAGTGATGCAGGTCTTAAACGTGGACCACTTTGGTTGAACCCATGAGCATGGGTAAGATGCTGTTAACCTAGAGACCAAACTAGGGTGAATTGGGATTCGAACCCACAATCATAGGTTTCTGGCATACCCAAGGAACCGCAACACTGCACAGCGAATTGCAGCGCCTTTGACGACTGGGCCACCCGTGCCCCCCTGTCTTTATTGAAATGGCAAACAAACTAAATTACAATAAAATAATTTTCCCCAAATGTTCAATCAACACAGGCATGTTTAAAACAATATGTACAATATTGATTTCAATTAATTGCCTGTTTTACAACTTACACCATGTTTTTGACAATTATGCAATTACCTCCCTTAAATACTGAATTTGAAAATGATGGTCTTTTCACAGTTGCCTATTCAGGCCACATGGTTGCCAAGCTGTTGTGACACTGTCTCCCTCCCATAATTGCGGTAAAATTTCATGCATATTAGGGTTCAAAGATATATAAAACTGAACAATATATTGTGTTTGTTAATATGAAGTGGATCAAATTACTTAGAAATATAGAAATACATGAGTTCAATCTATTCTACCCATAAGTGCCATCGATTTTTCAGAAAACTATTACAAAAAGACCAAGGCAGGCTATGTTGATACATATATTTTGCCCTTGCTAAAGCTTACTGGTACACTTTTAACATTTTTCATGTCTCAATATGTACATTATCTAAACATCATGTGTATAAAGAGTATTTAAAAAAAAAGGCATTTCAAAGCACGTTCAAAATGAAAAGCTAGCTGTAGACGCATGTTCGTAGCGTAACTCCTATGCTTTAACATAGACTTGACAGTTGTAGTGCTAAGTGAGTGAGTTGTGTTTTACGCCGCCTTTAGCAATATTCCAGCAATATCATGGTGGGGGAAACCAGAAATGGCCTTAACACATTGTACCCATGTGGGGAATCGAACCCGGGTCTTCGGCGTGACGAGTGAATGCTTTACCCACTAGGCTACCCGACCGCCCCTGTGTAGTGCTATGGTTGTTTTGTACAACGACGCCCAGGATTCCACCATTTACACCCAGACAATTTGTTGGTCAAATGAACGTTTTATTTCCACAACCCATATTATAAAAAATGAAGTGAAAAAGAAGAAAATATGTTCACTAAGATATGCAAAAAAGTCACGGCTAGTAAATCCATCACTGTAACACTGATAAGTGATAACCTCACATAATATCTAAAATCATGGCCACAATGATATGGCTTCTAAAAAGAAAAGAAAAGAAAAGAAGAATAGTTCATTAACTGACCTAATCAACCATGCTTTATTAATTCCTACAAACCGGACTCACCTGAAGTTTTCTGGCTGTATAGGGCTCCATGACTTGCCTCAGGTTTTGTATCAATGTTCTCACTGTCACCCCCACCTTCCCTCTGTGAAACACGAAGGAGTGAGGAGCAGTTTTAAAAACTGCATCTTGGGTCTCTTCATGAATCGCTTGTGTCTTCCGTGAACTACCGTGCTGCAAAATAGAAGATACGAATTACAAGCTTTAATATATGTTTAACATGTTTAATGCAATTCATGTACACATTGTTCCTGGGATCTTGTGTTTTTAGGCATAGTAATGATGGCAATCAAAATGTATCATTGTACATATTTTACTGTCACAAACTAATCTACACATAAGACAAAATGCAGGGCTGTTGATGAACTTGAGATGGGAGGATGGGCATTAGGTTGACATTTACTTTAGCATTATATTAAAAGTTTATGGATACATATCGATATTGTGATATCGATAACATGTGAGTGAGTTAAAATTTTAACATTGCATCGACATTATTTCAGGCATATAGCAACTAGTTAACATGTACAATACATCATGATACATTCTTTATGTGGAGGGTACGATGTGTGAAAACCATTTTCTGGTGTCCCATGCTGTGATATTGCTAAAAGTGGCGTAAAACAATACTCGCTCACTCTTTAAACAGATTTTAGTAGGCGTGGGATTAGCCCTAATTATCAATAGAAGGGCTGTAATTGCTGTCAGACTCGCTACCTGGCCCCAGTACAATACAAGAAGCTTGTAAGAATCGAGTGATCAGCTGGTGTGTTCTGGCTGATGTTTGTTTGTCATTATAGCCTGATGTCGGTGATGTCGCGGTTCGTTGCTAGTGCTATTGACCACTGGTACTGGTTCCATTCTCAGTACAGGTGCTACTGCTTGTTGATACTATCATTATCAAAGGAGGCGTTTCGATACAGGTGCTACCTTTCAGGTGCAAACACCTGTACCGAAACATCGCATTGAAAAAATAGTTCAAATGTTAATTCAGCCCTGCCTTCATTGATACTACATCTTCTATATGTAAAAAAAGAAGAGATATATTATTTACAGCTCGATGTAGTACAGCTGGATAACAACTGAGTGACGGTACGTTCAACAGGCATGCCCGGCAATCACCACGGTTTTTGTCCGGTACAAGTTTATCTTATTTCAATTTTACAAAACATTTGTAAGGTAGTACCTTTCTTTTTCTTCCCATGATAAGAAATGACTTGCCAAGCGCCTGATACGAATGTCAACAATCAAAACAACGACCACATGGCAGTCATATCCGGAAGTACCTCCCCGGAAGTGCGCAGTACGCATGGCAAATACAATCGGAATACTCCACAGCGACCGGCAAATCTCGAATCGATAGGAAGCTCATATTCGAGAACACTCGGCTCCTTTCGCTGCCGATGTTTCATACAACGCTCTCATACGTTAATAACTTTGTGATGAACAAAATGAATGAATAAATGAATGAACGGACAGACGGACGAACAAATGTAGGTGAGGCATTTTATATTTTATGTATATATATTGTTACAAATGTTGAGAGCATTCTCGTTATTTGTGAATGAAACATGTTAATGAGACAATGACATCAAATCTGTATATAGAGTGCCTTCGCATTAGTGTTGCACATGGTTAATTTAGTTTAATACAACAATTTTAAAACAACAATACGAGTCCGAATTTTAAACAAAAAGCAATAAAAAGATTCATGAAGTATTGTGTTAGATATGTGGAGTGTCAGGATGGAAATTCATCTATCCATTCAGACAAGTAGGAAATGTAAGCAAATATTGAAACATAAAATGCAATTATAACACTTCTCCTCCCCACCATTACTATTTTTATCATAATATCAATATTTTCAGTGTGTTTAGGCTGGCATTATTTTAGTAAAAGAAAACAATGGTTTACTTTGAATGTATGGTCGAATTTAGATATTTTACGTGCGCGTCAGTTTGGTGATATTCTGAGACATAAGTTGATCGTTTAGTGGTTTCTTTTTCCTTTTTCCTTTCCCAAATGTTTGTTTGTCTGTTTGTTTGTTGTTTAACGCCGCACTCAGCAATATTCCAGCTATATGATGGCGGTCTGTAAATAATCGAGTCTGGACCAGACCAGACAATCCAGTGATAGACATGAGTATTGATCCACGCCATTGGCCTGTGAGCCTGACCACCCGATCCCGTTAGTCGCCTCTTACTATGTAACATTTAAAATACAATGCAAAGTACATGGCGTTTTTTTAAAACAAATATAACAGCTTTAAATGGACAATAGACATTAAATAAACCTATGTTTCAATAAACAGTTTGATTGGCATTTTTAGAAGTTGGTTAGTAAAAGTAACGGCAAGAACTGTTCTGGGTGACAATTCCTTTATTATCTTATGATGCGACGTTTCCCTATAGATCCTTATACCGTTGTTGTGTGTGACTCGCATTGTATTACTGTTAATACATCTATATTATAAAATGTTATCTGCGGTTTCCATTTCTGTAAGTAAATAATATATCTATTTCTTATAATTGCAACAGATATTTCGACTTTGTATACGAATGATAGATACCTATTGAAGCGTTAATACTTGATAAATGAATATATTTTGTTTGCTAAAAGTAATAAGTGATTACGTTATTTCATATCTTCTTGAAACCCAAACAGAATGGAAAATTCAGTAACATGAAACTTATATCAAATGTACTGCATAATCCAGTTGTTGTTTCAGTTCCTCCAGAAACTATTAATAACATCACATACTGTATAGACATAGAACATACTTTTTCGCTTGAAGATAAACAAAAAGAGCAAATATCGTCATCAACAAGTTTAACACCATTCGCGGCTGCTGGGGTCACACTTATACCAAATTAGCGATTGCCACTTTTCTTGTTGAGTTTTGATATTTTCTCAGATTCAGGCGTGTATATGGTATATTCCTTCTAACAACTGTATGACGCCGGTGTTTGTTGTGGTTTTACAGATAGAACTATACACCAGTTAAACTAAATGCGACCTACTGGTTACCTTGTCGTACAGTATGACTCCCTTGTACACACAGTAGATGTGGCGCCACTGCGGCAGTATACTTGTTGTTTGATTGCAGGTTGAATCTGTGACGATTAAAATAATAGATGTTAGTGTGGTTGCTATTAAATCGATCATAACTAAATTATATTTTATTTCACTTATACAGAATTTTGTATGTGCATAATATTGGGAAACATAAGTTAAATATGAAATACTGTGATGCATGACAAACCAGGAGGTCAAAGCTTTTGTTTGTACGTGTTAGACTATACTGACACCTGCTGCTGAAACATTTCCATAGACTTGACTGGGGCCTGTCAGAACTATACAATGTCATTGCGGCCTGTCACAACTATATAATGTCATTGCGGCCTGTCACAACTATACAATGTCATTGCGGCCTGTCACAACTATACAGTGTTATTGCGGCCTGTGACAACTATACAATGTCATTGCGGCCTGTCCCAACTATTCAATGTCATAGGGGCCTGTCACAACTATACAGTGTTATTGCGGCCTGTCACAACTATACAGTGTTATTGCGGCCTGTCACAACTATACAGTGTTATTGCGGCCTGTCACAACTATACATTGTCATTGCGGCCTGTCACAACTATACAGTGTTATTGCGGCCTGTCACAACTATACAGTGTTATTGCGGCCTGTCACAACTATACATTGTCATTACGGCCTGTCACAACTATTCAATGTCATAGGGGCCTGTCACAACTATACAGTGTTATTGCGGCCTGTCACAACTATACAGTGTTATTGCGGCCTGTCACAACTATACAGTGTTTTTGCGGCCTGTCACAACTATACAGTGTTATTGCGGCCTGTCACAACTATACAGTGTTATTGCGGCCTGTCACAACTATACAGTGTTATTGCGGCCTGTCACAACTATACAGTGTTATTGCGGCCTGTCACAACAATACAGTGTCATAGGGGCCTGTCACAACTATACAGTGTTATTGCGGCCTGTCACAACTATACAGTGTTATTGTGTTATTGCGGCCTGTCACAACTATACAGTGTTATTGCGGCCTGTCACAACTATACAGTGTTATTGCGGCCTGTCACAACTATACAATATCATTGCGGCCTGTCACAACTATACAGTGTTATTGTGGCCTGTCACAACTATAAAGTGTTATTGCGGCCTGTCACAACTATACAATATCATTGCGGCCTGTCACAACTATACAGTGTAATTGCGGCCTGTAACAACTATACAATGATATTGCGGCCTGTCACAGCTATATAATGTTATTGCGGCCTGTCACAACTATAAAATGTCATTGCGGCCTGTCACAACTATACAATGTCATAGGGGCCTGTCACAACTATATAATGTTATTGCGGCCTGTCACAACTATACACTGTCATAGGGGCCTGTCACAACTATACAGTGTCATAGGGGCCTGTCACAACTATACAGTGTTATTGCGGCCTGTCACAAATATACAGTGTTATTGTGTTATTGCGGCCTGTCACAACTATACAGTGTTTTTGCGGCCTGTCACAACTATACAGTGTTATTGCGGCCTGTCACAACTATACAATATCATTGCGGCCTGTCACAACCTTACAGTGTTATTGTGTTATTGCGGCCTGTCACAACTATACAATATCATTGCGGCCTGTCACAACTATACAGTGTTATTGCGGCCTGTCACAACTATACAGTGTTATTGTGTTATTGCGGCCTGTCACAACTATACAGTGTTTTTGCGGCCTGTCACAACTATACAGTGTTATTGCGGCCTGTCACAACTATACAATATCATTGCGGCCTGTCACAACTATACAGTGTTATTGCGGCCTGTCACAACTATACAGTGTCATAGGGGCCTGTCACAACTATACAGTGTCATAGGGGCCTGTCACAACTATACAATGCTATTGCGGCCTGTCACGCCTGTCACAACTATATAATGTCAAAGGGGCCAGTCACAACTAAACAATGTCATAGGGACCTGTCACAACTATACAATGCTATTGCGGCCTGTCACGCCTGTCACAACTATATAATGTCATAGGGGCCTGTCACAACTATACAATGCTATTGCGGCCTGTCACGCCTGTCACAACTATATAATGTCATAGGGGCCAGTCACAACTAAACAATGTCATAGGGGCCTGTCACAACTATACAATGATATTGCGGCCTGTCACAACTACAAAGAATGTCATCGGGGACTTTCACAACTATATTCAATGTCATTGCGGCCTCTCAGAAATATAACGTCATTGCGGCATGTAGCGAGTGAGAAGGGATTAACGTCGCTTTTGAACACAGGTATAATGCATGCGTTGAAGTGTTCAGAATTCATATTTCCGCTCCAAAATTCTTAAAATAAATCATGCTTTCGAGTTCAGTTAGGCGATTTTCAATACGTTTACAATGTAATATTACAACAGGAATAACTAACGAGCTACGAGGCAATGCTAAACCATAATTCTGAGTTTCGAGTTCTCATTCTCTTTCTTACCCATAATCAAATTAACTGAAAACGTCTCTATGTCCTATCCCTTACCACCTTCGAATTTTTAAGCGGCTCTAACTCAAAACAAATGTATCCCTCCTCAACGGTAAACAAGCGACCTTTTCATGGTAAATCGGATTGTGTAACGTAGCCCGCTGTTACCATTTAAATTTAGAATATTTGTATCACTTACACTTTTAGAAAACGCGTTATTGCATTTAATTCACTGACTTTAACAAATGCAAGTTTGCAATTTAATAAGTCATCATCGGCCAGTGCCAGAATGTCAGTTGAGGTGGGTCACACGTGTTGACGTAACGCCAAATTACAAGATTTCGAATATGAACAAGCTGATGCCAGATATGCATACCGCCGCTGGATGAAGGATTGGTGGATGACAGAGACTATTTATCAAGTCGCTGTTGTATATTCGGAATCAGAATTCAAAATAATGCGATGTCTGATTACATATCTGCACGTGGATGGTAGACTGAAATTACGAAAGAATGAAAAGAAGTACCGGCGACCAATGAAATGCCGAATTATTTATAGAAACACTGGAATTCCCAAGAACTTATACAGAACATTTAATAACCTTTTCCGACTTCCCGTATGGGTAAGTATATTCATTTCATTCTTGACCCTATCGTATTATAGTTTCTCTGATGTTATAATTACGATACAGTGATGCTGTAATGAGCAAGTAGTTTCAATGCTGACTCGAGTTAAAGTTCATGTCTTTCAGATGTAAAGGTATGTGTATGTTACGCATTGGTTACGTACAACAAAAGCAGCTGTTTTATTTTCCAACATTTTGAGAGAAATAAATTGATAACGGCTAGCTATAATTACCCATACACAAGTTATATACATTTGTCCGGTGCTTTTCAGTTTTTGAGACTACTACATCAATACATGCGTTGTTGACATGTGTGTTGACAGTGGGTGTGGCCAACAGCGTTGTGGGGAACCTCCACCTCACGGGCTGCATGCTTCTGACAGGTTTGACGAGCGCTGTATTTGGGTCAAGGGGGAAATAATAGAAAAGGACCCAAGAGGAAGGAGAACAGTTCCGCCAAGCCCGATAGGTCGATGTCATGGACGTCTTTTTCCTTCGATGGCAACCTCGTTACTGGTGAGATCCATACTATACCCAGATGGATTTCCACAGCCGCATTGTTCGACCAGAGAGCTACAATTAGGAAGACAGTGTAGGAAGGCAGGAAACAGGACGGCTGGAGTGGTAATTCATCAAAACACAAAGATGATGTCGGTACAATTTGACTACAACTACGGCAGCAACCACGCCGATAAATTCTTAATCTTTGCAGACGCCCCGGAAACAAGAACGACAACTCTGTCTTGTAATATGGGATAGGGATGTACAGTTTCCATGGACAAAATGAGCTGGACCATAATGTAAGAGGGTTCCTTGGCCCCCGGGGCCTACATCGACGTCGGGTTCCGGACATCCGGCGGCTCCGAGAAGATACATGGTCGTGGCGTCATCTCTGGAAGCACTGATGAAAGATAGCAGAGACCATATACCGATCGGTATATGGTCTCTGAGATGAGCGATTCCAGTGGGCTCTAGTTGTTATGGACAAGGGGTCCATGATACACGATACTCACATCAAACGTTCGAGGGCATCACACTGACAGTTCCAGAGCATTTTTTTCTGGAGAGGCTATAGCGATCATGCTACCGTCAGAAACGTCAAAATGGTCGGAGCATGGACGTACAACGCTGACGTTGGCATCGGCCATGATGGCGCAGTTGAAGACAGGTTCATCCACGCAAACGATGATGCACTGAACGTACATTTGTTTGGTATAACTTTATGTATTAAGATTAATGATAATTCCGAGTTATGACCGAATTGTCTGTCTCATCATTGTCAGCATCCCAGGCTTGTCATAAGAGGCGACTATGCTTGTCGTAAGAGGCGACTAACGGGATCGGGTGAGTAGGCTCCCTGACTTTGTTGATACATCGTATCCCAACTGCGTAGATCGATGCGCATGATATCAATCACTGGATTGTGTGGTCCAGACTCGATTATTTACAGACCGCCGTCATATAGCTGTAATATTGCGGAGTGTGGCGTTAAACAACAAACAAACAAACAAACAAACAAAGATTGTCTTCCGATTGCCGAAGATTACACTATAATTTCAGAATAATAGTTAGTATATCACAACATTTAGAAGGTAATAATGTGTAACAGAAAACAGCAAATTAGAATAATATTATTCATTCTTTGATGTTGAAAAAGAGCGCCAGTATTGACGTTAAAGGTGTCTAAAGATCTGTTTGGCAGCGATGATCATTCAACATGACTATTCGTCACAGTGTACTTGACTAAGTGGAGTATTATTACCGCCAACGATATCCTCATCACCGTTGGCAGAGTTCAAATATGCGAATTCCAAATTCGCCCTTAATATATTTCGCGCTTGTCAGCACCATATTCGTTCTCGTGGGTTTCACCAAAGTGGTCACCGACTACGACAAAATATTGCTAACTATTACTGAAATAATGTTTGAAACTGAGTTAAACCCAACTCAGTCCGTCAAAATACAATTACAGTCAGTTAGCTTACACGAGTGCCAAACGGTGTTAAAACTGCGATCACCAAAATACATATGGTTAATGTTTATCTCTTAGGTGAGGTGAGGTGAGGTGAAATGGGGTTTAACGTCGCGTCAAAGATTATAGCACTTATATAGCGACGTGCATGCACGTGTATGTGTGTGTGTGTGTGTGTGTGTGTGTGTGTGGCTGCTTGTACTAGTCCGGACTGATGCCGATTTATAGTGCTAGCACACTGAGATACCATGCCGCAGTTTAATATGAATACCCCACTTAGACACAGTATACTGACTCCGAGCCGACCAGTCCTTGTTTAAGCCCCTTAATGTCGAGCGCCAGACAGGGTAACAACAAGTACCATCTTTTAACGTCTTTTGGCATGACGCGACTGGGGATCGAACCGCGGACCTTCCGCTGTCCGGGCGGACGCTCTACCATTAGACCACGGAGACGGTCCTTATCTCTTAGGTTGTCAGATGACCTCGACATGAACTACTTACACGTGTTATCTAAGACATGCCCGTTACAGCACACATTTTATATAGAACAAAACTGGAACTCTAACTCTATGTGTCGACGTGCAATCAGGCAGGTGATGATGGACGCTCGGATTCTCTTCTTGCTGCTGTTCACCCTGCTTCAATATGTTTCTTCCAATGTTATAGTATACCCTTCTCCTCAAGGAATCCGCTCATCAGACAAGTTCGACGTATCCATCTCTCAAAGCGGACACCAACACCAATTATTTGTTTACATCAGCAAATCTGACCAACGAAGTAAGCAGATATCCCGAACACAACCAGGCAGAAGTATGTCATGGACGTCCTTCGCCTTCACTGGAGCTGCCGTCACCGTTGAGGTCCACGCTCCCAAAGACTTCCACAAGTGTCTCGTCAAACCTTCTAGCTATGGTTACAAGTGTAGGAGAACGGGAATCAAAACAGCAACTTTCACCGTCTCGCACAACACACGTATGATGTCCGTGGAGTTTGACTACGATTACGGTCTCGGTGTCTCGGACATCGTCGACAAACTCTTTGTCTTTGCTGACCCACCTGAAGGAAGTGTCCCCTCACCGCACGACAGAAATGTTCTGTACTACGGCCCGGGAATCCACGACCTTCACAAGGAAATAGTGGTTGATAAGGATATAAGGGAGGTATACATCGCCCCGGGAGCGTACATCAGAGGGGGATTTCAGCTTCCTCATGGGCGAGTGAAATTCCACGGTCGAGGTATTGTTTCTAACGAAAATTTTGTTCGGCATGATGACAGCATTGGTCAATCAGCAATCGATTTTAAAGGATCATCAAACAATATATTTGACGGTGTGACAATTGCTGACCCTTCTACGTTCTTCTACCTGAGCAACGGGGACGACAACGTTGTCCGCAATGCTCGTCTTGTAGCGGCGTGGATGGGGAACTCCGACGGAATCGGGATCGGGGATCGAGGATTGGTAGAGGACAGCTTCATAATAGCTGATGACGCCAACATTAAGGTAATCAAACTATTGATTCTTCTCGTAAAAGTATCATAACGTAGTTTGCAGTCTGTATAATTCTGAGAAAACCTTTTTTCTTTAAATTTAAACATTATAAAACTGAGTATACTGTTTATATTAAACCGTAGATCATGTATATATTTAAGTTTTTAGCAGAGAGTTTTTAGGAATATGGAAACGGTTTGGACGCTTTTGTTTAATGTCAGAATAGAAACATTAAGCAGAAAGGATGACCATGTTGCAAGAAGCGCATTTTTTAGGAAAACTGTTTTGTTGTGGATTGGGTAGCGGTAACATGTATAACTTGTTGGAAATTCAATTATCGTGTTTTGCTATTTTCAGATGCACAAGAGTCATATGACCGTGAGACGGTGCGTACTGTGGCAGATGCAGAACGGGGGCGTATTTCAGACAGGGTGGACGACAGCATACGTCCGCAACGTCAGCATCAGCAACATGGACGTCATCCACGTCGACTATTGCAAGTTTAAAGACCCATGTACTCACTTCAGTTCGAATGATGCTGTACTTGACACATTCGGTAATACACGTCATTTTGACATCAGTGACATGCTCTTCGAAGACATACGGGTTGAAGGATCGTGCCCCAGGGTTGTCCATTTCGTTATGAATCCTGCGGCGAAAGGGACCATCTCGAACATAAAAGTCATCAATATGTCTGTGGAATCTCAGCCAACGAATGACCCTCTTCATAATGAAATTGCTGGAACTTCCATTGGCGGACGTATAACAAATTGGCAGTTTGTGAACTTTAAGGTCGGTGGTCACTGTATTAGTAATCCAAATCAAGGCGACTTCCGTATTGATCCTCATACAACCAAGGACATCACCTTCTCCTGTCATTCGGGTTCAATAATTGGATGACACTTGACACTCGCAACTGTTGTATAATCTGTATTTCAATGCATATACATCGATGTACCAGTCGCTCTAGTTCCGGCAGTATCTGTGGTAGAAGAACTATGGTAGTTATTTCAGTTAAAAGGTCTATAATCGATTTGATAGCAGTCGTTATTATGTCAATATCATTGGTGTTATCAATTATATGTTTTTGTTTTTCTTCCGGGTCTGAGACACTACAGAGAAGGAAAAATTATGACTATCAGTTGAAATCCCGCTGTGTCCATCCGTTGATTTCATAAGAAATAAACTGCAGGTGAATTCACAGCTTTTATTCATCCATCAAATTTATTTTGCGTTCTCAAGCGAAATACATATATTAGGCCACGACCATTAGCGGAGTACTGTTGTGGCTGACAGCAAGGTTTGTGGGGTTTTGGTGGCATTATTGCCCTGAACGATGTCATTGGTGTGGTATTGTTGTCTATAATGTTTTTGATGTGTAAAGTTATAACCTTTACTTATATTTTTGGTGTAAGAATTGCCTTCGGGATGTTTTGCGTTTATACCCCCTTAAACGAAAAAAACCCATATTGAATTCAATAATTTAAAAAACATTCATTGTAGACAAAGAGATTAAAGTTATATTCTTGACTTTCAATGGACAAAATACAACGATTTACTGAGGTCGACTGTTGAACACAAATTGAATGATTGTGCGTATTTACATCCCTGTCGTATTGATTATTTATTAAGTTGATTTCCATTTGACAGAAACATTTACGGAGCCATATGCTGGCATATTCATTGTTTGATGACATCATTGGATTCGATCAGTTTCGGTTGGTGCCGACAGATAACACTCCAGAAAATCAACCGTTTACTATGACAGGGAAACTTTATATATTTTTTCACCTTTCAGTAAAATATTGAGTCACATATTTTATCATTTGAAACATCCAATAAAATGAAAATTAAACATGTCGGGAGCCAACAGTGACGACCATCTGGTAGATGTGTTGTTTGTGTTCAAGAAAAGGGAGAGATAACACTTATATAATGTAAACAGTGTAGTTTTTCGTCAAATATTTTATCATTTGAATCCTTAAGACCAAAGAAACTTAAACAAGGCGTGAGCCAACAGAGACGTGTACATAGTAGATTTGTTGCTCGCGTTCAAGGAAAGAGAGAGTTCTAATACTGGAACATATGGCTTCTCTATCTGAAGACAACACATTCAAGGCTTCTCTCCAGTCATCAAAATGAGTCAATATCCTTTAAGTGCATCTGACCCATATAGAGGTCAAGGCAAACAAAGGTATATCAGATGTACACAACAACAGCTCGTCTGTGACATTTGTAGGTCATCCCTTCACGTTTTATATTGTTGCTTTTGTTGTCTTGTTGACACTGCATGACCTACATGTTTATTTCTACGACCCGGGGCTCCATGACCTCCTTTAGCAAAAAAGCGTCGGTAATGGTGTAAGTGAGGTGTATATGGCTCAGGGAGCTTATTTCAAAGAGGATTTAAGCTGTCTCATGGAAACGGAAAATTTCACGGTAGATGCGTCGTGCCAAACCTGAATAAAGAGGCTCAATGAGATACAACACATAAAGACCTCCCAATAACAACGTGTATATTTAAACATTGCACTCTGTTCGCAGGAAACAGAAACAGTTTAAAATTACGATGTGTGAGTGAATTAAGGTTAACGCTGCTTTGAACAGTATTTCAGTTATATAACGGCTTGTCAGCTTGATGTGGGAGGAAAGCAAGAAGTGAGGCAGGTCTGAGAGGTATACCACTTTGGTAAAATCATCCACCAGCACGTGTATGGTGCTGACATACCTAGAATCATATACAGGGTGAATATGAGATTCGAACCCACGATCATGGGTTTCTGGCACGTCTAATGGACTAAACCCCGCACAGTGAATTGCGGCGCCTCAGATGACTGGGTCACCCGTGCAGAAGTACTTTGTCAGCCTTATTTTTAGCATGTCTATATCTTGTGCTCGTACGTTTAAATTTGGAAAGGACAATGTACTAATGGTTGCCTGTTGGTATTTTTGATGCACACATGATCTTTGGACGAGGGGGCACGGGTGGCCGAGTCGTCTAACGCGCCGCGATTCGCTGTGCAGAGTTGCGCCCCTTGGGCACGCCAGAAACCTATGACTGTGGGTTCGAATCCCGGTTCGCACCGATTATGTTGCTAGGTTTGTCAGCACCCTTCCCCATGCTCATGGGTTTCACCGAAGTGGTAAACGTCTGAGACCTGCATCACTTCGGGCTTTTCTCTCACATTAAGCTGACACGCCGCGATATAACTGGAATTCTGTTAAAAGCGGCGTTAAACCCAACTCTCTCACTCACTCACTCGTTGGACGATATGTTTTGCATCGGTTGCAGAACGGAGACGTCCGTTTACATATATCGTTCACGTGGACTTCTGTGGGCGTAGGAAACCCCTCATTCTCATCATAACCCTGTGTTCAACACATTTGGCAACACTCGACATGTCCATAGCAGTGGTATATGGTTCGAAGCCATCCTAATTGAAGGACCGTGTCAAAGAATTTTTTATTGTAAAAGGAACCCCTCAGCGCAAGGAACCATCTTAAACATGAAATCTATTAACGTTGAGATTCACAATAATGAAAGATGAAAGAACTGGAACAGCTCAAGGTGGATGGGTATCGAGCGGGGAGTTTGTGAACAAGGTCGGAGGGAGATTTTCATGTTGACATGTTAACATCAGTAGTAGTAGCAGCAGCAATAGTAGTAGCAGCAGTAGTAGTAGTAGTAGTAGTAGTAGTAGTAGTAGTAGTAGTAGTAGTAGCAGCAGCACTAGTAATAGTTGTAGTAGCAGTAGTAGTAATTGGAGTGGGAGTGGTAGTAGTAATCGCATAAATGTGAACAGACATTGGTCATGGCCGCAACATCAATAGTAATAGATCTATCATTTACTTACAAGAAGCATTATCAACAGATGCAGCCGTAACATCAGTAGTAGTAGCAGCAGCAATAGTAGTAGTAGTAGTAGCAGCAGCAGCAGCAGCAGCAGTAGTAGTAGTAGTAGTAGTAGTAGTAGTAGACTGGTACTATTAATGATGAAATAGTTTAAGAAGTACCAGTTGTGCGATTGTACAAAGCGATCTTATCGCTAAGAGGATCGTAACTCCCATAACTTAACATAGACTTACAACAGTCGTAGCGCTAATGTTGTTTTGTACAACGGCACCCTGGTAGTTACTATCAGAAGGATTAAGTAGTACACGTGAATAGTACATGTAGCTGAAGGGATGCAACATCTGCTGCTCTAGTAGAAGCAGAACTCGGAGAAATAGGATTTGTCAGCTCAAGGCAGTAGAGTCTTGTGCTATTGTTTAATATAGTCTTTTCGGACATATACTCTGTTTGACTATATAGGAAAGAATGTTATTCTAATGTACAGTCAGAAACTGTCAAATGAAAGGAACAAGCTGTACATGTTAACGTTTATGTGCGCTCAGATTCATTCCAGGAGGGGACGGATAAATTCAGATTTGAACTGTTTCTATATTTCTAGTATTTTACATTTAGATTGCACGAACAGAACGAGACCAGACATTGTGGCTGAGCGTTATCTCGTTATGAGGTTGGTTAGGACATTTTGTAGTTGAACGATTAAAGAAATGAAGACCCTGTCTCAATTTAATGCATTTCTGTTAAGTGGACGTCGCTGGATCGTGTGAAAGTCTCGGAATATGGATAAGCAAGCTCCCCTGGGAGAACCAGGTTAGGATAGGTTTGTTTAAGTGGCGACTTAAATGGATTAGATGGTCAGATTCGACAGATTTGCTGATTACGTGTCCTCTGGCCCGGACGAAGTCGGACGTTGCTAATTCTTTCAGCCACTTGTTTTCCTGGTCCAGATTAGATTAACAGGCCGTTGTAATAAAGCTGAACTATTGCGGCCCTGGACAGTCTCCCGTGGCAACAACAGAAACAATTCACCCCCAAACCACTGAAATGGTAAGTAAATCACATGTTAATTGAGGAAAAAGCACATGTGAAAAAGAAATCTCACCCACTTTTTTAAATACGCAACCTTTTCAGATAACGATTAACTATGATTACTATTAAGTGGTGATGTAATACTTGCACAGTTTACAAATAATAAAGGAATATACATTTTCTACTTTTCAAAATAAACATCAATGAAACACACAAGTTATAAAACTGATATGAATAGATCGAGTATGATGAAAATATGTTTGTTCCTGACGGAAGTGCCATTCTAGCTTTGTTATTTTTAAGATTATTTCCAGACGTATCCATGACCACAAACAGTAATGTTTAAAGGATATCAAGGACTCATAGCTATATTCAAGAACATATTTCTATATCAATAAGCGAAACATATTTCAAAAGATTATGTTATATCAATAAGCACTGAGTACACATTTGCTATGGATAGTGGATATATTCCTATCACGAGATAATATCCTCACATCCCGGTATTGTTTTACGTGTCAGGGACTAGGATGACCCTGTCGAAAGGCAAGAATCCTTACATCGATCGTGGGTTCGAATCACCGATTTTGATTCAGGGTATGTCAGTACCCCTGCTCGTTAGTTTCACCAATATTGCAAAACGCAACATCCATACCTTTAGGCTCCATCAACGAAACGCCGTGATATAACTGAAATAGTGTTCAAAACGGTGTTAAACTTACCCACTCACTTTACGTGTTGTTGAAAAGGTTATATGTGGTGTTCGTGTTCTGTAAATGACTCGCATTCTACCCTGTCGATATAGTTTACAATGAAACCTCCGACCCTTCTGGGATCTCGAACGGTGGTCAAGAGTAACTGCACATAATCGAACCGTTTTGTAGAATTAGACATTATGACCTGTGTGGTTTGCCGTTTTGTGTGGTCACCGTCATGTTTATGCTAGTATCTGACTTTCTTCTATATTGCCATGGCATAGCAAGATACAGAACATATATCTCCACCTAAAGCTGCATTTGACTCTCAAAGGGGATGTGTTTTGATCCCAGTCACTACTTGCTGGTTACACACACAGTGCCAGGACAGATTAACTATAGCAAAATGCAGGTGGTTAGGTGAGGTGAAATTGGGTTTAACGTCGCGTCCAAGATTATTGCACTTATATAGCGACGTGCATGTACGTGTGTGGTTGCTTGTACTAGTCCGGACTGATGCCGATTTATAGTGCTAGCTCACTGAGATACCATGCCACAGTTTAACATGGATACCCCACTCAGACAAAGTATACCGACTCCGAGCCGACCAGTCTTTGTTTTAGCCCCTTAATGCCGAGCGCCAGACAGGGTAACAAGCAGTCCCATCTTTTAACGTCTTTTGGTATGACGCGGCAGGGGATCTAAACCCGGACCTTCCGCTGTTCGGGCGGACGATCTACCACTAGACCACGGAGGCGGTCCAAAATGAAGGAGTCGATGGTGCCTCACATCTTTCGAGTACTATATACCAATGGCGACATACACAGTTCACTGTGGTAAGACGTTTAATATCATAATTGTGTTGGGATCACGTGATGCATCATAGTAATTACATTTCCATTGATTGTACATTTGTTTTGTATACACTCACCTGTTAAGACTGACATTAAGTCCCAGAAATTATGTATCTTATTAAAAATATATATCTACAAAATATAATAATAACATCCAAATGGAACCCAGAAGGATCCTTACTTTCAGAGCTGAGGCAATCCAGACTTGCCAAATCATTCTGTACTTGAGTTGGACTCCTTTTTTCAATATTTTCTCATGGTCCGGGAGACAGAGTAACTCACCTGTGTGTCAAAAGATGGTCGTCAAATGTATTTAAATATGTGCTACACCCCAAACAGTGAAGATCAATTTTACTTCAGCCGTTGACTGCCGGTATGATTACCTTCAAATCAACGTAAATTCGTTTAAATAAGTAAAATTAAGTATGGGTCAATGTGTATTGAAAATTCGGGATTTTGATATCATAACAATTTAGATGAAAATTGAGGTCTTTATATTTCAAAGTGAATGTGTATTGTTTTGCGCCACAGTCAGCGGTATTCTAGCTATCTCATGACACATGAGTGGAACAGAATTCAAAGCTGTACACAAATGAACGCAATACTGTCCATCAACCAAAGGTAGAAGTACGGAAGTACCTCTGCCTCCACAGATCTTTCTGATCTCCACAACAAACGTTGGGTTGACAGTTCCTGCTGGGAAGCATTAAACAACGAAAATAGCACACTATGAAAGAATCTTCATAACTTTAAACTTTTCCACTGGTAACTATTATTAAAAAAAACATTAAAGAAAAATCTAGTATGTGACGCGACAGATATATTGATTGAGGAAGATTGAAACTGAGAAAAAATGTATGTGGTATACAAAATCTAAATTTAAAATAGCGTTGCATGGATGGCCGCCGGAGGATTAATAAAAACAGACGTAAAAACTCTAGGGGATCCATTATCTGAACGACAGCTTCACTACTGTCAGCTGCTAAACGACGAGTCAGTGACTCAGGTAATTGGGCGTTGATAATACAGCCATATCACGATGGACTGGTGTAGCTCACCTTGTTCATAGGCCGTCCTTTGGTAACATCAAGCTGAAACTTGGCATATATTTTCTCACTAACGACGACTGTATTTGTGCATGAGGATCCGATCAGATATGTCAAACGGCGGCCATAATTGCCATATTAGTAAACACATATTTCGCATGATTTCCTGTTTTTGTTAAATATGGTTGTTTTGGTTGTATGTAGTCGGTCTGAACATGCGTGTTCTGTGTTTCTCGTATTTTGAAACTAGGTCTTTAGCTCACTTTTATTAAAAATCCGAGATGTCTCGAGACGGTAGTAAACTAAGCGGCAAAAGAAAGTATAGGTTGGCACTTTTCAATTTTCCTTAAAACAGCGATAACTAGTGGAAAGTGGGTTTTGGGAATATGACTGCCCAGGAACAGGTAACAAAAACACCTCACACGAACGCGCCACCTTAAGCTTTGACGGCGCTCGCGCGGTGACAAAAAAAAAATGGTGAAACAGGTTCCCCGCCTATGGCATAAACTGCACGTGCATCTTAGCTGTATAAATGCGTTCGTCTGCAGGGTATAACCACACGTGATGAAAGCACACAAAAGAAATGCCACGACTGTCACAGGAGCAGAGAGAGAGAGAGAGAGAGAGAGAGAGAGAGAGAGAGAGGGGGACATCGGTATGGCCGAAATGGGGGCAACACAGGTCCAAATTGCCAGAAGGTTTGGTTGTACACCATTGACAGTAGCCAGGCTGATTCAACGGTACAGGTAGACAGGGAGGACACAGGACAGGCCTAGAACCGGACGACACCGAGTGACAACACCACTGGAAGACGGTCAGATACGGCTCATTCACCTGCGAAACAGATTCCTTAACGGCGACGGCCACGGCAGCAACTGCGTTAGGACATCCCATTAGCCAACGTACAGTACTACGACGACTTCGTGCTGCTGGAATCCGAGGCAGGTTCGACGCTGGCAAGTGAGAAATTGGCGTCGAGTGCTGTTTACTGATGAAAGTCGGTTTAACATGTTTCGAAATGACGTCGACAATGTAGTGTGTCTGACAATTTTTTGGTGACATTTCAGACAACTTTTGAAAATGAAATTTCTTACCCCACCATTGTTTACCTTGAGCTTTCATTACCTGTGATAGCACAATTTCATTCAAACTGTGGTTGATCAAGCATTTGTTATCCCTCCCTAGATTATATTATAATTCACAACAAAACCTATTCTTGTTATTTTTTATCGATCATGGAACTCGATCATACTCTCTTTTGCCGCCCAGTTTACATTATGTCATGATGTGTTGGTCTGGCTATAGATGTATCCACGCGACTGTAATCTTGCATATATAAGGTCAGACATGCGTAAATAAACAGTTCGAGAATTTTCTCTTTCTACAGGTAAAAGGACACGATTATTTAGCTCTTTGATATTGGGTGCGAAGGACAATACAGTTCAAACTCTCAGGCACAATACAGTAAAAAAATAATTAAGTGGAGTAAATTTGAACAGTTTTAATTGGCTCGGGCTTTCAACTCAGGCCATAACTGAATATTCCAGACAGTAACAACCTGCTTATCTCTAGAAATAAAACCACCACTGATATGCACTATTGCCCTCCGCAAAGTTGTTTTTTCGAGCATTTTTTTTCAAATTATGGCGCCATGAAGTCTCAAATAATTAACTGAATCCTAAATCTCTTACCATAATAGGATTATGGGGAATTGCCAAGGGGAAGTCTGCTCATGGACCAAACCAGCATGTAGTCACACAGACATATAATGGACATTTAGTAGTGTTTCTCTTTCAGGTAACCGCCACGGAAGATCGACTTTCTTATCACAGACTTGTTGGGTTCAGTTAGTTAAGCCCTACAGCTGTTCCTGCGGTCTGTAAATAATCCAATCTGGACCAGATAAACCAGGTGTTGATAACGCGAGGCGTATTTTCACGTTTTTATCAAATATTCCAGAAAACGGTATGAATTTATTTTCATTTTTTTTGCAACCGTTTAATCAGTTTTTTTTATGTCCAATTAGATTTTTGAAGACCATGAAGCAAGACATCTGCTTTATGCAGAGATTTCTATTGGATATTTAGGGGGTTTTGTAGCTTCATTTATAATTGTTATTATTATGGATAACAACTCCTTATTGTTTGTAACGACGTTTCAGGGCTACTTCTTGCTAGTACTGAAAGGGCCTACTGAGTTGAAATATATACATGCTGATATGTATACACAACGTAGGATTAATGCACAAAGATACAATATAACAAGGACGCCAATGGGATTACCGGGAGAGAAGCCAATCAAGTAACATTCTACCATGAATTTGGAATTTACTCGATTCTGATTGGTCAATCAGAGGCTATTAAATCACAATAAACCCCCTCTGATTGAAACAGCTGGTTTGACGGCCGCTTCACCGCGCGTTCGGTTCCAAATTCAATTTAGCGGGGTTAAATCTACAGGTAACCTAGCTCTACATTGAAAACACAGTATGTTTATCTCCTAATTGTCTTCAACAATCATTTATGGGTTTCACATTTGTAAGGACTTACCCATTTCGGTCTAATAGCAGCAATTTGTTTACGTGAGTTTACGTTACGTCAAAAAACACATGTCTTCCTTAAAATAAAATAAAAATCCAAATGGAACTTTAATTAAGGTCTAGATGATAGATATTACCACCACTGCTCAGGCTAAAATTTGTTTCCAGGTTGTTTCGTTTAGTGTAGATGGAGTGATAAAAGAGGTCTCCTGCCTAAAGGAACAGATAATATTTCTGTCACTTCTTATATAAGTTATCTCAACTGTTACGCAAAGCGTGTGAGTGGCGGGTGCTAACGGTAGGACAGGACATGCTTACCCTTTTCGTGAACACCTGGTGTCATCACTGACTATCATTGATCCATTCATATAATCTTCACTGCTACTTTGCCTTTTACGCTCAGTTTGTTTCGGCAGTAAATCGAGATTGGTTATTCCCTGACGTTGAAGTTTTATATTCACAGATAAGCGATTGATGACCTAACCTAGAAACAGACCTACACAAACATCAAATTTCATTTTAACTATTGTATCTTTACATTTGGGAGGCCTTGTGTTCCCCCCGAATTCTTGCTAAATTTCGATTTGATGATACATTACTAAGACGCCCTTGAAACGCTGCCTTCGAATTATTTAAGTTGACCTGGTTTTCATGTAAATTACAATGTCATTTGCAAGGTACTCTATCAACAGACGGCAACATCTTACATTGCGTAGCGGATTCTTCCAAAAGTTTGCACATAGGTGTTTCGATTCATACCTCAATGAACCGAAATAAATACACAGTCAATGCTTATAATTAAATTCGACAACGTAAAAAAAGGATTTATCTACAATAGTTTAACCAAAACAATGTTCATTGGACCTGTCAATTAAGGCAAGAGGCAAAAAGAACTGCCACAGTCAGACTGTAACGAATCAGAAGAAATATGTTCAGGAGAAGGCGGCTGTTTCAAATTACATGGTCAGTTACCGCCAGATTCAAACATTACTTCCCTGATTACGGTAAAACACAGTTGGTAAAATGCTAGTTTGAAATGAAACCTGAAGTCATGAAAGTTGAACCGAGGCTAGCAGAAAAAAACAGGCGAGCGAGCCTGCACGTTTGCTGTTTCATTCATTCTCGGCCTTCGGTTTCAAAGGTTTGTTTGGACAATGAATATGCATGAAAGTCGCTAAATGTCCTGTGCATGACGATACACGTCAGCAGAAAGGGAATTCCCTCGACTGTAAAATTGGAATTCCCCGACATTCCCAAGTAATAATAGTAGTGCGCATCGGTGGGCGTAGCTTTTTTTTACATTCATTGGGAATTGAATGCAATAACACGTGACCAATTCAGCTAATCAGAATACAGGAATTTCAATGGATTATTTTCGGATGAAGTGTACATAAAATACTTTGACATCCCTACATTTTGAAGTATTCTAGCTGCTGTACATGGATTTGAAGCTATATGTATATATATATATATATATATATATATATATATATGTGTGTGTGTGTGTGTGTGTGTGTGTGTGTGTGTGTGTGTGTGTGTGTGTGTGTGTGTGTGTGTGTGTGTGTGTGCTTGTACTAGTCCGGGCTAATGCTATCTTAGTGATAGCCCTATGATATACAGTACCATGCCGCAGTTTAACATTGATACACGACTCAGACACAGTATCCTGACACCGAGCTGACCAGTCCTTGTTATTCCCCTTGATGCCGAGCGTTAGACAGGGAAACAACAAGCACCATCTTTAAAGAACTGGGATCGAACCAACGCTCTCCAGGCGGACGCTCTATCCACTAGGCCACATAGGCGTACATGGAAGTACAGACGGTAGAAAGGTTAATGAAAACGTGGGCATAAAGGCACGAATGGCGATGAGAGGGTGTACAAGTAGGTGTAGACATTCGTGGGAGTGAGCGACTATTACTTACTGCGCATCAGCTGTCTTGCAGCGGTGATCTCAGATTTGGAAAGTGTGATGGGTCTATAAGAGTACTGTAGATGAGCAGATACAAGTATGACCGTGGGAGGCAGGGTTGCTGTTGTCGTCGATGGCGTGGTCGTGGAATTGGTGTGCGAGTTAAGTAATTGAACATTAGATGTTCATTCCCTGTCCGTTGTGTCAATCCCGCGTAGAAATGACGACAGCGGCAAGATACACGATTTCATTTCGGTCTAAAAGCAACTATTTTGTTATTGAGTTTATGTGACGTCAAAATCGTACGTGTTCATTAATATAAAAAGCTATATGGAATTTAGTTAGATTGACGATTGATTAGACGATTGATATTACCACCACTCAACTGGAACTCAAATTTGATTCCAGTTTGTTTCGTTATGTGTGCAATCAGTGTAAAAATAGCTCACCTAGCTAAAGGAATATATACTGAACCGCAACAGAAACGTCACCCCATGAAACATTGCATGAAAAGTTGTCATTTAAATATCTGGGTAATTTTTGTCCAAGTTTCTAAAATGTAACATTTCCTTGTCCTGAAATTTGATGATAAAAAACAAAGCAGATTACAATAAAAACGATCGTCCAAACGCATCACGGCAACAGCCAAGGTAACCCGATGCACGTGAGTTCCGTGCGAATTGAAATGAACATGCGTTCCCCCATTTATTGCCCTATACAAATCCACCCAGATCGGATAACTTTCATTCGTTATTGAATTGCTACCACATGCCAAGATTGACAAAAATCAGCGACACCAAGCCCTTGGACGATTGCAAGCTGGACAAACCGCCCGACAAGTAGCCAATGCATTTCAAGTCCACGTAAGGACAATATACAGGCCCCAGCAACGGTACCAGACCACCAACACTACAGATGACCGACCACGTAGTGGAAGACCAAGGATCACCACCCGACGTCAGGATCGTCAGATTGAGCGACAGAATCTTCAAGATCGCTTTGTCACTGCACGACAGACCATGGGGACACATCAGCGACACATTAGTGCGGACACCGTGCGTCGACGATTGACGAGCAGACACCTCCACTGTCACAGGCCACACCGAGTACCCATTCTGATACCACGTCATCGCCGGGATCGCTTTCAGTGGGCAACACAGCGCGAGCATTGGCGCCACCAACAGTGAAGAAGAGTCCTCTTCTCAGCCGTTACTGTATCCCAACAGCAGATAAAAGAGAGAGAGAGAAAGTCTGGCGGCGCCGTGGGAAACGTTAATCGGATGCTTGTGTTGTTGAGAGAGACTCGTGGGGTGGTCCGAGCATCATGCTGTGGGGTGTAATTGGTCTTGCACAGATGGTCGGCCCTGTGGTCTTCCAGAACATCGGTCCTGGGAGAGGCAATGGTGTCAAAGCAGCTAGGTACATTGATCAAGTCTTGAGACCACACGCCACACCTCATTTGGCACGTCGCCGCAACCACGAGTTTCAGCATGATAACGCCCGTGTCCAGACTGCGAGTGCAAGAAGAGACTTCCTCCATCAGAATGGCATCAGAACCATGTAGTGGCCTGCCCTCAGTCCCGATTTAAATCCCATTGAGCACCTGTGGGACGAGATGCAAAGACGGCTGAATGACTTCCGACCAAGGCCGACAACTGCAGCTGAACTGCGTCAGGCGTTCCTCAGAGTGTGGGCTCAGGTGCCTATGGCCATCACCAACAGCCTCATCCATTCAACGTATTGACGTTGCACGGCAGTCATCAATGCTCATGGCGGACACACGACATACTGACTTGTAATGCCATTTTTTCGGAGACTAGTGTTGTGTTTCACTTTAAGAACATTTGACACTTTATTTTCAACCTTGATGATCAGTTTTGCCAAGATTCATCTGTTTAATATGTCTCAAAGTATGTTTACAGCGTTTGGACAAATAAGGTTTCTCATATATCTATCCATAGTTACGTTTCTTTTGCGGTTCAGTATATAATATATTTCTGTCACAATTAAAGCTATTCCCTTTATCTGGATAGTTCGTATCACGAATGACTGGGGAAATAGTAGTTCAGAATAAATTCACAAGAAATGAATAACGTTCACCTTTTATTACTCCTGGGAGGAAGTACTTGTAAACTGCAATATCGTAAGGTGTCAATATACAATTCGTGAAAACCAACAATCTGTGAATTTAATTTAGCTAGTTGTATATGATTTGAACATGACATGAGTACTAACAATTCCTTTTCGACTCCATCTTCCCGAGGCAAGAGAGTTAACTGACTTTAAAAGTCCAGTTTCCACCCTTGCCGAACTAGGCTGGAATTCCTAGGCTCGATCGTAGCGCCACCAGTGGCTATTACGAGTTATGTCCTTTCTATGCCTCTCCTACTGACCAATCAGATTCAACCTCTCGTATCACTTGCATTTGCTTCAAACAAAACGGTGGCGCCCAGTCAAGACAATCTGATTGATAATCAAGATCTATATTGTGATAAAACGAGTCTTACATCGCGAAGTGCATCAAATCACGTGAGCACCTTGATTAAAAGCATGAAAAGATTTAGAAAATATCTGTTGACAACGAGTTAGCGGTGCACATGCTTTGCAAATCATGCAGTCGACCGAAATCTGCATGAACTTTACGAACCGGATTTCGATTTCGGTGCGCGATTTTGACTGGACTATGCATAGACTCGTAAGTCCAGCCAAAATGTAACTCCATAATACCAGCCTAGTTCGGCAAGGGTGGAAACTGGACTTTAATAGTCAGTTAACTCACTTGCCTCGGGAAGATGTTTCGACTCGCGATCATATAAGAAACTCCATATAACTACATATATGATGAAATTGAGACTGATATTGCGTCGGGTCTTCGGCGTGACGAGCGGATGAAATTAAGACATTAGGCAATGCTTGAACGTTCGTATATATGTCTTAATTAAATTTGAATTAAATCTGATTTTTTACGCCTCTCTTCCGGATGTTCCCTGCTCAAGAGCACTCAGTCATATGCTCTTTTGAAAAAATATTTTGAGTAATGACCAGAATCTGCTGTATCCTCCGACCTCCTGACATCCACTGGCGCTGATTCCATAGAGGAGCGCCATCTCTGCTATGAGTTCTGTTTCCGTACGTTGTTGTTTTTCAAAGAAGCAAATGAGTCGTAATGGCAGGATAATCATAACTATTTCCGTAACGCCATTTGTCTTTATGGCGTTTATCAGTTTGCCAATGGGGATACCATCGAAGTAAATCACCCTAGATGACTGACGTAGGTTAGGAGACGTTAAATAAAATTTGAAACCAACCACTTTACATTGAAACATAATATGTTTATCGTTATTCCACTACTTTGGTGAATGTGGAGTGAGATGAAATGGGTGTTTAGCGTGGCGTTCAAGATAATTGCACTTTTAGAGGGACGTGCATGCACGTGTGTGTGCGCGTGTGTGCATGCAACTGTAAGGTATTAGTCTGAGATACCATGCCGACAGCGTGCTTCGAGCGGCAACGTGTTATCTATGCTACTTATTTAAACATATTAAATTGTCCAAAAAGACAAAGGGATTGGGCACAAGTGCACAACCTATTGCCGCCTTCTCCCGCCTGTATTACAAGGATTTCTACCCTATTTGGTAAGTATTTCCTATCATAGTATATCAGACTTACAATGTAGAACTTAACCTGCACACTTCCAACACCATCGTTGCATTACTTATGCATCGAGGTGTATTTTTAAACGTCAGGCGACACTCGACGCACTATCGTTCTTGACGTTTCTTTTGAGTACAGAAGGGAGACCGCTTTAGTCAAGGGAGATAACTCTCAATGTTTGCTTGCATCAGGGTTCGCACATTTGATTCAATATTGTTATCGTGATTAACTTAAACTAATTAACATTCAAAACATACAGACATTAATAACATTTACAAAATACATAATATGTATGTGGCATGTTATGTCCGGGGCATAATGCAAATGTTAATGACAAATGATGACATCACATGTAGTGTATCCTTCGCCTATGTACTGTTTAAATCTTACATGATGCATTGGAAACATAAAACATACATATAACCAAAACATTAATCTCATATATAACGTCTAGGTATTTGATAGCATTCCCTGAAACACTTATTCCAAACGTTCACAATATGAATTAATAACATGCATGAACACACAGACGCTCCCCCCCCCCCTCTCTCTCTCTCTCTCTCACACACACACACACATACACACACACACACACACACACACACACACACACACACACACACACACACACACACACACACACACACACACACACACACACACAGCATTCAAATTCAGAAGATACAGATATTGATTTGTAACCTGTATTGTATGAAATGTCAGCGCAAGAGAATAATCAGTGTCGATTATCTGCCGAAACAGATTCCACTGGGCGTAAAAGGCAAACTAGTGAACATTATATGAATGGTGAAAGGTCATGTGTATATACTATAATAAGAATCCTATGATAAGATTCCTAACGCATAAATTGAAAATTCATAGCGTGCAGCGTGAACATTCATAGGTAAACATGTATTTATAGCATTAATAGACTACATTTGTTTAATAGAAAAAGCCAACGCCTTTGGACAACCAGCCCCGATCATCCCGGGAAACAGATTTCACCGGACACAAAAGGCAAAACTGCAGTTAAACCACACGAATGGACCACCCAATAACACAGGCAACCGAAAAAAGGGCAAACACGCCCCCGTCCCACCTGCAGCTGCCGCCACCCACACTCCAACCACATTCATTAGAGGTGAGGTTAAATGGGATTTAACGTCACGTTCAAGATTATTGCACTTATAGCGACGTACATGCACACGCGCGTGCGTGCGTGTGTCTGTTTGTAATAGTCCGGACTAATGCCGATTTTATAGTGCTAGCCAACTGAGATACCATGCTGCAGTTTCACATGGACACCCCCCTCAAACACCTGTATACTGACTCTGAGCCGACCAGTCCTTGTTTTAGCGTCCGTGAAATGCCGATAGCCAGGTATGGTAACAACAAGTACCATTTTTAACGTCTTTTGGTATGATGTGTCTTATACACTGATGTCAATCGGTCAAAAGTTGGCAATGAAAAAAGTATATATTCCGTGTTTAATTTAAAAACATGATGTAGGAATGCCACGAGTTCTCAACATCACGCCCCCCCCCAAAAAATAAAATAAAATAAAATAAAATAAAATAAAATAAAATAATAATAAATAAATAAAAAAAATAAAATAAAAAATAATAAAAAAAAAGAAAAAAAAAGAAAGGAAAACGAAAAACAAAAAACCCACCCCAAAAAACAATAAAACAAAACAATAAAAACACACTTCTTTTTTATTTTATTGTGATGAATATTTATACGGCTATGTGGAATAAAACTTGGATCCATTCGTCTCACACTTCATATATTTTCGTCTAATTTGTAGAAAGAATGCACCAAAAAACTGAGATGGAGGGAATGAGTTGGACTAAAGACGCTTGAACTCAGGAATACCAATTCTGCTAAATCCCAGGCTTTCTGTTGTCTGGAATGATAAGTAGCGGTTCCTTGATGTCAAGATTGTCGAAGCTACAACTCCCCACTAGGTTCACTACATCGGATGGCCCTAAAATGAGAGACGATGAGCTATATGAGACAATCTGCATTATTTCCATCAAAGTACCTGTCTGTACAGGTGTAAAAGCTTTTAACTGATCTGTCAACTACTACAATGTATCTATTCCCACAAAGGCATCAATCACAGATCACTATACCTATCCAATCATGTAATGTTTTCGGAAACCATTCATTTATAGTACAGGTTTATTAACCCTGAAGGAAACTTCCGTTTCGTTAATACAGAAACGCTGACCTTTGGCAATAATGAACGTAGAATGAGGGAGGAGTATGACTCAGATTTTAAGAAAAGCTATATTCATCGCAGACTTGTCTTCCACATGTCATTTGTGAAAGAACCATGCCGGAAGGAATAAGCTCAGCCATTTCCTGAAACATTTGTAAATCCATAAGGCGTTTTGTTTGTGCCTTATGTCGGAAGGCTGCAAAATGTTCAGCTTATAGATTATATGTGTTCTCTCTATCACATATTTATTGAATGATGAAAGTGATCTCACATCTTACTAAATTCATTAAATGTTGCTACACCCATAGTTTGAAGAAGAGTGAGTGAGTGAGTGAGTATGGTTTTACGCCGCTTTTAGCAATATTCCAGCAATATCACGGTGGGGGAACACCAGAAATGGGCTTCACACATTGTACCCATGTCGGGAATCGAACCCGGTTTGCGGCGTGACGAGCGAACGCTTTAACCACCAGGCTACCCGACCGCCCCCGTTTGAACAAGAGATCCATCAAGGTGTTTTGTTATAAGCTTCAGTTTGTCAGATGAGAGATGTTGACCATATTAGGTTTATTTGTACTTTCTTGGAAATGTTACAAATTGAAATCGATATGTCACACAGCACGAAACGACCAATTACTTGACGTTTGGAATAGTGTCGGTATAAAAGGATATGCACTCATTTTCAAGTATTCCAAATCATTTGGTTATATTTACATGAATGCTTAGTTTGGGAATGTTTGGAAATGTTGTATAAATGCATTCATTAACATCAGTGTCCATACCCGTCCATTATCCTGGCAGCCGTGTCATGCTCAATCAAACCTTATGAAGCACATTGGAAATATATGGACATATAACTAATTTCATCTCTGTGGGCGCTCGGTATCCCTGCAGAGTCTGTAAACATAGCTCTTTAAGTAGGCGGAGATGCTCAGTACATAAGCTAAGGATATTTCATGGCAAGTAGCCATGGGGAAGATAAATCTTCAGCTTGTTATAACATTATTACATTTGACGAAGACATATTACGGCGGTAACGCTGTGCGTTATATGCAAAATAACACGAACTTTTAAGTATTATTATTTAGACCTTCCTTTGAGTTAAGCACAACGAAAGTATGTTAAGTGAAAGATGCAATAAAGTTCGTCTGTTCATTTTGCAATGTTGCAGAGGAGGCGTCACAGCAAGTATTTTCTCGCGCTTGTATGTGAATGATACAGCACATTCTCTGAACAGGCATGAGTAATGCAGGGCCATCTTTTTCATTGTCATTCTTTGCAAACACTTTCACAAGTTTAGTTCCAAAAATGTCTGGTATCATAAGACGTTTGTGCCACCGTACTAGGACAAACAACAATGATCTATTTACAGCCTGTACATCAACGAAACACGTTATGAAAATAATATCCTTCCATGCCGATCGTCCGTAAAGTCAATAAAAGTGGTAGAACCACATGAGTCAGTAATGATCAGACTCGAACGAATCATTTTGGATCTCGGAACCAAATATCTCTCTTGTTATTTTAACAACTTCAAATATGTTGAAGTGTCCAGTTATGTATTCAACAGTTACGTCTAGCACAGCTGTGATAACTGCTAATATAAACAATTATGAGTGCACAGCATCGATGTAGTATGGATATTGCGGTCTCATCACCTCTGTGCCAGATATTTCTATCTCCCGTTCAAGTAATAATTGTTTACACGTGTTGAATACACACTATCAGTTCTGTAACAGTTGGGTCTGACAATACTAGTATAATATATTTGAATATATTTCTTCAACACAAACTGATTCAACATATTGTAGATGTGAAATTCGCCATTGTCAATGACTGAGACAAACTGAATAGGCTATTACATACAGGTGTTCTAAAGACCGAATGACCGTGGATACTCGTTACTTGTTTTTTTATGATCATGTAGTCATGACATGTCAAATAGGCAGGCACATTCTTGGTATCAGTAATCGTGTATATGCTCAAGCAGCTTTTGTGCTCACATTGTTAATTCAAAACAAGGGAAAATTATCACGGCCACAAACGCCCCCTAAGTCTGTGGAAAAATTCTGGTTCTACTAGATGGTGATTGTAAAATAACTTCTTTTACAGGGCTGTTTTATGTACTCCAAATTGTGGAAATAACTCATGATACATATGGTAAATATAATGAAAGCTTGCTTATCCTTGTTTGTCGTTGTAGTAATGGTTTCATTGATTTTGGTAAAATGGTAACGATTGCCTCTGTCCCGCACAGAGACTAACACATGGCGGTCAGGAAATAAGTAACCTTCAAGGCAATGCGAGACATGTGCTGGAATTTTATCTCATTTAGGTGTCAACATTTTCTTTAAATATGTTTGTAGGACGACCACGTCACTATAATTTACAAGCTTCGGGTAATCAGGCCACGGGAGATGGATCTCAAGTGTTAACAATGAAGACAATATACACGGAGACAATCCTTGGTTAAAGAGTAACACCAGTTGTCTCTGTAAAGGAACTGATATGCCTTGACCCTCGAAGGGCATCTTGTGTGCAGCTGTTCCTACCACTACATATTCGCGTCCCTAGAATTTGAGAATCATATCTGGAATATTATGTCTGTATGAACTGCACGTCAAAATATTTGTCAACATATGAAACGTCGTCAAATAATATGTGCGCATATTCTTACGTATTAAGTATGTTGTAGTGACATGTTCAAATGAAGGAGACTGAAATATATATATAACCAGTCAGGTATGATGGTATATCGAAGTTAGTGAGCACATGTTGATTACCCAAAATTCCCATAGACGACTACAGTCACATTGTAGAGAAGTAGTTAGTTAGCTAATGTTTAATTTCATTCTTTTATATTGATGAATATTAAACATTCGTTTCAACAGACATTTTATTCGTAGAAAGGTCGTTAGGTCTTCACTACAATTCACAGTTAGAATTAATTAATAAACTATCTAAGAACAAAACGAAATTTTTTCATCTTTTATCCATTTAAATATGATTAGTCCCTATTAGTATTGCAACGTGAAATGTGTTGTCTCTGTCCAATAATTACATTGTCTTATTCATCATTACTTGGAATGAGACCGTATAGGACAGGGCCCGTGCGCGTCCTGGGATAGATTACAGCCTCTGGTGCAACGAACCTTGACCAATGTTTTCAAAGCTGTTCTGGGGCACGGGTGGCCCAGTCGTCTAAGGCGCCGCGATTCGCTGTGCAGAGTTGCGTCCCTTGGGCACGCCAGAAACCTATGATTGTGGGTTCGAATCCCGGATCGCCCCGATTATGTTTGTAGGTTTGTCAGCATCATACCCGTGCTCGTGGGTTTCACCGAAGTGGTAAACGTCTAAAACCTGCATCACTTCGGGCTTTCCTCCCACATTAAGCTGACACGCCGCGATATAACTGGAATACTGTTAAAAGCGGCGTTAAACCCAACTCACTCACTCAGTCACTCACTCAAAGCTGTTCTTATAACCTCAAAGCAGTGCCGCGAGGGAAATTCGAAACATGTAATGAAAGAACATGATATGTCAATAATACTTGTTTTGGAGTCAGATATGGATCAATTGCAATGTGTTATTGTATAGTTTTATTGTAATATATGGTACTATTCTTTTCATATAGAAAACCGTTAGGTTTTGTTGCTATATTAATATCAAACATAATTTGGCGAGGGTAAATATGATCCTTTGACTTATTTTACAAACAAATTTCTTTTTCTTTATAAATATAACAAGATAACTACCATAAGAAATGCTTCATATATCATTTATACAATAAACAATGTCACTAATTGAATTTATTGATCAAAGTGAGCATCATTCATGTATAAACGGGACAAGACGAATCGGGGAAGATTTGCCTTTAGTATCACTGTACCGTATTTCACAATTGCATGTTGTCTGTTAAAATATGAGAACTATATACTCGCTTATGACACTAGGTAATAGACGACATGAACACACAACTAATGTCAAGTAATTGTATGAAGGCGATATCATAAACGTTCTTTTATCCTCAGCTTATTTTGTTCAATTGTGTTAATTCTAATGGAAATGTTCAATGCATGAATGTCTTATGAAGTACAAACGTAGATTCATACTCTTGGTAGATACATGTAGCTGTATGTCTCCAACAGAAAAAGACTACTTGTAACACTGAAGCAGGTGACATCTTGGCTACCTTAACGGTAACACAATTAGATGAACTTAGCATATTTTATCCCAGTAGATGGAAAGATGTTAATCCCATTGCTGTTTGTTCAGTTAAGAGAACTGTTACATGAGAATAATTTGCCAGATATTTTTATTCACACCAAACAAAACATTTGGTTAGTTTGTTGATTAACGCCGCACTCAGGAATATTCAAGCTGTATGACGGCGGTCTGTAAATAATCGGGTCTGGAACAGACAACCCAGTGATTAATATTATGAGCATTGATCCACGCAATTGGGATCTATGACATGCATCAGCCAAGTCACCGAGCCTGACCACCCGATCCCGTTAGTCGCCTCTTACGACAAGCATAGTCGCCTTTTACGGCAAGCATGGATTGCTGAAGACCTATTCTACCCCGGATGTTCACGGCTCCCAAACAAAACTATGATATTTACATTCCTAAACAAAACACGAATGTAAATATCATATTTGATAAATACATACTAATAATGTATTGAATATTGGAATAATGTAATGTACTTCCCGTTGCGTCCACGTTAATGCGGACATTAAGTATGATTCTTACGTCAGTTAGAAGTAAAGCGCTCTAACAGAACAGAAGTTTGGTCAATGAAGATATGAGTTAATAATCCACGTATTGTTTACCATATATAGGGCACAAACACAAAATACTCCAATTGGCATATAAAATCTAAATTTAAGACGATTACGCCGGTCCCATGCTTTCAATATTGATAAATAATATTCAAAAATTTAAAAAAATCATACTTCTTGGCCCATTATAGGTGACATCTTCAGAGGAATATGTATGTAAAACAACCACTGGTGTTTTATATACCAGTGAAACATTTGAGATATCATTATACTTATTGATATTTCTCTCGAAATGAAGGATACAATAATTATGAAATACAGATTCATAAACATTTAGGACTCACTTATTTTGCTACCATAGTAATGGTTAAGTTAGTGCCTCGAAGTAGGCAGTAGAACCAAAAAGACCAATAAAGATTAACTGGGATTTGATATCAAGTTGCAATGTACATAAACACTATCGATAATACTAAAGTATGTCCAATATATACTGAACCAAATTAAAAACTTCACAATCCTAAAATTTTAACATTTTGACCAGTTATCATTGTGGGCCCTTATTGTGTATTTAAACAGTAATGGCCACGTATTGTCTTCAGATAACACCCGTTTTTGTGCAGGTGAATCGATCAAAATCATACGACAGCACTATAGTGGCAAAAGTGGTTTTTCACGTGCAACTGGTCACGTGCCCATAATACCGCACGTGTTTTCAGCCATACTTGTTAGCAGTCATTAACAAAAAAAGAAAAACACAAGACAACAAAAGTCTTTACGGTCATTTGTCATGCCACGCCTTTCAAATGTGCAACGTGAACGTGCCATTGGCATGTTGCAGACGGGAACGTCCGTAGCTGAAGTCGCAAGGACGATGGGTTGTAGTCGATGGACTGTTTATGATTTACAGACGCGTCTACAGCAAACGGCTACCACAGCTGATCGCCCTCGGCCAGGTCGACCACGTACGAGGAATATAGCGAGAATAGAGAAGAGGAGCACAATTATAGTCAGTTTTACCACTGACATTTGTTGCAGCATTATTTCAACCTATATTAATAATATGAATGTAACCCAAGAGTTGTCCTGTTTGATAGGTAAACTTGGTCAGAGTACGATACGGCTTCGTCATGACTGGGCTAATATCATATAAAAGTATAGATTTGACATTTACTTAGTACCACATGACATCATATTTATGCTTTAGATATCGCTTATGTGCTCATATCACCATCACACTTGTTTCGTGTTTTAGGAGTAAAATGGGGTATATTTGGGAAAATATGTAAACATTTTAGTACCTTACAAGCTGAAGTTGCTCGAGGTGTGACATCGTTGCAGCTTACAACCACCCAACATCTTGCGGGAAATGACTATGACTATGATTGAGAAAGAAGTATTCACCAAACAGTGAAACAGAGACTATTTTCCAAAGTCATGGGAAATGCGTCATTGTGACTTATTTATACATTTATAATGCTCCATTTTGTGGTCACTCTAAGATGTAAACAAATGTTTTCGCAAACACGCTCATGTACATTTGTGTTTGATAATTATGAAAAACGATCATACAGATGTTGGTACATTGGATACAATCATGAACGTTCCACATCTTGTGTTCAATCCATTAAAGTATGTTGAAATCACATTTTAGATCAAGAATTATAACAATTACAAAAACAAATATCAATGTCATCACGGGTTTGTTTCTCTTTTATATCAATGCAAGAACGATGGTTTAGTATAGTTACAAAGAAAATCTTTAGATGCAATATTGGTTCAAGGAAAATGAAATTAGAGAGGTCGAGACGTCATCCTGCATATATATAAGAAAGAGACAAAACCTGTTCCATGTTCATAAAAAGATGCTGCTAAAAGCAGTAATGATTGTACGATCCCGAATATATCACGAACATGTGTTTATGAATCACTATCAAATGGTGATAATACCTTGTGTCTCGCGAAAAGCTGAGTGTATCCTGCCCAAACGGGTGGCACCCGTCACAAAAAAAACCCGGGAACATATGGTACAAGTCAAATTGGTCAATTGCATTGGACATCATTTTGTCACTGATGCGACAAAGTTGGAACTGTCCTTCACATGTCTACATAAAACTTTTCGAAAGCTTTACCAAGGCCTTGAATGGTCTAACCTTGATCACACAACATCTGAGCAAGAGTTTTATGATGCTCTTTGAAATTCTGGTTGAAAGAGCATGCTCGGTTGTACCTAGAAAGTTGAGAAAGATGAACATCAAAGTCTGGAGCTGCTGGACTTTTGCTCGACGTGAAGAGACAGTTGACTATTGGAAAGTTGAAGTCTGTCTCACTGATCTCCTGTCACTCTAGTTCAGGTGGGCGAATCAGTGGAATGGAATTAGCTATTTGATGGTTCTTGAACAATATCAGATCATCGATATACCCGAATCTTAAGTTAAACTTCTTAGCCAAATTACCTTCTTTTGACTGTTCTTATGCTTAAAGAAACCGATCCGTAAAAAGAGCACGATTGGTGCCCATGGGGAAGCCTACTTCTTGCCTTAATGTCTTACTCAAACATTTTACACAGAAGCCAATGAGGAAGTCTAGTATTTCACATATTGTTTTCTCAGTAAACTCCAGATGGTATTTGCTTTCACTTTTGACAAATTGTCCTAAACTTCTGAAGATAGATATGTAACTGTATCTATTGTTACCACGTTTTGTAACAAAATCCAGATGGATCAAGGAATGAAGTTTTTCCTTTGTCATGTGAGATTATGAAGTACAAAGTAAGAATCAAATCTTGTGTCAGAATTGAAGTTAAGCAAATCCTTCTTGAGCTTTTTAGATTAATTCCACTTGTCTCAAATACTTTCTGTGAAAATAAAGAAAGTTTCTTGATTCTGTTAAGGATTATTGTTAATCCTACAGAAAGGGATTTGGAAGTACATTTGCTTGACCCAGCAATATCTCTTTCTCTTTGAACGGATTTGTATGGAGCATGGGAATCCAGTACAAAAGAGCATTGGCCATGTCTTCAGATTTTTTAGTCAAGTGAAAAGTGGAAAGTATTGATGCCTGGTTTTGGCAGATTTCTTCCTCAGTTTACATGCTGGCCATGACCTTTGTACTGGCCAAGTACTGTGATCAAACAATTATTGTAGTGATGCTTACATATATGTGAGGCGTTGTCAGTGGGAACATCTACAAACATTTGATGCAGGGCAAGCCAGACTTTGGATGATAGGTGGCTGGACTGAATGGCCTCTGTTGCTTTAATTAAGGCACTGGCTCGAACGTTCCTCAGAATGTGGTTGTTGACAAACATGTTATAATTGCGACCTCATGTAAATAAGTCTGACAATTCGTTGCTCATTATCTAGCAAACAGCATACCTTAAAACTATTAAAGTAATGTCATACTGAAAAATATACCAAGAAATTTAAGAGCATAAGGAAAAGTACGAGGAAAAAGAAAATGTGCGGGAAAACTTGTACACGTTTGAATGGTTATTTTGTACAAAAAGATCTTTGTATAAGGCCCTCCTTTGTTTGTTATGTGCCATGTTAAAATAAATTGAAGAATTATGCTTGTCGATTCCGACTATATCATAAGCGTGTGTTTATGAATCACTATAAACTAGTAATGATACAATATATTCGCGAAAAGGTGAGTGCATACTGCATCACTCACACTTCAAGGCAATTCAACTGTTCGCCTGAAAAGGGGAAAATATGGTACATACGATGGCGACTTGTAAAAATAACAATAACAATAACAATAACAGGATTGCGAATTTCAACATCTAACGTTCAAACTCGGTTAATGCAGCCCACCTGAAAGCAAGGCGCAATATGTGATCCTATAAGCAAAGATTGGGGTAGGCTAGGCAACACCAGGTATAGGCTGCGCACCAATGGCGTTACACAATGTGTACAGACGAATCAAGGTTTTGCCTCCAATTCACAGATCGCAGAAAACGTTTGGAACGTAGCGACGAGCGGTATGCTTGGGCAACTTTCCTCGACCATGATCGGTGGGAGGGCGGTACTGTTATGGTGACGTGTTGGGCGGTATCACACATGACTGGCGAACTGATCTGGTTATTGTGAAATGACATTTGACTGGCCAGCAGTATGTTGACGATATTTTGCTCCATCGGTTAGAATAATCATCAGAAATTTTGAAATGGAAGAATGTCAAGATCACAGATAATATTGAATATAATAATTAATTGTTATTACTTTAGATAGAGGTATTATGGTATGGTTAAATTAGTATGTTAAGCTTGGGGGTGTGTTTAGATATTGTCAGGTAATACTTTTGGGACAGGTTTGATTCAGGGAAGCGTGACTGGGTACGGCCGATAGCAGGGGAGTTAATTGGTGTAACAATAGGGAGGTCAGGGATAACTTGGGTAATTGGGATCAGTTTAAATAGCAGGCCAGGGTAATAATTGGCACAGTCATCCAGAATTAGCATATTGTTCAGACAAGGCATGGACTGATATTATGGAAGTTTTCACTCTGGTTGGCGTAGGTTTTGCATTTATTTGTTTCATGTAGGATTGTATATAAGGATAGAATTTTAAATTATGTATTGTTGTTTAGATGTAATAATATTCATATATTGATTATAATAACGAGAAGCCACTTTGAAAAAACAACAACCCAAAACAACAAAATATGATTAAAGTATACAGTTCCACTTTGTGAAATGAAAATCGGAGTATTGACATATTGGTGTATGTATTGTAAGGTATTGACACGTACCTAATCGACTGTAGTTGCTAATATTATATTGTAGTGTCCCGGAACTGGCCGGTTATCCTTAAAGTACATAAGGAGGAAAGAAATACATTCGACACGACGTAAGGAGAGAAGTATCTCCGTTGCAGTGCGTAACATGGGATGAACACAGCAGGCACCCTCAACTCCATGGGGAAACCATCGCCATTCAGTATACAGATGTTATAGTGCAAACCATTTCAATACTTTTATTTAAAATAGTGCAAACCATTTCAATACTTTTATTTAAAATAGTGCAAACCATTTCAATACTTTTATTTTACATTTCATTTATCTAAATACCTAACTGGTTCAACATGTTTCCAAGTGCACCGAAATTCTATGCCCTTTGTTTAATATATTCAGCAAACATTCGACGTATCCCCTCTTATCATAAGCCCCTCCGGGCAGGACCCTTAATCTCCAGGGCTATCTATAAATTTCAATTAACACCTCCTAACGTCGCCGGATCTTACGTCTATACATACACGTGGGACAATGACCTTGCCATACGTTACGTAATACCTCGCTCTACAAAACCCGACTGACATGGTCAGTCAGGGAGACAGCCTAGAGAAGAGCCAGAAGGTAAGTGACAGAACGGTTCTCCCACCCGGGAACATTGGCCACTAGGTCCCGGTGTGCGTTCTGTCACGTTATTATCAACATGTACCTTTTCGACTCATTTCAACCATCAACAATAAATATGGCTGCTGTCGTCTAAACTTCACCCCTGAGTTTTGTCCTCCGTCATCACCCTGAGCTACCATCCGAGGGCCGAAATCTACGCCCTTGGACACAGAGGAAGAGTCCTCTTGTGAACTGTAATAGTACAGTGACATCAGGAACTGTACACATTTATGTATAAAGCTACTGTGAAAGAGATAGTGGGGTGGCGTTGTTGTTTTTGTGCACACGTAAATTCATGCTGTCGTCAATATATTGTGTGTATTTGTTTTGTTATTATATGGACATTAGTCTTAGTATTGTGTTAGTATTGTTAGAAGTGGACTTTTAGTGTTAGTATTGTTAGAAGTAGACTATTGGTATTAGTATTGTAGTATCGTGATAGTAGCATTGTAAGTAGTAGTTATTAGTATTGTTGGTAGTAGGACCTTCGTAATAGTAGAAGTAGGCTAGGATAAGTTAAGCTAGTTTAGTTAGTTGTGTTAGTTAATTTGAATATGTTTACATTTAAATATTGTTAATGGGGTTTTTTAACTTAAGGGAGGAGATAAGACCAGACCACATCGTGCGCAGCACGTCACCGATTGTCTCCGACGAGAAGGCCTGAGGACATTGGACTGGCCCGTTAATTCCCCTGACAAGTCCCCAATAGAGCATCTGTTGGCTGATCTTGGGTACAGCGTGAACGCCAGAGATCCAGCACCCGCTAACGTGGCCCAGCTTGGGATAGTTCTTCTGGAGGAATGGCTGGCAAAACCAAGGTTGGTTGGTTTGTTGTTTAACGCCGCACTCAGCAATATTCCAGCTATATGACGGCAGTCTGTAAATAATCGAGATTGGACCAGACAATCCAGTGATTGTTATCATGAGCATCGATCCACGCAATGTGGATAGATGACATGCATCAACCAAGTCAGCGAGCCTGACCACCCGATCCCGTTAGTCGCCTTTTACGACAAGCATAGTCGCCTTTTACGGCAAGCATGGGTTGCCTATACCGACTTAGCACATTCTTGTCTTACCTGAACAGACTCTCTGTAGAAGGGCATCCTGGCGGGATCAGCACTACCAGTGTCTATTGAATTATAATGAAGATTAGTCTTACCTAAGTCCTTCCAGTCCGGGGCAAAGACATTTTTTTCAATGTCCAAAAGGTCAGATTCACCGAGATCAAACTAAATAGGGTCTTGAGGATTTCTCTTTTAGGTAACAGTGTTAATAGATGGAATGTCAAATGACTGCTTGGAATCAGTCAGTGTGTGAACTGCATCTTCTTGAATATGGGACGCCGTTGCCAGCACTGTTTCTTTGAATGACGGGTTAAAGATGCGCATTCTAGTCTTCTTGCCACAAGGAACTAAACACTTACCTATCCCAGCGCTTGGGATGGAGGTTGTGAAACAGGTTCAAGTAAACAAATAGTTTCAGATGTAGTACAAGAAAGGATAACATATCATATTTTTGTTTCCGTGCAAGCTTGCAAGACTTCAGCGACGTAGCTAGGCCTGAGGTTCTTCCAGCTTAACAAAAATGAGGTTTACACAAAGTGAAAAATTGTGCGTTAACTAATATCAATCTGAGCTTACTTGATTTCCTTGAAATCAGAGCATAAGTGCATGGTGAAGGTTAGATATGCAATTTATGATCAAAAGTGACATGTGCTATTCTATCTGACATTGTAAATGTACCTACTACAGGTTGAAATTCATCTTCTACTCCTGTCACATTTAAGAACTCTTTTGGACATGAATGCTCAGAGAATAACCTGCTTTCTGAAATTTTATAAATCACGTGGATGCTCCAGTATCTACCAATGCCTCAGGTTTTACTGCAATAATTGATGCTAATATGTTATTTTTGTCAAACGGGGCAACTAAATTAACTTCTCCATTTTGCCTGACCTCACCTGGATGAGAATCCAGCACGTTATCCTATTGGGAATTTCTAAATTCGTTGGTCTCCAACTGAGTTTGGTGCGATGGCTTTGTTGTCTATATTTGTGACAAAATTATGATGGTGTATAACATTTCTAAACCATACCATATTTATGGCATGAGCCATCTTTGAGTTTCCTCTGATTGTTGCCATATCGCCTGTGGCTTTTCCTGTCTTGGAAGTCATTCCCATGATGGTATCCTTGTGATTGATGGACAGGTGTCTGCTGTCTAAGTTGATGTCCTGTAGGTTGACTGTGGGGGAGGTGGTTGGGTTGTCTCATGATGGTAGTTTCATCCTTTGGGAGGTGGAAGAAAGGACCGGTGTTGTTTCCTCTGTTGTTGCTCTTATGTGTGTGTGCCTATCGATGCTTATGGGCTGCCTGTGCTGAAACAACTATTTTTATCAATCTCTTCTTTAGAGACTCCTGGTTAAGGTGTTGTGTTGTTCAACAAACTTGGCATGTTGTCGTATCTCATACAGGGATTGAGGATCCTCACCTCTCACCCACAGATGGTATGCAGGATGCAGATTCTTAATAACATATGACTCAAGGATGTCCTTTTGGATATGGACTCCCAGAATACGCCTTTGGACGCTGTCGACCACTGTCTCTATCATTCCAAGGGTGCAATCAAAAACAGAAGTGTCAAAATGTTTTGACAGTAGTCATAGGAACTCTGCTACAGGTGTATCCCAAGGGGCTTGACAGTGAGTCCAAAAACTCTTGATTGAGGTCATCAAGTATGTAAGCCTTAATTTGTTGCCTTTAACCCTTGTGCCGATAGTTTAAGACGTTTACTGGAACCAACACAGAACTTAGCAAAGAATATAGGGGGTCTTGGTATTGGAGGAATGTGTTGTCTGGTTTACGAGGAAGATCTGCTAGTTCAACGTTGAGTTTGGTGATTGGGGGATTTGATAATGTAGAGTCTTCACCTTATGAGCTTGAACGCGTAGTCTGTCGGAATATTGCAGACCAGTGTAAGGAAACACTGTAGGTGTTGTCGTCACTAAACCAAACTTGTCTCCATCACAGTTGTGGCCATACTCTGTAACCTTGACACCATTGCCATCACATTCGACGATGCAGGTCCGTGTTCTGGTCGCCTAGACCGAAAACTGAAAAGTTCCTCACTGTCTGGGCTGATATCCTACACAATCCTGGTATTGCCGTCGCTGTAGAGGTTGCGTGGGGTTCTTACACTTAAGTGAAAGCCACATGAATCTGTCCTGTGCTCTAGTGGTGATATGTGGTCGACCAGGTCTGGAAAGGTCACATCTTGTCCCGTGTGTCTGATTCCAGTTTTGTAATGATAGCTTGGTGCAAAGTGGAAAAATCTGGCTACAGCTGAAAATGATTCTCCTGTTTGCAGTCCGACAATGGCGTTGCTGTGTTGGGCTTCCGTCAGTCGTGACATGTATTCGCTGTTCACTTGCTGCAAGCTTGTAATGGCATGCAAACATTTTTATAGCCCAACAAGTGATGTTGCATGTGCATGTCATAATGGTGTGTTTCAGCGCCAGGTCTCTCACGTGTTTGTGTCAGTACCTCATTCTTTCCACACAAATCAATCCGAATCCATGCAGAGATGACCAAATCATTTTTTGTGGCAACACCCTACATAAAATTCAAATCCCAGACTTGCCTCTCTTATGATCCTTGGTCTGAAGTAATTCAACAAAGTCTGGAAAGGCAACAACTTGCATCATTCAAGTATTTTCCCACATTAAGCTGACAATACACGGTGTAACTGAAATACTGTTCAAAGCGACATTACTCCCAGCTCACTCACTAACTTGATGTTGGCACAACGGCTGTAACAAGTTGTTCCCTTCATACACTTTCACTAGCAACAGCATGGGCATTACTACCCGTTTTTATGACAATTTAAAACGCTTCTTCTTTCTTCAAGGAAACTGATGCGTTATCAGATGTGAACTGCTTTCAGTGTCATCCTGTATATGAGAAACGGTTGACCTACAACCACTTCATCCAAGATTTGTTTCAATCTTCATCTCAAATTAGAGATGGTAGAAATATCGCAAAAGCCACGATTGACCAGAAGTCAAGCAGATACTTTACTGTCGTGTATGCTTCATGTTGTCACAAGGTATGACTGGCAGCTTTATCTCTTGGAATTTCCTGTGATTTGCCACATGTTTTCATGATTATCGTCAGTGTCTATTAAACAAATTGGTAAAAATGAAATCAGAGACTACGGATTAACGTTCTATTTATGAATATTCTTATTTCATATCGTAATAAATGAAATGAGAACTTTCCAATGGTGATAATTCGATAATTTCTCAAAACGTCATGTTGGAAAAGGATACAAAACATTTGATCCCCAAAAGACAAAAAATAGGACAACGTTGTGGACAAGAAAGACCAGAAGTAACCAGAAGTCATATCAAAGCACTTCGTACAATGAGAGTGACGGCAGTCAGTGATCATGAGTTTAGTAGTATCCTCAATGATCAAACACACAGCTTAGCAATGACATTTATTCTTTAGAGCCAAGTCTTTTGAAAACAAAAATGATTCCACTATCACATTACACATGTAGATAAACAAGTAGGATATGGTATATTTACATGCTGTCAATCACAGGGATGATTTCACACCACTATGTTTGTGCTCGCTTACTTGTGAAGCTTAACGAAAGATGTATTTATTGTTCTTGGAAAGGGTTTTGTCGCTTTTATTTATTGCTGCAGTAACAGCAGTAAAATAAGTCCCAGTGGTGGAACTATGAAAGTTGAAACAGCTATTCTGGTAATGTGGCAAAATAGGATTTTAACATTTACAGTTTCCACCACGGGACTAATTATACTGATGTTACTTGATCTGCATTTGTGCATAGAAATTTAAAAAAGTGCCAGTCTCTGTACCAAGCTGTACAATGTACAAGAGAGAAAATATCGATTTTCCAATGGTGAATTTTCCTTTTATGTCGAGCAATAAACGATCAGCGTGGACAATTCTCAATTGCTTCAATAGGTACTTTAGTGCATTCTATTCAAATTTCACGGAAAGACACAAACTAAGCTGTTCAATCATGGTTTCCATCAAAGGACTGATCCAGAAATGTTCTGGTAGACATTCAGAGGAATGTCGTAAATATGACATGGCGCTTGTCAACATGATGGGCGGTGCTATCCCACGCTATGATCTTGAATATTTCTACCCTCGTAATACTCACTGGCACACACTTTTATAAGAAAAATTATGTGTGTGGCGGTAGAGCAAGTCATGCTCGAGAAGACTGATTATCGGGAGTGCAGGACACGATTACCATTTCCAATTATTCTCTGAATAATTATTACAAACATGTAATTTAAGGCAAAAATATTGCCACAACATTGCAAATAAGAAAATATTTAAAATAATTAGGTATTTTTGTCAATAATATCGTCATGCACGTGGTTATCTTTGCCTAGAAGTATTTTTTACCGTTTAGCGACATAAAATATCTTCAATTTACCATACAAAACAATTTTCAATATTAGACAACGGATTTTGTTTTATTTCTATCACACACGTGATTCTAGTATTGTTGTAGATTTAGATATAGGTATTTACTTTACAACCTATGCTTGTTGTAAGAGGTGACTAACGGGATCAGGTTGTCAGGTTTGCTGACCAATTGCGTAGATTGTTGCTCACAATGTCAGTCACTTGATTGAATTGTCCAGACTCGATTATTTACAGAATATTTATAAAATAAACAGGAACATGCCAAAATGTCAATTTACAAATCAATAGCGTGTGTGTCCACCTCAGGTTGCGATGCAAGCAACACATCTTCGTCTTATGGAATGGACCAGGCGTCGCACAAAGTCCTGTGGGATATCTGTCCATATCTGCTGGAGCATGTTTCGAAGTTCCTGGAGTGTCGGTGGAACACGTGGTTGACGTTGAAGGCGCCGATCAATCCCATCCCGCATGTGCTCGATTGGTGAGAGATCAGGGTAGCGAGCCGGCAAGGGGATGACATTCACGTTGTTTTGTTGAAGAGAATCCTGAACAAGTCGAGCAATATGAGGCCGGGCGTTGTCATGTTGAAAGGTAATGCCTAGGCCATGACGACGCAAAAACGGTAGAACAACAGAACAGGGCCGATGATTTCGTCGCGGTAGCGCTGTCCATTAGGATTTCCCTCTACCACTATCAAACGGGTCCTCTGTCTTTGTGTAATCCCACCCCATACCATAACGCTGCCGCCCCCGAACCGCTCTTCTTCCATGACACAATGATTGACGTTATGTTCACCTCGACGTCGGTACACTCGAATCCGTCCATCGCTGTGGCTGAGGTGAAAACGAGACTCGACTTAATAGAACTTGTCCCCACTGTGCATGGCCGTCCAGCGTAGACGCAGTCTGCACCACTGTAGACGTGCTTGACGGTGGTTTCCTGTCAAAATGGGACGTCTGGCGGGTCTTCTGGCGACAATACCTGCACATCTGAGCCGACGTTGTACGGTTTGTGAAGATATTCATCGACGGCCAGTGATGCTTCTTGCAGTCACTGTTGCTGGCTGGAATCGATTTCGTAGGTGTGTTGTTCGAATTCAGTTGTCTTGTCGATTATTGGTTATGCGTGGCCCGCCACTCCGAGGATGGTCTCTGACTGCATTCGTCTGTTGCCAACGTTGCCATGAACACCAAATGGTGTTTCTGTGGACGTTAAATCGTCTTGCAACATCACGTTGACTCGATCCTGCTTCAAGCATACCAATGGCTCACAGACGCTCATTTTCGGACAGGCATGGCATTTCCTAATGTTGAATAATTGCGTAATTTTGTTGTTTTTCTGAGTGTTTTTTGTCAGCACAATGCTTAACAATGGCTATGGAATCCCGTTAACACATGTTTTTATACCCATTCTTGGGTAGTGAAATGCATGGGGCTTGCATAAAAGTCAACTTTTGCATAGAATGCAAGCTTTTCTGTTGCAGTTGCGTTTATATGTACATGTACTACAATATTGAAAACCAAACTTTACTTGTTTGAAAAATACACTAAAATCTTGGTGTCACAGGAACTTTTGTTGATGAGTATATTTAGTTATACATGTATGGTCACGAAGGCATCATTTCATTTCACGGTATTTCAGGTATTACAGTTTGGGGCAATGGTTCCAGCGGTACAATAAGTTCTTTATTCAGCATTTATTTTCGGCATAGTGATTTTATTGATTTAATTGAACAGATAATAGATCCTTGGCAATACGTCATTTCATATGAAGACGTGCTGAAGTTTGGGTACATAGCAATGGAAGAATAAAATATCTCACATTAAGATATATCTATTGACAATGTACGCATTTCACGTGAGTTTAAACCTTTTTTTAACTAGTTGAGTCTAACTTCGAAACCTTTAAAGACTAGATCAACATATGCAGAAACTGCTCTAAATGAACAGGAAATAGCAACATTTCCTTCAAGCGCGGGTTTCCAGAACTCATTATCTGCTCCTAAATTTGTTTTAATCCTCATGGGAGTTTCATAATGACGGTTTTTGTACATTTGCTTCATCAGCAATAAATCCTGTTGTTGTAAACGAAAGCACTTTCGAGGCTCATCGGAAAGATGTGATATCTTTTACAACACATTTATTATTGTAAAAAATTGTTTTATGTCAGGGGTCCTAGATTCCGCCTAGCTTTGTCGAGATAAATAAACGTAGTCACTCCTTTCCCCTGCTTTTTACGGTACCTTAGAGTCACGAATGTGTATAATTATACTCCATGAGTCGTTTGATAAATTGAAAATATTGGTCAACTATGCAGGACAACCTTGACTGAAACTGTATCGCATTAACACGTTAAAATAATGGAATACGAGGCAACAATTAAATGAGAAATTATCCCCTGGTGTCGTAAATGTTATGGTTGCCGAGACAAGTTTATCTTCTGGGAAGCAATGCACTACAAAACGGAAAGTCATCGACAAACAACCAGACTAGCTTCGTGTTTGTCATTTCAGCATGTCCTAAGCTGAGATACCTTCTTTTCTCGGGGAGTATCGTTCACATAACAAACAACAAAAAACCCTATTACTCTCTTAGCTGAGACATGAGGCGCCCGAAAATCCCGTCAGTAACAAGGTGCTTCAATAAATTTGAAATAATCAGTGTTACGTTTTTCTAGAATTTCTAGCATTTCACTGTGTTGGTGTCTCAGAGGTGATGGCAGGCTTTTTGTTATTATTTCGGTACATCCGCTTAATTCCAGTGAAATTCGGTCGAGAGGGAGACTTAATCTTTGAGTTGACCAAATAAAGGCAGTACTTTTATTCATTGAGAGATTGGCACAAATCCACATCCTGTCAGTTGGACGAAACACTGGCATGAGTTAGTGAACTATTTTTGTTCTTATAAGTTGATCAATTATGGAGTCGTATTATCGACCTGACACAAATTGGCTCAGAAGTGGGGTTTCCGGCTGCAAAGTACAATGTAACATATCGAATCGGTTATTTCTTACACTTACATAGACGTATCAGCCCAAGCATCATAAGTTTCTTCTAGCTTTATACAAAACAACCATCACGCGGCATAAAATAACATTCACTTACTCGTTAATTACATTGTGAATGCAAAATGCGTTGCAATCGAAGTGTTGGGATTAAAGGTTCACGATACGAACAACGTTTGTTTTTCTAAATACAACATGTATCTAAAATATAAGTACATGTATCAGTCACTACAACCATAAGGGTTAAACATTGCAGCACTATAGGCTAGTGTCCATGCACTGAAAGGTGCTTAGCAGCAAACATGAAATCAAGGGTTCAATGGACTTGTTGGAATATAATTTACTTTCTCTTGCTTGAGACACTATGCATAGTGACAATATTTTTATTCTTTGTCAATACATTACTATTTACAGTAATAAAAAATGACCACATCACTAGTGATTTGCAAGTGATTTTGAGTATTTTTTGTCTTTTCGCATCTTGTCGGAGACTTGAAGAAAGTGTTGACGAGGTTAACTTTTTACAAGGATAATGAACATTCAAACTATCAAATTTAAGGCAACGGCAACATATCTCGCAGTCATAAATGTAGACACGTAGTGAGGACACACATCTGCATTTAACGAGCACATTTAAGACGGATCTCCTCAACAAATGACGACATTGCATGTAATGTAACAGTTTCTATAATTTACAGACCGCCTGTCAGACCGTCATTCGACGGAGTATGGGTTGCTGGTTATTATTAATTCCAAGCAAATGAAATATATGTAATGAAACACATGCTTTTGGAAGTGCGATTTCTTGTTTTGCTTTCACAAGTAACATCACTGAGTTGATGTCCAGTTATACATCGATCACTGGGGACATATGTTTTTTCCCTCACATAGTGACAAGTTTATTCTTGCTGAAAACTAGAACACATACCATGTTCCAGTTTGTAATTTATTATAAAATCATTGTCTTACTTTATGTACATGCAACTTAAACATAGAAACACAGAAATGATATGTCACTGTAATCTATCACTCATTACGCTTATAGAGCAGATCGCGATTTGCACTTTCCGTTTTCGATAAATCAAGCAAAGTTTCACATGAAGATCAAATGAAGACATGTCATGTTGAGAAAGGATTAATGACAATGTTGTATGTGTACTTCCTATACATTTATGCTTTTTCAAAATGAAGTATAATAGAAAAAAGGTTTCCATGAGAGATGCATTTGTTATTGATTTTAATTGAATTTAAATGTGCATTGGTGGATTGCTGACCCGAAATGAGAATATTATCTTGTACGCATGACTCTTCATTTCGAGATGGATTTCGGGTTACTTTTCGTGTTATGTCAGTATAAGAATTCTCATGAGAAAACAAGGACTTGATGATTATGAAGGGATCCAAGTTCTATGTCTTAGAGAATATAGGTAGAAGAACTAGTAGGCTAATGTTGATTGGTAATTGGCTATGTGAAAAGATTAGCTAAGATTCACAGTATCGGGTGAACTGGAATCTACTCATTTTGACTCTAATTGTTTTTTTGACAAAAACGTTTCCACAATCATAAGAAATCTGAACAAAAGCTGAGTCAATTGGATTCTGACAAAAGCATGTACTATTGAACCACTATCAACCCGTGACGATCCAGGTGGAGAACAGGTCTTCAGCAACTCATGCTTGCTGTAAGAGGCGACTATGTTTGTCGCAAGTGGCGACTAACGAGATCGGGTGGTCAGGCTCGCTGACTTGGTTGATGCATGTCCTCGTAACCCAAAAGCATAGATCGATGGTCAATAACTGGATAGTCTGGTCCAGACTGGATTATTTACAGACGGACGTCATATAGTTTGTATATATTGCTGAGTGCGGCGTTAAACAACAAACAAACAAACTGATCCACTATCAAATAGTGATAATACTAGGTGGCACCCGTGAATTGGTGTTGGTGTCGCCATTTTCATTGTTCGCTCAATAGCACTGAATGCATTTGCTGTATGTACAACCATATATACTAAATTTTGTCTTCCTTATAGTTTATTTTGCACTCAGCAATACTCCAGCTGTATGACGGTGGTCTGTAAATCATCGAGTGTGGACCAGACAATCCCGTTGTTAAATGTTAGTTAGTTCATAAATATATAACGAGGGTAACCTATAACTGGTAAGTAATGCTTTGTTTGATAGTATATTTGACAAGAGGGAGGTAGTTTACTGCGGGAGTGACGGTTAGACGTTAGTCTGGTTGAGAGTGCTGCTGTGTACGCACGTGTGTGTCTGTTATCAAATATACAACCTAATAAACATCCTTGACTCAAGACATTTATGTGTCAACACTGGACCATATTCCGATCTAACACAGTGATTGACATCATGAGCCTCGATATTTATATCTGAACAACATCACCATGTGAGAGCATTCAAGATTGCACAAGCATTGTCGAAGAAACTGTTATCCAGATAATTACAAGTATAGATGTATTAGGGAGTGAGTATGAAATTTGAGAAAATTGATATGCCGTACTATATTTGAATAAATCAACCATATTTAGAGTGTTTATTAAAAGTGCCTTAAATTACCCCGAGATCCACTTTTGATTTAATTTTTTGAATAACATGTTCAACTATAAGTATGCGCCTATAGTATTTTTCTGAACGGAATCACTTGACGGTAAAATATGCATTTCAAAATTAACTCAATTTTACCTATTTAGTTTCGAAATGTAAGAAAATATTTACGGAACCAATACCTAAATTCGTGGATAACCTTGAATCGTGGATCGCGGTAATTATCGTGATATCTCGTAAATTAAGTCTCATATGACGTCACACAGCGGTACTCTTGATGTACACACACTGCCACGCCTTGCTGACAAAAATGTTCCGAATCGCTGCATTACACGTAAGTACGGAAACACCAAATGTCCAAGACTAGATCACTAATACCAAAACATTAAATAAAATATATACCGTAAGCACCTCCCTTCCCACATCTTGTCTGCTTGTCTAGATGTCAATTAACATAAGTCACGTGACTTGAGGTGCTGCAGTCTGTAGAAATTAAAAAAACCTATGGAAACATTTTCGGGCCATCTCGTATTGCTTTTTTTCATTTTCATAGGGTTCAGCGATGCCTTCACGACAGGGATACAAAAGTTACTCGCCTACAGCTTTGACTAATGCTTAGTTAGAAGTCAAAAACAATAAAGTTACAGTTCATAAAACGGCATTAAACTTCTCTGTACACGAACAGTGAGAGACGGGATAAAAGGCAAGCTCGGTACTAACACAGTCAAGTCAGGAGCGACTCCATTTTTTTATGCGGAGCAATTAACTAGACTTGTTGACCATGTAACATACATGACATCAATCGGATACGGTTATACCAGGAATGAGGTTATCCAATTAGGGTCCAACTTTGCTTGTCAGTTAGGAAAACGTGACCTGGCCCATCCATTATCTGTGAAGTGATTATATGATCTGTTGGAGCGATGGCCGGAGCTGAAAGTTAGGAGTGCCAAGTCTCTCACGAAACCTCGTGCCTAAGCTAGTTCAGAGGAATGTATCAACAAGTATTTCAATTATTGACAAATACGGTTTCCAATCAAGACCAGAAGCCATTTATAACGTAGACGAGTAAGGAATCAACCAGTCCCATGTCGCACCAAAAATGTTGGCTCAAGAAAATTCGTGGCCCACGAAATTTCTTCGGAGAGATCGTCGGTCGTCACACTTTTGGGATGTGGAAACGCTCTGGGCACATTTATTCCACCTTTCTTTGTTTTTGCGGATGTTAGAATGCGCAGTGAATTGCTTGAAGGCTGTACAGCGGGAAATGACGGAACTGTTTCTGAATCGGGATGGTAAAATGGTGTTATATTCAAAGATTACTTGGACAGACATTTCCTTTGATATGCAACTCCAGCAGCGTCAATTTGCTTCTTCTGAAGGATGGCCACAAGTCGAATATTTCCCCGTCTCTGATAGACTGGGCAAAAGATCACAATATTGTGTTGTTTGTCCTCCCTGCTCACACAAGTCACATTTTGCAGCCAATGGACGTGGGATGTATCGCTCCGTTTACAAAGATTTACAATGCCGAATGTCACAAGCTGTTTAAGTCTTTTGGTACCACAGTCAACCGATATAACATCGTTTCGGTAGCCCGCCAGGCATATTCTGCTGCTTTAACGCTTGGTCACCTGCAGTCGGCATTCAGACAGTCTGGAATCTATCCCTTTTCGCCAGACATGATTGATAAATCTGCATTCCAACCAGCTGCTTTTATCCACGCATCACATGATGAAGACAAGTCGCAGCAAGTACCAGCTACTGACGATTTACACAGCCCACGTTCCAACTCTAACGTTGAGAAGGAAAACCTCGTCACTAACTTTGACCAAACCCAATTCTTTGTTGACCAGCTTCCCGTCATTCAGAAGAAACAAAGAAAACCACGCAGATCTATCCACAAGGTCGTAAGCGGCAAAGCCATTACTGAACCGGAGTTCGAAATTCAAGTTAAAAACTATGTTAAAAGTTCAACTTCTATACAGCCAGCACCGACCAAGAAAGAAACTACCAGCGAAGTCGCATACATCAGCTAAGCCATCTCAAAAGAAACCTAAAAGTACCACCGAGCAAGCAGCGGGACCATCCGGTGCGATTAATATATTATACAGCAGTGACAGTGAGGGTTCGCCTATATTCGATGACGAAACATGTTACGTGTGTTATCGCTTTCAGCCTGCTGAACTGTTCCAATGCACATCACTGTTTTTCGTACAGTAGGGGGCAGTGCATGTGTCATGACTGTAACCACTGGGTGCACTAGCATTATTGTTGTCCAGCGCGCGTGCTTCGTTCGGACCCATGACGCATTTTATTGCCCTTGCCATGATCTGCCATGCAAACCATCGGAAGAGTAGGAAATGAAAGAGGACAGAAACTTACCTGTAAATAGTGTACATAACTTTATTGAAAAGATTCGTTTTGGAGTTGTATATTGAATAACTATGCTTTTGAACTGTTATCAGCCGACACAGAAATGCTGGAAGGTACAGATCCGAATTCATAAAAAAACATATTACTAACTTACGGTACTGGGCTTATGTACGTAGCGATACAATAATCTACTACGTAATCCACGAATGAAAGTGACGTCACATTTTGTGCGCACATGAATGTCTGATGAGGGCAAATGGCTTCGGTAAACAAACTTTTCAGTCACGAGTGGATTCTTCGTTATGAATTATGATCAGTGAGTATACAAAATGAAATGATCGGACATTTAAGCCACAAACTTTACTTATATCCACGAATCACGGTTACGCGAGTGCAATACAATTTATTATTAAATGAACAAAAAATACTAAGTATGATTTTAAAAGTAGGAGGTATGTATTAAAATTGTATTAAATGCAAAAGTAGTGACAGAACTAATGATTTGAACTAGTAATTATACATTAAACATTCTAAACATCACTCTTACAATTCTATCACTGAGCTTGTAGAGATGATGTTTCAGTGCGAAGAGCTAACACCAGTGACATCAGATGTGTTAGCCTGATGTCACAGAGCAACGTTTCGCGGTTGTATGTTGCCGTCACATTTTCTCTATTAGGTCATTGAGTATTGTGACACATGTGAAAGCTTTGTTGCACTGGAAGATGCTATTGTGCAAAAATCAAATTGAAACTGGATATTCTCTGGCGCTGACATTACATACATAAGTTTCCCTGGCACACTCCGGCGTAGCGATGGCATCGCATTTTCATTACCATCCATGATCAATACAAATTCATCAGCGAGGCATTACGCAGGTTAAGTTTTGGTTCGTTTGAAATTCAATCAGAAAATGCTTGTCTTTTTCTGGTCAGTCTTCACGAATTCGAACTCTTGACAAACAAGAAAGTTATGAATTTTCTGTCCGAGTGTGTTAAATCAGTGCATGATGTTGTCTTTGGTAGAATGCACAAACTAAAAAAGAGGAAATGGAAGTTGAATACACCCATTCTCCCCAAGCCAGTTGTCATCCATAGTCTGGCTGTCCTACATGAAAAGCTAAACTTTGTAGGTTTTCCTGCTGACGAGACTCAAATACATAACCATAATATGTAAATATGTAAAACACACGAAGACAAAAATGCATCAATTTCCAAGCGGAAAACATCTCTACATCAAATGTTTAATCAAAGAGGAATCTGCAAAGACCACGCACAGGTACGATCATTTTTGGCTTGATTCCAATTCTCATGTCCATTTCTCTTTTGTAATGGATTCCAAAGCTCAACCAAAATCATAATCATAAACCTTAATACAATCAATTAAGGTCTATTTTCATATTCAAAGAACGTATTTGAGATGGAATTATTGCAATGTGGATCAACAAAGCTCAAAGGATTTACTTTATAAAAGTCTTCAATCTCAAAAGAACCAAGATCGATTTGTACACCACTAGCCCATTATAGGGGGATTTGTACTGAATGTTGTGACCATAGATATAGTTACATCTCTATCAAAGGTTCAGGACAGTTTGAAAGCTGACGTTAACTGAGGAAACAATATGTGAAATACTGTACTTCCCCATAAATAACATCAATGTATAATTGGGGGATTGTACATTTAGGAAAGTAGTAGCCATCTCAATGGTTACCATTTGTGCATCCCTTCTTGCTTATCTGTAAAACATTCTTAGGAATGTGAACAAGGATATGTACCAATGAAAATGCACATAAATATATTTCAGTCTGGCACCTTTTTTATTTCTTTGTTGTTTAACGCCGCACACAATATTTCAGCTATATGACGGCGGTCTGTAAATAATCAAGACTGGACCAGACCATCCAGTTGTTGAGATCATGAGCATCGATCCACGCAATAGGGATACGATGACATGCATCAACCATGACAGCGAGGCTGACCACTCGATCCCGTTAGTCTCCTCTTACGACAAGCATAATCGCCTTTTATGGTTGCTAAAGACCTATTCTACCCCGGATCTTCACGTGCCCAGACTAATACCTGGAAACGCATGGCGAGGTATTCGAACTGGAACCAACCAAGGAACGCACTGTGAAGATGACATCTATCTGACATCGGGAAACTGATTGACATTGTCCGTGACACATCATTTAAAAAGGCAAATCAGTCTTTAGATGGACTGAGTAAGCTTAGAAGGCAACGTGGTACCTTCAGTCCAACTCTGCACAAGGATGTTATCGAAATGGTAGATTTCATTATAAGGAAGACTAAGGGAATTCACTCATACGTAAGGGACGCATTTTCAGAAACCATGGTTGTCGGCAATATCCCATGGAATTATAATGTCACATGACCATGAATTGACCACACTGCGACATCCAAACTTAATCTAAAAGCATTCATTTGTTATACTTTGCTTAAATATTGTACCTTTTATGATTAAGAACTCCCAATTTGAAACCTGATCCAAGCGCTATATCTGGAGCATAAAACGTCAGAATATGCATTCTCAATTATCCGCGGAAAACAGATTCCATCAGGCAAAATAGCGGTGAAAATTACATATAAAGGTCACTGAAAATCAGTGATGACACCAGGTGTTCGAGAAAAGGATGAGTATGTCATGCCCTACCGGCATTATATTTCTTTGCCCATAAACATGAACAAATAGTAAAATCATTAAATCTGTTTGGAGAAGCATATACTGACTTTTCAGATTGTACAGTCTCCAATTTCCCATCTTGGACCTCCTGAGAGTTCTGATGTCAATAAGGTGAATTGTTCTTAAGATCAATGTACGTATATGTGTATCATCTATGCAAGGTTTGATATAAGAACAATTCAAACAAATTGAAATGTCTGGAAGGCAAATGAGAAAGGCGAGACAGTGTTTCCCCAGTGAACAGGTTCTGAAGAACAAATATTCGTCTTCCTTATTCAGAATCAAGATACCATTAACTTAAGTATAACTCCAAAAGATACATTTCTTGTTTTCTGATAGAATCATTAATAATACAAGATGACTTTTAACATCTGCCACGTTTATTTGTAAGAGTCCATGTGCCTGCAAAATAACCCCCAGACTGTTTTGCAGTTAAAATTTAAACAATCAGCACCCCCCCCCCCCCCCCCCCCCCCCCCCACACACACATATCTATATCGTACTTCTTTTGTTTCTTTTAAATTAGACAATAAGGCCAGGTGAGTGAGCAGGGTTAAACGACGCTTTTAGAAATATTTCAGCCATATCACGGGAAGTGGAGAAAAATACATGTACATGTACATTGAATGTAGATGTAGTTTGTTACAGTTACTGTATTTCGCCGCAGTCGGTTCTAATCGACCTTTATCACGGACGGTGTTTCCCCAGTGAACAAATATTCGTCTTTCTTATCCAGAATCAAGACACCATTAGTGTCAGAATCTGACGTAAGACAAACGTTACATTTCTTGTTGTTTGACAGAATCATTAATAGTACAAAATCAATTTAGTCGCCTCTTACGACCAGCATAAGAAACTCAAACCCGAAATTTCCGGGGTGGGGGGGTACAATTTATGAACTGAGGAACGCACAGTCATATTAACGCACATGTTCGTGGTTATTCGTGGCAAGTGATTTACGCAAATGAATATTGTCATTCACAGTTTAAGTCCGTCTTTCTTTTATGCAATAATAATACAACAACTGGCAACTGTTAACTGCACACACTATTCTCACGAAGGAGTTTCCCGTTGTAAATCTTTAGTTACAGACAATAATAGATTATCAAAGGATAAAAAGGCAATAATACTAAGTAAGACCATATGGTGTTTGTTGTATACACGTATACGATTTAATGTCACATGTCAAAGCCTTAGGGGTTATCATACTCCGATCTGTGCTACACGCCAAAAACAAGTCCGAACGGTAAATGTGGTTTTGAAAATTAACTCAGTAATCATCACTGATTTTGTAAAGCCACAAGATTGCACACAATGATAGTTGTCACCATCTACTGTCACAGTAAAGGACAACTCGAGTCAGACATTTCTGAAAAAAACTCGCACAGGCTGTTATTCCTTGCCTGCAATCTTCTAACCAAATTATCTGGTCACGTTTTTATCTTAGCGATATTTATCTTGGGTTTTTTCGATTTCGTAAGCAAACAAAGCCTTTCGTAAACAGGAATGGAAAAAAAACATGCATTGAGATAGAAAGCGTTACAATACCTTTTTCAGGTGTCTGAATAGGACAGTGAAAACAGAACAATCCAGAAATCAACTTCACCGTTGAAACGTCTGGATTTCTGGATAAATGAATCATGTTTACGGAGTGATGTCACATTGCAATCATGTGTGTTTCTAGCAGTAATTCTCCGGAATATTAACGAGATCCGGGTCAACGCAGTTTCACAGTGTTGTTAAAAATTAGTTCCAATGTCAATGCCATCAAGGATAACACAAGATTTAATCCGCTTAAGAGAGATAAACGGAATCGTTGATACGATATTGCCAATGGGTAATGCCTTCATTGCATTGGTACTAAGCTATATTTTATAACTGCATTTCTGTTGTGAAGTGCTTCAAGATTCTGTACACTCATTGCTTTTCAATCATTGCCGATGCGTCCCAGACAATCTTTCTTACTTTTTCACAGTTGATACTTTAATGCTCTAATTGTCACGAATTCACTCCTCAGTTCTTCTAAATATTTTGACGTTTCATTATTTTCTTGCATTGGATTAACTCTTAGTTTTTGTTTGCAACTAAATATACTCTTCAAAAAGTTGGGGATACTCGGAAATAACTTAATAGTTCCACAATAGTAAGATATACTAGCTTCTTGTAATAGTTGAATGATAATAACAAATCACTCACTCCTTGAAAGAGTAAGAATCAGGAATGACACCCTGCGCATGTGTGTGGGGCTACTGCGTTTACAGATGGTCGTCAACACTTATCTTTGTTCTAATACTTGGTATTAACATTTGTACTTCATGATCCCAAACCTTTTAAAAAGAATATACAATTTGCTTGTGGTGAAATATTGATTGTTAATGGAATGGTATGTTTATACTTATGGACATGTTGGTATTTACTAATAAAAGAGCCCAGAAATATATTAATGAAAGTATCATGTCATTTAAACAATACCAATCAAAAGGAACATGCCTTACCATTATACGTGTAATAACCTTAATGTTGGTTTACTTTTACTCTATATGCATTGTGTTGTATAAGGCACCACAATTTAATATTTGTGTGTGTGTGTTTTTTGTGAGAGTGATTGTGCGTGCGTGCTTGCGAGCGTGCCGTGTAAACATTATCTTACCATGTTAGTTTCTGTACAAAAACATCCCACCTCCCTATAAAGTTTATCTGATGTTATTATCTTCATGTACTTATTTTAATAACGCAGACTGATGAATCCATTTGTTGCGTTCCAAGTTTGATACTTTCCAAGGGTGCGGATGGTTGCATGTTTTTGTTAATTTATGAAAGTAATCATATTTAGCAATTTTGTTTTAGGATTATCTTATTACGGTCTTATGAGAATTATATTATCTTGTTCCATGTTCGGATGAACATAAGCAGCATCAGATTCTCACAACAAAATGGTTTTAGATTTCCATTGAAAAAAACCAAAACAAACTCACTGGTGTAAAATTAAAATGGACAGGTAACTGCTTTCCTTGTTATTGATCTAAAGGATAAAGCGTTTTTAATATCAACACTATGAAAGTGTAATTATCGCGAAACGGAAATGTGATCTTAAATCCTGCTCCATAGTGATTTGTGTAAACACACAACACGGCTTGAATGTCAGATTCCCTTTGTAGTTCACTTTATGAGTAGAATTATGAATTCACTTTTTATAAACGTCTTTGCTTTTAATAATAAAAGAGAACCTTAGTGCGTCACAGAAGTTAATGGAAAACATGCTCGCCCTGCCATCAAATATGCAGGTATCAAGCTTGTGCACTGGAAGCTTACCTTCGGGGTTATTTCAGTCCGTCATTGCACTTCGCATTAGTGACAAAATGATATCCGATGCACGTCCGTATTCTATCATATGTTCCCGTGCTTTTCATGTGAACAATTGACACTAAGATACCATGTCACAATTTAACATGAATATCCCACTTAGACACAATATACGGACTCCGAGCCAACCAGTCCTTGTTTAAGCCCCTTAATGCCGAGCGCCAGGCAGGGTAACAACAAGTATCATTATTAACGTTTTTTTTGGTATGACGCAGTTGGGGATCGAATTCCCAACCTTCCGCTTTCTGGGAAGACGCTCTACCACAAGGCCACGGAGGCGGACTTGAAATCAACATTTACACCAACTCCAACTTTGAATGTTTGTGAGGCGGAGTTTGCAGTTTCTACAAATATTGGAGTCGGCCTTCAATCCAATCCATTCTTTAGCCTTTTCTTCGGGAGGTATTTTCAAACATAGTGACTAGAAATGTTTACCCTTGACAGATACTGTTTTGAAAGGACCTGGCTGATGTTTACTTAATTACACTGACTGGGGACTCGGTGTAATTTGTGTCTACGTGAGGAAAAAGGGACGCGCCTATGTCTAAATGCAAAACAGAGTCCTCTACTGAAGCAAACGGAATCTGAATGATCGGATGTTAAACCAAAATCCAATGTTGAAAAATGGGATAAATCTCTTTTCATGTCAGGAATTTTCACATCAGTAGGCGAAATGCCACTATCAGAATCGGATGTAAGCAAGACATGTTGACGTTTCTGCATCATTAAATGAAATTTAACTAACAGTCAACTCACAAAATGGCACATGGCTCTGCCACATGGTCCGTGCGTCTTTTCCTCGTCACTTGTATGAAACACGTTGTTATGCATGACAAGAGAAAGATGACACATACATTTGTGTTGCCACATGGGCATAGGACTCACAACAAATTAGGTAAAATATTAACGTAAACAAATATACCAAGCTAAGAAGGTGATTGGTGATGTCACAAGTGTCAATTTGTCTAATCTACGTAGCACAGGTGATAGCGTGAAATCAAGAGATTGCTGAGACATACCGCGTTTTCATCTCATACAGGAAGCTGACAATGGAAGTAACTTTGATAACTAAGAGCGACGATCACAATAACCAGCAGATGGTGGATAAAGAAAGGAATATTAGATGACAAAACGGAAGGGAAAGTTTGCACAGATTACACACCCTACTTTTTACAATTACTCCCAAACTTCTATACCTCCATTAAACACCTCCCACCCCTACCCCCAATACAGAAAGCGCGCATTTTGTAAATTACCTACCATGAGTTTCAAGGATGGGGGATGGGGATGTACAGGCGGAAGGACCACTAATCAGAAGGTATATTGTGTAGATCATAGGCTTCAGATAAAAAGGATCATAATTTTGTTCGTATATTAGAAAAAAAGACAATGTACTTACAGAATCCTGAAGGACCTGCTTACGACATGAAAAGGATCGTTAACCAAGAAAGGACCAAACATTAAAAATAATGTTTCGAACATACGTGCATTTTTTTAAGACATGTGCAAAGTCGCCAAGAACAAAGATCCTTCTAATGGACGTTGACTAGACAGCAAAATGGACGTAATGCGTGAATAGTGCCTATTCCCATAGCCCCCTCCCATTTCAGAAAAAAACCCACCCAGTTAGTTTGCACCACGGCTATGTCTCTGCGAAGAACTGGTATCACTCATATGTAATACTAGTGTGTATTCTCAATGAAAGAGTAAGGTAATAATAATGCAAACCCTCGTTACTTTAAAATCGAAATTGGAATCTTGCTCCTACACGATTTGTAATCAGAATACAATTACAGAGACCAAAACAGAACTTTCTGACGTCCGTTCCTGGAGTCTATCATATGATATATAAGAGTCAAAATTACGAATCGAAGGAGCGATATTCTTCTTCTAACGTAGGCGCTGGATTGTCATAACGCAAGATGTTTTCAAATTGCTTTTGTATTTATCCTACGCAGAAGAATCGGAGCATATGATTTTGTTCAGAAGAATGTACATTGTTTACCTTGTCGTGAAACATTTAGGCACCTATATGGGCACCAATTGTGCTCCCCTTATATCTTTATGCATGTGAATCGGAATTTGTGCTTGAATTAGCAAAGTCAAAACAAAGTAATATGGCCAAGACGTTAACTTAAGCTTTAGGTATATCGATGATCAGATATCATTCAAGTAAAAATATATTCTGTTTCATATTTAGATCTATGCATTAAGTTCAAAGTGACAAAACACTCTCCTAAAATGGGTGACTTTCAATAGTCAACTTTCCCTTTATGTAGAACAATATTTCTGCAGCTCCGGCCCCCTACACTTTACACTTTTGAGGTACTATCGAGCACGCTCTTTCTTCAAAGATTTCAAAGATCGTCATACGACTCTTGCTCAGAAGTTGTTTGATAACATTTAAGCTAACAGTAACGCTTTCAAAAGGTTTTATGGTGGTCATGTAGAGGACATTTCCAAATGTGACGCAAATGATGTCCAATGCAAATTCCCTATTGTGGCGTGAACCATAAAATTATGTTCCCGTGTTTTCTTATGTGAACAATTGTCTTGCCTTTGTATGTGTTTGTGACGGGTGCCACCGGTGGGGCAGGGTACGCTCTTTCGCGAACACTAAGTATCATCACTATTTGGTAGTGATCCATAAAGACAAGCTCAGGATATAGCCGGAATCGTACGATCGACTCAGCTTTTGGCTGAGATTTCTTATGAATATGGAAAGGGTTTGTCGCTTTTATTTGTATCGGACTGGCTAGTGTGATTGAAACCTTTCAGAGAGAAGTTCAACATTAAACACATAATCTCAAAGTTAAAATGAAGTGAACGAAAACTGACAAAACTACAAATTAACGACATTACAAGCTGATATTGACGTGCAGATTAGCGCCGTTACACACTAAAAGGGACGTGCAAGGTAATGGTATTATGCAATAAGCTGGGAAATTATATACTAAGAGAGAAATGCAAATTGACTCCACATTGTACACTGAGTGCGGCGTGCAGATTAACGGCATTATACACAAAGAGTGAACTGCAACTTAACGCCGTTATACAATAAGAGAGACGTGCAGATTAACGACATATTATTCACTAAGGGGGACTTGAAGACTAACGACATTAAAAGCAACATGCAGATAAATGGCATTATAGACAAAGAGGGACGATCAAATTAAGGGCACCCGGTATAATCACTAGTTGGTAATGATTCATAAACACGTGCTTATGGTCGGAATCGTACAACTAAATTGTACAAATAATGTGTTCACTCACCTTGGTTTGATTCCCAACATCGACACAATGGTCCCTTATCATAAAACAACCAGCATGAGTGATTGCATACCCTGCGTTCAGTAAAAGGAGCAGAATCATCGACTCTTTCATTTCAATCTTGTATTACGCCAAACTACACCTCCAACCCCTCTGCAGTAACAATCTGTTAAATCCGTTTAAACCACACCAAACAAACCATGGTAATTTGTGAATTTTGTTTGCAGATTATGGTGTTTACGTGTCCCTTGAAATCTGGTCTGCCTGTTGTTGTTTTCTTGTACCGGAAAGCTGTTATACAAATATTTGAAGATGTGACACATATAAACATGGATCCACTTAGAACATAGGCGTACGTTTTTTCAATAATTAGATCAGTTATGACGAAACAATTTACTGATAAACGTATTTCCTGGTTTCAATCGATCTTTTATTCAGATTAAATAAGTTCCCTCATAATTCCACCATCCTTTTTATCCTTAATTCACTGCATCACTCCATAAACACCAAAGGACCACTCGTGATTGAAGTGCCGGTATTAAGTGTCGGAGAAATGCATATTTTCTGTTTTATTAAACATGACCATTACCACATGCTATTATCCAGCATGTTTGTTGAATGTCATACATTGTTGTTGCTTGTAAGTGCTGCAGTTTTTGTTTAATGATATCTGGTTGGTATTTTCGTATTTCAAAGAGGTTCAAGAAAATGGGATCATTAGAAGTATATGTAGGCGATTTCCAATGATGAAACGGATGTTTTTCATATTTTGTAGATTCTGTTCTTGAATATGGAGCATGACAATTTTAAAGCAAATAAGAAGACGTTTACAGTTGTTCTGCTACTGGACAAATAAACAAATGAAAGCAATATTTGAATGCCACTGAATTGTGTTATAACTAGTTATATCTTGTTCTTATATGTGACTTTCATTCGTATTTGAGTGAGTGAGCGATATGGGGGTACCGCCGGTTTTAACAGTATTTCAGTTCCAGCACGACTTATCAAGCTAAGGTGGGAGAACATCCCGAGGTGACGCATTCCTTCCCTCAATGTTTTTACTAACACTGGTATGGTGTGTTCAAAGAAGGGTGATATTATCTGAGAATCTGGATTCGAATCCACGATCAGCCTCTCCTGGTACGTCTGAGGAACACTATCAGGCATCAAGAAACAACCTTATGTTGCACACACGGTAAATATTGAGAGCATAAGATAATATGGTAATATCCAGTTGCCCGTTGAGAAAACGACAAGGATGGTAAATAATCTTTAAGTGGAATATAGACGCGGAAATATCAATGGAGACAAGTTTTTGACGTCTTGTACTTCAAAATACTAATTATTAAGTGTACATTCACATAAGGGCCAGAACAATAAACACCTCGAATATTTATTACCGGCATGAAAACTCCGTTTAACTTGAGTTGGTCTGTATTTATGCCATATTACTCCAGACCCTATCCATATCTTTTTCAATAATGTGACAGATACAATCGGTTCCCGTCACAATTAACATGTGCTGAAGATTCCTAATAAACTGCAACGTCGATTATTTGACAAATAAAGATGAATTTGTCAGGTGATTTTGACAAGGAGAACCTAAATGCTTAACTGCCAAATCAATAATTTTGACGTTCATTTATTCTGTTACGTACACATATATGTACAGTGCAACATAGACACAAATCGTTTCTCTGTAATGTGGTAGCCACAAATAGGAAGGCTTCGATTATATTTAACAGGGATGTAGTGCATTTGTGTCTTTATGCCACAAAGACAAAGCTACATATTTAGTTTAATTCCTGAAAAACGATAAAAGTTAATTTTGCAGACATTTTTAGTTCAAACCTTTATATGACATAACTGTCTCTATGTCAATGAATGTGTTTGTGACACGGTCGTATAAGGCTCCGTAATTAGCTGTGCAGTGTTGCACCAGAAAGCAATGATCGTATCTCAGCTGTTTTCCTGGACACTAAAGTGGTGAACCTTAAGACCCGCAACACTCACTCACTCACCATATCAGTCCTGCTGTTTTCCCATCTATTGTAGGCTATTGACCCACTGCCATGCCTCTCTGTCAGACATGACGAAAGTTGATAATCTGCTTTATGGCGTAGTGACTAAATCGTATGAAGCGGAAACTCAACCATAGTTCATTACTGAACATGGAGGAGTGCCAAGGACGCTAGTCCCGCAGGGTGATATGTTGTCCTTACACATTCACAGAGGCCTACAATAATGGCTTCAGATCAAACGCTGTAATGAAGCTGCCATTTGCGGCTATGGTACTGAAACCGATCTGTTGTTGATGACCAAACTTCAAAACTTTTCATTGTATTCTTATTACCTCCAGAGTATTGATTTATTGTTCCCTCTTGGAAACAAGCCAGTTTAATATCCATTTCGTGCGTATTGATATATACAGGTCGGATAGGTTTCCTTGCAGTTGATGTCTACATTGAGGGGATTAAAATCAATCGTGATAAAACTGCAATAACTCCAAGCCATCTTGTTTTATATGGTGTTCTGTTATTCGAAATATCCAGTTATGTGCGGTAAAAGGAGTGTCGATATATGAGTATTTTGGTGAAATTCATACGTTTTGACGAGACTGTATTCCTGAAATGACGTAAACACCAGCTGACTTCAACATTTCCTCGAGTATGAATATATACATAACCGTTGTTTCTGACCATTTATATACTTTAATCTTGAAGGGTTTTAGCATCCATTCGAAAATCTAAGAGGGTTTTACTGCATACTCGTGATAAAATATTTTCGCTTCGACCCATTAAAGTGAAATACATGCACATTGAAACTATCGACTCTGTCTCTGACAATGATAGCCACCAGCATTCTACATCAATCTATTAATTTACTTCAGCATTTATTCGACAATCATTAAATACTTTTAAGTGATCTGCCAGTTCATTGAAGGACACCAACCACCTCGTCACACGTTCATTGATAACTTCGGAAATATCGATCGTCCTCTTCACATGTGACCGTGTCGGTCATTTTCACGCCTTGAAGTAAATGTATTACGACACAGCCACTGTGACTAAAACACTGAAGTTGTTCTTAACAGACATTGCTCATCTATTGATGATAATTGTCAAATCTACTTGTAACCAAACTACAAAAGATGTTACTTCCAGACAGTTATTCATAAAGTTACACTAGAGTCTATTTATGAAAGCTATAACAGAATGCTGTTTTTCTTGCATAAAGAAAATATGCAAGCAAAATTGTATTCAGTTATTAGTTTTACATGAGAAAGAAAAATGGAAGGTTTAATGGACTATTGGTTTGCCATGATCGATCTATTGGAAGTGTTTTCTTTGCTGGATCAAATATTTTCATATAGAATGTATAAAAATACGCGTGTATTATCTGATGCCAAGGAAAAGTAAAAACACTGCCCTGGACATGTGACACTAATCTTAAGAATATAAAAAAGCTATCATTTATTGTATTTGCAGCGGGCATCGGTTTGCCCAAAAAATAATCATTTTCTTATTGTTTGCTGCAGGTCTAGGCGTAACTCAATTTGACAGTGCAATATATTCTGTCTTGACAAATATCCCATTCCACAGAAAGAAGTACAGATGTTCGTTATTGAACATATCGAACTCCTCTAAGTAAGAACCTATTCGACTTGTTTTGGTAAGTTTTCCACGACCTGTTTCCTTACGAATTCTTTAGCTATTGACACCCTCATTATTATGACCATACATAGTACACCAAGTTAGATGTTATCAAACTCAAAATTATTACGTGAGAGTGAATGTTGTTTCTTGAAACATAATCAGAGCGCACCGGGTTTCAAATCAACAATTATAGGTTTTGGAACGCACAATGGACGCAACTATGTGCAGTAAATAAAAAAGCCCAAGACGATTGCGCCACCCGTGACCCAAAATATAAATGAGAGTTGCACCAACATGTGAAACATATATGTAAGACTGACTGGAATAGCTATTGGGAGTTTGTCTTGAAACAAGAGAGGAGATGGCTGTGAAGTCCAAGACTTATTCAAGCAAGAGTGTGACATATGATTCATTCATTTATAATAATGACATGTAATGATAATTCTACTGCTACTAATATCATAAAAGGCTTTCTGTTTGCTGCTCAGGACCAGTCACTTCTCACTCGAAACCGTCAATGAGTGATTTTGCATCGAAATGTAAATATGAAATGTAGATTATGATATAAATTTAATAAGACTGTCCAACACATTGTCAGTGGATGCACACCTTTGGCACAAACACAGTATCTCAAGCGACATGATGGAGTTGCACGATAACTTCATTATCGTCTTCGCATTGCTTGTGTTTTTTTACGTATCCAGGCCAACAAACTGATGTCCCTTTTGATAAATCCAACGAAATCATTTATATAATTGAATTTTCTGTCCCTTTTGACACTGATCTGATTGACAAGATTCAGGAAAAACATGGCAAATATGCAGACCTCGCTTTCGATATGTCACGCTTGTACATCCCAAGAACCAAGTTGTCCGACTCCACATTGCAAATATTGTTCTCGGTGCCTAAGGTTTGCTACCTCCCAATCTGTTGACTGACATTGGGAGAGTACCCGGGTTTTCTGCCAGGAATACAGCCCTTCTGAGAATCTGGGTAATGCAGAAGGCTGCATTCTCCGAAAAGTTCTGGGTGGGTTTGACAAGGCAGCGCTGCCTGGGAAAAGTCCCATTCACTGTCTGGGCTGCGTGTAGAGGGGGTAAGGGCCCTGAGCTGATGATGAACCTGACCAGCCTGACTGTGCCAGGATCAACCAAACCCTCTTTGCTGCATTTTTTATATTAATCTATAAATAATGATAATAATAAAAAAATAATAATATAATAATAATATCCCAATACAGTTTCAAGTCTGGGAATAAATGCAATGTGTGTTATATTGAGTGTGTACAGTAAATGCATATAGAGTTATTATACAAGGGAAACACATTTACAAGAGTAATAACGGCAATGGCAAATAACATTAGTGTACAGATAAAGTGAGTGATTGTAACGTTTTAACAGAGCATGACCTTCATGACAATTCTATGTGTGGAATGTCGTACCTACTTGGGTAACTTCGGTAAGAATGCATGACTATCGTTAACACTAATTTGATAGCATGAAAAATACTAAGGTAGTGCATGTACGGTAAACTGCATAGTGTTGAGAAGAGGAATATAAACGTTCATATTTGTAGTTTTAGTAATATATTTTTTATCATAATTTCGGCAAAAACGGAAAATAAAATAGCAGGTTGATTGATCCGATTAAAGATACGAAGGTACACGGTAGAAGATAGAGTTCAGTTTTATATGAGAGAATAGTAAGTTTCAGTAGCGATCATTTTGGTGACTACGGTAATGTATCACGAAGCGACGTAAATATTTTGGCAAACACGGTAAGTGAAATAGCAGGGTTATTGATCCGAAAAAAGTTACGAAAGTACTCGGTGGAGGATAGAGCTCAGTATTAGTGATACACTAGTATGTTTCAGTAGTGATTATTTTGGTGACTACGGTTCTGTATCACGCAGGCGATGTTATATTGACAACCTTCATTTCTTATATCTAAAGAGCTAGACGATAACAGATAATAGAGTGAATACGGTAACTGTATACCACAACGATGCGTGTTCGAATGTACATTGTCGCGTAAAATATAAAAGAAGACTATAAATGTATTACATGACGACAGTAATGTAATATTTAAATACGTATACATCGTGATAAAACATAAAAATACAGAATACGTTGTTGTTATAGTTTACACTGCAAGCGCGTACAGAAGGTAGATCTACTCATATAACATTTGATGAGCGAACTTACGTAAATATGAATTAAGTGACCTGCCTATAAAATAAATATTAGTTAAAGTAGTCATGTTAAACAGAGGAATCGTTTTGTGACTAAGCTACGTGTACGCTACAGCACGACAATCTAGACGGTATATACATTGTTTTACCATGGACAGATAATGGGGATAGGATAGTGGATGTTGGTTGATTGGTTTGTCGTTTAACGCCGCACTCAGCAATATTCCAGCTATATGACGGCGGTCTGTAAATAATCAAGTCTGGACCAGACAATCCAGTGATTATCCTGAGCATCGATCCATGCAACTGGGATCGATGACATGCATCCACCAAGTCAGGGAGCCTGACAACCCGATCCCGTTAGTCGCCTCTTTCGACAAGCATAGTCTCCTTGTACGACTAGTATGGGTTGCTGAAGACCTATTCTACCCCGGATCTTCGCGGGTCGAGTTTCTTAGGGAATGCCGCTGTGTTCGACTGTCGTGATAAATGAGCTATTCCTTGCCTATCGACTTGTAAATATAAGGATTTCCGGTGTTAAGGATAATTTGTGAATTAAAAACATGCATCAAGAAATATATGCATTGTAATATTTCAAACGTAAGTGTACCTTACGTGTTGAAAAATTAAAACCATAAGTATTAAAACTGTACTTTCAGCTGTTAATATTCTTGATTAAAACTTCAGATGTTGAATGAACTTCATCGAACTTACTTAATCTGTGTTAGTTGTTGACCTTTTATATTTTCATGACGAAATGTTTACAAAACATATTAGAATGAATTGACGTGAGGGAAGTTGGAGGGACAACGGGATAGTCTTCGTTAAATATGTGCTCCACTGTCTTCCGACAAGTTTCTTTCATCATGACACCTTAGTGAAGTACTACCATTTACGAAAACTGGTAAATCAAACTTATATATTAATAAACTGGCTGTGGCCTGTTCTTCAAGATTATCTTAGTTAATAATTATTCAGAATTGATATTCGTTAGGGATGTCCTTGACACAACTTCAGAACGATTTGTATTTACAATTTGTGATAAGAAAAGGGACGTCAAAGCTTTTATTTACATGAAGCGTAATCGTACATCAACTCGCAATACAATATTCAACTATTTTCAGAAAAATACGCGCTAGGCATGATGCGATTGTGGGAGGTAATGAGCAGTTATTACCAGACACATAAATGCAATCAAGCTCTAGTGCTCTGAAAACAGCTGATGATCTTTGTAACAGGGAATTACTGTAACAAATCTATTCCAGTATGCATCCGATGGTAACGGTAACAAACAGCTGTAGTTGCCCTGGAACGGACAGAAAAGAATGACGGAGGAGGTTTGGGGCAGTGGGCGCATTGCGTCGGTAATCACCTACGCGGATAATTCAGTTAGGCTAAAAGTTAGAAAACTGATAACAACCAAAGGATATCCAATTAAGGATGCTTGTTTGTTTGTTGTGTAATGCCACACTCATCTATATTCCAGCTATATGACGGTGATCTGTGAATAATCAAGTCTGGGCCAGACAATCCAGTGATTGACAACATGAACATCGATCTACGCAATTATGATACGATGACATCCAGCGAACCTGAACACCCGACCCCGTCAGTCGCCTTTAACGAGCATGAGTTGCTGAAGACTAATTCTAACCCGGATCTTCACGGATTCCAATTATGAGTGTGACTGACTGAGCGCATTGATAGGACAGTGCTGTATAAGGACACAGTCAGCGATGAAACATAACATCGCCGTGGCCTGTCTGGACCAGGTAAGCCAGTGGTTGATAGCATGAGCCACGATCTACGCAAACGGGGTACATTGAAAGGAAGGAATACTTGTCTGTTGAAACCCAAGTTATATATATTCAATATGTATTCAACAGACAGATTTTAGCATGGAAGCGTGTAATATCTGCTGAGTAGGACACAGTTGAGGTTCGAGAAACATAGCCATGATCAAACGCTTTGCCTTTGGGAAGGTTATGTTTCTTTCAAGTTTCACTTTTACAATCTGAAGTTGAATTTTGAACTTTGGACAGGACTTCGAGGAAGCCACATAGTCACCAGAACAGTTTGCACAATAAGTTTTTGTGTGTTGATTTACAATCTGTATTGTGCTCATCTTCACCACATTGATTACAGATCTTGCGTTGGATGCATGATTGTGCACCGTGCCCAAACTGCTAGCATTTGTAACATCGAAGTGGGTTTGTGATGTATCGATGCACTTCTATGTTAAAATATCGTGCTTTTATATTTTTTGACGAGTTGGCCTTGGAAGTGTCATGAGTGAAGTATTTGAGTTGAAGATTGCATTATCTCTATTGTACGTGAAACGTTTGACGTGTGTAACTCCCTTACCTTTCAGTTCATCAGCTATTTCAATTTCTGTCATATCAGGGAGACGATTTTACTTTTTTCTGATAATACCTTTGTTAGAAATTAGAGTTTTGTTAGGTATAACCAAAACTGGAGTAGACACTAATGTTTGTCAGCTTTACACTCAACCGGCAGGAATCCAGATCTATTTTTTGGACATCCTGCAAATGTTCAGCAATACCATAGTGCCTTAAAAAGCAAATGGAATAACATTCAAAGGTGTACCACCAGTGTGTGTAACCACTAAAATTCTAGACAAACTAGTAAAGAATTCCTCAGGATAGTAGTCTCCTCATCTGAGGAATCTTTTTATGCAGGTTGTTTTTGCTTGTGCCATTTTGAAGTTGGAAATGGTTGACCATCTCAGCGCTCCACCCTCCACGGAGCATCACAGGGACAATGCTATAAGCCAGTGGATCTCCAACTGGCAGCACCACGGATACTGGAATGGTATACTGAAGCAGACGAGTTAAGTACAAGTTAATTAGCCCACCAGATTGGCCCAGGAGACACCACCGTCTGGGCACACGACTCCGGGCATCTGCAATCGAGTTTTATTACATAAACAATTGGGCCAATACCTTAAGTATAAGTCAGACTCCCCTTCTCTGCAGACACATAACATTGGGTTGCCCAATTCGGTCGCCTTTTACGACCAGCAATGGGGTGCTCGGGACACATTCTACCTTGGGTCCCAAAAGGGGGTTCTATACCCTAACAATACAGCCACCTGTTATAGTATGAAACAGTTGTACAATGGATATGTTGCTCAACGGTTCTGTCAATAAAATCAAACGAAATTATACTATAAAGGATCACTGTTGAAAATTCTCGATGCAGTCAAGTTGGATGATTTGGGTTTATGAGTAGAGACTTTCGCAATATTCCAGCAATATCACGGCATGGTAGGCCACAATGTGGAGAATCGAACCAGGACATTCGCCGTGAGGAATCCTTACTAAACAGTAAGTTGACCAATGAAATGCCTCTGTCAGCTTGACCTTCAGTACGCTTTCCTAAATTTTCTTTCCCAAATTTACTTTCCCAAACTGCTAATGAGCAATATGTACAACAACCTATTCGAAATACTATCAAATGCTAAACGTCTGAAGTATCTCCAGCAATTCATGATGTTATTTAGAAAAAAAGTAAATGTCCCTTACATTTTCTGTTGCAAAATACAAGCACAAACAATGATATTCACACAAAATGTAGTATATTACGGACACAAGGAAAATAATATCATGCCATCCTGACATGGATCATGGATCAGCATATTGTTATTGTTTAAATGATATTTTGGACAGCCACGTACATGTATACCGAAAACGAACGATTCCCGCTTGCACCAAGATAGGATGAGAAAAGCATAAGATTGGCAGTAGTATGAAATACTCTCATTTTTGAATTTTTAACTGTTTACATTTATCCCTGGAAGCGTATATCTATTTGATACAAGAGCAGTGATAAAATATTTCATGTAAGGTCACCATATGTTTAACCCAAGTCTATAAAGAAAGGATCACAAGAACTAAATATTCACTTTTGTTGAATTAAGCAAGTACATGCATGTACATTATTTTATCTTATAACTGCATTTTTTATCCGGGGACCATATACTAATATAAAAACTGATGGAATTCATGATTCACTGTCACGTTGTCAACGGGCGAATACAAATCCAAACGGACTCACACCAGAAATGGAAACAAGATCAATAAATTTTACCGAAGCACATCGTGTGTCATAATTGTTATGAACCGGGTGTTATTGTTTTGTTTTTAGAAAACTCAATTTTGGTTTCCAACACGCAGAGGACATTGAAAGCAAAATGCACTGATGACGTTTTCTAAATGCTCAGTTTTATCATGTCTGACTTGTCCACGTGTGCACCACACGACAAGCCCTGGACCTGATGTACCGTTGGTGTACACATCCTATAACTGGGTGCACGTGAATTGAAAACATATATATGTATGTCACATTCTGGACCAGAAAAATGAGTTATCTTTATTATGAACAACCGTCACATGCCGTCGGAGTACGATGGCGTGCAATGGACCCATGCAATCAATATAGGTATGATATAGGCAGGGAATATATACACTGAAAGGCAAAGGAAACGTCATGTGGATGTATCATATAAATATCTTTATTGTCAAATGCTTATATGTGTAAGTCGGTGAAAGTCGGTGTTTGACCCACATGAAATTAACACTCTGGGGAATGTTTTTGCGAATTGTGAATTTGGGGAGGCACCAGAAGACATCACAGCTGGGGTTCAAAATGAGTACCTGGTGTGGCCACCACGGGCGTTGACAACAGCCACACATCTCCTGTACATGGAGTGGACTAGCCTGTTGATGAAGGCCATTGGGATATGGGCCCATGTCTTCAGGAACGCTACACGCAGTTCTGCTGCAGTTGTCGGCCTTAGGCGTACGTCGTTGAGTCGGCGTTGGATCTCATCCCACAAGGGCGTTGTCTTGCTGAAAGGTGTGGTTTTGATGATGGGCAAAAAAGGCACGATATGGGGTCTGAGGACTTGGTAAATGTTGCGGAGAGCTGTGATGCCATTACCCCTGCCTGAAAGAACACAGGTCCCACTCCTGGTTCAGTCCGATTCCACCCCAAACCATGATGCTTGGGCCGCCCCACGGGTCTCGTTCCATAACGCAAGCATCAGCAAAACGTTCGCCCCTCCTTCGCCAGACCCTGACTCTGCCATCCACCGTTGAAACACAGTAGCGACTTTCATCAGTGAAGATTGTTCTTCTCCATTGCTGCTGACGCCAATTTTGATGCTGCCTGGCCCATTGCAGTCGGGCCTGTCGGTGACGATCTCTCAGGATGGGTACACGAGCAGGACGGTGGCACGAGATGTTGTTGGCAGTTACGCGACGTCGGACTGTACGATCACTGATGGCACGCTGGTGGTTGCCAATGGTTTGCCGAGCTGTTTCAGTGGCCAGATGTTGGCGTATCATGTACCGATCTTGTCTGGGAGTAGTGATTCTAGGACGACCACTACGCGATCGGTCGTCGGTGGTGTTGGTGGTGTTGTGGCGATGTTGCAAACGATATATCGTTCTGACGTTGACATTGAATGCATATGCAACGACCTGTGCACTCTGGCCTGCTTGCAGTCTTCCGATCGCTTGTTGTCTGGACTTTAAGGCAACAAAAAGAAGCAGTAGAACGATAAATTAGTTTATTGACCACATAACATGTAACTGCCAGTGTCTGTTAAGTTTTATCAGAATTTTCAGAAGTGTATATACCACAGTCAGAAATACTTCAGCTAAAACACGATGACCTGTAAATAATCTATATCGGTTAAAGCAGTGACTGACTGTCGCATGAACAACAGACCACGCCATCTGGGTGTGATACCCCTCAGTTACACACATTTGGACAACCCGATCCGTGTTTTAGTCGGTTTGGTTTGGTTTGGTTTGGTTTGTTTGTTGTCTAAAGCCGCACTTTTGAATACGATGACATGCATCAACCAAGTCAGCGAGCCTGACCATCCGATCCCGTTAGTCGCCTCTTACGACAAGCATAGTCGCCTGTTACGTTTTAGTCGGATAATGGTTGTTAGGTATCGAATTTGATGTGAGGTGACATTGGGTTTAACGTCGCGTTCAATAGTAATGCATTTGTACAGCGACGTGTGTGTGTGTGTGTGTGTGTGTGTGTGTGTGTGTGTGTGTGTGTGTGTGTGTGTGTGTATTGCTGTTTGAACTAGTCCGTACAATTGCCGATTTTAGAGTGCTTGTCCACTGAGATGCCATGCCGCAGTTTAACATAAATACTCCACTCAGACACAGTATATTGCCTCCGAGCAGAGCAGTCCTTGTTTAGGCATTTTATGCCCAGCAGCAGGCAAGGTAATAACAGTACCATCTTTTCCGCTCTCCGGGCAGACGCTCTATCTACTAGACCAGTAAGGATTTGAACGATATTGAAAGACAGATTTCGGAACAATGTCTGTGAAGGTCGCCAATCACAATGATCAAAGGTATTAAATCTGCAAAGTTGATAGTCTGTATCACAGTCCGTCAACCATATTATGTCCCATTCCGCCCAGTCCTTACTATAATGCTGTAGCCCTAACAGAAGCAAATTCAGATTTTCTTCAGGTCCAAGCTGAATCTTCAATTTCAATGGGATTCCTTTCGAATTGAAAAGGAGTTGTTTATTTCTATCAAAATTATATATTTTTAGAGAGTAGGCGTTAGTCTATCAAGTAAAGCACAGTTAAATTTAGTCTTTTTACCTGACGTAATGAAGGTGAGTGATCTAAACTCAAGTACCTCACGTAGCTCACAGCAGTCTTGTAAAATTGGTACCATCCAAGTTAATGAACCACGGGTTTGTCTTGCCGGCCATCACACGCGGATGTCGTCAAACCCCAGACTGTGCTACAACAGACCCTTCAACTGGAATTAATTCTTATTCTAGACAGTGACTAACTCCTTTTATCTAAAGGCTTGCATTTCTGCATCGAGAGAAGGGCTGAGACATTGTATAGACTGCGAGACTACAGACACGAATTACAAAGCTTCTGTAAATACTGTACTGCACGCTTAGAAAGCCAGGACCGTCAATGCGTAATGCTTATAAGATCAGTGTAAGTTGCCGTCATGCGTGCCTTGCATATTATCCAAATGCTACATGGATTAGCCTTGTGTTATGGTTCAACGTCTTGACTATTTTATTTGTATCTTATCAGTATTTGTTATGCCACAGAATGTTGAAATCTTAAAAATACAAGGTATCTGAAGATCTGTGATCACAGTGCACTGAATCATGTTTAAAGAAAACAAACACATAATCGGAAAATTATACCATTGCCATAATGGGAATTCCGGGGTTTACAGGTAGAATTCATGAATTGTATCCTTAAGATTAACTTGACAGGACAAACAGGTGTCCTTTCAAACATAGTATTTTGGAGTGCATGTATCTTTGATAGTGGCATTCTATGATTAATTTAAACAATCTAAAGTCACATACGAGTTGCAATTAATTAGAGTTTTACGGTATAATGTGGAATTTGTTTCAACACAAGAAGGGTCTAATTTATCAGTAGATCAATTAGCTAAAATGTACTTGCTTGCCAGGCTTCAGTTTCAAAGAAACAGAACAAGACATATTAAAAAGATGTTAATGACATATTCGTATCTTTATATATATTTTTATGAAACTATATGGGGCGGTCGGGTAGCCTAGTGTTTAAAGCGTTCGCTCGTCACGCCGAAGACCCGGGTTCGATTTCCGACATGGATACAATGTGTGAATCCCATTTCTGGGGTACCCCGCCGTGATATTGCTGGAATATTGCAAAAAACGGCATAAAACCATACTCACTCACTCATTATGAAACTATAGAAATATATAACCATTTAAAGAATGACCGTATGAAAGAAACACTGAAGGAAGGTTGGGAAACCTTTGGAAGGGCCAGCCGTCCAAATATGGCCACACAAAGGAATCGAGTCAAGCAAGCAAATATCATTGGAAATATTTGATGAGATGACTTTAACCAATTTTTGTCCTTATGTGAACATGTAATGTATTCATTCACATTAACACACCAAATGGTTTACACAATACATTTCTGAAGATATTTCTGACATATTCTTGTGTTTCTAGGTTCAACAGAAGTGCCTTATTTCTTGAATCAAATCTAGTTACTCTGACATTCAAAGGGTAATATGAATGTCTATGAGCTCAATCTAGCCTTGAATATTTCGTACTGCCAGAGGCCTCCATCCCTGCCATTTATCAAAGCGATGAACGGTGATTTCCATACAAATGTGACACGGATCAATACATGGCACATGTAGTTTCTTTGCTGGAGAAGATAAACTTCGCATATTTATCCTGCTGTATTCATTGCAGCAGAAGACGTGATTCTATATAAAGAGTTCGTCCCAGACATTATTTTGCCTTGTCCTAAGTATATCAGATTAGCAAAAGTGTGTGTGTTAGTGTCGCCGCATCTGGTGGATGAACTGGGGATTATTACCTCACGTTGACAATAGTCGTAATAGTTCTGCATTTTACGTGTTCTAGATGGAGGTTACCTATTTGTATGCTGGATGTGTTTTGGCGGATAATGATGTTATCAGGGGTCAGACTTGGGCTTAGTCCAGACAGAGCAATTATGTTGTTTCATATTTTCACAGTATTTATATTAGGATATGGGAATGTTTGCTGACCGGAGACATTGAGGCAATGCATTTAGAATTCATCTTTCCGTTGGCTGTTTGTGCACCGTATCTGGGATGTATTGCCGGTTCTATTATTGTGGAGATATGGGGCTGTGGGAAAGATGCCTTAAATATTGACCCAATATGTGCTTTTGTTCTTTTCGTGACGTGGGAAGGATCCACCATTGGGACTTTGTGATTGTTTTTATGTTTTTCAATCTTTCTTTTTCCCAGCAGCTTACATCTTCCTGGTGTTATATGCATCGAGCTTGCAATTTGTGATATCGATTTTTTTGAAACTCACATCGTGTGTCATAGTTGTAATGAACAAGGTGTTTTTATTTTGTTGTTTTTAGAAATATGAGTTGTTGTTCCTAAGTCACATGCGCATATTCGCGTGTACACATGCGTATGTAATTTGAAGAATATCTCGGCTTTTAGGAGTAACTCTGTAAAGCATAATTCCTTGAAAACGGACATCGAGCACTAAAAAATAGACGTACATCGGATGTCGAAATCTAACCCCATACAATGGTTCCTCAATGTTATCCGTCGATAATGGCCACTAAACGTCACTATCCTTCAATATTGCAAACAAGTTTGTACTGCCCGGGACATAACTTTTGTACATTGTCCTTTGGACATTGAAGAAATAGTACACTAGTAATAACGATACCGAGCAGTTAGCATCTGAAAGCTGGAGGGATTTATACTTTAACATGACTGAAATTATACACTTACACTGTCTGGGTCGGCACACACTGAAACAGCGGCACCAGTTTAGCTAAGCAAAAAAGAGAGAGTATTTTAACACACACTACTGACCGGATCAGAGCAGCAGTTAAGAAAAGATACTAGGCTTGACGGTAATACAATCCAATTGGCCAAAGATGTTAGAAGTGTAGGGAATGCCAGGTGTAAATTACAGTAGATCGACTGATAACTGACCCACATATTATGGATAGGAAAATGCATGATGATAAAAGTGTACATCTATGAGAGAGGGAGATGCGTGATGATGATGGTGTACATCTATGAGAGAGGAACATGCGTCACGATAATGGTGTACGTCTATGAAAGAGGAAGATGCGTGATAATAATGGTGTACATCTATGAGAGAGGTAAATGCGTGATGATAATGGTGGACATCTATAAGAGAGGAAGTTGCGTGATGATAATGGTGTTGGTTGGTTGGTTTGTTGTTTAACGCCGCACTCAGCAATATTCCAGCTATATGACGGCGGTCTGTAAATAATCGAGTCTGAACCAGACAATCCAGTGATTGATATCATGAGCATCGATCCACGCAATTGGGATCAATGACATGCATCAACCAAGTCAGCGAGCCTGACCACTCGATCCCGTTAGTCGCCTTTTACGACAAGCATAGTCACCTTTTACGGCAAGCATGGGTTGCTGAAGACCTATTTTACCCCGGAATCTTCACGGGTCGATGATAATGGTGTACATCTATGAGATAATGGTGTACATCTATGAGATAATGGTGTACATCTATGAGAGAAAACTATTGAAAATGAGAGTAAATGGATACTCGGACCATGACATTTCCCATGTGACAGGGCAGCAAGCAGCAATAATCTCAGTTTGAGCGAGTTAATGTTGGTTACCATAATATTGAAATACAAAACTCCTACGCGATTGATTTATGCAGTGCTGCTTCAGTTTTGGGTCTACCGTAGGCGTAAACATCCTATTAGTAGAAGTGAACCAGAAAAACGTATGCAATCATGTTCCAACATTTAGGCGTAATTGGCTGATGGTTCTCCGCTAATTCAGCAGTTGTTGAATAGCCTTCACAAGGATATACCATACATCGCAAAGCCAGACCATCCGCTCACCATTTGAGTCGGATAGGTGTTGTTAGACATGTGAGTGTACTTGCTGATATAGGTAATTGAAGTAAATTGAATTACAGATTATGAAACAATGAATATGAAGGACTCCAATCATCATCATCATCATCATCAAAAGTATCAAATATATCCAAGTGAATAGTCTGAATCACAATTCCAGGAACATATTATGTTCCCTTCTGTCAAGCTCTTACTGAAATGCTTAAGCCCTAACCTATAGCAAATCATGAGATTTCCACAGCGCCGAGCTTAATCTTCAATTTTACTGGGATGGCTGGAATTTAAATGGAATTGTTTATTTCTATCCAAGTAATATATTTTCAGAGACTAGGCTTCAGTCTACCAAGTAAAGTAAGTTCAACTAAATTTATAGACCTGACGTGATGACGGAACGTGATCTAAACTTTAGAAGCTCACGTAGCTCACAGCAGTGTTGTAAAATTGGTACCATCCAAGTTAATGAACCACGGGTTTGTCTTGCCGGCCATCACACGCGGATGTCGTCAAACCTCAGACTATGCTACAACAGACCCTTCAACTGGAATTAATTCTTATTCTAGACAGTGACTAACGCCTTTTATCCAAAGGCTTGCATTTCTGCATCGAGAGAAGGGCTGAGACATTGTATAGACTGCGAGACTACAGACACGAATTACAAAGCTTCTGTAAATACTGTACTGCACGCTTAGAAAGCAAGGACCGTCAATGCGTAATGCTTATAAGATCAGTGTAAGTTGCTGTCATGCGTGCCTTTCATATTATCCGAATGCTACATGGATTAGCCTTGTGTCATGGTTCAGTGTCTTGACTATTTTACTTGAATCTTATCAGTATTTGTTATGCCACAGAATGTTGAAATCTTAAAAATACAAGGTATCTGAAGATCCGTGATCACAGTGCACTGAATCATGTTTAAAGAAAACAACCACATAATCGGAAAATAATATCATTGCCATAATGGGAAATCCGGGGTTTAAAGGTAGTTTTCATGAATTGTATCCTTAAGATTAACTTGACAGGACAAACAGGTGTCCTTTCAAACATAGTATTTTGGAGTGCATGTATCTTTGATAGTGGCATTCTATGATTAATTTAAACAATCTAAAGTCACATACGAGTTGCAATTAATTAGAGTTTTACGGTATAATGTGGAATTTGTTTCAACACAAGAAGGGTCTAATTTATCAGTAGATCAATTAGCTAAAATGTACTTGCTTGCCAGGCTTCAGTTTCAAAGAAACAGAACAACACATGTTTAAAAGAAGCTAATGACATATTCGTATCTTTATATATATTTTTATGAAATTATAGAAATATATAACGACTTAAAGAATGACCGTATGAAAGAAACACTGAAGGAAGCTTGGGAAATCTTTGGAAGGGCCAGCAGTCCAAATATGACCACACAAAGGAATCGAGCCAAGCAAGCAAATATCATTGGAAATATTTGATGAGATGACTTTAACCAATTTTTGTCCTTATGTGAACATGTAATGTATTCATTCACATTAACACATCAAATGGTTTACACAATACATTTCTGAAGATATTTCTGACATATTCTTGTGTTTCTAGGTTCAACAGAAGTGCCTTATTTCTTGAATCAAATCTAGTTACTCTGACATTGTAAGGGTAATATGAATGTCTATGAGATCAATCTAGCCTTGAATATTTCGTACTGCCAGAGGCCTCCATCCCTGCCATTAATCAAAGCGATGAACGGTGATTTCCATACAAATGTGACACGGATCAATACATGGCACATGTAGTTTCTTTGCTGGAGAAGATAAACTTCGCATATTTATCCTGCTGTATTCATTGCAGCAGAAGACGTGATTCTATATAAAGAGTTCGTCCCAGACATTATTTTGCCTTGTCCTAAGTATATCAGATTAGCAAAAGTGTGTGTGTTAGTGTCGCCGCATCTGGTGGATGAACTGGGGATTATTACCTCACGTTGACAATAGTCGTAATAGTTCTGCATTTTACGTGTTCTAGATGGAGGTTACCTATTTGTATGCTGGATGTGTTTTGGCGGATAATGATGTTATCAGGGGTCAGACTTGGGCTTAGTCCAGACACAGCAATTATGTTGTTTCATATTTTCACAGTATTTATTTAGGATATGGGAATGTTTGCTGACCGGAGACATTGAGGCAATGCATTTAGAATACATCTTTCCGTTGGCTGTTTGTGCACCGTATCGGGGATGTATTGCCGGTTCTATTATTGTGGAGATATGGGGCTGTGGGAAAGATGCCTTAACTATTGACCATATATGTGGTTTTGTACTTTTCGTGACGTGGGAAGGATATTGACGTGGCCTTTTCAAAATCTTGGATCTACCATTGGGACTTTGTGACTTGTTTTTATGTTTTTCAATCTTTCTTTTCCCCAGCAGCTTACATCTTCCTGGTGTTATACACATCGAGCTTGCAATTTGTGATATCGATTTCTTTGAAACTCACATCGTGTGTCATAGTTGTTATGAACAAAGTGTTTTTGTTTTTTGTTTTTAGAAATATGAGTTGTTGTTCCTAAGGCACATGCGCATATTCGCGTGTACACATGCGTATGTAATTTGAGGAACATCTCGGCTTTTAGGAGTAACTCTGTAAAGCATAATTCCTTGAAAACGGACATCGAGCACTAAAAAATAGACATACATCGCACGTCGAAATCTAACCCCATACAATGGTTCATCAATGTTGTCCGTCGATAATGGCCACTAAACGTCACTGTCCTTGAATATTGCAAACAAGTTTGTACTGCCCGGGACATAACTTTTGTACATTGTCCTTTGGACATTGAAGAAATAGTACACTAGTAATAACGATACCGAGCAGTTAACATCTGATAGCTGGAGGGATTTATACTTTAACATGACTGAAATTATACACTTACACTGTCTGGGTCGGCACACACTGAAACAGCGGCACCAGTTTAGCTAAGCAAAAAAGAAAGAGTATTTTAACACATTTTACTGACCGAATCAGAGCAGCAGTTAAGAAAAGATACTAGGCTTGACGGTAATACAATTTTATAGGCCAAAGATGTGAGATGTGTAGTGAATGCCAGGTGTAAATTACAGTAGATCTACTGATAACTGACCCATACGTTATGCATAGGAAAATGCATTATGATAATAGTATACATCTATGAGAGAGGAAGATGCGTGATTATGATGGTGTACATCTATGAGATGGAACATGAGTGATGATAATGGTTTATATCTGTGAGAGAGGAAGATGCGTGACGATAATGGTGTACATATATGAAAGAGGAAGATGCGTGATGATAATGGTGTACATCTATGAAAGAGGAAGATGCGTGATGATAATGGTGTACATCTATGATAGAGGAAGATGCGTGATAATAATGGTGTACATCTATGAGAGAGGAAGATGCGTGATAATAATGGTGTACATCTATGAGAGAGGAAGATGCGTGATGATAATGGTGTACATCTATGAGAGGAAGATGCGTGGTGATAGTGGTGTACATCTATGAGAGAGGAAGATGCGTGATGATAATGGTGTACATCTATGAGAGAGGAAAATGCGTGATGATAATGGTGTACGTCTATGAAAGAGGAAGATGCGTGATAATAATGGTGTACGTCTATGAGAGAGGAAGATGCGTGATGATAATGGTGTACATCTATGAGAGAGGAAGATGCGTGATGATAATGGTGTACGTCTATTTGAGAGGAAGATGCGTGATAATAATGGTGTACGTCTATGAGAGAGGAAGATGCGTGATGATAATGGTGTACATCTATGAGAGAGGAAGATGCGTGATGATAATGGTGTACATCTATGAGAGAGGAAGATGCGTAATGATAATGGTGTACGTCTATTTGAGAGGAAGATGCGTGATGATAATGGTGTACATCTATGAGAGAGGAAGATGCGTGATGATAATGGTGTACATCTATGAGAGAGGAAGATGCGTGATGATAATGGTGTACATCTATGAGAGAGGAAGATGCGTGATGATAATGGTGTACATCTATGAGAGAGGAAGATGCGTGATGATAATGGTGTACGTCTATTTGAGAGGAAGATGCGTGATGATAATGGTGTACATCTATGAGAGAGGAAGATTCGTGATGATAATTGTGTACATGCACGCAATTGGGATAGATGACATGCATGAACCAAGTCAGCGAGCCTGACCACCCGATCCCGTTAGTCGCATCTTACTAAATGATGTTACTTTGACCATGATAATAATTCCTTCACAATAACCTTAAAAGGAATATACCATACGTCACAAAGCCTGACCATCCGCTCACCATTTTAGTCGGATGTGTGTTGTTAGACATTTGAGTGTACTTGCTGATAAAGGTATATGAACTATATTGAATGACAGATTATGAAACAATGAATATGAAGGACTCCAATCATCATCATCATCATCATCATCAAAAGTATCAAATATATCCAATGAATAGCCTGTATCACAGTTCCAGAAACATATTATTTTCCCTTCTGTCCAGCGCTTACTGTAATGCTAAAGCCTACATCTAGAGATTTCCACAGGTCCAAACTTAATCTTCCATATCACTGGGATCCCCTTTTGAATTTAGATGGAATTGTTCGTTTCTATCAAAATTATATATTTTCAGAGACAAGGCTTCAGTCTACCAGGTAAAGCAAGTTCAAATTAATTTATTGACCTAACGTGATGACGGAACGTGATATATATACTTAAGAAGCTCACGTAGCTCACAGCAGTCTTCTAAAATTGGTACCATCCAAGTTAATGAACCGCAGGTTTGTCTTGCCGGCCATCATACGCGGATGTCGTCAAACCTTAGACTATGCTGTAAGAACCGTGACGATCCGGGTAGTACCGGTCTTCAGCAACCCATGCTTGCCGTAAAAGGTGACTAGGCTTGTCGTAAGAGGCGACTAACAGGATCGGGTGGTCAGGCTTGACCGGGTTGATGCATGTCATCGATCCCGATTGCGTGGATCGATGCTCATGATATTAATCACTGTATTGTCTGGTCCAGAGACTTATTCACAGACCGCCGTCATATAGCTGCAATATTGCTGAGGGTGGCGTGAAACAAAAAACCAACCAACCAACCAACCAAACAATTATGCTAGAATAGACCCTTCAACTGGAATTATTCTTACTCTAGACAGTGACTAACACCTTTTGTCCTGAGGCTTGCATTTCTGCATCCAAAGAAGGGATGAGACGTTGGATAGATGACGAGACTACAGACACGAATTACACAAGCTTCTGTAAATACTGTACAGCACGCTTAGAAAGCCACAACCGTCCATGCGTAATGCTTATAAAATCAGTCACGCGTGCCTTGCATATTATCCAAATGCTTCAATGCTGTGTGGCATGATTCAATGTTTTGTCAATTTTATATGAATCTTGTCGGTATTTGTTATCCCATAGAATACGGAAATTTGAAAACTCAATGTATCTTACAATCTGTAATTACATTGGACTGAATCATGTTAAAAAAACCCAGCCAAATAATCGGAAAATTATACCATTAGCATAGTGAAGTCCAGGTTTAAAGGTAAAATTCAGGAATAGTGACCGACTTAGAGCTATCCCCAGTAACCCAAAACTGTCATTTGTACAATTATCCAACGAAACATCCCAAAAATTACGCTCAATAGTACCAAGTGACAACAACAGATATTTTTAATTAAATCCGCCGTTCCAATACGATCCGGGCTACGACTCGTCGATGCCATGTTCAATAAGCAGGTAGTGACCGAAGCCTGACCCCTGTCATTGTAATCATAGTTCAATGCCCGGACCAGGCACTGATAAACGGATTTGGTCCCAATAAAGACATAACAATCAGTATACATGTAAGTAATAAATACTCACTCACCTATTGGATAGATATATATTTATACTACCTTAGTTTGGCATATTTGGGCTTTTAGGTTATGTGCAACTCCCGTCAATGGGGAATATTTAATACAATACAATTTCAAGTGAGCCGGTTGGCATGTGCTTGTTTTAATTTATAATGCTATGATCATGAACAGATAAAAAGACAAACAATCATTCATTTGACAACAAATCGTTATCATGTGGGTTTTTTTCACTTTCGACAAAAATCAAGATTTCCACATGCATGTCACTTAAAATTAAGCAATGGAGGAAGGGAGTGAGGGGAAAGTCGATAGCCGATCTTTGATTGGAGAACAGAATACTTTTTTCGGTCGCTCACATACAATCACTTTTCACAGCAAATGTTATCGGGACATCTCGTATCTCCAGCAACGGATATATTTTGTAACACTATGTACTTCACACTGAACTACACGACAAAGTGCTAACGACAATATTCATTTCTCTCTTAGCCATGACTATATTAGAATTCTGATCCCCAAAAGGATTTATCTCAGCGCTAACGCCTATCCTCGACGTATTAATGATGACCGTGGCGCAAGGAGAATGGCGTGGGAGGAGAACTGAGCAGGTTTAAACAGGGCAGTTGTTGCGCTTCGACAATCATAACTCATATAATTCAACTATAGGCCTAAGTTACTTAAAATAGTCGCGGCGCTAGAGTTCAATAACAGAACATTAAGTTTTATGGATGTGTCATGGATGAAATATTGATCTCAGGAAAGGTCGACAGGAAACATCCCTCAAACCGTGACAAGGTATTGTACAGATTTCAGGGGTATGGACTGAGAGCGAGACCTGACAAGTGGCCATTAATGAAGAACTCTGTTGTGTATATGGATTGAGAAACTCAGCTGACGGCAAACAAAACACAGAAAGGAAAAGGTGGAAGCAATGAAGAAATCACCAATTCCACACAATCTACACGAGTTGACGTGATCCCCAAGTTCACCCCAAATTTGTCACCATTCCATTAAATTAACTTCTAGGAGTACATAGCATGGAATCTGATAAAGGAATGGAATGAGTGTTCAAGAGTGCCAAATATGCAATCACATCTGAAAAACTACCATTGTTACTTGCAGTAGAAGCATTACCTTATGGTCTAGGCACTACAATTATGTAAGAACACAGGGACAATCATACCTCCTAAGTTCAACTATAGACCTAAGTTACTTGAAATAGTCGTAGCGCTTGAGTTTAATGAAAGAACATTAAGTTTGATGGATGTGTCTTGTGTTGTGCATAGGTACGCAAGCACTTCATCATGTGAATATGTGTACTCCAAAACAATGTGTATCTATTTACAAAAGCAGATGACATCCATATGACGCACGTTCTTCGGTGTGGTATCAAGCAGAAAACACATACCTGTTTATGCACAATGTGTGGGTGGCGGGTACGACTAGTAAGGCAAGACATGTTTTCCCTTTTCCCCTGTTGTCACCATTGATTTTCAATGATAAACTTATATAATTTTCACCACAATTTTGTCGTTTACGCCAAATGGAATCTGCATCGTCCGATTATTAAGACAGGTTACTTCCTGCCCTTGACGTTTTACATATCCTTGTATGCCTATCAATTCTAAATAGCTTTTGAAAAGTTGAGCATATTCTTCAAAGGTAATATCGACTTGTCAGATGAGACCTCGCTAATTTTAACACAAATGTTTTCGAATAAAACGATTCGAACTACCAATATCTATACACGTGTACATAGTATTGATACTAACCTTTGACTGTACATGTTGAAACTGTGACATTATCTATGTCGTATATCTAAAAGGTGTAAAGGTTAAGGTCGTTCGTAATTGTTGTTTTTGAATTGAATTCTGTTTATTTGTAGGTGAATAATTCTTCCATTGACGTACGTGGTAAATCATGACATGAGCGCCTCTTATTGTACATACTGCGTGATACATGTTATGTTGAAACGTGTTGTTTTTTTTCCTTAAGCGAGACTTTATCCTTGCATTGGAGAAATTCAATTCAAGTCTGTTCAGTGTGAAGAACGAGATAGGATTGGTTTCCGGTGGTCTACCAATACAAAGTAAAAGTATAAAAGTGTAAATTGATCAGTCAAATTGGTATGTGCGGTCACTGTGATAATACCACACTTTTGGACATTTCTGACTTTACCCTTAACCATGAAAGGATGAGATAAGCCTAATAACGTGCATGGTGAAAATGAAGGTTAGTTACGGAATGAGCGATAAATTTGGTCCTCGTGTCTTTTGTACGACCACGCAATCACATTTTGTCTACAAGAATATCGCTGTTAGACAAAAACAATACGTCATAGGAAACTTCAGTAAAGAAAAAGGTTCAGAGAATATGTAATTTAATTAAATCGAGTATATCCTTACGAAGAAGTACAGTTTCCTATTCTATAATAGTTTAACACTTTAGATGCCGATTGTCAGTTCAAATCTTAGTGAGTTAGGTTCGACGCTATTTTTGAACAGAACTTCAGTTGTATCATTTTGTTTGTTTGTTGCTTAACGTCGCCCTCAGCAATATTCCATTTATATTTTGACGATCTGAAACTGATCGAGTCTGGACCACACAATTCAACTGTATCAAATGATGTCAGTTAAACATGTGAGGAAAAACTCGAAGTGGTGATAAACGGCATCAGGCATTACCCATAGATCCTAACACGCCAAAGGGATGCAACCCTACGCATGCACTCTCGCATCCAGACATTTTTCTGAATTCATGAAATATCGATGTTATTTAAAGAATATTTCCTTTTTTAAACTTGGTATTTCGATGTGTTAGAGGCTTAACTAGATATCTCCAAATTTTATGTTCCCAAGAAATTGAGGTTGAAAGTTCACGTGTATGTGAAAAGTCACATACATACATTATCTTCATCGTAATGCTATTATAATCTTGTGCAGAAAATACTATTTTGTGAAAACCGAAAAAGCAGCCAAATACATAGTTAATTATGTAATCAAAACTCGTGATACAGATCTGGTATGTCACCAGACGCACACAAGGACAGCAAATCTTTCTTTTTAGAATCGGCTAAAGGAAGTTTTTTCGTGAAACAATGTTTCAAGTTTCTTTGAACCAATGAAAGATCTACCGCGTCGAGATAATTTCTAAATTCCTTATCCGCGAAACCTTTTTGAAGTACATACTATCTGCTTCCTCTTTTCTGAACTGTAGCCAGTTCATTTTTAACCTTTCACATGCTTCTCCCACTTCTATCCATCTTGGTGTTTTTCATTTGCTTTGCTTATTTTCTTGAAATCCCAAAAGTGTGTGTTTGAGGGGGAATACCTTGTATAGTTAACACTGACGTGTCATTTGGATGACACTATCCCATGGGCACTGGGACTGCACCGATGTTCTATTTTTAGCATATTCAATGGCAGACTGCATTGAGTCGCATTCCATCTGTGACCTTTATCTGGGGAATGTTTGTTACTACATGATGCAACGCTGCAGGAGTATGCAGGTTTCGATTCTGACCAGAATTCTCCAAAGAGAGGGTCAAGGATGAACGATACAAATAAAAACAGGTTGATATTTCGGGTGAATCCCGTTGGCATTTAGTCTGGCACGTTATTGTGTCCCTTGTTGTCACCGAGGGGTAGATTGAGAGATTGTATGGATTTCGTTTCCTTCTGTAGAAAACTTGACAAACAGACAAATCTACATTATGTACAAAATACAGCTTGTAGGTCAAATGTAGCGACACTGAAAGTGTTCAGTGATTGAGCTTTCTGTCCGAGCCTGCCCCTTTCGTTTTTTATGTTCTTCATCTTCTTTCTGGAGAATGACATTGACGTCGCACTTGGCTGCTAGCTCCTGGTTGAACCTGCAGCACAATACACACAGATCCTTCTCAGGTTTATGGAATGAAAGATACTATTTTTCTGACAATATTTTTACTATGTGGGTGAGTGAGTGAGTGACAGGCTTGGTACATTTCTTTTCGCAATCCTTTTTTGTACAATGCATGCATATTGTTAACACTGAGCCCTTGATCAAGATATTTGCGATAAGAATATTTTCTAGTGTAGTGAGGATCCACTGATGGAAATGATTCTAATGTGTTTTTTCATTTCTTGTCTGTAATATGGACTGGTTTTGTTTCTAGGCGAATGGCGACTACGCTCTTCTCCTTCAACAAAAGAACAATGTCCACTCTATTGCAGTGCATGTTCGATTTGTGACACTCGAAAAGAGTTTTTTTCTGATGACGTTTTGATTCTTGCACCATCTACAGAGGGGATAAACGATATTGGTATGTTTTGTTTCTTAGAAACAGGCTTGTTAACGTCCCCTGAGACGGTTATTGTTGCTTTCTCCGTAGTATTTGCACACACGAAGTCTTATTTCCTTTCATATTAGTCGAGGACATAAAATTCATCAAATAGCTCATTGAGCTTTTCTTCTCGTATGTGTTGCGAACACTAGAATTTACAGCTGAAGTAGTCGACAGGCTGCATGTCCTTTGCCGTTTTTACTGTCCATTTGTATGTGTGTACTCTTGGCCAGGCAACTTTAATTTTTCGTTCCTCTTTCAGTTAACAACATTCTGGCTTCTTTTCCCGACAAGAAGTTTTTGGCGGTCACGTAAACAATGCTCTTTTTCTTGGTGTTGGCAACTTTACTGTTTTCCTGTTGTGCCAAGACACTGCGTGCTTGGTGACGGCGACATAGATTGCTGGTAATCGTGAGATGTTACATCGTCAACAGCTGTATTGCCTGTAGATATGATGGACAGCACTAACTCCTCTGCAATTTCATTGTTGTATACACCAGATTGAGACTGGCACAATGATGCCGCTTCGTCTATAACTTTATCTGGATACCTCCTCATTCCTGCAAAGGCCCTTGAACCTGACTGAACATTCAATTGTTCAGAAGGCTGCTTCACACAAGCACCGTAATGCTGTTGGATAATCTTTGCGGCTGTGAAGGCTAATGTAATTGATGTCTGATGAGCTCACTCTGCCTAGAAATGTAAATGATTTTTTTCTGTACGACACCTGACATGATCTATTAACATATTCGTCTAATAATTTTGCATTTGCTTATGCTACTGTCATTTCTTTTTCATTAATCCTTTATCTTTCCATTTCTGGTGTCCCCCGCCGTGATATTGCTGGAATATTGATAAAAGCGGCGTAAAACCATACTCACTCACTCACTCACTCACCTTTATCTTTTATTCTGCATGACAGATAACTGGTCAGAATTGTTTCCAATAATGGTCAAAATAATGCAGTTTTTAACCAAGTTTAAACAAAGCTGAAGTAATATCATGATGCTGCTAATATTTATTATATACTGAATTTTGTAATCTGACATTGGTTTTGGTAATAACACAAAATGACAGTAAGGTTAGATAAGACACACCAGCGTCAATTTTGCCATTCAATGAAATGCTTCTAGTCTCGGACAAACGTGTCCTGCTTCATATAACATCTGAGATGGAATGATAACATTTGATAAAAAAATCATCTTTGCACGATATCCACAAACATCCTGTAGTTAATTGCCATCGCTGGGAAATTCCACAAATGTTTACACATTGATGAAGATAATTCCTTATGAGGCATGGCCAAGCATCACGAACATGTGACACTGATAAAGTGGTCTGTCTCTGTCATGGCTGTTTATGGTCGAGAGGTATATCAGTTACACAGTAACAAATTGACACATTCTGAGATGTACATTTCTTTTGAGTATATGAGCCAAAGTGGAGTATGTCCAGGTGTTGCCTTTGATAAATGTTATTCAACATGCACTGTTGGACGCAAAATGGTAGATATCAAGGTGTTACTTTTGGTCATGGGTTTTATGCTGTTAGCTGGCTAAACAGCACCGCCAGTAGGAATCCTAGAGCCCAAGACAGCAATGCTACATTTACTGCTCTGAAACGGAGGAGATTGGTAGCAACAGTGTGTGCATTTGATTACGAGATAAAGTTCATAAGCTCTAGTCAGAAGGCCCTGGCAGATGCATTATCGTAGTTTCAATTAACTGTGAAACGGAATGATACAGAGGAAGCAATCTATCATGATGAGGACAAATTATCAGACAGTTTGCCAGATACAAGCAAGCAGATTGTTCAGTCCACAAGGTAGGACCCCATCCTCTAATACATTATGATTGATACATAACCGTGACACAACAAGTTGGTCAGTTAGTTTGTTTGTTGTTTAACGCCGCACTCAGCAATATTCCAGCTATATGACGGCAGTCTGTAAATAACCGAATCTGGGCCAGGCAATACAGTGATTAATATCATGAGCATCGATCTACGCCATTGGGATGGGTTTAATTTAAAGTGCAAATGGTGTCAGAGCTCAACGCTGAGGTGCCAATATCAGATCAACCCAAACAGGATGAAGTTGAAGTACCAAAGGGCAATGACACCTCCGAAACAGACATTGCAGTAAATATAGCCACACTAACTAGGTTAACGTCAAAAACAATGCCAACGTCTAATGCAACGTCGACACCTACATCAGTTCAGCTGAAAGCATCTTCTTTGAGACTCAAACAAACTGCTTAACCTAAGCTGGAAGCGTTTGTAGTTATAGCACTAGAAACGGTGAAAGTTGACAACACATAGGAAGAAATGGTTCATTCTGTTCATTTATGGTAGGACCAATATGAGTAAATTATTTTAATGTTGAGTTGACATAGTTTGCAGTGTGTGGTGTGAGTGAGTGAGTTACAATGTAACGTCGCATCGGCATTATTGTAGCCATAGCGAGGAGACCAAGTTATATTTTCACAATTTAGTTATTTATGCAAAGTTATATTTAAAAACAATTTATGAAACATATTTGAGCAAACTATATTTAAAAACGTTTCATAAACATATTTGAGCATAGAAATATCGTGTTTACAGTTTTAAAACACGGGCTATAGACCACCAGTAAGCAAAGATATGCAGGTTGTCGTGTGAAGGCTATTACTCTCCCTATTTTGGAGGGAGTTACTGCATCAGTTGCACAATACACGTGGGCAGTGTTAAACAGGTCGACTAGTCGAAACATAAAAACATTCTAGTCATTTTATATATGAACTGTTGACTGGTTAGATATGGCCAGTTGAGCCACCCTAAATAGGATGTATCCAATATGCATTAGGCAACACAAAGCGAGTTTTACCCACTGTAAAAAATATTAAAATGTGTTTATTCTGTTGAACCAGTCCTTTCTTGAAAAATTACTGATGAATGCCATATTTGCTATTACAAGTATTTGTGTAACTTTCATGGACAAATAAAACTTTTCTCCTAATCATCATGAATATGCCTATTATGGAATATATTGTTAATATTGTTAACAAACATAGATGACAATGTCATAAGGACCAGAACTGTGAGCAATTCTGTCAATGTTTGTCTCCTCTTCTGTGAAAAGGTTTGGTCTGTGTTTACCATTATTGGAGTCCTATTGTCTGCAGTGTAAAGGTCAAGACATTAACATTTTCACGCGTAGCATGTACTGTTTTCGTTCATCGTTTATCTTCTGTAATAGGCACTATTCCATGTTAATGTCTGCATAACATGTGTGTTTACGTCAGTAATAACTTAATAGAAGTAGGGATAATGTTTATTTGTCGTAAATTACCCTTAGTTTGTATTGTGATGACTGACTGCACAGAGCGACATCCCCGGTTACAGGGCCGCGCCATTTTGGCGTCATCAATATATGTGTTCCCTCGGTTAAATTACAATTACTTTCAAGTATGAAATTTGCCTAGAGCCCTATGCCCAGGAGGCGGTGGCTCATGGGCCAATCTGGAAGAATAGTTACCGTTTTAATTATCCTGCTTAAGTATATCACCCGTGTATCCTTGGTTCTGCAAGTTGGAGATGCATTTGTTATTAGCATCGTCCTTGGGTGGGGAGCTCGGGTGACGAAACAATGACAATAAAACATGGATTACGAAACCCTCGGGCCAAAAAACCAAAAAGGTCCACTTGAAGATGATGATGAACAGCGAATGTCAAAATCCATTGATTACTGGCCGTTTCATAGTGATTGAGACTTTAGATAAAACACCTTTAAAGTTGAACCCTTTTTAGCAGTATATAATGGTATCCATGGCATTGCAGGTGACGTCAAAAACATTAAACGCCTGTGTTCAGGTGCATTGTTAATTGAGTGTAGTAAAAGGCAGCAAGCAACAAACCTCATGTCAACTGAATCTTTTATCGGCGTCCTGGTTTCGGTTTCTGCACACCGAACACTCAACACGAGCCAAGGAATTGTGAGGGACCGAGATCGATTGTTTGCTGACATGGATGAAATTGATATCTTCTCAAAAATGAAAGACCAGGGTGTTACTTTCGTCAAACGCTTCACAGCCCGTAAAAACAATGTAACCTCTCCAACCAATACGTAGCTGTTCTCATTTTCATCTCCTACTGCTCTAAAATCATTAAAGGCAGGATATTGCAACATCAATGTTGACGTCTACATTCCCAATCCTCTCAGATGTTTTAAATGCCAAATGTATGGTCATGGTGTCAATACTTGCACATTGTCTGTGGTGAGAAGACACAAGTAACAGAAGATTGTGAAAGTAACTATACTGAACAACAAAAGTTCCTGACATTGAATAAGATTTAATGCAAAGTTATGTTTTTTAACCAAATATGAAACAATTTCGGTTTGCAACAGATAAAAGACTCCTGTAAGTGTTCAAATGGTTTAATTTGCCATACTGACTTCAGAAAATGCGGGATTTCATAAATAAAACATGAACATGCCAAAATGTCAATTTACAAATCAATAGCGTGTGTGTCCACCTCTGGTTGCGATGCAAGCAACACATCTTCGTGTCATGGAATGGTCCAGGCGTCGCACAAAGTCCTGCGGGGTATCTGTCCATATCTGCTGGAGCATGTTTCGAAGTTCCTGGAGTGTCTGTTGAACACGTGGTTGACGTCGAAGGCGCCGATCCATCTCATCCTACATGTGCTCGATTGGTGAGAGATCAGGGTAGCGAGCCGGCCAGGGGATGACATTCACGTTGTTTTGTTGAAGTGAATCCTTAACAAGTCGAGCAATATGAGGCCGGGCGTTGTCATGTTGAAAGCTAATGCCTGGGCCATGACGACGCACAAACGGTAGAACAACAGGGCCGATGATCTAGTCGCGGTAGCGCTGTCCATTGAGATTTCCCCCTACCACTATCAAACGGGTCCTCTATCTTGCTGTAATCCCACCCCATATCATAACGCTGCCGCCCCCGAACCGATCTCCTTACATGACACAATGATTGACGTAACGTTCACCTCGACGTCGGTACACTCGAATCCGTCCATCGCTGTGGCTGAGGTGAAAACGAGACTTGTCAGTGAATAGAACTTGTCCCCACTGCATGGCCGTCGAGCGTATACGCTGTCTGCACCACTGTGGACGTGCTTGACGGTGGTTTCCTGTCAAAATGGGACGTCTGGCGGGTCTTCTGGCGACAATCGCCGCACATCTGAGGCGACGTTGTACGGTTTGTGAAGATATTCGTCGAAGGCCCTGGAAGCATCTTGCAGTCACTGTTGCTGGCTGGAATCGGTTTCGTAGGTGTGTTGTTCGAATCCAGTTGTCTTGTCGTTTGTTTGTTTGTTTATTTGTTGTTTAACGCCGCACTCAGCAATATTACAGCTATATGACGGCGGTCTGTGAATAATCGAGTCTGGACCAGACAATCCAGCGATTGACATCATGAGCATCGATCCATGTAATTGGGATCGATGACATGTATCAACCACGTCAGCGAGCATGACCACCCGATCCCGTTTGTGGCCTTTTACGACAAAGTTGTCTTGTCGATTGTTGGTTACGCGCGGCCTGCCACTCCGAGGATGGTCTCTGACGGCATTCGTCTGTTGCCAACTTTGCCATAAAAACCAAATGGTGCCTCTGTTGACGTTAAACTGTCTTACAACATTACGTTGGCTCGATCCTGCTTCAAGCATACCCATGGCTCGCAGACGCCCATTTTCGGACAGGTGTGCCAGAAACCTATAATTGTGGGTTCGAATCCCGGTTTGCCCCAATTATGTTTCTAGGTTTGTCAGCACCATACCCGTGCTCGTGGGTTTCACCGAACTGGTAAACGTCTGAGACCTGCATCACTTCGAGCTTTCCTCCCACATTAAGCTGACACGCCACGATATAACTGGAATATTGTTAAAGCGGCGTTAAACCCAACTCACTCACTCACTGCGTGGCATTTCGTAATGTTGAATAATTGCGTAATTTTGTTGTTATTCTGAGTGGTTGTTGTCAGCACGATGCTAAACAATGCATATGGAATCGCGTTAACGCACGTTTTTTATAACCATTCCTGGGTAGTGAGTGAGCGTGTGAGTTAAGATTTAACGTCACATCGGCAGTATTTCAGCCATATCGTGACGAGAAGTACATTAATAATACATAGATTTAGACTAAATAAAAAGCTGTCAACGAAGGACAGTACAATAACTAGAATATCACAGATTCGATTTAAAACTAGTTGAGAATATATAAAAGCCATAAGTATCAGTGAACAACACGATATATAAATGGGCTAGAGATCGTCAGTAACTGAAAGCTTGGGTAGTGAAATGCATGGGGCTTGCATAAAAGTCAACGTTTGCATGGAATGCATGCTTTTCTGTAGCAGTTGCGATTTTGTGACTTGATTCCATACATGTACTACAATATTGAAAACCAAACTTTACCTGTTTGAAATATACACCAAAATATTGGTGTCACAGGAACCTTAGTTGTTGAGTATATAAAAAGTGCACCAACTGCGCCGGGAGCCATTCGTCTTTCTCAAAGGGTTGTCCCGAATGGAAATACCAGGATGGAACTAAACACAATTAAATTCACCACAAACATCAGTTTTACTGATGCTAAAAAACGTCCCCACTCCGCCAGTCGCAACACTCAATCCATTAATTGCCAAACATGGGTGAAAACCGATACTCCACAGTTGTTTTCACCTGAACAATCACCTCACACGCGAAAGACAGTTCCCAAAACGTCTCAAATTCAATCATCTTGTGATCAGGACTCATCTCTAACACAGGTACAATCAACATCTTAGTCGGTTTCAAAACATTAATCTGAAAAAATGTCAAACAAGTTGTTAAAAGCAAAAGCAATCTTCAAAGAAATATCAAAGCGGAAGAGCCTCAAAGGGGTCAGAAAATGAAATAAAAATATCCAATAAATTTGGATCACTTGAGGACATTGATGTGTCAGAACACACCCATCCAAGGGCACACAGCTTGTCGCCCTAAAACAAAGTGAGGATTTCCTCTCCAATAATGACCTCTGCATATTTAATGATGATTCAAACACTTACCTACCTACATCCTGCAACTGGCACACTTCTCTAGATTTGTCTATAACTCACTTCAATTTACTCAACGAATTTGAATGGTCAGTACACAATGATCTTTGTGGAAATGACCATTTCCCAACTGTCATTAAAGCAATCAATCCACCTTCAACTAAATGGAGTTTTACATAGGCTAACTCGACTTTATTTAAATCATTATCCACAAATAAGCTCATTCCTGAGTGTTTCAGTGATGTTGCTGGTTCCATTCAGGCTTTTTTTCTGACTTTTTAAAAGAAATTGCTGATGAATGTATACCAAAATCCTCTACAAATCCACATGTACGATTGTAAACAAGCTAGGAAAAAGGCAGAGTTGGTTGGTTGGTTTGTTGTTTCACGCCGCACTCAGCAATATTCCAGCTATATGACGGCTGTTATTCCAAACATGTGACGGCGGTCTGTAAATAATCGAGTCTTGACCAGCTCATGATTGATATATTGATATCATGTGCATCGATCCATGCAATTGGGATCGATGACATGCATCAACCAAGTCAGCAAGCCTGACCACCCGATCCCGTTAGTCGCCTTTTACGACAAGCATAGTCGCCTTTTACGGCAAGCATGGGTTGCTGAAGACCTCTTCTACCCCGGAATCTTCACGGGTCCCGTATTGTGAAGAAATATAGATATATTAGATATCTGACGAAGGCTACAGGCATAACACGCCATGAATTCAGTGTAACAGGAGGCTTGTAACAGGAGGCAGTGTAAATTGCTCATTACATCTGAGCGGCAACGGTTGACATACTTGAAAAGATGAAACTACAAAATCAAATCACTTTTGTTTTAGGAGAAGGATGAGATCAGTAGGTGTATGCCTGGAAAAAGTGATGTTACAAAATCAAATGGCGAGAAGAAACAAACAAAGAATCTTGAACGATTATCTTGGTAACACACATGAACGGTTCCTGGCAGACTATCCTGATGTAAAGATATCCTATTCGGCTTTCTTTAAGATGCGCCCAAAGCACATCCAAGTCACATCTCTGTAATCAAGGAACATATTCCCTGGCACGAAGCACCAGAATATGGGTATCAAAACCTCGCCAAATCCAGAAGTTGTTGGTAGGTCTGTGTCTCTTGAGGAGATGAAGGACATGTTGACAAGTGTTGTGCCAGTTGAATATGAGGAATTGAGAAGTGTTGAGGTTGGAGGAAAGAAAAAAATGAGAATAGTAAAGCTTTCTCAAAGCGAAGATCAATTTCTTCAATTGTTGTTGCAGCAGTATCAGATGTTCTTGGAACATATTGCCCGTGTGGCTGATCAGTATAAATCTCTTCATGAATTGAAATTGAATTTGCCGGAAGATCACATTATCATCCAAATGGACTTTGCAGAAAATTTCCTATGTCAAATTAATGATGAGATCCAGTCGGCATACTGGAATTCGACAGCGGCAACAATCCATGAAGTAGTGATTTACCACAAATCAATGAAAGGAGCATGTGAGCACACCAATCTTGCATTTGTGTTGGATGTGAATCATCATAATCCATCGTCTGTACTCGCTATATTGACAGATAGTCCCCAGTACAGGAACTGGTTTATATTCACCATCATTTCACAGCATTTTTAACTTTTTGGTATAGAAGCTAGGTGGAATTATTTTGAGGCAGGCCATGGCAAGGGGCCATGTGAAGGCAATGGCGGCCCGTGTAAACATATGGCAGCGCAAGCAACAAAGCAAGGAAAAACAATTCAAGATGGTCGAGACTTTTATAAGTGGGCAAGACAAAATGAAAAGTCAAAAGGGTACCACTTCTACACACAAGAGGACTATGATGAAGCGACGCTGTATCTCTCTAAGATGACAACTAAAGACTACTGGAAATTGTAAAATCAGCATCAGGGATACGTCTTGTTATTGTTTGGGATGTTTGCACTGGTCTACCCCATGTCAAGGATGGACTGAACGTTCTCTGGTTGAACCAGTGAAAACCATCAACGATGTTTAAAGTTATCATGAAATTATTTAACCAAGCTCAACTGATGATGCTCCTGAATCAGATAATGTTGTACCCAACAATCTGGGGATTGTCCCACCATTCATTCATACAGTTGGAGAGTTTGTCGCGGCTACCGACGACAATCACTGGTATGTAGGTAGAGTTCTTGAGGTAGATGCGATCGCCTCTGATGCTTTAATAACATTCATGTCCAAGCAGATGAAACCTGGATCCAATTTAGTGAAATAATCATGTCTGTATCTGAGCCATTGCCTGTTGGAAGGTCAAAAAGATACAGGACACCGTCAACTGAAGATTTCGAATCCATCCTTCAGTTTGTGAATCCGAAGTGAACAAATGGATTTCTCAGCCAGATACGTTACCATGTGGTGTAGGACTCTCATTTTGTTAAATACGGCACAGAATGTTTTCAACTTTTTTCTTTATACAAAGTCCCTAGAAATGATTTAATTGTCTACTTGTTTACTTGTTCCAGTTGCCGTTTTACATACGTTACGAATGATATATGTTAGGCCAATAATTGACTTTGCAGAATGTTCCTTCGAAACTACTGTCTTGAATGCCAAAATGTGAGTATTTTATACCATTGTGATTATAAAAGAAAATATTTACCATTTGAATTTTAATGTTATGGTTCAGTGTGTTAGCTGTTATGTCTTATCGGTTAAAGCATTGATAATGACCAGATACATTACCGTAATTAAAACCATACTTGGGTCACTGTTGTTTCCCAAATTGCTGATGACTTCATGTTTCATCATCGACATGATATTGAACTTTTATTTAATGGTATAAACAATAACGCTTTCAAGCAGTTAGGTCTGTCGCATTCAAATAGGGAGTAGAACTTCACAATATCTGTGAAGTCACTTTTTTCATTGAGAAAACTACAACCAATCCCTTGTAGCTGCAAGCAAGATAGTGGTCACTGGTTGTTCTTTCATACTGCAGTTTACATTTCTTCTGAAAACGAACATATGGAATGAATGGATGTACTAATTAGTCAATCAATGCAATGTTCTATAAATACATTAGGTAACGTATCTGGAAGGGTTGACTTTATAATGTATATCTTTGGACATATGACGCCTAGCATGCATTCAATTTATCTATGTAACCAGTGAACCTTAGTGATTAATTATGTTGAATTAAAATTAAGACATTCATAAGTTTCATCGTGGTCAATGACTCATTCATAATGTGCAACTTTAGGGGAGAATGAATTTGATAAAGATGCAGAGTTTCAAAAACCACAAGCTTGTTTAACAAGGGCGGTGTCTTCAGCTTTTTAAAAGCAATATTCCAGCAGCTGCAGCCTTTGATTAGGTGATAACCCTTTTAGCCTTTCAAGGACATGAATCGTAAAAAGATGTTGACAAAATGTCAAAAACAATGTATAATGATCATGAACATGTGATTCCTCCGAAAAAATTTAAAGGTTTTCTTCAACTATGCAATTTTCAGTGAAATGTGATCTTCGGATCAGGGAAAAACTGATGGGATTGGTAAGTTCGGTATTAAAAAATATAGACATGCATTTTATCAGTATTTCCTTAGATATTTAATGTAAGGATATATATTTCCCGTTCGTATCTACAGGGCGTTACATAGGTCATTAATAAAAGCGTTAAAAACGAACAAATGTCCAAAAGTCAACTCAATCAACGCGAACATGTCTTGTGGTTCGAAAGAAACAATTTAATCTAAAAAGGTTCCAAATGTTATGCACGTCGCTTTTACCTAAATTCTCAAGTGGGGCATTCGTTGATATCTGAATTAGAGAAAATATTTTAAAAATATTTCACATAATGATATCCAAATAGATTGGTAACAATTTTAGATGGTAGATGGAGACAAGCGTACTAATATTTCTGAAAAGTGTCGGCTCCCCTAAAATAAGTGAGTGATTTTGCGCCGCTTTTAGCATTATTCCATCAATATCACGGCGGGGGACACCAGAAATCGGCTTTCATCGTGAAGGGCGTACGCTTTAACCATTAGGCTACCCGACCGTTAACAATAATTAACATGAATACATAAAGTAATAGTTGTTGTTTAACGCCGCACTCAGCAATATTCCAGCTATATCACGGCGGTCTGTAAATAATCGATTCTGGACCAGACATTCCAGTGATTGATAACATGAGTCACGCAACTGAGATCGATGCCATGCATCAACCAAGTCAGCGAGCCTGATCCCGTTGGATTGATGTCTATCACTGGATTGTCTGGTCCAGATTAATTAACAGACCGCAGTTTATATAACTGGAATATTGCTGAATGATTGAGTTGGGTTTAACGCAGCTTTTAACATTATTCCATTTATGTCAGCTTAATTTGGGAGGAAAACCCGAACTGATGCAGGTCTCAGACTTTTACCACTTCGGTGAAACCCACGAGCACGGGTATAATACTGACAAACCTAGAAACACAATCGGGGCGAAGCGGGATTCGAACCCACAATCACAGGTTAAACTAAACCAATATCATTAACTATCTGTGTTTGTGAAACCATGGAGCGCATGGTCGACAATCGATTAGTATGGAACTTGGAGACCAATAACCTCTTGAGTAACATCCAGTGTGACCCGTGAAGATCCGGTTTAGAATAGGTCTTCAGAAACCCATGCTGCTGAGTGCGGCGTTTAACAACAAACAAACAAGCATTTTCAATGTAACGATCATCAACCAGTGTTTTAAGCCAACTCATTGCTGAATTGTGTATAATACTGGCTAGTATTGTGCTTAATCACCAAGCACTGACGACGTAAATCCTGCTGGGGTATAGTGCATGAAGTTGGGGAACCGGAAGTTCCCATGATCTCCAACGAGGTGGCCTAGCTTAGGTTGCTTGTGGCTTCCAGCCCATGTTTTAAACAGTTGTAAATAATATTGTTACGATAAAATATGTTTGACAATTTTTCATTAATATAACATGTAGTCATGATTCAAGTGTGTGTGTTCTATTTATATATTCACTCACAATAAAAAAAACAAAAACTGACTTGAATCATATCTAAAGCCGATCCTTAGACTTTCTTTTATTCCAGCTCACTAGAAAATAAATCAAACGAGCAAATCGGATATGATAGTGCTCGTGTTGGGAGCTATTTATATAGGTTCGTTAGACATCAACAACTACATATAAATCAACCTTGAAGTATTGCGCCACTATCTGCACGGAAATCAGGGGATGATAGTTAGGTCGGGTTCCTGAATAGGATTCAAAATTCGTTCGGAATCTTTAATAATTTATAGACAGCATATCTATAGTGCCAGTGAACCTTTTGATGATTCATAAACAGATGATCATGAAATAGTCGGAGTGAGTGAGTGAGTTAAATTTAACGTCACATCGGCAATATTTCAGCCATATCGAGACGAGAAGTTATTATATATTATCAATTAATAAAAACCTGTCATCTATGGACAGTATAATAACTAGAATATCACACATAAATCGTTAATACTAGCATGTAATCATAAAAAGGATATCACTATATGTCACAATACAATATAAAAATGAGCTATAGATCACCAGCAACCAAAGTTAGGCCGCCATACTAGAAACCATGGGGACTTACGGTACATCGGCAACCTACATGGTACCCCAGCAGGATTTACACCATCCCTCTGGCTACTGGCGATGGTCAGAAATATTAGCAAAACAGTTAAAGCAACAAAAATACTACGATTAAAATCACAGAGAAATGAAAAAATACTTTAAATGATACCGGACTTACATTCCCTCTCAGGGGGACAATTGTTTTACAATACTTCATCCCCCTGGGAAGATACAGCCACGAACAATCTCAGTTATTAATTCATTCTATCAAATTAAATATCACTTTCTATAGACTACACATATTATGATCAAATTTATCTATTGATTCTATTTCTTTAAAAAAAACAATAATTAAAAGAGCACTGATTTGACTAAAAAGATCCTTGATGGATGATACTTTGAAATACGTATCACTTGTGATGGAAAAATCAAATCAAAATCTTCAAATCTGGACTGACAGGTGTAACCCACAGTTGGTTTAATTTCAAGTAATTTATTGATACCTACTTGGGTGTCCCACTTCTTCTGCATGAGATCCCTGATGTAACATCTAATAGCAGGCTTATAATCACTGTATGGGATAAGAAGTGGTGTCACAGATTTGTTGAGTGCTGCTTTTGCAGCATCATCAGCCCATTGCGTTACCAATGATTCCAACATGGCTCGGTAACCAACAAAAAACGATGTCGTATTGGCTAGTAGCAAGATCTTGAACAATTCGATAATTTTGATTAACATCGGATGTGTACAAGATAGATTTTAATAGCTTGAAGGCAAGAGAGTGAGTCTGAAAATAAAATAAATTGTTTATGTTTCGATTGGTTTTTGATATATTCTAATGCTGTGAATATGGCCTTTGCTTCAGTCGTAAAAATGGAACAGTTATCTGGTATTCGGTTTGATATAGTCCTGGATCCAATGACAGTGGCGCTGGCAACAGCGTCACCATCCTTGGATCCATCTGTATATATAGATTTGTAGGTATTGTGTGAGGATCGTAATTGATTATATTCTTGCAGATACATTATTATACATTGATTTGTTTCAGTTTTTAAAAATTAGTGAGAGAAAGGTCTACTTCAGGCCTGACTAATTGCCAGGGAGGAGTAGACAAAAGCCGGCATGGAGATATTATATCTAAGTCAATATTAACATTTGCAATGTGAGTCTTGATCCAAATGCCAAGTGGCGGTATAAGCTTTGGCTTGTTGTGAAACAGATCCTCATTGAGAGGATGAAAGACGCAGTTACAAGCTGGATTTGATGGGTTTATACGTAATTTAGTTACATACTGAAGGGATAATTTTAAGCGGCGTTGTGCAAACGAAGGCTCATCGGCCTCCACATACAAACTTGTTACAGGAGAGGTTCTAAATGATCCAAGACAGAGTCTCGGTCCTTGATGACGTATGCTATCTAATTTCTCTGAATAACTTTCAGCAGATCCACCATATACAATTGAACCATAATCTAGTTTAGATCTAATAAGGGATCTATGCAGGTGAAGAAAGGTTATCTGATCCCCACCCCACTTTGTGTTTGCAACAACTTTCTTAGATCCAGAGCCTTCAAGCATTTAGTTTTAATAATCTTAAAATTGTATATGAGGTAAAAACGTCAGGTGGCGATCAAAAATAAGACCCAAGAACTTGGTCTCCTCAACAACCTTGATGGGGGCACCGTTTAACAGTAGTTCCGGGTCTTTATGTGGTCTATAATTTCTACAAAAATGGATACAATTTGTCATTGCTGTAGAAAATCTAAAGCCATTTTTGGATTTTATTTAGGCAAAGCTGCAGTTGCCTTTCTATCTACAAAGAGTGACCCATCAATTGAGTCAATTAATACCTTGGAGAAACTGTTAATTTTAATGCTGAATAATGTGGCAGACAAGATACTGCCTTGTGGGACACCCTGAATCTGATTGTAATGGTCAGACAGGGTTGAACCCACACGGACTTGAAATTGTCTGTTGGTTAAAAAACTGGATATAAACTGAGGCAAACGACCTCGCAACCCAAAATCATGAAGATCTTCTAAAATGCCATGCTTCCAAGTTGTATCATAAGCTTTTTTCTTAAATAAAAAAAGATGGATACGGCATGTTGTTTAATTACAATGGATTTTTTTTATGAACGATTCTAAACGCACAAGGTGATCAATGGTACTTCTATTTTTCCGGAAACCACATTGTATATCTGTAATGAGATGATTGTTTTCCAAATACCAAACTAATCTATTGTTCACCATACGCTCCATAGTTTTGCAAACGCAACCAGTGAGAGATATCGGACGGTAATTTGATGGATCTGTATGATCCCGTCCAGGTTTTGGTATATTGGACTACAATTGCATCATCCCATGAAGGAGGAAAAATCCCTAATGTCCAAATATCATCAAATATAGTTAAAAGTGTCTGGAAACATGATTTAGGCAAGTGTTTTAACAGCTGATAATGAACATTATCCAGTTGCAGTATCATGAGCTTGCCCAAGGGCGGTATTGAGCTCATGTAGTGAAAATACTTCATTGTAACCTTCACCATTATCAGAGAGAAAATTGACCTTTTTCTTTTCCTGTTGTTGCTTAAATTTCTGAAATTTAGGATTATAGTTGGATGATGAAGAATACTTGGCTAAAGTTTCACCTACATTATTTGCAATGTCAGATTTATCTGTTAATATATTATTATCATCTTTGATATGTTTAATGCCGGATTTAGAACCCTTGCCTTTAATTCAAATGAATCATATTCCACACCTTTGATATTGGTGTGCGTGAATTGATTCTAGATATATAATTCCTCCAAGACTCCCGTTTATTCTGTTCATCTAGCCTTTGCACTATTTATTTTTGCAATATTTAAATTATGGACCGTAGGGTGTCGGCGGAAAAAACTTTTCTGCCTTTTTCCTACACTTTCTAGCCTGTTTGCAATCGTCGCTAAAACATGGTTTGCGAATGTACGGGTTCACAGATGACTTAGGAATGGTTTCATCAGCTATGTGTTCTGGCATGGGACTCTAGGCAAGTTTATATCATATAATATTCATTAACAACATATATACCAAACATTCACATGAACTGAAATACACAGGGCATGGCGTGACCAGCCGATTGATGGAACCGGGCCCATTCTACCACCCGTCTAGGTGAAGTCAGGGTCAAAGTAGTGTGTTGGGCAAAGGAACACTGTTCCTGGCTCCAGAGCCCTCAACCACCAGAATCCCTTCCTCCACCTACACAGGGGCGCAACTCACGGCAAACAGGTTGCCCAATTTTGTCGCCTCTTACGACAAGCATGTCAAAATAGTTTTTGTCAAAAAACTTCATGCAAATAATATTATTTTTTCTATTCACACCAAAAACTTCGAATTAACACCTAACAATCTACATGTATGGCCGTTCAGTAGTTTCGAAAAATATGAATATATATATGTACGTATTTATTGTGCGCTTATCGAGGAGATAGTGCTGTACGTTGTCAAGTGAACCATCTGTTATCTGTGAAATAATAGGCGGCGCCTTAGATTTTGCCCCCAACTATGATAAAATTGTTTCTATTGAAAGATTGTAGTTTGAAGGTTGAACAATGTTCGAGTGCGGCGTTAAACAACAAACTAACAGGTTTAGATTAGTGATACGTTGATGATTATGACAAAAGTATAACTGTGTTCTATCCTGCTTTTTGGGCTTAGTTCGCTGGCTACGCCGAAGGCCCGCGGTCAATTCCCAACATCGGTACAATGTGGGAAGCCCATTTCTGGTGTCCCTGTCGCGAACATGGCGGGAATGTTGCTAAAACCGGTTTAATACCACACTCACTATCTGGTTGGCAGAGACAATAAAATAATCCCAAGGCAAGTTTTGTATGCACTGATTATATAAGCATATATGCGTCGTACGTATGCATTTAACGCCGCTCTCAGCAATATTCCAGCTTTATGACGGCGGTCTGTAAATAATAGAGTCTGGACCTGACAATCCAGTGATTGACAGCATGAACTTCGATCCACGTAATTGGGACCGATGACATGCATCAATCAAGTCAGCGAACCTGACTACCCGATCCCGTAAATCGCCTTACGTGTCTCATTGTTAGTTTCGTCATTAATTTATCTTCTCAGCGAACATACTTCTCCAGATGTTTCTGTGATACGTTTCTTTTCGCGGTGAGTATATAGTGGATAGTTAAAGGATTCTGTATACTGTGAACCTGCACGTATGTAGACGAGTCTAGACGTCCTGTAACACCTGCGTACATGTACATCGATCGTGGACTCAGTTCTATTTGACACACGTGTCTAAGTATTAGTGAGTGAGTGAGTGAGTGAATATTTATAGTCACATCGGCAATATTTCAGCCATATCGTGACTAAATCAAGTTAGACAGTAATAATACATACATTTTGATCATAAAACCTGTCGTCAAAGGACAGTAAAATAACTTGATTATCACAGATCTACATTTTAAGACTAGTATGGAACCATAAAAAAGATACTACCATAAATAACAATACAGTATAAAAACGGGGCTAGGGATCGCCAGCAATTAAAAGTAGGCCACCATAGTAGGAACTTCTAAGTATTAGTATGATTGCAAATTCAAAAAATTATCGTGCTTAATTCTAATATTCGAACAATATTCCAGGGGTAATTGGGGGTTATTTCTTGAAGGATGTACACACCAGTGACAAAACCCTTTCAATAACCATAAAAAGACTCTTTGTTTGTTTGACAAAATGTTGGTAATCGTATCACCACTAACCAAAGCTAGGCGTTTTGAATTGACAGACCCTTGTCAAATTAGTGTTTCGATGTAATTGTGAGAGGAAACATAGTAATTTGAATGGGATATAATTCTCGTCACCACACCGGCGACATAATGATACATGCATCATGGGCAGTAGCCCGACTTGTAGTTGTTGAGGGAGTTAAAATTTTAAGTCCCATCGGCAATATTTCAGCCATATCGTGACTATGAAGGGTTAAATATAATAAATACTATTTAAACTTATATAAAAACCTGCCAACGAAGGACAGTAAAATAAATAGATTTATCACAGAAAAAGATATAAAACTAGTATGGAATTATAATAAAGGATAGGACTATACATGACAATAACATAATAAAAACAGGCTATAGATCGCCAGCCACTGACGGTAGAGCACGACACTAGGGACCATGGGGACTTCCTGTACCTTTGCTACCTGCATGGACCCCAGCAGGATTTACATTATCCCTTTAGGCACTGGCGGTTGTACATAATTTGAGCCAAATTCTTTACTGTACTTAAACCCCCTTTGAGGATACAGCCACTAACAATCGCTAGATTCATTAAACTAATTTTAAAAAATGCATTATATACAAAACATATTAACAAAATTTATGATACAATTCTATTTCTTTAAAAAAAATAATATTTAAATGAGTACTTATAGTATTAAAAAGATCCTTTATAGATTCGACCTGGAAATATTTATCCCTTGTGTTGGAAAAATCAACACGACTTGTAGTTGTATACTATTAGTACATGGCGTAATAATATATTTTACACAGTTTTCCTATTAAAGGTGTAGTTAGTGTTACATCGAAGCATACATAAATTTGATCTGAATGTAAAATAGCATTATAACCTTTAATGGTAAGTATTTTTTTAAATTTTAGATCATAATTTTTCGAATATGTACTAAGGTTGGAATTAAGTCGATATAAGCATTCAAAACGCCAATGCAAGAGGATTATCAGTATAGAATATCTACCAAACAGATTCTACCGGGCAAAAAAAGCAAAAGAGGTATGAAAGTTGGATGCAGAGTTTGCTAAAAATTAGTGATGAAGCCAGGTGTTTGCAAAAGAGGTAAAACTTTTCTGATCTATCTATTTATCTCAATAAGGGTAAATGTTGGATTGTTGCTTAAATCCGTACTTACCAACACTACAGCCATGTGACGGCGGCCTGTAAACAGAATATGAATATGAGTGATAGTCTAATATTTAGTGGCAGTATAAAATGTGAGATCAGTGGCAATGACAATGACAAGAATAACAAGCATGAAATACTCATATCCCCTGCCAATATTACATGTCCGGTTGTGTGCAATGTTGTGTGTGTGGTTGTGTGAACTATTTTCACTGGACCTTTTTGTAAATGGCGTAATTGCAGCACTAAAAAAGTTATTACTGGTGTTGTTTGGCCATCTGCAGTTTATGATAGAATATGTACCTGTATTAGTAATGAATTGTGTTATTACTTAAACAATAATCATAGAAGTAAGGGAGTTCTTACTTTAGTTAGAGATTAATGAGAGCAGGGGTCTAGATGAGGTGTACTGAGAAGTACAGCACCAATCATCTGATGATCTGGGTAGTAGGCTGGAATCTGGAATGCTACAGCACTGGCATGATCAGTAAACAACATGTCCAGTGTAGCTCCAAGACAGTGAGTTGGAGAGTGAATGAGTTGAGTCATTTTCCGCACATTAAAGAAATCTTCAAGTTTCAGCTTTTCACTCAGATCACACTTGAAATCCCCAGTAACTAGGACATGTTCACATTCATGCTGCTTGGAGAGATCCGGAAGTTTCTGTATGAAATGAGTAAGTGAATGTGACAACCATTTCCACGACACTTTTGGAGGAACATATACACAAACAATGCAGAACTTGCCAACAAGAAAGGAAATGTATCCAATACTGCGAGATGACATTACATCACGTAGCTGGACACTGTTCTTGAAACTTGTTGAAACATACACAGCAATACCATGTGTAGTGTCTCCTGGATGGACTTTATATCCTGACAGGTCTCATTCACTGTAATCACTGTTGTGTGTTTCTGTGAAACATAAAACATCAAGCACACCAACAAACTTACACTGCGAGGGAGAAGGCTGGTTCGGGTGCCCCTGTTCATGTTACCGGCATGCACTGCGAGGAAACACGCTGGTTCGGGCGACACGATTCATGTTACTGGTACCCTGGTTCAGGTGCCACTTTTCATGTTACCGGCATGCACTGCGAGGAAGTAGGCTGGTTCAGGGTGTCCCTGTTCATGTTACCACTACCCACTACGAGGAGGTAGGCTGGTTCGGGTGCGCCTGTTCGTGTTACTGGTAACCACTGTGAGGAAGTAGGCTGGTTTGGGTGCCACTGTTCATGTTACCACTATGCACTGCGATGAAGTAGGCTGGTTCGGGTGCCACATATACCTTGACCAAGTACCTTTGTCAAATGGTATACATCTCATTTGGGTAATTATGGTAACGGTTCTCAGACAACCCTGCGTTGAAGTTATTGTAGAATATGTAAACGGTTTTCGAGTTATGCTCTTGTTGAGGAAACATTTGTCAAAACTCCCAAACTATCAAAAGGCACCAGATTACCACTAAACCTATTTAAATGCCAAGTTTGGAAGAAATATTGTATGGTTTTCAAGATCTGTGCCAAGTTTGGTGATTTTCAGTGTAAGTCAAAGTCGTTGCCAAGGAAAGTCTAAAAATAATAATAATATCAAAAGGTATAAGTTCACCACTAGACATACATGTATCTATGTGCCAAGTTTGGTTAAGACATCTCTCATGGTTTTTGTGTTCTGCTCCGGAAACGAAATGTGACGGACGGACGGCACTCATTCCAATATCCCCCTTCGATAATAGTCACCTCGCCGCAACAGTGGTCATGCTTCCGAGATAGGCCTAGGTTAAACAATAAAATGAAAAGTGATCTTCACATGAAATGTGGTCTTGATGTAATGTGAGATGACATGTGAAATAAATTGTACAATGTCCAAGTTCAATGCATGCTGGCCGTAAAAGGCGACTAACGGGATCAAGTGGTCAGGTTCGCTTACTTTGTTGAAGCATGTCATCGATGCCAAATGCGTGGGTCGATGCTAATGATGTCAATAACTGGATTGTCTGGTCAAGACTCGATAATTTACAGACCGCCGTAATATAGCTGGAATATTGCTGAGTGTGGCGTAAAACAACAAACCAAACCAAACCAATACAATGCAATGAACTTCTACTTAATCTCAACAGAATCAATGTAGTACAGTTACAATAAATTACATTGCCATATAATACTGTCTATACCACAGATAATGAAAATGAATCTCACACATGAAAATTAACTGATAGCTAACGCTTGACTATGTCCACTATTTCAAACACCCAATATATAATATGTAATGATAGCAAACAAAAGAAACAAGATCTTCATTCACAATCCTCTGCATCTTACCCGCTAATACAGAGGACCACACACTTTCCTCAAATTCAGCTCTTGGAACTGAGACCTATTCAATTCATTGGCAATTAAAATGAGTCAAAAATTTACTTGACAGAAACATAATTGAAGAGGTTCTTGATGAATTAGGTCAGTTTGTTCCAAATATTTTCTTGAGAGAAAAACAGAAAAAAATAATATTCTGAGTCATTCTTAATCTCAAGCAACGGAATGATAACATCATTTATAACAAAGTGATTGCTTTCTGGCAAACAATGATTTGCAAATACTTACTAATGAGCAACGGTGCCTCAGGCACACAGAGCGTTACACGATTTAAACTATATCAGTATTTCTGTCAATCAAATGGAACCCGTGAAGATTCCGGGGTAGAATAGGTCTTCAGCAACCCATGCTTGCCGTAAGAGGCGACTATGCTTGTCGTAAAAGGCGAGTAACGGATCGGGTGGTCAGGCTCGCCGACTTGGTTGATATGTCATCGTATCCCAATTGCACGGATCGTTGCTCATGATGTAAATCAATGGATTGTCTGGTCCAGACTTGATTATTTACAGACCGTCGTCATATAGCTTCAATATTGCCGAGTGCGGCATTAAACAACAAACAAACAAACGAACGAACAGCACCTAGGATATTTATGCTAGTTAAGACAGAATGGATTAAACTCTGTTTGGTACATAGGTGAGGTGAGGTGAAATGGGGTTTAACGTCGCGTCCAAGATTATTGCACTTAAATAGCGACGTGCATGTACGTGATTGTGTTTGTGTGGCTGCTTGTACTAGTCCGGACTGATGCCGATTTATAGTGCTAGCTCATTGAGATACCATGCCGCAGTTTAACATGAATATCCCACTCAGACCCAGTATACTGACTCCGAGGCGACCAGTCCTTGTTTAAGCCCCTTAATGCCGAGCTCCAGACAGGGTAACAACAAGTACCCTCTTTTAACGTCTTTTGGTAGGACGCGGCCGGGATCGAACCCCGGACCTTCCGCTCTCCGGGCGGACGCTCTACCACTAGACCACGGAGGCGATCTTTGATACATAGATGACAATGAATTGGTTGAAAGGTAAAGAACAACATGCACATAATCTCTTCAACGTGCAGCTCACCTAATCAAGAAGTTAAGCTTCACAATCAACAAAAACAAATCTCAGCTTTCATATTCTTTGGGTTTTAATTAATTCTGATAAGATGACGACGTTAATAGATACAGAACAAGCGCTGGTATGATACAATTAGGTTTGAATATCTTACAACAAAATTCATTGTTTGCCCTGTTCAAAGGCAACGTTATTGCCTTGCTACTAGCAGTAACCCGTAAAGATCCGGGGTAGAGTTGGCCTTCAGCAACCCATGCTTGCCGTAAAAACCCGTGAAGATTCCGGGGTAGAATAGGTCTTCAGCAACCCATGCGTGCCGTAAAAGGTGACTATGCTTGTCGTAAAAGGCGACTAACGGGATCGGGTGGTCAGACTCGCTGACTTGGTTGATGCATGTCATCGATCCCAATTGCGTGGATCGATGATCATGATATTAATCACTTGTTTGTTTGTTCCAGACTCGATTATTTACAGACTGCAGTCATATAGCTGGAATATTGCTGAGTGCGGCGTTAAACAACAAACCAACCAAACCAACCAAGCTTGCCGTTAAAGGTGACTATGCTTGTCGTAAGAGGCGGGTTACGGGATCAGGTGGTCAGGCTCGCTGACTTTGTTGATGAATGTCATCGTAACCCAATTACATGGAGACCCGTGAAGATCCGGGGTAGAATAGGTCTTCCGCAAACCATGCTTACCGTTAAAAGCGGCTTTGCTTGTCAGGGGCGACTAACGGGATCGGGTAGTCAGGCTCGCTGACTTGGTTGTTGCATGTCATCAGTCCAAATTGCGTCGATCGATGCTCATGATATCAATCACTGGATTGACTCGATTATTTACAGACTGCCGTCATATAACATGAGTATTGCTGAGTGCGTCGTTTAACAACAGACAAAGTAGTAAATGCTACAAGCAGTAGAATATGATACATAATGTAGACTAAAATCATAGTTTTACAATGAAATGTTTGGCATTTTCTATTCTGACGTGATATTATCTGCTGCGGCAAAATCTGAAATTGAGTGGTGGATCAAAAACGAATCTAACTCATGAGAACATAAAACACCCGTAAACAAAGCCCATATCTGAAATTACATTGCAAGCAGATGCTACATGTAGTTTAGATGATTGAGTGCTGTCGGCATGCCGAAACGTGTCAATGGGATAGGGTTTGATACAATAAGAGAGAGAGAGCCATGTTAATATTTCAGAGCGGAAGGCAATCTTGTTTGCCCTCAAATCCTTTCTTGTACGGAGAAAGAAAACAATTTATGTGCAGTGCTATGATCCTATGATAGAGAATAAAGTGGTATTAAATCTAATGTATGTACTTATGGTTGGTTTGTTGTTTAACGCTACACTCAGCAATATTCCAGCTTCCAGCTATATGACGGCGGTCTGTAAATAATCGCGTCTGGACCAGATAATCCAGTGATTAATATCATGAACATCGATCCACTCAATTGGGTATCAACCAAACATCAACCAGGTCAGCGAGCCTGACCACCCGATCCCGTTAGTCGCCTCTTACGGCAAGTATAGGTTACTGAAGGTTACATAGGTTACATAGGTTCTAAATATATATCAATTGACAAAACCCCAAGTTTCCTACTATTTCTGTAATAACTGTCACACTTAGATGATCTCAAATGTGAAAGTCTTCTACAATCGATAGAAGTATAAAGGTACATGTTCCGAGCTGCTGAAATTACATCCACTGTTCGAAAATGTTTAATATTGTCAGAAATTGAAGCGTTATCAACATGAAGAATGTGAAATCCGTCAATGAAAGGAGAATGTGTAATATTAGTACAAGATAACATAAAATGTTTCGGAATCAGCATTAGTCAAGGAAGCTGTCGCATGCCCCCTTTTAACTTCTGATGGTCACTTAACACCATGTAGCTGTGTCGCCAACACCGTATCTTTTATTCTTGAGCTCCGAACAAACAACATAAAGCTATCTTGCAGAGGTTAGCAATTACGTTCGTTTCATGATATCAGGTGACAATTATACGTTGATCGCTCAGAGTTAACGCCACTTTTAGCAGTATTAAGATATTTCAGCATATTACGGCGGAGACACCAACATTTAACTACGAATTATGCTCCTGTGACGATCAAACCCTTAAATCATTGACCAACCCAAACTTCTGGAAGGGTCAGAATTGGCAACGGTTGGTTATTTTAGATGTCAACCATCATATCATTACATGTTGTTGGTTTATGGGGTTCAACTTTACTGTTGGTAACCCAGCAATTGTTTCGTCTGGTGAACAACATCACTCTCACAATGTGTTACACATTTGTTGTAATGACAATGCTAAGGTGCTTCGCTAAAAGATAAAATGCGACGACAATTCTTTATCCTGCGATGGTTGCAATTGCCGGTTAACGTATTACGTAGTGCAAACAACTCGGTAAACACTCCATGTCATAGCTTTAGGTTTTGTAGTCTGCTTACAGACATTGTCTTCGTCCTTGATGGTGGATTGAATCTAGTTTTTTAAATATTACTCTTGCAAGCACAAGCATACACAATGGAGCCTTAGTCCAATTTAGAGCGTATTAGATCGGTGTACGTGAAGAAGGGCTGCCTGATCCCCTCCCCACTTTGAATTTGAGACGACTTTTAACAAATCTAGGGCCTTCAGGCATTTTGTCTTCAGATATTTTAATATGTGGCTAAAATGTCAAATGATGGTCGATCATAAAGATTTGGCTTCTTTTACAATCTTAATTGGAGTGCAATCTAAGAAGAGTTTGGGGTCCTATTCGGGTTAAAATGTTCGACAGAGAGGTGTTATAATTGGTTTTGGTCTGTGAAAATTTAAAGCAATTTATGAATTTCATTAATACACAACCGCAATTGGTGTTGTGTTGTATGCATATTTTTTATCACAACATGAAGTATTAAAATCAAATTTGAGTAAAATTGAGTCATTTAATACTTTTGATAGACTATTGATTTTTATACCTCACAAGGTGACAGACAAAATACTGCCTTTTGGGACCCCCTGATCCTGATTATAATGATCAGACAGGGTTGATCCAACACAAACTTGAAACTGTCTGTCAGTTAAAAACTGCGTTATATAATGGGTCAAACGGCCTCTCAAACCAAAAGCAATTTAAATCTCCTGAAATACCAAGTTTCCATGTTGTATCAAAGGCTTTGTCAAGGTCGAAAAAGATTGATACAGCATGCTGGTTATTTACAATGGAATTTTAAATGATTCTAAACGAACCAAATGGTCAGGAGAACTTGTATTTTGTGAAAACATTAAATATTTGTTATTAGATCATTGGTCTCTGAATACCACACTAGTCGATTATTGACCATACGTTCCATGGTTGTACGAAACGCAGCTAGTTAACAAAATAGGTCGATAGTCAGATGGATCCGCATGATTCCAGTCTCATAATCTAGGACTCAAAGCAAAATTTATTTGACATAATCAAGGTCATCATATATCTTCTACATTGCGTGACCAGCCGTTTGGTAGAATCAGGCCAATTCTAGGTGAAGTAAGGGTTGAAGTGGTGTGTTGGGCAAAAGAAACACTTGTTTCTGGCTCCAGTGCCCTCAACCACAAGAATCCCGTCCTCCGCCGACCCACGCAAAGGAGCTGCTAGTGAAAATCACCAGCTCCTGTTGCGGTATCATGAGCTTGCACTGGAGCAGAATGGAGCTCATTTTTGTAAAAATACTTCATTGTAATCATCACCACTATCATAAATAATAGTAATATTCTTCTTTTCTTGTTGATTTTCTAAACTGAAGATTATAATTGGATGCTGAAGAATTTTTAGGTAAAGTGTTACCCAACTTATTTGCAATGTCATATTCAATAGTTAATATATTATTATCTGTATCATATTCCCCACATTAGGTGTACGTGAATTTATCTTTGATACAAAGTTTTTTCCAAGACTGTCGTCGATTTTGTTCATATGTATAATGAGAGCCTTGGCACTATTTTTTTTTACATTATTTAGATTATGAACTGTTAGTCTACGTAGGATGCCTACACTTCCTACCCGGATTTCAATCACCATGGTTTGCAAATGTGTGGGCGAGCAGTGGACTCATGAATAGAAACAGCAGCTAACAGTATTTGTTTAGTTGGTCTGAGAACAACTGATTAGGACCAAGGACATTGATGGAAAAGTCAGATTTCAATTTGTTAATATAAAGTAACTGAAATATTGACCAGTTGGCCTCATGAAAATTCCACGTTGTTGCTGATGTATCATCAGTCGGGTTAATATCACTTCCACACAGGCCTTCGTGGACAGACCTTTCAAATTCGTTATACATATAAGGATCTGAGTATGATAGATAAAGGGCAGAATAAGTGCCCGTGGTTTGATGTAACTACGTGGCTAATCCATAATTTAATATGCATAAATTATTATTTGAAATGAAGTCCTCAAGGATATCCCACAGACCGTTATGTCCATTTAAGTCACCAATGATCATACAGGGTCTAGGGAGCTAGTCAAACAAATCCTAAAGACAAGGCTGCTGCAGAGGCAAAGATGGGAAAATATATAAGAAGAAACTGTGAAGGTTATGTGGAAAAGAAAGAAGGACTGCTTGAAGGTTGCATTTAAGAGTGAGTAAGTGAGTTGGGTTTAATGCCGCTTTTAACAGTATTCCAGTTCTATCGCTCCGTGTGAGCTTAATGTGGGAGGAAAGCCCGAAGTGATACAGGTCTCAGACGTTTCCACTTCGAGGAAACCCATGAGCACGAGTATGGCACGGGTATGGTGCTGACAAACCTAGACACGTAATGGGGGCGAACCGGGATTCGAACCGACAATCATATGTTTCTGGCGTGCCCAAGGTACGCAACTCTGCACAGCGAATCGCGGCGCCTTAGACGACTGGGCCACCCGTGCCCCCTTGCATTTAAGAGGGACAGGGCTATGGATAACACCCTGCCTCACCAAAATAGAAGCACCACCAGTGGCTTTATCACCTTGAGGTGAAAACGAATGGTATGAATTGTACTCACGAATATCAAATTTATCCGTAATATTCAGGTATCCCTCTTGTAAATTAAAAGCTGATTGTTTATAATCTTGTGATAATAATTGTAGATCGCGCTTAATGGCGGTTCAACCGGGGATCTTGAATGTGAGGTATGTCCATTACCATCTACTGGATGTGAGGGAATGACCTGCATATCAAGAGGTCCAAATATATTATGAACCATCACAACTGTTGGCAATGTATTAGGTACCTCTAAATGCTGGAGAGCCTTTGCTGTTGTTTTTCTCTCTTTTTGTTAGATTGGCATCACCACTGACCATTGCTGGTTTTCGGTTTGGTTCTGATGCTGGGTTTGATTTTGTCTCTGTGGCTTCTTCTGTCTGCGAGGCTGATGTGATTATTATCTGAGCTCACTCAGAGAGATTTGAGTGAGTTCATTGACCATCATTTGCTCATTCTTCACTCAAGAGATGGCTGTCTGGCATGAGGTGGAAACTTTCATAACAGGATCAGAAACAGAAGCAGAAGCAGAAGTTGTAAATATTCGAGTGATAGGAACTTGAAATTGCGTGGGTATTAATTGTTTTGGCTTCATGGTAAGAGAGGTTACCAGTGATATTGATTTAAAGAATTTTTGATTCCTGTCCAAAATTAAGGGGGATTTGGTTGATGCCATATGCTGATCGTTACAGTTGGAGCATCTGATATCCCTTGTGCAATCGGTGCTCTCATGAGCCCCACTGCAACGGGGACATACGGTTTTACAAGTGCATGATTTGGCACCATGTCCAAATTTTGGGCATCGGATTCCAATGTTGAAGATTGTAGATAGTAAAAAGGTAGGTATTAGTTTTGAAAGTTTATGTCTTGTTCATTTGTATAACGCTTCACAGCAGTAACACCCTGGTGTTTTCAGTACATTCACAATGTCTTCCTCCACCATATATGCCAATATATGCCAGACAACGAGCTCGGTTCTGTGCACTGAGACAGCAAACTGTGTGTTAAACTGTTTTAATCCTAACAGGTTAACAGATTGCTGCCTCTTTGCACATTCCACATGTAGTGAACATGTATGTGAAGCTCTTCACCTCTCCAGACACCTTTGATTCCCATAGAGACAAAGGGATTTAATTTAAATGGACTTTCGTCCACAATTTCGATAACCGAGAACCTTAGCCATGAATCTGGAGCTGTTGGAGAAACTTCAGAAGAAGAACGTAGAACATTATTTATTGGTCTTTGTTTGTTTTGTTTTGTTTACCGCCGCACTCAGCAATATTCCAGCTATATGACAATAATCGTGTCTGGACCAGACAATCCAGTGATTGACATCATGAGCATCGATCCAAACAATTGGTATCGATGCGAGCATCAACCTAGTCAACGAGCCTGACCACCCGATCCCGTTAGTCGCCTCTTACGACAAGCATAGTCGCCTTTTACGGCAATTATTGGTATTTCAACCAGAGGGTATGTTTGTGGCCATGGTAAATTGAAAATGTTCGGCACCCCTGGTCCCCAACCTGCCATCGAGTGTCATTGGAACGATGATGCGGTGTAAGCCAGGCTGGAACATCAGGGTTACAGGGGTGGTATACTCCAGAAACATAGACATGAATAGCCTTTGTTTATAAAAGGAGAAATGTCAGGCTTGTTTGGCTCATATTTTCATATAAAATCACGGAATACAGCGGTCCGTATCACCAGATTGGCCCATGTGCCACCTCCTTAGGCATAGGACTCGAAGCAAAATTTTATTTTACATAATCAAAGTCATCATATATACTGATCAAAACTTGTGTGATATGATACTTTTACAGTATCAAGTATTCAACAGGGCATGGCGTGACCAGGCGTTTGGGAGAATAGGACCTACACCACCACCGGTTTAGGTGATGTAAGGGTTGAAGTAGTGTGCTGGACAAAAGGAACACTTGTTTCTGGCTCCAGTGCCCTCAACGGCAAAAATCCCGTCCTATGCCGACCCACGACAAACAGGTTGTCCAATTCGGCCGCCTCTTACGACCAGGTTGTAAATCTACAGTCAACTCCTGTTATTTTGACATTGTGAACAGTAAGTAATAGTAAAAACTATTCATAATTTACATAACTATGATAAACATCAAATGATAACCTTTGAGAACGATACATATCTGACAAACTAGAAGTGAGAAGAGATAGGGCGGAAATACAAGATAAATCCAAACAATGGCAAGGTCTTTAAATAGATTAATCAAAAGAAATCCGATCGATGAATAAGCGTAATAAAGGAGATGCAACGTATGTACTGCCGTTGTTATAGGAATATCTTCGTTGCTGTGCATGACAGATTCATTATGTCGCAAAAGGAGAAAGAACATGAAGAACATTGTTAACTGATAATTTACCACACACACAGAATTTATGACCTCGTCGACTTGCACGTCTTGTTTCTACTGCATTACAAACAGCATATTAACTTTCCAAAGTCCATAGTTTTAAGTTTCAAGTACGTGTTCGTTGATAGTGGATCTTTTGAAGATAATTAACTTAACAATAAACTTAAAGATGAAATTGAATGTGAAATCGCTTTCTTAGACATAAATGTTGCTGACACTTTTCGGAGTGTTGGAATCATTCCAAATTTGCTTACAAACTATCCAATCTTTTTGTACATTCAGTATTTGCAGATAATCTTTTGACGTTTGACTTGGTAGCCAATACTACAAACTAACTTTGTTGAAGAAGTATATCGATCCCTTTTAGAAATCCTCGTTTAACTTGAAAAGCTGTTACCGGTAAATGTAAATCTGTATTTGTGTTCTGAACTGAAAAATAATCATTGATTTGGGTGTCTCAATTTGTATGTGAGAAACTGTAACTCTAACTAAAGCAATACGAATCCGAATGCTGATTCAATTTGCACATGGCTTGATACCAAGATTCGTCATTAACCGGAGATGAATACAACGGCAATGTCAAACAGGGATATCAGATAAAATGTTTTCATGTATAATTAAAACGGATTGTTCAATTAATTAGTCGAATAATGATTGTCATAGTTGAAATATTAGACGGGGAACGCTAGTTTTCAGGGCTTTATCATTTGCAGAAGTCTGTGGTCTGCCATTAACCGCCAAACAAAGGGCAGTTGCACCAACCAAATCAATGTCAGTTCTTTGAATATTTCGTCAGTTATTCAAATATGGCTCAACATATCGTGAACAACCTGCTAAAGATAAGGATCACAATCTTAAAATCATAAATGATGCCGTCAAAGCGTTTGCCAAAACATGGGCCAATATATAACATGAACCCGTTGAGAGTTGGTTAAGTCAGTGCGTGATGTTGGCATTGGTGGAATGAGCAACTGAACAGAATTGGAATAAACCCATTCGGTCTCAGCCATCCAAAGTTTGGCTGACATGAACAGTTTGTAGTTATTCGCACTGACAAGGCCTCAAGTTACATAGCCATTATATCCTCTGCAAGTGATTTGTCGATGCATCTTTTATGTATTATATTAAAAACCGAAACACATAATTGATTGTTCAAAATTGGCACACATCATTGTCATTCACCCATGTTCAATATGGCACACATGGAATAGTAGATTTTCAAGGTGAAGGTCCTCTGTTGTCAAAATATTGTATGACCACCATAAACCGTGAAGATCCGGGGTAGAATAGGTTTTCAGCAACCCATGCTTGTCGTAAAAGGCGACTATGCTTGTCGTAAGAAGCGACTAACGGGATCGGGATTTCCAGGAATATCAATTGAGTAAACGTCATTAGCAAGAAAGATACACTAGAATACCTGAAAATGGCAAGGTATCAGGAGAAAAGGGTCGACATTATTGATTGCATGAGTGAGTCGGGTATAACGCCTGTTACAAACATATTCCATACACTGAAGTGGAGATGTGTCAACAAGACAAGTAAGTTGTAGCTTTTTGTATACAAATTAGCAAGTGACTAGTGAGTGAGTGAGTAAGTTTGATATTATGCTGCTTTAAGCAATATTCCAGCAATCTGACGGCGGGAGACGCCAGAAATGGGCTTCACACATTGTACCCTTGTCGGGAATCGAACCCGGGTCTTCGGCATGACGAGCGAAGGAATTGACCACTAGGCAACCCGACTGCAGTGTAAAATGTCTAGAACTGTTCAGTCAGTTTAAACATTGGTACATGTGTAGACGATAAGGGTTATGGTGGATTACAATTTCTAGAAGTCATCATCCTACACAGTTAGTAGTGTTTGAGTGAGTGAGTTGGGTTTAACGCCGCTTTTAAAAGTAATCCAGTTATATCGCGGCGTATCAGCTTAATTTGGGAGAAAAACCCGAAATGATGCAGGTCTCAGACGTTTACAACTTCGGTGAAACCCACGAGCACGGGTATGGTGTTGACAAACCTAGAAACATAATCGGGGTGAACCGGGTTTGAACCCACAATCACGGGTTTCTGGCGTGCCCAAGGGACGCAACTCTGCACAACGATTCGCGGCGCCTTAGACGACTGGGCCACCCGTGTCCCCTACACAGTTAGTACCCAGGATTCATAGTGATCGAGAGTTTAATGATCCTTTAAAGTTGAATCCTTTTACAGTGTCTAAGGTGGTACACGGCATTGCAATGCAGGCGACGTCAAAAACAATAAACGCTTGCGTTCAGGCGCACTGTTAATTAAATGTAGTGAAAGGCAGCAGACAACCATCCTCATGTCAACTGAATCTGTTCTTGGCGTTCCAGATTGGGTCTCTGCACACCGGACACCAAACTCTTTATACCAGCAAAGGAAGTGTGACAGACCGAGATCGATAGTTTGCTGACGTGGCCGAAATTGATATATTCTCAGAAATAAAAGATCAAGGTGTTATTTATGTCAAACGCATCAACAGCCCGTATAAACTCCAGAACTAAAAAGAAACATATGCATCTGCCACCAGAACATCTGAAACCACCCTAAAACTATAAACATTGCCAGTCACCACAAATTCACTTAACTGCCCAAAAGGATCTCACACGGATGAAAACTGATACTCCACAGTTGTTTTCACCTGAACAATCAAATCAATCGCCAGAGCCACTTCATATCACGTCTCCAATTCAATTCAGTCAGTTTGTGATCAGGACTCATCTGTAACACACAAACAATCATTACCTCGGTCGGCTACACAACATCATTCAGAAATTTACGTTAAGCAAAATATTAGAAGCAAAAGTAAACCAAGGCCGGAATCTTAAAACAATATCAAAGTGGCAGAGTCTCAAGGTGGTCAGAAAATCAAATCAAATTATTTATTAAATTCTGATCACTTGAGGACATGGCTGTCGCCCTCAAAGAAAGTGCGAGGTAGATCCCAAAATGTTATTCCAAAAATATTATACAGTGGAATTGACAGAAGACTGAGGACTAATTATAATGAATTACAGGTATTAGTCCAGGATTTGAAACCCTCAGCGTTCTGTCTGCAGGAAACTTTTCTAAAACAGACAGATAATTTTAACTTCCGTCAGTTCAATGAATTTCAATATATTGGTCCTATTGGTGACATGGCCACTGGAGGTTCTTCAATCATTGTGAGGCATGATATGATCGATGTTATCCATAGCTGTGTTACACTTGCAACTAATTTCCATGTCCAAGCCGTTGAAGTTCGACTTACTTTGAACGTTGCTTTTACTCGTGCTCACTGTATATTCTGACTTGAAAGCTCTCCCGCTGTCTGATCGTCAAGTTCTCTTTGATGAACTCCCTTAGCCCTGTGTAATCATAGGCAATGGGGTGGTACAAACACCAACACTAAAGGATGCCATCTCTAATAATGACCTCTGCATATTTAACGATGATTCCTGCACTAATCTGAATCCTGCAACTGGGCCCTACTCTTTTAGATTTATCTCTTACTGATTCTAACCTAGTCAGCGAATTTACTCGCAGCCATATAGCTGGAATAGTGATGTGAGGCGTTAAACAAGAAACATACAAACATTATCAATTACTTAAACATTTACCTGATTCCCCTTTGGAAACACTATTAAATTTGTTTGATCTGGACAACGGATAAGTTACTTTCATTAAGGGCGAAATACTGTTATCATTCAAGTCAAAGTCAAAGATATGTCAAAGGCCTCCGACCCATATACAAAGGAGTTAAACTTGTTTCTTAGATCACAATACCAAAGACACACATAAGTAAAATGAATTTCATTTTCTGCAGCCGTATGACAATAATCCCATACTTCTGATCCTCATAACGGTATGGTTGGATTTTGGCATCAAATAATAAAATATATACTTGGTGCACAAGCTGCTACTTCCTGCGAGACAGACATTACATTAATTAAGGCCTTCTTTGCACGTGATGTTAATTCCGAGACACTTTTCTTGAAGTTCATTGTATGGGTAAACATGACACCAAGATTCACAACATTTACACATTTCGATAGATAAACCATTTTTCATTCAGTGCCATGTGACCCACTCTTCTGAAAATGACAATATTTGTTTTATCGTAGTAAACTGATAGTTTCCACTCTTTTGTGTAACATTCTAAAATGTTAAGTTGTTTTTGTAGTTCAACAACAGAATTTGATACTAAAATGACATCAAAAGCATCAATAGTTCTGTTAATTTTGGGAACATTTGAATATGGTGTTTACTCTTGGCCATTGATACTAAAATGACATCAAAAGCATCAATAGTTCTGTGAATTTTGGAAACATTTGAATATGGTGTTTACTCTTGGCCATAAGTGCATAATACAATTCACTAATAAAAAATGAAAACAATATCGCGCTCAAGATACATCCTTGTCGTAAGCCAACAGGGCAGTCAAAGACATCGGTTACATCGTCATCATTTCATACACGTGATTTGGTATTTGAATACATAGCTATTTAATACATGATTTGATATTTGAATACATACCTTTTTAATACACATTTCCAACCCGTGAAGATTCCGGGGTAGAATAGGTCTTCAGCAACCCATGCTTGCTGTAAAAGGCGACTATGCTTGTCGTAAAAGGCGACTATGCTTGTCGTAAAAGGCGACTAACGGGATCGGGTGGTCAGGCTCGCTGACTTGGTTCAAGAATGTCATCGATCCCAATTGCGTGGATCGATGCTCGTGACATCAATCACTGGATTGTCTGGTCCAGACTCTATTTATTTACAGACCGCCGTCATATTATAGCTGGAATATTGCTGAGTGCGGCGTTAAACAACAAACAAACAAACCAACCAAATCCTGTCTTCAGGCAGGAAAAAATATCAGCATCCAGTTACATGATTGAGTTCATTAAGTTTCACAATAATCTTGCTACTGGCCAATACGAGATCATCTTTTGATGGTAGCCCAGTCATGTTGGAATCGTTAGTAACACAATAACTGTTGCTAAAGCAGCACTAAACAAATCTGTGACACCAGTTCCATGCAGTGAATCTAAACCTGTAATTAGATGTTACATAAGAAATATTGATGCAAAAGAAGTGGGACACCAAAGTAGGTATAAATAAATTACCTGCAATTAAACCAACAGTCGGTTACACCTGTCAGTCAAGATTTGAAGGGGTCATTTTTAGAGGATGTCGCATTGGCCATTCACGATATACTAAAGAATATTTATTGAAAGGTGAGGATCCTCCATTTTGTACCCCTTGTGATGAAGCATGTTCTGCTTCGCTACGTTGATTTTCCTTCACAAGGAATAACTATTTCAAGGTTTCATCAATGGATCTTTTTAACAATATCATGTAATTATTTTAAAAAAAAAGAAGAGATGGAACTTATTGTTAAATTTGATGTTCATAGGTCTTTCTCATAAATTGGTAGTGTATAATTATTAACTTGAATTGTTTATGGCTGTGCCCTTGACGGGGGTTGAAATACCGTAACATTATTGTTCCCCTGAGAAGGTATCGTAAGACCATACCTTTCAAAGTATGCTATTTTAATTTACCAGGTAGGAAGCATTAAACTACACGAATTGAAACCAACAATCGGTCATACCTAGTTGGGTTGTCAGACAAGACATGACGAGGTCGTTTTACGACGATGTCGTATTGGCCACAGTCGGTTTACACACGAATATCTGCTTAAGACAGATGAGGACGAACATCCTAAGTGTATCCATTGTGATGAAAGGTTCACCGTCAAGCATATATTACTTGACTGTGTGGACTTTGCAATCGCAAGGGATTCACATTATCAAAGTGTAAATCTAAAAGATCTCTTTTTCCGTGTCAGCGGGCATCTCATCATAAATTACATGAAAGAATTTGGTCTGTATAATGCATTTTAAATATGTATGTGAATAATTAAATGCTTGTTTTTAACTTTGGTGTGATGCTACTATAAACAGACATTATTGAAGGCTCTGTACAGGAGGTTAAAGTACCGAAAAAATATTGTGCCCGTGTGTGACACGTAATCCTATCATAATCAATGTAACTATCATCAACCAGTGTTTTTAAGCCAACTCATTCATGAGTATTTTTTAATATTGGCTAGCATTGTGCACAACCACCAGTGGCTAAAGTGATGACGTAAATCCTGCTTGGGTATCATGCAGGAAGCAGAGGTACTGTAAGTCCCCATGATCCCCAGCGAGGTAGCCTAGCTTTGGTTAATGGTGGCCTACAGCCCGTGTTTCAAAACTGTATATATATATATATATATATATATATATATATATATATATATATATATATATAATATTGTTATGCTCAAATATGTTTCATGAATTGTTTCTGAACATAGTATTCTCAAATATGTTTTTCAACTTGTTTATAAACAAAACTTTGCATTAATGTCTAAATTGTAAATATTGGTTTCGTCGCTATATGGCTGAGATAATGCCGATGCGACGTTAAATTTTAACTCACTCACTCACTGCCTTAATTTAAAACGCAGCAAATTTTTAAATTTTTAAGTGATGGTCCTTCGCATTGGGGCCTAGCAATGGTTGTTTGCAATCTTAAGCCCGTGTTTATTTTGTGTTGTTGAATGTTTTTTTAATTCTTTTACATTTTCTTAACCTAGTTGAAATCTGGGATAGTCTTGTTATTGTAATATCCTTCGGCGGCAGGTTTTATACAATCTGAACATTTTTGTTGTCAATGTTTTACTTTATCTCTTCTCTATATGCCTTAAATATGACGTCTTGTGTTGCTTAGCAGCTGTGCATCCGTTTTGTTTTACACAGATTGTTGATTTTGTACGATTACCTTGCTGAAATGGTGAAAACGTGTTCAGCTTGAAATTTTACCAATACGTCTACCAGATCCAGTTATTTTTTCTTTAATCGGTTTCCGTCTTATCTGTCAGTACGAGATAAATGGATCAAGTTCGTGTTGGAAAAACGACCCAAATGGCAGCCAAAGAAAATTTCACTATTATCTCAGAAGACTGTTGACTAAGAATGGACTGTTTGGTAAGAAAAGATTTTCTGTTTCCGCCGTGCCGACATTTTAAACGCAGTTGAAGCAGAAAGTTGCCCATCACAGACCAAACAACAACATTGCATACATCTTTGAGTGTGTGAAACGACCTCTGATATTGACTTTGTGAATAAGTAATATAGCAATTAATATATGTAACTTGCCTTTTCTACATATTGTATAAATGTACTGAAATGCAATGACGGCAAACAAGTACCAAATATATCATACACAGCACTTTGACCCCGATCTATGGGGGATGGTGCATATCGAATATGATATGTACATATATAATTGAGAAAGAAATATGGGGAAATGCACACATACATCGGACATAAAATACACGTCACTCAGAATGAAACGCGGAGAGTTGTATATCAGACACGTTATATACATAATTTAAAATAAATTGTTTGATAGGCATTACTTAGAAGTTGACGGTTGACAAAGAAGACACAATTTATGGATAACAACTTCTTTAATACTTTAAAGGCGACGTTTCGGTATAGATCCATAAATTGTGTCTACTTTATCATGAAAAATGAAAGGCGCGGGGTAGTACATTGTATGTATATCGGATATACAATATACACCACTCAGAACGATAGATAACAATGGAGGGTTCGTATCGGATGTATTATATTGTACATACTTCAGAATGCTGTAAATGCAGACCAATGTAAGCTTTGAAACATGCTTAGAGGTAACATATCCAAGCTGGATGTTGACTGTTTCAGAGTGGCAGTCTACCCACATATACAAGTAATTGGTAACCTAAAATGCTTCTTTAACTTAACACTATCACATATACATAATGCAGGTAATGCAAGCTCAGAAGTTTGGTGTGCAAATTTAAAACTAGCAGATATAAGCGGTAAGACGGATATGACTGCTCATACATGCATGCACCAGTAAACCAGACCTAACAGAAATGAGTATAGTTACTTCATAGTGTTTTAGGAACCAGACAGCTTCAATGTGAAATTGCAGTTTGTCTTGTTTGGAAGTTCTCCAAATGACAGGACAGATATATTGAAGCAAGTCGAAATAATACATTTAGCCTAAAATCACGATGATCCATCGACAGTGCAGTGCGTATGTCTACGTTGGACATTGCCTAAAATATACACAGAGCTACGCTTGTCGTGTGAGGCGACAATCGATGGACCGGGTGGTCATTCTTATGTTGTGACTTCGTTTATTGTGTGTCATGTACCCGATATAACTACATGTACTCAAGACTGGGCCAGACAAACAAGTGGTTTAAGTATGGACAACCTCCCATGCCGACATGTACGATGAATCGCAATCAACCGAAAAATGAACCTGACTACCGGATGCTCTTTAGTCGCCCCTCTTGACACGATTCTAAGCTGTACTACCCATCCGTTCAAAGGAATACTAGTATTACCTGCATGCTCATCTTTGCTTTTACTGGTACTTGCAGTAAAATGTTGGTACACATGGACAGAGAGCAAAATAGTGATTGATATTATAAACAAACACCAAACACGTTGGAGGGCGTTGAACCTCCGATCCATGGAAGTTACCTAGTAAGACAATTAAGCATGTGTTGCTAGGGACCACTTCTACACGGAATCAACTGCCTCAGTGGCCTAGTGGATAGACGTCTGCAGAAGGAGTAAGTGGGTGAATATGTATTTACACTGCTTTTAGCAGCATTCCAGGAATACCATGACACGGGACACCAGAAATAGGCTTTACACATTGAACACATGATGGGAATCGAGCCAGGGCTTTCGACGTGACGAGCGAACGCTTTGACCACTACGCTAACCCATCGCACCCCTGAGAGCGGAGGTTAAAATATACGGAAAAAGATAGTACCTATGTTTGGCGATTGGCATTAAGTTGATAAAAGAACTGTACACAGTACATATTCTGTTTTACAAAACTCATGTAAGAATCGATGGATTACCTCACCCTCCCTCGGTAAATACAAGAAATTCTGTATTCTTACCCTCCTTGTGTGACACACACACACACACTGGTATAAAATTGCTATAAAAGAACAAATCCTCACCTCTCTCAATATTTGTTAAGTTCGTGGTCCTAATCACTATCAAAAACTAAAATTAATTATAAATATTCCACAGTTGATAGATTTTCAAGGTGTTATGCTGCTTCTGCACAGTTTGATTACCGTAAAAGTAAAATATAAAATCAATAATGAATTAAAATCAATACCAATCTTGGACTATGACCCCTCAATTTGTGCTTATAAGTTGTATTGTCAACATCTAAAAGAAATCCATTAATTGTACATTTGAATGGGCTATCCCATTTCTGGTCAAGGGGACATTAATGGTAATATAATAAAAGATCTCTTCAAATTGGCAGTATTGACCAATTGCTCGTCAGCCAAGAAGAAATTTTAAGATTCTTAAGATTTTACAGGAGGTATCCCATTTCTGGTCAAAGGAACATAAGTGATAAAATAGTAAAAAATCTCTTAAAATTAAAAAAAATTAACCCATTACATTAAGATTCTGTCCACAAGTGCGAAATTGTATTTACTGTCTGCAGCAAAGAAAAAATCTTAAAATTCCATTAATTGTAGACTTTGTGGGTTTTATACCATTTCCGGTCGATGTGATATGAATAATAATATTGTAAAAAATCTCTTAAAATTAACTGTATTGACCCATTGCATTCAGATTCTGCTCACAAGTGAGAAATGTTGTTTACTATCAGTAGTCATGAAGAAATCTTTAGATTCCATTTTTTTGTAGACTTTGTGGGTTTTATCCTTTTTCCGGTCGAGGTGATATGAATAATAAAATAGTCAAAACATCTCTTAAAATTAACAGTATTAATGCATTGTATTCAGATTCTGCTCACAAGTGCAAAATGTTATTTACTATCAGAAGTCATGAAGAAATCTTAAGATTCCATTAATTGTAGATTTTTAAACTTTAAGGCATTATCCCACTTCTGGTCGAGGCGATATGAGTGATAATATAGTAACAAATCTCTTAAAATTAACAGTATTGACCCATTGCATAAAGATTCAGCTCAAAAGTTTGTTATGTTATTTACTATCAGTAGCCATGAAGAAATTTTCAGATTCCAATTATTGTAGATTTTAAGGCATTATTCCATTTATGGTTGAGGTGATTTGAATGATAATATGGTATAAAATCTCATAGAAATATTGACCCATTACAATTAGATTATGTTTGAAAGTTCATTATAAGTTTGACAAGTTTGAAATATTATTTACTATCATCAGCTGAAATAAAATCTTAAGATTCCATTAATTGTAGATTTCATAGGTGTTATTCCTTTTCTGGTCGAAGGGATATGAGTGATAAAATAGTACCTGGCAAATCAAACGAGAACAAAGGAGTACTGCTTATTACCGCAGTTATTGCGTAGAGATCCACTTGAATGTTGAGGTAAAATGTACATATTGATAATCTTTGTCAGACAGAATAGGTTCTTTTGGTCTTTGCTTCAGGAGTTCAGACATGGTGTACAAAGAAAAGACATGATTAAATGTTATACAACCTCATGATTTTGACTTTGCATCATGCATTCCTTCTGACTTTATATGTTTGAATGGAGGTAAAATTACAGTCAACTTCAGTGTATGCACAGTCAGATCGTTTTCTATGAGTATCTAAACACATTTTGCCAGGGCTTTGGTCAAACTATTCACAATCGGACATTTCTACCTATCTCATGAGATCAACAGCAGGTACCCGGGTTGGGTCGGGTAATAGTGGGGTGGGTACCTGGGTATTAAATTTGGACTCGTCCCAGCCCTAAAGGTAGCACTTTGTGGTCAATGTCAAACGTTTCATCATATATAATTCTTTTAAAATACTTATAAAAGTCTCATAAAGTTGCTGTCTGCCTCTCACACTCTCTTTAAAAGTCACATTTGCCATCTTGGTTGTATTATTTTGGATGGTAAGACTTCTTAAGCTTGCATTTTTACTCAGTGTTGTATTGATGTCATTATGATTCAGCATATCAAAGCTTTCAATATTTTATGTGTTCTGAAACAAGTGCTTTATCCGTAAAATTATCTGCATCGTTGGTAGACTCATTGTAACTGTTAACACACAGCATTCGCAGGGCTATCTGGTATTCAAATGTGGCGATCCCGGCCCATAACTAGTTTCTCTATCAGTTCTAATCCTGAAACCAGTAAAAACAATTGTTAAGCCAATCGCAATCACAACAGATTAAGTACATTGAACAAATAGGAGTAAAACTGCCTATTGTGAAATTTCGTTTTTTCATATGTACCACTTTGCTATCGCAGGTAATTCCATTGTAGCATTACTATAATTAATGAGTGTCCATAATCATGTGTAGTCATACTGGGAGTAGTTGTCATGGAAATAGTTATATAGAATAGAATAGAATAGAATGAACTGACTCGCTGTCCTGGTGCACAAATACAAGGCTGTACATGCTCCTGGTTTGCCTTAGAAATATCTAATCAAGGAATACCTGCTTACCATCTCCCTGTTTATATTTTAAGAAAAACAGCATAAAGTCACATCCAAGACCTATGCTTTCAGAGAACATTTGGAGGTCCTTCAATGTATCACTTTGATGCTATACTTCATATCAAAATTTATTCCATTTGGCCTTATTTGCTACCTGTGAAAAGAGCCTTAAATATTTTTACACTATCATGGTGCTAAGCATCCTTCTAAAGCTTGGGGTTGCTGGTTCCCAGAAGTTGAGTTTAAAGGACACACAACAGAGGGATGGAAAGAATACAAAATGTTACACAATTGTTGTGATTGAGAACACAGTACAAAACAGTGTCGCTTGTTAGAACATTTTGTCAAATACTACTACTTGCAACAACTTGAGTGAGTGAGTGAGTTGGGTTTTACGCCGCTTTTAACAGTATTCCAGTTATATCACGGCGTGTCAGCTTAATGTGGGAGGAAAGCCCGAAGTGATGCAGGTCTCAGACGTTTACCACTTCGGTGAAACCCACGAGCACGGGTATGGTGCTGACAAACCTAGAAACATAATCGGGGCGAACCGGGATTCGAACCCACAATCATAGGTTTCTGGCGTGCCCAAGGGACGCAACTCTGCACAGCGAATCGCGGCGCCTTAGACGACTGGGCCACCCGTGCCCCCTGCAACAACTTGAAGATGTTTTTGTTTTGGAAGCTGCATCGTAGGTTTGCCACAACATTATCAATGAGAAAGGTCAGTGTAAGTGATAGTCATAGGTTATCTGTTACTATGGACATATGCTACAGACAAGTGGGGCTGAATACTTCAGAGCTATTCCCCTGCACTTATGTTCTTTTTCGTGTTCTGATTGATTGACAGGTTGAGGAAATGACCTTTAGGATCTTCAGATTAGTAAGCCAAGGTTATTTTGCATACCTGTAACAACATCATTCATGATTTTTTTAAAGTGCTTTGTTCTTGTCAAAAATCATTAAGAAAAAACATTTATTGCATACTTTCCTGTTTATTTTCGATTTTAAAAGCAAAATTCACTGCATTACGGAACATAACAGTCTTTCAACCGAAACTTTTCAATGTGAGAGCTTACCCCACAGTCATCCTTCTATTTACTTATCCTAGTATACATATTTATGAAAATTCTCACTTTATAACCTGATGGGTCAACTTTTAACTTTCAATATATTTTGTATATCTCCTTACATTCACTACAAAAGGTAAAACAAACATAACCTTGCCATAAACAATCTTATTCAAATTTCACAGATTTACAAATTATTTCACAAAATATTATTAAATCTTTTCTGTTCATTCCTATAGGAGAATTCAAATAATTCCAGTAAAAACAAAGATTCTGCTACAACATCAACTATATGAGCTTAACACATTGCTTAAATTTACACTGAGGTTCTCACACCCTTCATAGAGCCAGTTCCTCCTTGGAATCCATGTATTAACAGTCTGGTGAGCAGCAAGAGATCTGAACAGACAACTTTTCAGTAGTAATTAGGGAATCACCTGGTGACATGTTAATGGCAATTGTGTAGAGTCAGTGCTAGCAGTAGCTAGCCTGTGTTTAGTTCTTTAAACCACCAACAGACCAATGAACCCCTCAGTATAAATATAAACTATGAGTTTCCAGTTTCCCCAGTTTGGCTTTAGCAAGTCTAGAAATAGACAAATACAAACTTCCAAGGAAGGTGGTAATACATCAGTCCATATAGATGTTCACAGGTCATTAGCGACCTGTGACATTTTATGCATAATATCATAAGATTGTTAATATTGATATTTTCTTTAAATGATCCTTTTGCGTTTATATGTTTGTATTTACGTATATATGTAGTATGAATTAAACTGTTTTAACTTCTTTTAAATATTGCATCTGTACCGTAATGTTTTCTGTAATAAATATTTCATTGTATTAATTGTTTGCAGTAAATATACACATGCACAAAAGTTAAGCGCCACCCACCATATTTGTGAGTTGTTACTTTTGGCACTTAATGATGACTATTATAACAAGATGTACGATTGTTATAAGCCGTATATGAAAACCTCATCTAATGCAAAAGTCGTCCCAAAGCAAGTTTATCTTGTGTTCCAAAAGAATATGAGCAGAAAGGAATTTGACCGAAGACCAGATATTGAAGGATTAGAGAAAACATTGAAAAACTTGTTTTGTCATGTAACTGTCATCATATCAGCAGACCATATCAGGTGTCACATAGACACCCTAGGCAGTGCAGAGTTTATTGCAAGACAAAAACGTCAGTAACGTGTGTATGATCCACGGACATTGACCACAGCTTCAACCCTACGCCTCATACTCATTACAAGTCGTTGAATGCTTCTCTGAGGCAAATGGACCCATTCTTCATGAAGTGCGGCTTCAAGTCCAGCGAGATTTTGAACTGGGGGATCACGAGTGGCAGTAGCTTCTTGACGCAGACAAGCCAAAACTGCCCGAGATCTGTGTGGTCTAGCATTGTCGTCCATGTAAACAGGTCTTGTCTGAAGAGGATGGTTGTCAAAATGAGGGACTACCACTGGACGAAGAACGGCATCTTGGTATTGTTGGCCATTCAAGTTTCCACGAATTGTCACCAGCGGAAGTTTGCAGCCGAAGGAAACACAACCCCATATCATGACAGACCCCCTGCCACATGCCAAGGTCTTTTCGATGTTCCTTGGTGCAAAACGAGTGTTACATTGCCTCCAAACACGTTTTCGACCATCAACAGTTCGTAGCAGCATTCGACACTCGTCAGACCAATGGATCCTTCTCCAGTTGGCCAAGTTCCATCGACCACGGGCACGACACCATAACAGACGATTCCGCATGTGCCTCTCAGTCAGTTGAGGACGTTTTACTGGTCTTCTGGCGTTATAACAAGCCGCTCTGAGGCGACGCCTTACGGTCATGGTCGAGAGTCTCTGATGGGTAATCCACTGCAGTCTTAAATGGCAAAATGGATTTCGTCTGACTATCCTGAAAAGACGTCTATCCTCTCTGTTAGAGGTCTTTCTTGGCCTACCAGACCTATGCCTGTCATTGACATCATTGGTTTGACCATGTTTCACAATCAAACGAGTGATAACACTGTGATGACGACCCATTTGTCTTGCAATGGCCCTGCATGACATGCCAGCATTTTTCATGCCTATCACTTGCTATCTTTCAGCGTTCGTTAACTTTCTCCTCACCATGGCTGATTTTCAACTTCTATTGGAAGGGGAATCTCACACAGGAGCAAAATGCAACCACGTGTCTGAAACTTGAATTTCACTATTTATAAGTTAGGGGAACTGCAGCAACACGTAACGCACGCTTTCCTTGTGGTATCGGGACAAATTTGGGTTCATGAAACTATGGAAGCCTAATTCCGTCATACATCATCATATTTCGTGTTTCTGATTCCAACACGTGAAATCAAGAGACTATGAATATGGTGGCGCTTAACTTTTGTGCATGTGTATATAAGGAATACAAGATAGATATGACTCAATGTAATGATAGCATTAACAGGACAATTGAACAAGACTCTTTTTTATGGTTTATCTCCATAACGTAATTCATAAGTAAGGAAAGCATCTTGGGCGACACTTTTTTTATTTCTTGGTTTACGGATTTCAAACTCATTTCAAAAGTGACGCAGGCCAATTTAAAAAAAACCCAAAGAGTTTGCCACTAACGTTGCTATATCCCCCGCACCTGTTGCAGAATTTATGACATAATTGAATCTAAACAAACTTGTCATGGAAATTGTAAAAAAAAGATGAGTTTGGAACCACGTCCCTCTTGTTGCCATGGAAACGTAAAAAATAAATATTTCTAAAATTTCTCAATAGCCAAAGGCATGTACCTGACAGACCTGCATAGTTTGATGAAAAAATATTGAACGGTTTATGAGTTATGCTCCGGAAACGAACCCTACCCTCACAGAACCTAAGTCCATCTTGTTGCCATAGAAACGTAAAAAATAAAAATTTCTAAATTTCTCAATAGCCAAAGGCGTGTACCTGACAGACCTGCATAGTTTGATGAAAAAATATTGAACGGTTTATGAGTTATGCTCCGGAAACGAACCCTACCCTCACAGAACCTAAGTCCATCTTGTTGCCATGGAAACGTAAAAAATAAAAATTTCTAAAATTTCTCAATAGCAAAAGGCACCAGTTCAGCATGTACCTGACAGACCTGTAAAATTTCATGAAAAAATATTGAACGGTTTATGAGTTATGCTCCGGAAACCAAATGTGACGGACGGACGGAAGTACGGACGGACGGAGCCCGTTTCTATATCCCCCGCCAACTTCGTTTGGCGGGGGATAAAAAAAAGCCTCTCACATTTGTTTTACTTAAATTTTGTCCTAAAAAGTTAGGTAGGTATGAAAAAAAATATCCTGGCGTAACAAAAGTAAAATAACTGAATTTTTCAAGAACATTTTATTATATCCCTGGCACTTAGCTTGTGCACAAATGGCAACATAACAATATTCATGTCATGGGTGGAAATGCATGAAAGACGCTGCTATTTTGGCAGCATTGGCAACGTTTAACTCTTTCAACACCAGCTGACCCGTGAAGATCCGGGGTAGAATAGGTCTTCAGCAACCCATGCTTGCCGTAAAAGGCGACTATGCTTGTCGTAAAAGGCGACTAACGGGATCGGTTGGTCAGGCTCGCTGACTTGGTTGATGCACGGTCATCGATCCCAATAGCGCGGATCGATGCTCATGATGTCAATCACTGGATTGTGTTATCCAGACTCGATTCTTTAGAGACCGCCGTCATATAGCTGGAATATTGCTGAGTGCGGCGTTAAACAACAAACCAACCAACCAATTCAACACCAGCCAACCAGAAGATTACTGTGTGATAGATGAAACCAACATTTATCTAGGAAATGATCTGCTGAAATTAACATCTTTGCTACTACATGTTTGGCCATACTCTATTTGAAAGGTCTAATTAATCCTATGGTTTATACATATGAAAGTTATGTGTGTTACATTATTTAAATAATTCATTAACAACTAAATAAAGTTCGTTTTAAATAAAAAAATAATGTAAGCTAAAACATTCATAACGTCAAGGACCAATGAAGCGCAATTTTTTCGGCAAATATAAGAATTAATAAAATCCACTTACCTATTTTTAAAAATTTTCATTTGTTAACGTTGTTGGAATATTATTTTAAAAAGAATTACAAATAATATCTGCCATCACCAATTTCATACGGAAGCCTTTTAGGGCCATTTGTTTTTTTAATTTTTTTCGATACTATCTTTAAATTTCAACTTAGTATCTTGAAATTTCAACTTCTATATCTTGAAATTTCAACTTACTGTCTTGAAATTTCAAGATAGTATCCAAAAAACCCAAATGGCCCTAAAAGGCTTCCGTAGAATAGGTGTTCAGCAACCCATGCTTGCCGTAAAAGGTGACTATGCTTGTCGTAAAAGGCGACTAACGAGATCGGGTGGTCAGGCTCGCTGACTTGGTTGATGCATGTCATCGATCCCAATAGCGTGGATTGTCTGGTCCAGACTCGATTATTTACAGACCGCCGTCATATAGCTGGAACATTGCTGAGTGCGGCGTTAAACAACAAACCAACCAACCAAAATCTTTCAAAATATTGACTTGATCTTGAAAAACTACAAGAAGATGAGATACACGGAATACAGGACTTGGTATTACATAAAATCCAATGGTAGAATGAAAAAACCCAACACATACAATTACTTCTCAATATCTTGAAAATAGAAATTACACAAGTAACTTAACCAGTTAGAATGAATGAAAGGAATGTTGATGAAATATTATATGTCACCCCTATAATCAATAATGTGGATAATATAGAAATGAAGAATAGCTCACACTATTAAAAGGACAATCCTTACAATTCATTTAGCAGAATGACTAGAAAAGCAAAATAAAAGTTGCTAGAGCTGTTTACTAAAAGAAACAAATATATAGATATACAAATAATATACTCTTAAAAAAAAGAAGAAACTATATATCAGGATTGCAACTGGGTTTATTGTTCGAGTTTGGATTTCATAACTATTATAAATAGTGGAATGTATAGGCAAATTATTGCTGTACAATATGCAGTAAACAAAAACAGGTGCAAAGACAACCAGGATAGGTGTAAAGTCAGTAACGATTGTGGCCTCCTCGTGCTGCTTTCACCTCATGGCAGTGACTGCCCACATACGCGATCAAAGTACGAATAACAGTCTGGGGATGTTCTGCCACTCCTGCTCTAGCTCAACAAACAGTATGTGGCGGTGGTTGACGTACACGATAATGCAGCACGTCCCACAGATGTTCAATAGGGGACAAGTCTGGCGAGCGGACAGGCCAGGGTAGCGTAGGCACGTAGCACGCAGAAACTCTGTGTGCAAACACGTGCGACTTGGGGTCTGGCGTTGTCCTGCTGAAAGATGCAGCCATTGACGTTCATGAAAGGGACAACGTGGCACTGCAGGATCTCGTCTCGGTAGCATAGACCACTCAGAGCACAATCCACTCTCACAAGTGCTGTCTGGCCTCCGCGATGAATGCCTCCCCTCACCATGACACCTCCCCCTAAACAACGATCCACATGCTGAACGCAATTTTAAGCGTAACGTTTGTTACGACACGGGCACGTCCATCAGCACACCTCAGCAGAATACGGGACTCTTCTGCGAACAGAACACGTCTTTATCTTCCTTGAGGCCATGTGACATTCTGATGAAACAACTGCAGACGTGCACGGAGGTGATGCTGTGTCAGGATGTGATGCCGCAGGGTCTCCTGGCTAGAATACCGGCTTCTCAGAGACGATTTCGAAGTATATACTGGTGCACATGAAGTGATATTTGCACAAGTGCATATACATTGTTTTTTAAATCGGTTATTTCTAAACCTATGGGTAATAAATATAGGTATCTTCGCAGGACAAATTTGCAGTGATTGTCACTTCTAGATACATATGTGCCAATGTATGGATAACAGTTATGGTAAGACTTTATTGATAATAGTTTCTGTTAAGATACATTTTCAACCCGTTTTAGAACATGTATACTGTTGCAGTTATAGAACGTAATGATTCAAGTAGATGGCATAGTGTACCAATGCTTAAATCCCTATATACAGACTGCCCCAAGGACTATCATCAGTACATATAACAAACAACAACCTACTATATTATTATCATTTTTGTTAATAGCATTTCTTCCACAATCAGATATGCTTAAAATTCATTCATGGTTTTGGTTTGTTGTTTTACGCCGCACTCAGCAATATTCCAGGTATACAGACGGCGGTCTGTAAATAATCAAGTCTGGACCATACAATCCAGTGATTGACATCATGAGCATCAATCCACGCAATTGGGATCGATGACATGCATCAACCAAGTCAGCGAGCCTGACCACCCGATCTCGTTAGTCGCCTTTTACGACAAGCATAGTCGCCTTTTACGGCAAGCATGGGTTGCTGAAGACCTATTCTACCCCGGATGTTCACGGATCTCATTCATGGTAACCATGGCATTTGGTTCATACATACTGTGGGGTTTTATTGTTTATTCTTGTGCCACATCACATAGGTCAGGAAATATATATTATGCATATTCCAGCATGTATCATACCAGAAACTGCAACATACTCATAACCATAGTCATCTTTACTTTCATTCACTCAGCAATCGACACATGGTCATCTTCACATGGCTACAACAGTGAAGAGGAGGACATGGGTGAGGATACCTTAGATGTGCATGAACCAAATATCGAAACAAGGACATAATGATTGGCCATAAAGCAGACACCTATGATTATGAGACGTGATGACATTCCTAAAGGTGTCCACAGGTATGGAATGCCAGATAAGAATATATCCTTTGTATCACCTAAGTAGTTTTTTTCTGTGAACCGAACTGACTAAACTTGTCCTCCCTGATATGAAAGGTATTCTATATATATATATAATGAAATTGAATATACATGTGTAATATATAGGACTTTTTATTCTGTTCCAGAAACTAGCAGTGATCAACTTCCATCAACTAGACAAGTTTCAAGGGTAACCTTTTAGAAAGAGGTAAGAGTTCCAAGATAAATAACAATAAATAATGTGTTTAAAATTTTTGCATATGAAAGAAACTGGCACTATTCGACTCTCATAATGTTAACTGTCTACATGGTATATGATGAGCAAAATCGTGCCATGTATAAACAGAACCTGATGCAGGAAAACTTTAGGTAAGAAAATGCATTGATGTCAAGCCAAACCCAAGAAAGTTCTGAAGAGCCACAAAGGTAAATGCATGTTCATAGATTTACCTTTCGTATTTTATAGACCACAACAACTAAATGCAATCATCATTACTGTTTATTTAAAACATGGCTATGGTTGATAAGAAATGAAGTAGTTGGCCTACTAGTCTAATGAGAATTTGAAAGGCAGTTGAGATTGAAAATGTCAGACTTTATTAATCGAGGTGTCATGAAATTGACACCATGTAAGGAAGAGAAAAGATTATTGTCTTCTGAGTGTATCCTGGATGTCTCTATAAGGTTCTTAATGTACACAATACTATATATATATATATATATATATAAATAGATATATATATATAGATATATATATATAGTATTGTGTACATTTTATATGTACTCACACGCAAAAGAAACGCAAGTCGAGTATGCAGTATACTTGTTATTTATTTTCAACAGTAAAGACAAGAAATACTATTAGGGCAAGATTGACAAAAAATTGACTGAAGACAGTTTAATGGTTTCAAAGGCAGATGACATTATTGTTTTTTTCAAATGTTAAGGGCTTACACAGTTTCGGGTCAATAACCAAAATGTCAGTCAATACCTGGTGTGACCACCATTAGCATTGATCACTGCCACACATCTCCTGTACATTGAGTGGATCAGACCTTTTGTGAAGGCCCTCGGGATCCTCCTGCACACATCCAGAGCAGCTGTGCGTAGTTCATAGGCAGTTGTAGGGACTGGGCGCACATTGTGCAGACGCCTTTGAACCTTATCCCACAAGTGTTCGATGGGGTTCAGATCAGGGCTGAGGGCTGGCCACGGCAGAACACGGATGCTGTGTTGTTGCAGAAAGGCCATGGTAGCTCTGGCAACTTCGGGACGAGCGTTGTCCTGCTGTAAAATGTGTTGTTGATGTTGTGCCAAAAAATTGAACAACGTGGGGTCTGATCACTTAGTCGATATACCGCTGAGCAGTGATGCCGTGTCCCCGACCTTGACCAACATTCAGAAAGGACATGGGTCCAAGTCTCGCATTAAGTCCAATCCCTGCCCATATCATGACGCTAGGTCCACCCCATGGATCCCTTTCCACAACGTTTCGGTAAGCGAAACTATCACCTCGACGCCGCCAAATTCTGACCTTTCCGTCTGCATGGGAGACACAAAGGCGACTTTCATCATAGAAGATGACACGCCTCCACTCACGATGACGCCCATTGTGATGACCCTGTGCCCACTGAAGTCGTGCTTGTCGATGCCATGGTTGGAGAACAGGACGACGTTCTGGTCGGCGACATCCGAGGTTGTTGGAACAGAGACGTCGGATCAGAGTGTCCCGGCTAATGTGTCGATTATGTGTTCCTATGGTGTGTCGAGCACTTTCACTTGCAGTTAGGAACGGATGTCGCTGGTGTTGACGGGTAATCTGCCGATCTTGTCGAGGTGTGGTGACCCTAGGACGACCGCTCCGAGGAAGGCCATCTGTGGTCTGTGTAGCATTGTATCGACGCAGGAGACGGTAAATTGTGGTTATGTTAACGTTGAAATGATGGGCAACATCTTGGACAGACTCTCCAGCTTCCAAACGTCCGATAGCCTGGTTTCTCTGAATTTGAGTTAGGGGTGGCATTGTTGACCAAGGAGTGGTAGGTCCAAGAATCGGCCACAGTTTTATACCTACTACAGTTCGTGACAGTTCGTGCATTTTCGATTTCGCGAGAAATGGGTGCATGATACCCACATATTCATTGGAATTGTGCGTTTTGGCGATTCGTTTTTTTTACTCGGGGCTTCCAAAATGCAACCAAAAATATTGATATCACCATCAGGCTTCACTACATGCTAAAACTCGTATCAATTTATGGTTCCGTGTTTGTTACCTATTTGCTTAAAACCACTTGCGTTTCTTTGGCGTGTGAGTATATATATATATATATATATATATATATATATATATATATATATATATATATATACATGTATATATATATATATATATATATATATATATATATATATATATATATACAGATTGACAGTGTTTGGCACATTTCTATTAGATCCCAAACCCTACTCAATAACTTCTACTCTATGTTTCTTCAAACTCTAAACAACTAACCAATGTATGTTTAGCAAAGGCAGTAACAGATGTGTATGTAATACTTGCAGTGATCTTCAACATACTCTCCTTACAGTGGCGACAGAGACGGGAGGGACAGAGGCACACCATGTTTCTCGAGAGCTATCACTATCAGGATGTTCAGGCAGGATTTGCATCCAATTACATACCCGCAGAGGTAACAATACCATTCAGTGCTTAAATAAAGATGTAAAATACATTGTTACTCTTTCAAAGTGTCCTCCATTGCAGTTGAAGACCACGTGTCTAATGAGCTATAATACTTGAAATTACTAAACTTTTAATACAGAAAAAGATAAATCTCTAAATACGTTGCAATATATGTATTATAAACAGGTATCTAAATACATTTCAATATATATATCATAAATATGTCTCATGAGAAGTTTTGAATGTTGAATTCACAGCTTTATGGACACCTCACAGAGTGAATTAGAAGCACCTTCACACGTTGTATGACAGTGAAGTCTCATTATTTCTTTGGAAAGGAATTTGTTTTTCTTGGTGCTGACGTTGATACAAATTTTTGTCAAGGTTCGTTTTCAATACACATGTTACTGTAGTTATGAATTGTCATCTTACGAAAGGGAAGAGTAACATGTAAACAAAATCAGTTTACCTTTCATTCAGCTTCTTTAAGGTTAAATGTGATACTATGTGTTACAAGGAGGAAAAGGAAACTGCCTAAACATGTTCATGTTAATGCAATGTGGAGAACTGTTCATCTCTACAGCAGTTCACTGACCACTGTGCTCACTGTACGTAATGTGGATGAGAATATCAGAAAACTCAGTCTGCAGTATATGTGGTAATATATTAATTTACAAAAAAATCTAATTCCTATAAGAAATGGAACTACACCAGATCAATGTAACTGTATCTGTGTTACATGTGTCATGCAGTAAATCAGTTAAGACGTTACAAATTTGACCTATAAAGGAACTAAACAGACCTCAGTGTGGTAAAATCAGTGGCTTGTAGGAATAGAAGTTATTACATTTGCATATCAAGTCTACCATTAGGCACTTGGGAAGAATCGAAAAAAGTGTTCTGAAGTGCCTTTTTGTACTTTTCTTGTTTTCCACCTACTGCTAAGTATTGGTCACAATTAAATATGAAACTAAGACATAAAACAAGTCTTGAGCTTTTTCCGTTCTAACCATATGCAATTTGTTTCATTCATGCCATTGTAACAAAAAAGTAGGCTGTGCATTTTCATGTAAACGTTTTTGGTTTAGGAACTTTGCTCATACATGATATGTTAAACATGTTTTCTGTCTTTTACTGTGCAACAACACACTACATTTTTAATAAAGCTGTAAAAGGGACATGCCTTTCCTAATCCATAATTGTCTAGATTTGGAGTACAAACATGTCCAGAAATGGAGCTACATCCAAAGTGTTTGTAGCTTGGTCCAGTTTTGACTTGGGTTAATTGTGTTAAAGAATAAAAATGATATCACTCTGTAAGTCTTGTATATCAAAGCAATATTGACTTCTCTGCACTGATGGTGTCTTAATAGTTTTTAGGAAATTTTTTTTAATATGGCCTCATCCAGAAGTGACATTACACGTTTAAAATCTATAATTAATGGAATCTTAAGATTTTCTTAACTGCGGATAGTAAATCACATTTCTAGCTTATGAACAGAATCTGAGTGCTGTGGGTAAATATTTCTAATTTTAAGAGATTTTTTATTATTTTATTACTCATATCCCCTCGACAAGAAATGAGATAACGCCTATAAAATATACAGTTAATCGAATCAAAAGATTTTCTTTTGGCTGATGATAGTAAATAAATAACCTTTTAAACTTGTGAGCAGAATCTGAATGGCAATAGTCAATATTTCTAATTGTATGATACTTTTTACCATTTTATTTTTCATATCACCTCGACCAGAAATGGGATAACACCTATAAAATCTACAAATAATATCTTAAGATTTCTTCTTGGCTGATGAAAGTAAATAACATTTCAAACTAGTGAGCAGAATCTGAATGGTATGGGTCAATATTTCTAATTTTAAGAGATTTTTACTATATTATTACTCATCTCCCCTCGACCAAAAATGGGTTAACGCCTATAAACTCGACAAATAAAAGAATCTTAAGATTGTCTTTTGGCTGCTGATAGTAAATACTATTTCTAACTTGTGAGCAGAATCTGAATGCTATGGATCAATATTTCTAATTTTAAGGACATTTTTGACCATATTATTATTCATATCACCTTGACCAGAAGTGGCATAATGCTTTCAAGAATTGGGGGGGGGGGGGAGAATCTTTAGACTTCTGTTTCCTGATGATTGTCATGCACATTTCATACCTTTTTGGAACATGTACTTTGATAATAAGCTTTGCATATGAAACTACGTTGTTTAAAAAAAAGCTTCGTCCCCTTCACAACTGTAATAGGCTAACTGATCATCATGGATGGACTGAATGCACAATGTATGACATTATGTCAGATCTGTACCTGCCTGGATAGAAACCACAGAAAAAAGTAAAGGTATAATCAGTTCCCTTGACGTTCTCGTCTTCAAAAGAAATATTATCTTAGAAACTTAAGCCACTTGGCCTTCAATTTTGATCAAGTTGTGAAGGGGGGATAACTCTTACTGTTGCTTTGTCTTGCAATTATTATTGTCAATAATGACAGACCATGAGATAACAAGTTCAATTCTCTATTAGTAATGGGTTTATGAAATATAATGTTATTTGTCTGAAGTTGGTAATTTTGAACCCTTTCTGATTATTTCAATCATATTAAATGATATTATCCAGATTCCATATGTATCAGAGGCCAGAAAATATTTTATGGTCTCTCCATATATATATGAGGACATTTTGCTCAAAACGGTTATGAAAGCTTAAATGTATATATGTCAATAAGCTACCAGGAATGGTTCAATGAGTTTCCCAGTTATTTTAATGCTGACCAGGAAGGAGATTTGGTAATACCGGATATTACGTATGGTATTTCTGCCTTTACAAAATGAGAAAAAGAATAGAGTTGTGTGTAAATCAAAAGAACATTAAATTAATCTTTTTCAACAACTTCTGCTCTAATATTTCAATATGTAATTAGTTTCTTTTATTTTTTAAGTAAGACTTCAAAGATGACGCATAAACTCTCTCACATCCCACATCTGCTATGCCTGCACCTCCAAAAGTAATAAAAAAATTAGTTGCTTTTATCATCATGTACACAATAATCAAATGGAGTGATTTTGAATAATTGTTACAACTTAAATATAACATTATAATGATACTAATATTTACAAAAAAAATGACTTCGGTTCTTGAGAATACAAAAAAACAAACAACAACAACAAAAACAGAAACAAAACACAAAAAACACGCATCAGTTGCCAGAGGGCTGTTAGGTATTGGGGCTTAGAAATCCCTTGAATAGTACAAATGATATTGTACCCCTTTTAACTCCGTTGAGTATCATATTCTTTGTTTGATGTTTAATGACACACTCCGTAATATTCAAAATAATTATAATTATGATACTGTACATACCCTCCCACATATATATTGTAAACATCATCGCCTATTGTACAATGTCATGAGTGTATACTCCAAGACATTTTCCACCTGTGTTACTGTGTATGAGAAGAAATTTGTCCAACTCTTATAACTCTTGAAAAATAGCATAACACAAACATCCTAGGAACTTGAATTAATACAATTATATCCTCAACAATGAGTGGCATAACATATATTAGGGAATAATCTTATTCTCATTTGGCCTTTGCTATTTTGTAGGAAAACAGTGTGTTCAGAAGTGTCAAAGGCTATTTAACAGAACATTTGATCACAATCCTCACAATTAAATAATTCATTTCGGAGTGATATCATGGTTAGAAATTAAACATAGCAATGGGAAGTAATTACAGATAATGAGCAACAAGACCATTTATATAGGAATTGCATTTTTTCATTAGCGATTTGTTTAAAAAAGAAGAAATTGTATTCCGCTATGGTTCCGCGTTATCACTTTTATGCGCTGCTATATTTAGCTACAAATGGTGGATGTCGAGTCAGTAGCACTGCCATTGGCGCATTTTGCAGAACGGAGTAAAAATAAAAAACACAAGAAGTGCAGATGAATTTGCTCTTATTAAATGTTTGTCAATTAAACACATAGTTGCATGCGACAGATATATTTCTCTATGGTGTTTATCCCTGTTCTGGTCGTATCCCACCTGTGGTCGCTACACTGGCGTGCACTGGTCAGCTGTTTCACTTGTGGCTAGTGAGGGTTGTGGGAGGCCGGCTATACACACTCTTGGAGTTGTGGGACTGCAATGTGATGCTGTTGCCTTATACAGCCAGGAGTAAGATCATCCGGACGACCACTGCACGAAAGGCATGTGGGTTGTGGACGAGATACTACGTGGCATAGCTGTATTACCCCATAAAGAATATAATGAATGTAAGAAAGAGATATCTGCATCCAGACCATCGCCATCTGGGAGTTGAGATCTGGGAGCTGAACACGAAACAGACAGTGAAGCTTGTGACGGACTTGTGTTGTATATTGAAGAATTATTCCCTAGAACAACAATCATTTACTATGACGGATCACGCCATAAAGTAACAACTCTGCAAAGTGGCTGTGTTCACTAGACTTATCCTTTGACAGCAAATCAAACATCCATATTATATGAAGCATTGAAAATGTCATCGCCAGAGAATAGTCAGTCTCGAAACAGGGTCTAAAAGGTAAAATAGTGATAAAAATTATATGAATGGATCACTGAAAACCAGTGATTACACGATGTGTTTCTGAAGAGGGCAAGTCTTGCTCTCCCTATAGAAAGCGCCACTCAATTTTCACTACAAAAATAAGAACCAGTGAGTAAGGAGCTGTGAAAACTCACAAACGGTTTGGTGAAACCCAGGAGCACGACTGCTGAGCTGACAAACCAGGAAATATTATCAGGACGACATTTGGTTTCGAACCCACGGTCATAGATTTTCTGGCTCGCCTAAGGCTCTGTATGGAGAATTGCCGATTGTGGATAACCGGGCAACCGCTTTAGAAAGGCGATGTGTTAGTAAGCGTGGTTGTCGCAGCTTTAAGTTATAATCCAGTTCTAGACTCCTAGGCTACTCAACCGTCTCAATAAAAGAACATGATAGTTTTCTTATTCCATGACCTTTAGATTCCATAAGATTAAACATTAAACCACGATAATCTATCTATGCTTCATCCGGAAGACAAAGTCTTCAAAGTGTATGATCTAACCGTGCCGGCAGTTTTAGACACAGACTACGTTTGACGTTCAGGCTTGCCATCGGCACAAAACCGTAACTAAATTTTCCGCCAAAACATTTACAGACTTTAAAGGGGTGACGTGTCATTAGCACATACATGTATGGACACGGGTATAATCTTTCGGTACATGTGTGGACAACTTTGTGTAAATATCAAATTGTTATGCAAAGATCACCTTTCGTGTATTCTGTGGAGGTATTCAGCGTCTGTGAAACCTAATTTACCAGTCAGCCATTACCTAAAACATCACATGCAACGTGATACAATGTGTGTTGGGGATGACATCAAACTAACAAATCGTTGAGAAACGATGAAACAGTAGAACGGATGAGAACGATTATGTTCATGCTTCATGAACGATAATCACACATCCGACTTATACTTGAAATGTCAAGACTTTAAACCTAAGTTGATAAAGATGTCCTTCTCTTTGGTTAAGCAACAGTACAATTAATGGTAGCACTCATACGGATACCGTAGCTGCTCAAGTAAGATAAGGTGCTGATCTTGGCCTGTGCTCAGTACCATAGTTGCAATAAGCATGTGCTAAAATTATTACTACCTTAGCCCTATCCTTTTCATCGTTTATTAATTTTACACACTGTGGTGTAGCTGTTTTCTAAATGAACATCCTGGAACTGCATCGTCATTAAAAACGTATGGGAATAAAAGTGTATTCCTGTTTTCATGCTCTCATTTCGTACGAGTATTGTAGCCTGGATTATCTGGTGGATGTTAATTGGAGTAAGGCCATGTCAACTTTAAATCAAACTTTAGGATGAAACGATGACCTTAAGTTTTGTAGTACAACATTCCATTCTGTCTAAACATTTTATATTTATCCCCCGCCGCGCGAAAGCGCGAAGCGGGGGATATAGTATTCACGACCGTCCGTACGTACGTCCGTACGTCCGTCCGTACGTCCCACCTGTTTGTTGCCGCGATATCTCAAGAACTAAACACTGGATTGTCTTCATATTTGGAACTATGGTGTATATACAGACTCCGCAGACACCAGTCGGTTTTGGTGACCTTGATCCCATTTTCAAGGTCACAGCAGACAAATCTGCTTTTAGTGTTGGAAAACGGTGTTGCCGCGATATCTCAAGAACTAAACACTGGATTGTCTTCATATTTGGAACTATGGTGTATATACAGACTCCGCAGACACCAGTCGGTTTTGGTGACCTTGATCCCATTTTCAAGGTCACAGCAGGCAAATCTGCTTTTGGAGTTGGAAAACGGTGTTGCCGCGATATCTCAAGAACTAAACACTGGATTGTCTTCATATTTGGAACTATGGTGTGTATACAGACTCCGCAGTCACCAGTCGGTTTTGGTGACCTTGATCCCATTTTCAAGGTCACAGCAGACAAATCTGCTTTTAGAGTTGGAAAACGGTGTTGCCGCGATATCTCAAGAACTAAACACTGAATTGTCTTCATATTTGGAACTATGGTGTATATACAGACTCCACAGACACCAGTCGGTTTTGGTGACCTTGATCCCATTTTCAAGGTCACAGCAGACAAATCTGCTTTTAGAGTTGGAAAACGGTGTTGCCGCGATATCTCAAGAACTAAACACTGGATTGTCTTCATATTTGGAACTATGGTGTATATACAGACTCCGCAGACACCAGTCGGTTTTGGTGACCTTGATCCCATTTTCAAGGTCACAGCAGACAAATCTGCTTTTAGTGTTGGAAAACGGTGTTGCCGCGATATCTCAAGAACTAAACACTGGATTGTCTTCATATTTGGAACTATGGTGTATATACAGACTCCGCAGACACCAGTCGGTTTTGGTGACCTTGATCCCATTTTCAAGGTCACAGCAGGCAAATCTGCTTTTGGAGTTGGAAAACGGTGTTGCCGCGATATCTCAAGAACTAAACACTGGATTGTCTTCATATTTGGAACTATGGTGTGTATACAGACTCCGCAGTCACCAGTCGGTTTTGGTGACCTTGATCCCATTTTCAAGGTCACAGCAGACAAATCTGCTTTTAGAGTTGGAAAACGGTGTTGCCGCGATATCTCAAGAACTAAACACTGAATTGTCTTCATATTTGGAACTATGGTGTATATACAAACTCCACAGACACCAGTCGGTTTTGGTGACCTTGATCCCATTTTCAAGGTCACAGCAGACAAATCTGCTTTTAGAGTTGGAAAACGGTGTTGCCGCGATATCTCAAGAACTAAACACTGGATTGTCTTCATATTTGGAACTATGGTGTATATACAGACTCCGCAGACACCAGTCGGTTTTGGTGACCTTGATCCCATTTTCAAGGTCACAGCAGACAAATCTGCTTTTAGAGTTGGAAAACGGTGTTGCCGCGATATCTCAAGAACTAAACACTGGATTGTCTTCATATTTGGAACTATGGTGTATATACAGACACCGCAGACACCAGTCAGATTTGGTGACCTTGATCCCATTTTCAAGGTCACAGCAGGCAAATCTGTTTTTGGAGTTGGAAAACGGTGTTGCCACAATATCTCAAGAACTAATCGCTGGATTGTCTTCATATTTGGTACTATGGTGTACAGGCGGGGGATATTTCGTCACTCTGTGACAAATACTTGTTTATCTTTATATTCCACTATCCCATATGACAACTTAAGGAAAAACTTAATCCTTGATCAATGGGGCTTTAGATGAAAGCAAATGCCATCTGAAATTTACTGAGAAAACAATATGTGACATGCTGGACCTCCTCACTTTAACATCCATGTGCAATATGGGGGTAAATAAAAGCGACAAAACCCTTTCCATATCACTTAAAAATCTTTGCCAAACGTAGAGTTGATTGTTCGATTCCAACCATTTAATGAGTATGGCTCTATGAATCACTTTCAAATAGTGATGACACCAGGCGTTCGCGAAAAAGTGAGCGTATCCTGACCTACCGGAGGCACCCGTCACAAACAGATGCACCTGTTCACCAGACAAATCACGGGAACATTATGGTCCAAGTCAGTAGGGAATTGCAATAGACGTTTTGGTAAACGTCACCCACATGACTGCCATGCAACGCAAAGGCTGGTTAATTGTTCATCTAAAAAAATAATCGAACATATGGTACAAGTCAAAATAGGGAATAGCATCGCACATGTATTTTTGTCACTGATGCGACAAAATTAGAAATGTCCTAAAATGTGGGGTAGACTACGCTCACCTTATCGCGAACACCTGCTATCATTTCTATTTTATAGTGTTTCATATAAATACATGCTCGTGATTTAGAAGGAATGATACAATCAATTCTGCTTTTGGCACAGATTTCTTATAAATATGGAAAGGGTTTTGTCGTTGTTATTCTCCACATGTCTGTCATAACACTTTTTGAAAGCTTTACAGAGGCCTTGAACGTTGTATCCTTGATGAATCAACAACTGAGGAAGAATCGTATGAAGTTGGTTGAAATCTTGGTATAATGGGCCCGTTAATACAACATGTGTACATGTATATCTTACATAGATTTTATCACACGAAGGAACACGAGTAAGAAGTCTGGTGAGCCATTCTGTTGATACTGAGGAATAATTTACACTTTCTTTCTTAAAATTATTCAGTTAACTCGGGTCATTTGGAGAGAAGGCTGGTTTAATGACTATTTGCATTTCCGATTAACCAAAATTTGAGTCAAAAGTAAATTACTCTTCGATATTAGAGGGTAATGTACATTGCTTGGAGGTCAATTAGGAAATTTCGTGTTGCCATATGTGAGGTCATTTTGCATTAATCAACAGGATGAAATCTAATTTCTGAACAGATTTGGGAATAATCGAAACAAAGCTTTTCAGAGAATCCCTCCAGACTTAGCTGGATCTTGTCCTTTGTGGACAATTAAAAAACATCGATAATCTGCCGGAACAGATCCATTGGGTGTAAAAGTCAAAAAAAAAAATAATATGAATGGATCACAGAAAATCAGTGATGACACCAAGTGTTCGCGAAAAGAATGAGCATGCTACAGGTAGAGGGGAGTAAAATTATTATTTTCGGAAGAATCATCACCAATAAACCTGATCTATTATCAATGCTCATAGATGTTGATTTGCTTTTGAAACAATATATTTCTGTTTTGATTGCGTTCATGCGAGTGTTGGTAGGACAGGGAAAACATGTTTCCTGACCTTATTATTGTTGCAGATTCTTCATGTTTCATGTTCACTTGGTTCAATGTTTGTATCACGAAAATGAATAAAGAGTCTGGTTTCACAGCGCACTGGAAATATTAAACGTCAACGCCAGATAATAACCAGTCTCGATTATCCGACGAAACCGATTCCATCGAGCGTAAAAGGTAAGATAGCGGTGACAGTTATACGAATGGATCACTAAAAATCAGTGTTGTGAAGACCACTGATCATCGGGGGTGATACACATACGCACGTACAAAAGACCTTTCGTCTTATCATGATATGTTTAAATATATTTCAATTGGATTTAACTGCTTGGTTTTCAGAGCTGTGGAATGATGCTAATAACCCCAGGGGTATTAAGCTGAGGACCTAGAGATTGCTCAAGCCCTATGTCTTATCAAATTTTATACATAGAAACACCAGAAAATATTTGGCTCGTTTACATAGTGGCGGCCTCCTAATTAAAACATTGAAAAAATGAGGGTGGGCATCAGTGTGTGTGTGGATAATGTATGTATGGTGTGTGTGTGTGTGTGTGTGTGTGTGTGTGTGTGTGTGTGTGTGTGTGTGTGTGATGGTATGTCTTAATGTATCTTATCCGGTTCATGACGTTATATATATGATTTTATGTCTAGTGACTCGTAGGCCATACCTGGTCGGCTGTTATATTTTATTGTTTGTGTACGTGTTTTAGAGTCTGAAGTGTATATAACGTGTGACACTATAATAAATATTAGTCTCTCTCTCTCTCTCTCTCTCTCTCTCTCTCTCTCTCTCTCTCTCTATATATATATATATATATATATATTCTGTACCATTGAACCAGTGCTGTCGTTTTTTCATTTCTTTCGAATTTCTATATGTGCTCAAGGTCACAGACACATCAACAATATCATGTAAGGGTGATTATTGAGTGACTTTGGTTTTATGCCGCTTTGATATTTATTTCAGTTGTATCAGGGTGTGTAGGTTCAATATGGGAAAGTCCTAATTGATGCATTTTTTAGACGTTTACCACATTGGTGTTTTATTGATTTAAAGGAGATGGCAACAATACATAGCACCAAGTCGTTGAAAACCGACATTTGCAAAACGTACACTCTTTGAAGTAAGTCATTGATAAACAGATGAAAACCAAGTAATTGTCAAATTGGTTTTGTTGTTTCAACTCTTCAATCTGTGATGAAATATACCGAATCATCGAAGTTTGAATAAATTCAAGTTTTTGGTAAAAGTACTCGTATAACAAGCCGACAATGGGCGATATGTTTCGTTTATGTGAAAATGTTAACTCCAGTATTCGTTCTTTTTCTTTGGTCACGAAATGCAACTTTGAATGCCATGGCATATAAGTGAAGACATGCATTTAAAATCATGCATTTAATTTAATCATCAAGTAATGTTTTATACCAACGATTTAAATGCTATTAAGAATCATATTTTGTTGCTGTCGAGAGTTAAACAAGTTCGTTATAGATGAAACTATTTATTATTATTGCCGATAAAGGATTGTACATGTAATTTAGATTCAAGGTAGCATGTGATGTGGTGTCACGTATGATATCCGCTTCTAATGACATTTTGACTTGATATATACGGTTCCTAACATGACATTTTCCTTCAGAATTTTTATTTGCTGGATAAGATTGCACACTGTACAAAACCTTTTAAAGACCTATCATGACGAACTAAAAACGGCATATATGGAGAATCTCACCCTTATGTAATTTGATATCAAATATATCTACTCGAGTCGATAAAAGTTTAAAACTCCGAGATTCTATTTATCATCCAACATCATTCTTCCAACTTTTTCAGTTTGTAGACAGTAATAAGCAGTGTCGTAAGTGTAAAAAGTACTGCTTCAGAAGCCGAGCTAAAAGGGATGCCATTTGATTGTGACCAATGACGTCACATTGGTCTGCAAAGCTTTGTGATGCAATTAAAATGTAGATATCGCTTGATCTCACCCAAGCGGTATGTCCTGTGGGAACCAATTTTTGATGATAAATAGCATTACATGTACCCTTTGTGGATTGAATTATGTTTCAGAGACACAACAGAAATTATCGACACCAAAATATCGAGTCAACCAGCATTGATCAACAGAAACGTTTCCAATTGTGTCTACCAACATTCCAATTCTGTAAATCTCTCTATCCTTTGTATGAAAATTAGGACATTAGAGAACAATACCGTCCATCTAATTGCCTTAAATAAAGTCGATGTTGTTTATGAAAATATGTTACTTACCCAATACTGATGATACGATGTGTTTGCGAAAGTTAGGATATTAGAGAACAATACCACCCATCTAATTGCCTTAAATAAAGTCGATGTTGTTTATGAAAATATGTTACTTACACAATACTGATGATACCAGGTGTTTGCGAAGAAGTGAGCGTATCCTGCCTCACTGGAGTCACCCGGTACAAATACTTGCAAAGGCAAATCAATTGTTCAATTGTTCACCAAAAGAGAACTGTGGGGAGCAGCTATTTTTATGAGACAAAAGTTTCCTGCTCATATTCCAATGTTTAGTTCATTTTGGCATTGAAAACAAAAGTGTGATTAATAAGAAATCTACTCATGCAGATCCGTTTCAATAATATAGATTACCAGTGTAATGAATATCCTTTCTGGTCCCGTGAAGATCCTTGTCGTAAGAGGCGACTAACGGCATCGGGTGGTCAGGCTCGCTGATTTGTTTGATGCATGTCATCATATCCCAGTTGCGTGGGTCGATGCTCATTATGTCAATCACTGGATTGTCTGGTCCAGACTCGATTATTTACAGACCGCCTTCATATAACTGTTATATTGCTGAGTGCGGCGTTAGACAAAAAAAACCAACAACTTTCTCAAACATTCAGAATGAGTTATGGACAAAGTAAAAGTTTATCAGTTCGTTGGGAAGGATTTGACCACATACATTTCAAGATTACTTCATTCAGGGATCAAAGTTGAAAATTTTAAATGACCAATATCTCAAACTGATGTCATTGTGGTTTGGTTCTATATTGCTTATTGGTAGCCATTTAATACCTACATTCAGCACATGAACTCGTTATCGGTCAGTTTGTGTAATGTACGATCCCGGGACAGTGTAACTAAAGATACTGTACCGGGACCGTATATTACTCTCACTGACTAATAACGTACTCAGCATACGTTATATCCTTGTGCTTTCATGCGTGTCCGTGAAAAGATGACATACGTACAATGATAAATGGGAACATATGCACCCCTTATCCGTGCATCCATCTGGAAAAATTGTATGCGCGTAAAAGCGGGGTGGTGGTTCATGCAAACAGGTCGTGGCGAAGGCGTGAAAAACAACTGGGGTGGAAATTTTATGAAAATCTGCACCACTTTTCCCAGAAATGCTGTTTCCGCCACTGCTCATAGACTCTTCTTTTTCAGACCCTGCAGTATTCTAGCCTTGCCAACTATTATAGACTTGCCTTGGCTGTATTCTTGTTTCAGAGTCTGTTTTAGCGAGGTTTTTTTCTGCATGTATTCCTGCAAATTCAGCAACAATTTCTTGTTCCATTATAGGATGTGAGGTGAGGTGAGGTGAGGTGAGGTGAGGTGAGGTGAGGTGAAATGGGATTTTACGTGGCGTCCAAGATTATTGCAATTATATAGCGACGTGCATGCACGTGTGTATGTGCGCGTGTGGCGGCTTGTACTAGTCCGGACTGATGCCGATTTATAGTGCTAGCCCACTAGCTCACTCACTATTCTGCAGTTTACCCAACTCAGACACAGTATACTGACTCCGAGGCGACCAGTCCTTGTCTTAGCCTCTTATTGCCGAGCTTTACCAACTGTTAACCAAAGTCTGGCTGCCTCACATGAAAAGTTTTGGCTCAGCAAATGTACCATCAAACCCTGTCTCAAAGATTAAAAAACAATCCGTATACGATCATGGAAGGACTGTCAATACTCACAGAAAAACACTTGAGACAAGTGGAATTAATGCAATGTGGATTCTTAAAATTTTGAATTTGCTTGACGTGTTACAGTCTCATAAAAGAACGAAGTTCACTTCTGTCAAAACATTTGATTTTTCAACTTTGTACACCATTATCCGACTTTGGACACTTGAGGGAAGCTTCATTCCCTGATCTATGTGGCTTTTGTTACAAAACTTGGTGACCATAGCCACAGATACGGTTACATATCTATCTTCAGAGGTTCAGTTCAATTTGTCAAAAGTAGAAGCAAATGCCATATGAAGCTTACTGAGAAAACAATACGTGAAATGCTGAACTTCCTCGTTGATAACATCTATGGGAAATGTTCGGGAAAGATATTTAGGCAAGAAGTAGGAATTCAATGGGCATGATTTGTGCTCCCCTTCTTGCTGATCCTTTTATTCCTGCATATGAATCGGAAATTATGCTCGGTTTGGCACAGACAAAAGCCAAGACGTTTAACTTTAGCTTCAGGTATATTGATGATCTGATATCGTCCAATAACCATAATATATCCAATTCACTTGCACTGATTTACCAACCTGAACTAGAACTAAAGGAGACCAGTTAGATCTATGCATAAAGATTCAGAGTGAAAATTTATTCTCTGCAAGACTGTGTTACAAGAGAGATGACTTCAATTTTCCTGTTGTCAAATTTACTTTTATGACGAGCAATATTCCTGCAGCTCCAGCCATTCGTATTTACATTTCACAACTTTTCAGGTACAATCGAGCATGCTCTTTATACACAGATTTCAAAGAGCGTCATACGACTCTTGCCCAGACGTTGTTTTATGAAGAACGCAACATTCAGGACATGAGTAAAGCTTTCAAAACGTTTCATGGTAGACGTGTGGAGGACATTTCCAAATTTGATGCATCATTGACAGAAATGGTGTCCGATGCTATTTGTTATTTTTACTTGTACCATCGGCTCCCGTGTTTTTTAAGGTGATCAATTGTCTTGTCTTTTCATGTGTTTGTGACAGGTACCATCTGTGGGGCAGGATACACTCAACGATTCGCAAACAGCTGGTATCAAGACTATGTCCCAAAGGAGACCCGCTACAAGAATAACAAGAGTTTGCCACTAACGTGGCTATATCCCCTAACCCGATCCCTACCCTCACAGAACCTAAGTCCATCTTGTTGCCATGGAAACGTAAAAACATTTTTTTCCAAAATTTCTAAATAGCAAAAGTCACCAGTTCAGCATGTACTTGACAGACCTGCAAAGTTTCATGAAAATATATTGAACGGTTTCTGAGTTATGCTCCGTAAAAGAAACGTGACGGACGGGCGGACGTAAGGACAGACGCACGGACGGACGGAGCCCGTTTCTATATCCCCCGCCAACTTTGTTGGGCGGGGGATAATTATGTTCCCGTGGATAACTTGTATTTACAAGATTCCCCACAAGTCTAGATCCCCCAAAATGCATATATTGATGGTGGCAAACCAGACAAATTGAACTAACGACTCTCAACATCAAAATGTATATCAAAGAATCAAAACAGGGGACATGTTGGGGAATCTTTATCTAAATATTCATATTAGTGCAGCTCTCGACTAGGGTCTCGGATAAAGACATTTGAGATCGATCACGTCTGAGAAATACTTTGAAAAGGAAATTAAGGATAATTTAAATGTCTAGTTACCAGGTCTGAGACTCAATATATGTACTGTCTGCAGTTAAATTCACACACTTGACCTGTGTAAGATATAACGGTAGGGAGATTTTAACATTTACGAAAGATGATGTAAATGTGAAATGCATTAAATTAGCTTGACTGCTGATTCGTCGTGAGGTTATTTCACTCGCCCACTGTGTTGAGTTGTAAGTACAACTGTAGCAGAATATCTTGGTTATGAAAGGGGACGACGGTCCGTGTTCAGTTGTTTTCATCATGTACGGCAGATTGAATATATATTCATGACAAAAGCAATATTTTGATAAAAACAGACATTAAATGGTCCGGATCTGTGTCAATAACAGACTAAATTTTATAATGCTGTTTTTGATCTGAGGCATCAAAAGATTTATCATCAAGTAACATCTGACTACATTGTTGGAAAAAGAGCCAGCCTACCATATGACCCTCTAGAGCCGACTCTGAATGCTTTGAGCTTGCGCAGAGCGTGGCCCAAAGGAATCACGGGGCACTGCGACTATTAACGTTTTTGAATAAATGACATACACTTACACATGTTTACATTCTAACTGATTGGTATTATTGTTGGAAAAAAAGATTGATAAATTAAAATTTCTTCGAGTGCAGTCGAAGTTTTTTACATGTACAATATAGTTTCAAGTGGATAACAAAAGCAGTTTACTTCCGCCTCTTATCACGGTAAATATGATCGGTAAATATTTTCAGCACTATATCCGTGCTCGTATGATTCACAATCGTAAAATAAACGTCAACAATCTGCGTCATGTTGGACTTTATCCTGTATTAAGCTGGCACGCCAGCGTATTACTGAAATACTGTTCAAAGCGGCTTACTCTAATAGCAAGCCACACTCTCATACAGTTTGCTACTGCCAACTGGAATACCAATCAGTTTCAATCTGTTCTTTTTATAGAGGAGTCATATATTTGTTTGCATTATCACGATCAGTATTTGTTTGGAACGTCATTGTGTTTAGAAGTTATTTGTTTGATCGAGACGAGTCGGATTAGCTATAGTTTGGGGGAGGAATAGGTTCACATAGATCAACGGAGCTGTTTGTCACAGGGAATGGAACTTATCGGTACAAGATACAAGATATCTGAAAAGTAGACCCTACGTCAGTGCCATAATGGACGATAATGCCCATCACATAGGGTCAGAATTGGCCAGCGTATTCCCCGAACTCGATCGAACATACTTTGTTCTCTACTAATTAATGTATTGCTTTTGGAACGTCTAAACAATGCCAATGATAAACCTTTTGGCCATTCGCATGGCTTCAAAGTAATTTCAATCTTAACAAGGTGCTCTGAGAGCACAACATCCCCCGCATGAATTTTGTTAACGAGTTTATATTTTCTTTGTATTTTATGAATTAACCACAGTAGATGGCACTGCATTTGAAACAAATTGTGCAGAACATTTTGTTGGGAGTAATCCAGTCTGAATGCTAATGCCAAAAGGATGTAGCTCACCCACAAAAGCCTTATACAAGGAAACTAACTATAATTATAGTTAGATATTGTGATATTCTCTGGAAACTGGAGGAAGAGTAGATTTCATGAAGCTCCGTTAAACAGGGGCAGTAACTCTGGCAAAATTTGTTGAAATGAAACGGGACTGCGATATGTGTATCATCAACATGTCGATATCTTGTGTGTAGAGTGTCAGGGATATTCTCTGGAAACTGTAGGAGTTGATTTCACAAGCTTAGTACCCTCTCTCACAATTAGGCAAATGAAGCTCCGTAAAACAGGGGCAGTAACTCTGTCACAATTAGTCGAAATGAAACGGGACTGCGATATGCGTATCATCAACATGTCGACATCTTGTGTGTAGAGTGCCGGGGAAATTCTCTAAAAGCTGGAGGAGGAGTTGATTTCACAAGCTTAGTACCCCTCTCACAATTAGGCAAATGAAGCGCCGTTAAACAGGGGCAGTAACTCTGTCAAAAGTAGTCGAAATGAAACGGGACTGCGATATGCGTATCATCAACATGTCGACATCTTGTGTGTAGAGTGTCAGGGATATTCTCTGGAAACTGTAGGAGGAGTTGATTTGAAGGTTAGTACCCTCTGTGGGACGGACAGACGGACGGATGGACGAACTGCGCCACGACATAATCCACCTTCGGCCATTCTGGCCCGGCGGGGGATAAAAACGAAAATATATGGTTTAAAACATATTGACCCCATAGGTGCCACGGGTTAAGATAGGTCCCAGTCACCCCATTGAACGGTTTTTTATTTTACAATGTCAACCACTGGATTGTCTGGCCGAAAGTCGATTATTTGCAGTCCTTCTTGAACATATTGATATTAACAGTTCAGGATAATACCAGTTGTCCTTAACATTTTTTGAGTACCAACCATATTTGCTCTTACTTAGTGCCTACTGTAATATTATATTTCATCCATGTCATCATAATAAGCTGACAGTAAAAGCATGTCACACACCCGTGTTTTGGACCTTAAGTTTGCAGTGTTTCGGCGACTTTTTTTTAACGTTTTGATAACGTTTGTAATATTTGGTCAAATCCGTTTACCTTCTTTTGCCCGAAAGTTTATGTACTGATATTTACACACCGTAGCCGTCACGTGAATTCCTGCTAACTCGTGTGAACATTACATTGTATATGTATTGCATTGGTCATACCCTATTTGCCCAATTGTTAGTGATTTTCAAAGCATATGAATTTTACCGTTGTAGTAATGGACCTGTCCTAATAGACTTAATCTTCTATATAGTTAAGACATAATGGATAAGGACCTTTGAAGTGCATGGGTAAAATAGTTGATATACTCAGATACCATAGATTTATTTTGTTTTATTTTCTACCCGTAACGATTTTACAAATGAACCATTTGATCATGAAAACAACTTACATTTGTAAGTACTTCTCATCTTCATACGAGATTAATGAGTTTTTATATTGCATGTATTGTCACAGATATCGGAATTTGTCATGAATTTGGAAGGTTTGCAGAAAGTTGACTTTGTTACATCGCAGAGAGGTAGGCCCAAGGTGCCCCTTTAACGTTACATCATCTCTACAGGAAGAACAAGATCATGAAATTATGTGATCACTGGAGATTCGTCATTAAGACATGTACAGGACAATGCACGACAGTCAGCAACTTTGTGAGGAACTGCAGTGAAAACACCATCCGCCAGGAGACACAACCCGTGCCAATTCATCAGCACACTGAGGAAACGAGCCTGAGAAGATCTGTCCCTACCCATGCTAGCATTCTACCAGGACGAAGTTCTCAAGTACGATTTCCAAACGCACCTTAACTTCCATCTTATTCATCTCTTGACAGCGTCCCCTACAGACATAGAAGCCACACTATTCACATTTTGCCACAGAGCCGTGCTGATGTTGCACGGGATCCGGAGAGACCAGTATTTATTGGAAAAGGAAATGGGATTGGTCAACAGGCATGCAAGTGTAAAAGCCTAATAAAGGACCTCTCACGGGCACAATAACAATCATAAATAAAAGTAAAGTAAATCATGAAGACAAGGAAAATGGAACAGAATATATAACCATAATTACAATATATTAAATTAACTGAGCACAATCTGTTTGAGAGGGTAATATATACTAGCCACATAAAGAAACTGTGCACGGAGAAAATATATTCTGGATTGAAATACAACACAGCAAGAACAAAATGATGCCGACGCTGTAGCAGCTGAATGATCGGACCATAAGAAAATGTCAACGGGACCTGAACAACATCTGTTACGATGACGTCAGAAGATCAAAATGGAGTAGGGGGTCAAACGACAAAGTCACAAAGTCAATAACGGGTATGACCACCCTTTGCGTGAATCACAGCAGTGCATCGGCGACGCATGGAGTCCACCAAACGGGCATAGAAGGCCTGGGGAATGGCCTGCCATATCCTCCTCAAATCCTGTGCCAAGTCACGGACGTTATCTGGAGGATGTGGAAGACGACGCAGACGGCACTCCATTTCATCCCACACATGCTCTATTGGGGAGAGATCTGGAGAAATTGCAGGCCATGGCAGTAACATGACATTGTTATGGTAAAGGAAATCCATTGCGACCCTAGCCGAGCATTGTCCTGTTGAAATGTCAATCCCGGGCCATGACGTTGCAGGAAAGGAATGACCACAGGCCTCAGAATCTGATCTCTGTAGCCAACACCGGTGAGATTGCCCTGAACAACCACCAAAGGGATTCGGTGCCGTGCTGTTATCCCACCCCAAATCATCACAGAGCCACCTCCAAAACGATTCCTCTCCACAATACAGTTGCGTGCATAACGTTCTCCCAAACGCCGGTAGACACGTTGGCGCCCGTCACTGTGGGAAATGTTGAACCTCGATTCATCTGTAAAGACAACATTTTCCCACTATATTCGAGGTAGGCGAACATGATTTCGACACCATCTTAGACGGATGACTCGATGACGGTGTGTCAGGATGGGACGTTTGGCAGGGCGTCGTGGTCGCATCCCGTACTGACGTAATCGATTCCTGACAGTGTTGGGATGGATACGGCGCAGTCCAGGAATTTTCTGGGACGTCTTTACTGCCGTTTGGAACCTGTGTCGGAGATGTGTAACTCGAATCCATCTGTCCTGTCTTGGCGTCGTTACTCGGGGACGTCCTGAACGTGGGTGGTCGGCAACGTCCTTTTTTTTCTGATAACGCCTCACCAATGCCGATATCGTGTTACGATGGCATTGGAAATGTGCTGCCACCTGTTGTTGCCTCATTCCCGCTCGGATCATTCCAATGGCTTCATGACGCTGTGCAGCTGTCAATCTTGGCATGATTTGCTTGTGATATGCTTGTGTCTGCGCCTGAGAAGTTTTGAATTTTTGAATGACCACAGATCATGCTTTCCAAAGTGACAGCGAATTTTGAGTTGCACATGCTGTGTACAGCTGCACAGCATGCACGTGCAGTAACACATTGCACGTCCATAGGCCCCCATCAATGACGTCATATCGCATGGCACGTGCATGAGCGTTTGAATGTCTCCAATAATTGCTGTGTTCAAACCTATCTTTCATATATGGACGGTGTGCCCTTATATCTATATTTTCTCCGTGCACAGTTTCTTTATGTGGCTAGTATAGTAATGAACAGATTCAACAAATTTAAAATTTATATCATCTATTAGATTTCCAAACATCACCGTCTTTTGATAAAGCCCTTCACATAAAAATAACATGTCGATCTAACATCACAATAGTTCAAACATAAATAAAGAAGACTGTCTTCGTTGTGAAGACCTCAACTAATTCGCATGAGGAGTCTGAAAAATGGGGTATAATCGGAACTAATTATCCATTTTAACAAGCATTGACTGAAAGCACGAGAAACACCCCACGTCATCGGTGTACCATGACACGCACTTAGCCAAGTCACCGAGCTTGACAAACCCGATTCAGTCGAATCTTACAGCAAGCATGGTTTACTGGGGATCACTAATGACTAACATTAGCCGGGAAATAGCACAAGACATTTTATATAAATGTGGAAAAAGATTTAGATAAAGATCGGATTGTTGCAGGAACTGAAAATGAATAATCGGCGATCGATTTAGATCATCATGATAGCTACAATGCCGTTTTGACACATATTTCACATTTACGATCGAATAAGATACCATGATCACTTGACACACATAAACTTTGCTTTGGTGTCAATCGTTTTTATGCGACTATATATATTTTCCAAACATTGATGTTATAATATTGATGAAAGCCTGGATATATGCTGTTCTTAGGTTTTTAAGTTACATGTGTAATATTTCTTGTTTTTCCTTCAAAACTACAAAAGGGCCAACATGGATATACATATAGTCTGAATGGTACAATCAATTGTGGTTTTAGCAGAGATTTCTTAGATTATGGAAAGTTTCTTATTTGCATGTAAAAAGTCGATGTATCAGTGAAGTGCAAACGCTATGCTCTGTCTCATGAAAAAGGTCAATCAAAATGGAGGAAAAAAGTTAAAAACGAAAACTGACGAACAGTTGTACATTGCAAACATGTGTTCGCGAAACATATCCTGCCGACACTTCTCTTGTGTTCTTTAAGTGGGAGGTGGCGGCCTCTTCTGAAAACGCTGTTTTTTTAGACTCGATGTTGATGTCGTGAATGGACATGTGTTCTATCGTGTTTTCCTTCTCGACTTAAAATGATACTCAATATCCGCCTTCGCAAACTCACACCCATATCAATCAGGAGATAACAATTATGTGTTTTCAAATACGCAGGTTTTATTGAATATTTGATGCTCTGAAATCTTATTTGGAAGCGACTAAATATTACTTCGCATCTAATAGTCAATAATATGATTTATGGACAAATACAAATGTTATAAGTCATATTTAGAAACATTCTTTCAACGTGAACTCTCACAGTTGTGAGACAGATACATGTATGACATCACTCTGGAGTGCTATGACGTCACTCATCACGTTCATGATACAATGGATAACGTCACATGCTTCTGACTAAAATCGCCTTGTCAGCAGAATGTGAAAAAATAATCGAAGTTGTTCTTATGCTCTTCTATATCAAACGTGCTCTATTCTCTCTATCATGGTAACAACTATACTTTTCGACGAGCCAAATGGTACCGTTTATTTTCAGATTTGGAATTGAGAAAATAAGATATAAGCATCATGTCAAAAGTCCGAAAGATCCAATCCAACTTAACAACGTATTTCAACCATTCACATTGTAACACAATTTTTTTTTTATTTCAATGACTGGTTCGTTCCTGCAGCTGATCATGATAAATGCATCACATTTCCTTTCTGCGAGAGCATGCAGTCATTGACTTTTTTCTTCATGAATCGATGTCGCCGTCCATTTTTTATGTTTGATGCCTTACATACATATATGCAGTCAGTCAATCGAATAATCAGGGGGTTACTGTATCTAAATTTACCAATAGGCACTCACAAACGCGCGCACACGCACGAGCGCACAAACAGACTCGCCTTCACATGCGCACATACACACAGACAATGTAATAATTAACTTTATGATCATCGATGGTCGTGGCCCTAAATGTTGGCCATTGTGAGACTTTGCACGTTTAAATCACGAAACCTATCTTGACGTTCCTTCTTTCTTCAACTTGTCTTAAAAGCTTCTCATCCTCTACACAAAGAGTATTCAAAAACATCACATGTAAACACTTTCAAACAGCTTCAGTATATCAAGAATACTAGTATAGTGTATGTCGATTAAAGTTGCAGAAGGGAGTTTATACAAATAACATTTTATTGACAACTGAGATGAAACATTACCTTAACGACATCGTTAACAATGGCCAAAGTTGAGTGCCGATGCATGAAACGTGTTTCAGCTTTATGTGCTGTGTCCCTTCCAAGAGGGTGATTCTTAGATATTCTTTTAATAACGTCTGAACGTGTGATTTTTAAATGATGCATGAGTAACGTTTTCTTAAATCGCCTCTCTAGAGTATACAGATTGTATTTGCATACATATACATCTAGACTCGGGAGGATTTCTCCAAGCTCCTCACATAACAGCGTTAATGTGGATAATCTTTTGTTGTTCGTCTGACCGTCAGGCTTAAGAATTGGCCAGAAATCTCTCCAAATTCCAACAAACAAAAACATCTGCATACACCAAAGCGTCGTTTCCTCCTCATATTCGGACATTGGAAGATTTCGCGACGAAAAGCATCGAAGTTACATATCGGATTTTAAGCGCGTCACTTTTCCTAAGTGACATTGTCAATCAAGCAACAGCGTCTGTCGGTACTTTTCATATTGAGGTTTCTTTGCCAACGCTCGCGTGTTAGATTAGAGGTCGGAGTAATCAAGCGGCACCCCTGGCTCCCATCGGAATTCTGCCTTTATACGCACGCAGATTTCGCGGATTATTTACAACATATGTTTGTTAGAGGTAATTGATTGGAATATAGTGCTATATACCATATCCCGATAATTGGTCTCTGATATGGCTATGTTTGGAAAATATTCATATTTGTGTGTAAAAATGTTAATCAAATACTATCCAAAATTATAATTAACCGAAATAATCACAACGCTATTACTCTATTGCAAACGCCTATTCTTTGGATATCTTCCACCCAACCGAAGGCAAAGTCAGTGTTAAATGTATATGCTATATAATCATATTAAAACAGAATACAACATTGTATTCAGCATAGTTACGTTAATTTCGAAGTCAGGACAAGTCCAATGAGAAATATAGTGCTGTCATGTTTATGTCATTAAATCTACCCCTTACATTTTACAGACTGAATATACCACATATGAAATTATTCTAATTATGCCATCTTATATGCCATATATAGATATATATTAAGGCTTGTTACCGTACTAAAGCTCTCAAATAAACTATTTTACCCGTCGAAGCAAATTTAAACTGCAGCAGCAACCAAACTGCAAGGCTCTCATCAAGCTCTTCCACAAAATTTGAACGACGAAATGAAAACTAATGACCCCAATGGTGGTGAATTCACAAAACAATAGAAAACAACAAATAACATGGATTTTCATTTTACACAAACTTTTTCATGTTTTAAATTTGACTTTGCATAACTTCGTTTCGATGAATGAAAATCATCTAGCGTAAACTTACGCTGACGTCACACACGACGCTCTACTGTGTATTGTTTACATTTATTTAGATTAGCTATGATCGTGGGTTCGAATCCCGGTTCTCGCCGATTGTTTCTAGGTTTCTCAGCACCATACCCGGGCTCGTGGGTTTCAACAAAGTGGTAAACGTCTAAGACCAGCATCACTTCGGGCTTTCTTATCACACTAAGGTGTCACACCGTGATACAACTGGAATACTGTTCAAATTGGCTAAACGAAACTCACCCACTCAGTGCAACATTAAACCAAACTCTCTAGCACATGGATGTTTTATCTACATTAAGTACAGATTGCTGTAAAAGTTACAACGAAACAATAACGTACAAATGTTACAAGAAGTTTTAAAATGTACAAAAGATACCCATACGAATATGAATACCCCTAACATTTGACGTTTTTAATCTATAAATAACTTCAAGAGATACCATGTAACTCTAGTTGATGGATTATTAGTAAGAGGACATACAGCATACAAGTATGTATACCTTCATTAAAGGATGATGCGTACCGGGGTAATGACTCGCTTGGTCCAGTGGTGTAATGTGTCACCCCTCGTTGTGCAGAACAGGAAAACTAATATGTGTTGCCTTCGAGATCCGTGGTCATCAGTTTGAATCTCACATTCGCTCCATTTATGCACCTTTGTCACCATACATATGTTTGTATACTACTCCATAGGTATATTCGATATTCCATTGATAGTGGTGTTTTTTATCTTTCCAAGACACAGGAAACTTCTTTTCATATACACTGTAATGTGTCCAGTGTATATTTAAAAGGAAAATGACATATGATACTACCTATCCGAGGTTTTCCTATCCGCCTTTTAGAAATATCACGACGGGGAACATTACAGTGTGCCAATGAGGGGAATCGAACATTGGCCTTTATCAAGACAAGCAAATACCTAAGGGTAACCCACAGCTCGTATATGCGCTTTGGCGCCATCTGTATATTCAACTGCGGTACTCGCACATTAACCTTGACGCCACTGTGTAACTGAAATACAGCCACAAGCGCCGATAATATTACAACTCATTGTTGACTTGAATTATTACACATGACAATATGCTGCAATTTAAAAAGGTTCATGACATGAGATAAAATACTCTGTCATGTTAAATAAACGCCAGGGCATTGATCATGAGACTAATTAATGACAGACAATTTTTAATCTCGAAAAGAATCGATTTTATCGCTTTGTGGCGTCGAGGAGTGTTTCGGTAATAACATTATAGCAAAAAATGTTGACAAATGACCTAAGGCCTGTGCAAATATTTTATTTGATAAATTTATATCAAACTGAAAAATTGACAGTTATAGAACAGCTGCCTTTCGTAAAGTTTCTTGCTCCTGATCATGTTGATCTTGAAGAATGTTAGTTCGTAATGTTAATTTTGGCGTTTGGACCAGGGTGGTGTTATGACCGGGGAAGCCATTCTAGTCAGTCAAACGCAAGTCATACATGAATGCATTCACATTTAATGAAGCTCAGTGTAAAGAGATCGTTATTCATTCAACTTGTACATACATAAAATAATGTATTTGAAAACAAAAACAACATTCATATCATTTGTGCACGGAAAGGACATAGAAAAGTATTTTTAGCACACTGGCATTCTTTGTGGTTTAAAGAGGTCAAACATTGTTCCACACTGTGGAAAAGTGGTCTGCGAACTTCTGATGACTGGTGTGTTGCTGCATCTCATCATCATCATTTGGGGTTTGAAAAATATAATGATCTGGAATGTTAGGTATTTGTAAAACCTGTCCCCCAAAATGTAATTTAAGGGGGTGGTTATGCAATTAAATAGTAAATAAGAAGGAAATACATTTTAAGTGGTTTGAACATAAGTATGATATGCTTTAAGACACCAAGAACAGTTGATTACTGGAGAGCAATGACTTTCCTCTATCAGTTTGAGGCATGCCAGTCATATGTAAAAGCATTAATGTATTGAGAGCAATGACTTACCTTGATCCGTTTGAGTCATGCAAGTCATTTGTAAAAACATGACCAGTGAAACAAGTCCAAAGGATTGACTCTTAATTATCTTAAGGATTAAACAACTCACTTAACTTTACAGTTGCTGACTAATCACCTAATCATTGCAGGTGGTGTGCTGAAGTTGACTACATGTACCTCGCACAAGGAAATAGGTAAAAACCATACTCACTCATGGTACTGGTAGACACTAAGCCAACACATGCACATTACCTTATGGGTACTGTCTTGCCGAACTCTTTAAGGAATGAAGATTTTACTACACTCAGTCATTTATACATCGCTTCACTGTATGTGGGTGACTGATACTTTACTGTAGCCTCAAGATAAATCAAGACAAACCATTGGTTCATGACACTAGTAATGACAAACGCCGTTCCAGAAATCATGATAAACGCCTTGCCAGATATCATGACACCCAGATCCCAAATTTCGTCCGCGCTTACAACCAGAATATTTAAGGCTTCCTACGATAAAAATAATTAAAAAGATTTATATTCATGGTTTCTCCCTTCACGCCCATATTTCATTGATGTCCCTTAATTGCTATGAAATGCATAAGCATGTTGCATGTTTTGATCCCAGAGACGAATTTCAGAAGAATTTATCATGGAAAAATACATTGTCGCTGTAGCAGTTACTTAAACGTGCACATCCTTGCTGCAAAAAAATCAATAAATAAAAAAAATCAGCAAATCTCAAATGAGCTAGATGAACAAAATAATTCCTGTCATTTTATCACATACATGTATACATTGATGAACAGTTTGCGAAGGTTATATATAATTTATACATGCACATTGTTACCTTAATTACGATTGCATATTGAGTGACTTTTTACTAAACCAAGCAAGAACCAAGATGGAGGATGTTGTGTTAACAACAGAAGTTTGCTGGCGGCGTACATGGTGTGTACAAAGCCATTTCACAATTCCCTATTTATGCTTTATATCTTATGTAACATATTGTAGGACTAATAATAATTGTCAAGTAGTTACTTAGAGAAAGCCTTAGAAAAAATCATTTTATTCTTTTAGTCTGTGATCAGTCACTTTTTCAAGGCAACATGGTAGTGTGGTCTGGCATACATATTGCCAGCGTGTCAAACTTTACAAACTAAGATATACAATAACCACAAATGTTGGACCCGTGATGATCCGGGGTAGAATAGGTCTTCAGCAACCCATTCTTGCCGTAAAACCCGACTATGCTTGTCGTAAGAGGCGGCTAACGGGGTCGGGTGGTCACACTCGTTGACTTGGTTGATATATGTCATCGTATCCAAAATGCGTTAATCTATGTTCATAACATCAATCACTGAATTGTCTGGTCAAGAATCGATAATTTACAGACCTCCATCACATAGCTGGATTATTGCTGAGTGCGGCGTTTAGCAAGAAAGAAGCGCAAAAATTGGCACCTTTATTTTCCATATTGGTGAGATACTACTTTCCTGAAAACTAATTAGACGCCATATTTTTCATTACCGTTTGGTGATGATTAAAATGTTAATAACATATATGGTATTTGTTCCACTAAAATAGATCACCAGTGAAATTGTGTTGTTTTATCTGTTCAATTTACATACAATATCCACCAGCTAAAGGTGGTAATAGCTTTAATATACTCATTTATCATTCACAGAAAGTGCAGATCTGCACTCAAATTGCTTAATAGGTATTAATAAAACTTTCAAGAATAAAATTTAAGATTAAAATCAGCATATTTTTGTCATCTACACTGCAGTCCAACAATTGAAATATTTAAATGCTGAAGAAGTCATTTAATGTTTATTTATCAATCGAGAATGATGATTCATTGTCAATTCTTGTTTTATGTTTCAGGTATCAAAATATTTCTGTTTGCATCATTTGCCAATAAGATGGCTCTGCTATAAAATTGCCAAGCAAGGAACAGCTGTCACTCATACCAGCACCAGGCCAACAGAATGACGACCGTCACTTCATGCCTTGAAAAAGAGGAAATAAACCTTGACGAATATTTTGAAAATCTTACACAGCCGAAAAAATACTTCATATTCATTGAAACGTCCGTCTGTCTGAAAAGACGCTTAATTGATTCCTAGGGGCAGAAATAGACGGAAAGTACATATTGATATTTCAATCAAAAACATCTGCAATACTTCATGGACCCGTGAAGATTCGGAGTAGAATAGGTCTTCAGCAACCAATTCTTGCCGTAAATGCCGACTATGCTTGTCGTAAGAGGCGACTAACGGGGTCGGCTGGACAGACTCGCTGACTTGGTTGATGCATGTAATCGTATCCCAGTTGCGTGGATCGATGCTCGTAATATCAGTCACTGGCCATGGATTGTCTGGTTCAGACTAGATTACTTACAGACCGCCGTCATATAGCTAGAATACTGCTGAGTGCAGGTTAAACACCAACGAAAAAAAATCAATGCTCCATGATTCCTATCGGCAGCACTGATACCGATTGAGGAAATCAAACACGTCACGAAATTTGGATCACTTTTGAAAGATGCCATCAAGATTTATGCCAGCGTGTTACCAAGAACTATCCATCGCCTAATGAAGTCGACAAAATTAAACTACAAGAGCCGAAACCACCTTCCCACTTCATCCTTAAACATAGTATTCTTGGGGAGCTCTGGAGAGAATCATCTCTTGACTTATGATAGTGTCTCTGCCTCATATCATCGGTCAAGCAGCATCCCAATGGTCTCATATGTCAGTACTCATACTTGGCATTGTCTCGCGGATCCTTGTGAATGTTCTTTCCACACGTGGCCTCAGCAAATGCTAAGATCAAGACTTTGGAAAGTTATCAGACCTTCCACGTCTTACCTCAGCAGCAAATGATGGATTTTGTCAATGGATTGCAGACAACTTTTTTCACAATGAAGATACTCTCAAATGTCATGAAACAAAACATGTAATGGGGATTATTGCATGCAAGACTCCAAAAGAAGATCATAACATATAAGTCACCAGAAGGAAATTTTGGGACATGAAGCCATACAAACATTCAGCTCGGACTGCTCTCACTGATGTCAAATACCTAGGGCTACATCCCATCGACTACATCCCAGCAACTTTCCCAGTATGAACACGTAAGTATTCTTAGGCTTGTCTCTCGTCTATTCAACAAAGTCACTCCAAAGTGGCAAGGTTTTATTTCTGAAATAACAGGAGAAAGAATTGTGTGTTCTTCATGCAACCCACTCGGTCCACAGAAGACTGAAGCTGAATATAGCTCTATGCTCTTTGTAGACAAACAGAGACAGATCATGGGTCAATGTTGTGAACAGTTGACGTTTGATTAAGCTTTGTATTCCAATCAAAGTAGACAACGGTTATAACATGCGAGACCGTGGACTTGAATATGCACGGGGAACTGTATATGCACATAAAATCTATTCCAAAGATGACGGAAGAGAATTTCTCCACAAGATGTTGCTTTGAATGTGATCTTGTAAAGTCCATGTGATGAGTCATCAGTTGTTGCCGGAATTGGTGGCCAGAATACAAGGTCAACCGACACAAATTCACCAAGTGGTCTCCTGCCTAAACCAAACATTCTGCTGAAGATGAAGACTTTCATCTGAGCTGAGCCATGACAATTACCTACTGAAGCCTGTAGTGACATTACCCTCTACAATGTCTGCGCTTTAAAGATCACAAACTGGCATGGTCATTGAACAATGTTTGACGAGAGCAGGAGGAACTCATCAATGTTAACCTTAAGGATTCACCTCGTACAAAGTGGCTATTATCTGCACATGTCGTAATTAAATATACAGGAGCCGTTAGTATACTGACAAACACTTCTAGTGGATCATGATCAGAGCAGCAAAAAGAAATGAACATTGGACGGATGAAACAGGACGTTTGTGACCTGAAATAATTTATAGACTTCTTCTAATCTCACCATTCCTTCAAGTCAGACGGTGACAAACAGCTTAGACACATTGCAACAGGCATAGTTGCAGACACATCTGTTAACGTTGACACTGCAATAAGCATAGGAGAGACACTGCGCAGTATAACCAACCAAACATTCGGAGATGTAGTGCTCAAGAAAAGTGAACAAGCTGTTACCTTTGCTGTAATGCGGAAGGTTGTTACACTCAACAATAATGAAGTAATCAACATCTCCTCTGCAGAACAATATCAGCGCCTGTGATGCCTGGCATAAACATTTGGGCCTCCAAAGCCAAGTGTACTTTCCTACAAGTTGGCAGCAGTATCACAAATCCTTTTCCATGATGACGGAACTATGCGCAAGTGCTAGAAGTCACAATGAGCAAAGCACATCATAACCATGCACCCAGTGAGATAGCTTCCAACATTGATGGTTGTGCGCTGCTTTACGAATGCAGTGGCCTAAGTTCAGCATAGTTGGTCTTGTTCAACAAAAGCAAAAAGTGACTCCTGCCGGTGTTGTTTTTGACAGTTATGGTGTGCAAACAAAGAAACCTCAACGTCTCATCTTCCTCATTGCAAGCTGTGTGATGAATGCAGGTGTCCGTGTTGAACCTGGTGGGGATGATGTTGTTATAGATGTTCTCATCCTCAAACTATACCATGCTTCAAATGATCACCTTAATATTTATATGAGAACAAAGAAGCAAATGAATTTCAGTGGCATCAGAATGGAAGAAATGGTATAGGACATGAGATTTTGCATTGCTTACCTTTCCTATATGCTGTGTCAGGGTGTGACAATACTTCCTCTTTCTTTGAAATGGGCGAAGTGAAACATTTTAATCTGCTACTGAATTCTTAGATCAGCAGTTATTGTGTGTGGTAATGCTTCAATAACAAAAGAGTCAATTTATACAGCTGGAGAGAAATATGTTTCAATGATATTTCATGGAGTTAAGGGCGAGGATCTCAACATTATTTCAACCAAATATGTGACTCTTCCAAACATGCCACCAACAAGTAGAGTTTGTTTCTTTCACAGCATGCGTGTTCACTATGAGATGTCTGCCAAGAGAAATCTGCAGACAGTTTTGGACAAGGACATCTTTGGCTTCAAGGGTATAAACAACCCTGTTGTACCAGTGGTCACAGACAAGCCAGTGGCTCCCGAAGAACTTCTGAGAGAAGTGCGCTGTTCTTGCAAAGTTGGATCATGCACTTCCTGTAGCCTGTCAGAAGACGAATGTTCTGCAGCATTAACTGTAAATGCTCTGCAGACTTTCAAAATCGACTCCAGCTATGAGGATGTGATGAAGTGTGATACACAGTCTGTGTGATTTCCCTAGTGACTCATTCATATGGATGATTGGTTTACTTAAAGCAATGCCAACAAGATCCTGCAACTTGATGGTAAATTGATGATTTGATCAGTAAAACGTTATTCAATTGAGATAATGAGTTACATGTGACATTTCAGTGATTTTACGTTGAAAGCTTGTGTACACCCCAACTTTGCATGTTATAAATATATCATTACTCCAAACGTATTGGCTAAGAATATAAGCCTTAGAAAATACTTTATTTATGTTAAAGTTGGACTTCTTGCCAGTAGTTTTGCAATGTTTCAGGTCCCGAACTCGGACAATGCGTTGGCGTCACCATTGCAATGTCATCAACTTGCATGGGTTTTAGCACTGACCAATCAAATTGCTGGATTCTATTTTGAATAATGATAAATAATAATATAATTAAGAAAATATTATTGGCAACATTTCGCATCTTCAGCTATAATGGATTGAATCGTATATGCTGAGCTTTGACATACCGTTGTTGAAATCAGGGGTTGCGTTACTTTTGAGTCTCAGTATATTTAATCTGAATCTGAGTATGTTTAATCTATTTCCCAGATAAAGGTGCCAAAAGAATATTGTTCACTATGTTTCTAATCATTAATTTATATCTGCGATGCAATGCTCATAATTACCTTCATTGATAAAATACCCAAAATACTGGACTATAATCTAGCATGGGGAGGCTTTTGCAGAGATCGATTGGTGTGTTCATATGTTTCCTTGATGTGAAAGGAGAAAAAAAAATATCAAGTCTGAAACCAGTCAGTCTCAGAGGAATATTCTGTCTCTGGCAGGTTCCAATTAATTTGAAACCCAATATGTCAGGAAACATAATCTGTGAATCCGAATAAAATGTAGATTTCTTTCTGGAACCTTGCACTGTATAAATTTTTATTTCTGTGATAGATTTCTTCGGAATAAAAGTGAACAATAATGGGAGAAAATATCATAACACTTTCTAGTTTAATAGCTTATATAGCTTAATCCTTATAGGTTGGTTGACCAGCATTATGTTTCATCTTAATAATAAAAGAACGGAAATGATTCTGGATGTCGTTTATGACTAATATTGGAATTCGCGACGCAAAACTACTCTGATTTTCTAATATTTTCCAATGTAGATTCGCTGGAACAATTCATGAAGGAATTCAATGAATATGTTTAAATAAAATGTTGCATTACCAAAAACGTCATTTGAACACGGGTAAGCATCCAGTAATAAACTGAGGAGTAAAAGAAACTGCACCTCTCTGTATTACAAGTTAGCGATATATTAAAAAAGGAACTGTACTGGCGCTTAGTCAACACTCAAAAAATACTTCTACGTGTTTTAAAAAAATACAGCTTGATTTTAAACTTTTAAGAAATAAAAAGCCCCATTCGCATAATACAAAACTGCTAATGGATTTCTTAAGACATCTTATCTTTGAAAGTCGATAAATGTTCGGCACAGATTTACAACATTACAAACATGATAGGGGTAGACATTCGGCGTTCCCGGCATTCTTTCTTTTGCACGTCAGTTTATTTGGTTGAATTACAGATTCGTCATGCTTATAATCCTTGGTTGGTGAGCACCATGCCGTGCTCGTCGGTAGTCACTTAAATTCCCGCCATGTTAAGCACATCAGAACTGAAAACTTAACGTTGTTTAAGAAGTGTATTTACAGGGTATATATTGAGTTTGCTCTGGCAGTTTATGATAGAAAGACATATATATTTTTAATTCCTTGTCATGGTGAAGGACGTACAACTGCCGTTTCATGTTTAATAAGCTTTAAGATTTGTTTGACACAAACAATCGATGATGTTTAGTGTCCGTTTGGTTTCTTGTTGCTTGTTGAGATAAAGGATTTGAAACAATGTGGTTAATATTTCAAACGACGCAGACGAAAGTGGGTATAAAGTAACTATTCTTTATTTGTCTTTGCAAAAATGTAGAAAATAATGTTTTAGTTTTTAAATCAAAGGGCGTCAAATACTTAATTCCACTTTGGGATGTATTATTGTTCAATGTTTTAAAACAAAAATGATGTGTTAAGTGTTTCTAATGTCGACTATCTATTATTGCTATGCTCACACAGTCATCGGGCGAAACACATACATGTAGGTAGTCTTGCTTACACCACCGTTTACGTTATGCAGACATTTTGGATATTATTTATGATAGTAGGTCCACCAATGTTGACGTCACGTGGACACTGTTAAGAGAAAAAAAGACATTAGTTCTTCGCGTGAGTAAATAATAAGGAACGTAAAATAAAGAACGTCTGACAATAGTTTGTGTAACATTCTGGAATATATACTGAACCGCAAATGAAACGCCACCCCAAGTCCCATTTCTGAAATTTAACGTTACCTTGTTCGTTAAAATGACATTTTATGATAAACAAAAAGCAGATGACAATAAAACCGATCGCCAAAACGCATCATGCACATGCGTTCCCCCATTTCTTGCCCTATAAAAATCCAACCAGATCGGATAACATTCATTCATTAATGAATTGCTATCACATGCCAAGATTGACAAGAAATCAGCGACACCAAGCCCTTGGACGATTGCATGCTGGACAAACCGCGCGGCAAGTAGCCAGTGCCTTTTAAGTCTACGTACATCTTCCCGAGGCAAGAGAGTTAACTGACTTTAAAAGTCCAGTTTCCACCCTTGCCGAACTAGGCTGGAATTCCTGGGCTCGATCGTAGCGCCACCAGTGGCTATTACGAGTAATGTCCTTTCTATGCCTCTCCTATTGACCAATCAGATTCAACCTCTCGTATCACTAACATTTGCTTCAAACAAAACGGTGGCGCCCAGTCAAGACGATCTGATCGATAATCAAGATCTATATTGTGATCAAACGAGTCTTCATCGCCAAGTGCATGAAATCACGTGAGCACCTTGATCAAAAACATGAAAAGATATAGAAAATATTTGTTGACAACGAGTTAGCGGTGCACATGCTTTGCAAATCCTGCTGTCGACCGAACTATGTATGACACTTTACGAACCGGATTTCGATTTCGGTGCGCGATTTTGTTTGGACTATGCATAGACTCGTTAGTCCAGCCAAAATGTAACTCCATAATTAATACCAGCCTAGTTCGGCAAGGGTGGAAACTGGACTTTTACAGTCAGTTAACTCACTTGCCTCGGGAAGATGGTCTACGTAAGGAACATTTACAGGCTCCAGCAACGGTACCAGACCACCAACACTACAGATGACCGACCACATAGTTAAAAACCAAGGGCCGACACCTGACGTCAAGATCGTCATATTGTGCGACAGCGTATTCAAGATCGCTTTGTTGCAGCTGCGGAAACGGCTCGACAGACCATGGGGACACACCAACGACACACTAGTGCGGACACCGTGCGTCGACGATTGACGAGCAGCCACCTCCACTGTCACAGGGCACAAGGAGAATACATTCTGACACCACGTCATCGCCGGGCCGTTTTTAGAGGGCAACACAGCACCAGCATTGGCGCCACCAGCAGTGGAGAAGAGTCCCCTTCTCAGGCGAAAGCCGTTACTGTATCTCAACAGCAGATGGCGGAGAGAGAGTCTGGCGACGCCGTGGGGAACGTTATTGGTCATGGTCTTGCACAGAGGGTCGTCTTCCAGAACATCGCTCCAGGGAGAGGCAATTGTGTCACAGCAGCTCGGTACATTGATCAAGTCTTGAGACCACACGCCCTACATAATTTGGCACGTCGCCGCAACCACGAGTTTCATGATAACGTCCATTCCCATACTGCGAGAGCAACAAGAGACTTCCTCCAGCAGAATGGCATCAGCACCATGCAGTGGTCTGCCCTCAGTCTCGATTTAAATCCCATAGAGCAGCTGTGGGACGAGATTCAAAGACGGCTGAAAAACGTCCGACCAAGGCCGAAAACTGCAGCTGAACTGCGTCAGGCGTTCCTCAAAGTGTGGGCGTAAATGCCTATGGCCTTCATCAACCGCCTCATCCACTCCATGTATCGACGTTGCACGACACTTGTGATGTAATTTTCTCAGAGACTAGTGTTGTGATTCACACTTTATTTACACTTCATTTAACACTTTAATTTCAACCTTGATCTGTTTTGCCAAGTTTCATCTGTTTAATATGGCAAACGTATGTTTACAGTGTTTGGACAAATAAGTGAGTGAGTTGGGTTTAACGCCGCTTTTAACATTATTCCAGTTAGATTTCGGCGTGTCAGCTTAATGTGGGAGGAAAGCCCGAAGTGATGCAGGTCTCAGACGTTTACCACTTCGGTGAAAACCACGAGCACGGGTATGGTGCTGACAAACCTTGAACCATAATCGGGGCGAACTGGGATTCGAACCCACATTCATAGGTTTCTGGCGTGCCCAAGGGACGCAACTCTGCACAGCGAATCGCGGCGCCTTAGACGACTGGGCCACCCGTGCCCCCTGTTTGGACAAATAAGGTTTCTCATATATCTATGACGTTTCTTTTGCAGTTCAGTATACAATTACTCACGTTTCGTAAACTAAGTACGTCAATTTTAGGCATTGTAATAATATTGGTGTCTACAATTACACTGAAAACATTTTGGCATTCAGAAATCGATTGGCTATATATTCTGTGTAGATATAATTTCTTTTACTGTTTATGTAATAAATTGAACCATTCGAGATTCTGATATGTGAGGCTAAAATACTAAAAAAAGCTGTAACAGTTTAATATTGGATCCATTTTGACTGCTGTCTCAATGTAAAATATTCCATTACTCAACTTTATGTACAATATTTTCTTTGAATATCAAGCCCTCAAACAGATATGAAGAGCACATGTCAACATACCAAAATTAGAAAACTGCGCCAAATATTCTAACAGATTTTGTCAAGTGATAAACGGTCTCATTTTAGTCGTCGGTCGCCATTGAAAACTTCCCAATTTTGATGTCCTAGTCCATTTTCTACTTCAGTCAAAGAGAATATTATTATTTGGAAACTGAAACCACGTGATTCCATTATACTACCGCAATATTAGATCAGCTGTTTGTCGTGAGTCATCCACGCGAGGTTCAATCACGCGAACCTGTCCTGACGACAAATTCACAGCGGTGGGAAATCACTGACCGCCTACACAAATATAATATTGCAGATTGTAACGTCATTGAACGAAACAAAATAAAGCGCTTACACATTGCCGACATTTCAGATAACATATCAAAAAGAAGTTGAAGACTTGCAATAGATTATCATACGATAATCAAGAGGTCAGTCAACATCAATAATTTGTAAATCTAATATAATTAGATCTAGTTTCTATTGCAGAATGAGGGAAATACGAACCTGCCGTGGTATGATAATGTATCCCATTTTCTGATGAGAATTGTAATGTTTATTTGATCATATGTATATACATACAGAATTGGTTATGAATTATCTTATACATTAGACTTATGGAAAATAATACTTCAACAAAACAATCATAACGCCATTATCAAAGTTTCAATGAAAGTAAAAACAAATTGAACTTTACAGTACATCGTATCCATAAGCGGTTTACCCAAATGCAAAAAGGTATTACGGTCGTCATTTTAGAAGTGATGTTTTCAGTAGTTTGTTTGTATCGCATGTACAGTCGACAGAAACAGATGCCGAGCTACCAGGTGAGGTGAGGTGAGGTGAGGTGAGGTGAGATGGGGTTTAACGTCGCGTCAGAGAATATTGCACTTATATAGCGACGTGCATGCATGTGTCCGAGCTACCACGTGTGAAACCGACCTTGACACGATTTGTCGTGGCAACACTTTTGAGATCTCGTTTTGCGACAAAACGTGAAACGGTTAGGGCAATTCTTTCACATAGGACAACTGGTAGACAACAAATCGCGGCAGAGCTATGATGCGAACGTGATCTTTCGATCACCTCGGGCTTAGCCATTCAATGTTTACGTTTTGATCATGAAGTTCCTGCCAATAAACATACAATACATCACCTTGATATTGACGACCATAGCTATCTTTCCATTTAGATTTGAATATTATCTGTAAATCAGCATCATAAACAGAACGACAATCTGCACCGTCGTTTCGTCTCTTATAGCGCCGTGCTAAATCGCCATGACACACAGTCGATAAAAAAAATGCAATACTTGAACCAAAAACACCCGTTGCGCACTAAACGTATAGTCTTATGCCAATAACTTAACAGTGGGGAAAAATAATTTTTTTGACCAGTCATGAATTCCTTTTTCAAACTGGCTGTCTGATCTAATAATAGTTACGTGTATGTGATGTGGGTGCATTATTAAAAAATAAGTCAGTTCGCTTGAAGTTCAACCATGGCAGTGGTCGAGAAGCGCAGTAACCACTGTACTAATCTCACCATATTTCGTAATCCTTAGCCCTGTATAAAATATGAGTAAGGGGATGGTAAAGCTGAGATGAATAGGGTGATTACGGTTATAAATTTGATATATTCGCAGTTAAACTCGGTTTTTGACATCTTAATTCACAGCTGAAAAGGGACATTTTTATAGGACCATATATGATCCCGTGGCACCTGGAGTGGTAAGTAATCTGCTTATTTGATGAGAGGTCTTGCCAATGTAGGGTAAGGTGATTGTGATGGGGGCGGACTCTGGTCTGGTTGATTTGGGTTTGGGCTGGGATGGGGAAGAGATAGTTCTCTTGAATCTTGTCCACTCTGTTATCCCATAAACTTAATTGTGATTGTGGCGACCCGTACATTGGTGAGGACTAACGGGATCGGGTGGTCAGGCTCACTGACTTGGTTAATACATGTCATCGATCCTAATTGCCTGGATCGATGCTCATGATATCAATCACTGGATTGTCTGGTCCAGACTCGATTATTTACAGACCGCCGTCATAAAGCTGGAATATTGCTGAGTGCGGCGTTAAACAACAAACAAAAATTGGTGAAACAGAAGATACCCGCATCAAAGAACACAAGACTTCAACACCCGAAACAGACAGCAAATGAGCCTTCTCAGTCCGCCCTCATAAGTTTCCAAGGCATCAAAATCAGTTTGACAAAGTCTAAATCCTCTCAATCAAACACCATGACTCCACCAAAAGAAAACTGTCAGAAGCTATTTACATCCTCCGTCACAAACCTTTGATCAAAAGAGCTCAAGGGTATTACATTTCGTCTACCAATGAAAATCTTATCAAGCAATGGACTATTTTAACTAGGATCCAATCAGCTTGTCACAACTGTTTAACCCTTTTATTCCTAATCCTAACTGTACATCTGGCTTCGTTACCTATATGCTGCATTACCTGTGTGATATTTGTTATTCTTGCTGTATATATGGCTTCATCGAAGTATCTGTATGCTACTTGTTATCTATTACTTGTTGTGGTCAATGTTAATCTGCTGCTTATCACAACATGTCATGTATATATACCTCTCTTCCCTTAGTTGTTGTCAAACCTGCTTGATAACGGGGTTAGAATCTACATCTTTCTTTGCGGGGAAAAACAAAAGGACAGCGTGGGAAACAGAATATGTATGATGACGCAGCAGAGGCTTTCAATCTAATTGGTGATGTACCAACCAAACAGGATGTGAAGAACATGATGCCAGTCATTCCGCATTCTGTGGTCTTAATGTATGATCGGACCAGTAGCCGAGCAAGAGTTGATGAGGCACACAAAGACTTATTCACTAAGAAAGGTAGATCAATTGATTCCATTCTTTCTAAATCAGCTGCTCTGTACCAACATGTCAAAAGATCTACATTTCAAGCTGGCCACTGTTGGCGACGATATCTGGAGGCCAAAATAGACCTTCCGACACCTAGTGGGGAACGGTAATATCAGTATCGAATTTCTATGAGATTTGGTGGACAACACTACCATAAGCTTCTACGTCATGCCAAGAGCTTCTGAGATATAGTTAGAGAGGGGTGCAGAGCAAAGTGACAGTGTTGTGCAAAATATGTTCAATGGACCACTTTGCAAAAGTGATGACATTTACTTGTCACAAGCCAACCAAAACATTAGCCATGTATAAGCATATTTCATAAATAAAAGTTGTATTCTTTAAATATTCTGTTATTTACAATAAGAGTATACAATATTGGCATGGTTAATTGTATCTAATGAAGTATGTCTTAAAGATATGCCGAAAAAGAAGGAAATGCAATTTTTCATTTTTTCACACTTTACATTACCTTAATCAAAACAAATAGTCCACTGAAATATAGTTGTTGACTTAACGGATGTAGTATATGGGTAAATACATATAAAAATGTTCATTTTTATGATATATTTAGGTTGTGGGTCATGTTAAAACGACATATACGTTCCTCCAAAGCGGCTTATCGGATTTGTGGGCAATATTGTATATTTTGGGTGGCTCCATATCTGAAATTATTTCGAACGTCATTACCTACAACTATGCCAAGTTTCATACTTTTATCACAAAGTGCACATTTTTCACGAAATAGTGCTATATGTGACAACAAGGATAATAATATTTACAGTATGCTGGGTTAATATTACTAATAATCAGGTATAAGTTATATGTCGTTGCTTATAGTATTCGTTAGTGATACGAGTTTCATAATGTGGACGATCCAAGGTTATTACAGGTACCATATATCATACATAATTTGGCGTTGTCCCACTTTTCATTTTATAAAAAAATGCATAATTTGAGAAAGTATCGTCTTTCAGCCAAGGAGGATAGACCGGTCTCGTTAAATAAGTTTGAATGACTTGTGCCCCTCACGGAACGACATACTGAGAGGTGCCTTTGGTGCAGGTATTTCATATATGGTCACAATAATCAAACAAGGGTAATATTAATGAACAATAGAGTGTATGTAGACTGTGTCTGTTTGAACGATATTACAAACTACGAAAGCAATTTATCAATGGGCCAACCTTGGCAGTTAAGATTTTCAATATGGCCATGCCAATGCCCATCACTTTGTAAAGTTAGCCCGAGGTGTTTGTGGCTTTTAACATTCTTTATTTTTACATTATTCATGAACAAATCAGGCAGGACAGTGACGTTACGTTTTCTTGAAAATTGAATTGCTTCTGTTTTACTTTAAGTTTACTTTCAAAGTTTTAGCCCTTTGAGAAATACTGTACGTTCCAAATCATGGTTGATTGAAATACTTGTTGATAATGGATCACCAATAATGACATATAGTGAAGTATCGTCAGCAAACAATTTTACAATACATTGGGTGTCACGACAGACGACATCATTGATGAATACTAAAACCTAACACTAAACCTTGAGGAACATTGGCGAGTTCAGGTTTAACATTCGTCTTGTGCCCATTAATAACTGTATGTTGCTTTCTACCAGTTAAGTAACTTTGGAACCAGTTTGCTCAGTTTATTTAACAAACCTTTGTGCCAAACACGATCGAAAGCTTTACTAATGTCACAGAATATTGCCATTACTTCCTTTTGCATCATCTAAGGCATTATTTATGAAATCATAAAGATTGGTCATCTGGTAAGCAGTTGATTCACTGGCGGTAAACTGATTTGCAAACAAGAAATAACTTGTTTATATCCAAGAAATGATTCTGCACATGTTTTAGGACACACTTTTCAAATACTTTCGATAGGCAACTTGTGAGCGCGATTGGTCTGTAATTAAAACAAGCATGGATGTCATTTTTCTTATCAATTGGGATTACTGGAAAAAAAACAATAGCCAAGGTCTTTAATATACGATTACTTATCAGATCAGGACCAGCGGATTACGATACGTCAAGTGACAATAATACTTGAGAAACCTTATTTGTCCAAACACTGTAAACAAACCTTGAGACATATTAAACAGATAAAACTTGGCAAAACAGATTATCAAGGTTAAAATTAAAGTCTCAAATGTTCTTAAATTGAAACACAACACTAGTCTCTGAGAAAATTGCGTCACAAGTCAGTATCTCGTGTGTCCGCCAAGTGCATTGATGACTGCCGTGCAACGTCGATACATGGAATGGATGAGGCGGTTGATGAAGGCCATAGGCACTTGAGCCCACACTCTGAGGAACGCCTGACGCAGTTCAGCTGCAGTTGTCGGCCTTGGTCGGACGTCATTCAGCCGTCTTTGAATCTCGTCCCACAGGTGCTCAATGGGATTTAAATCGGGAGTGAGGGAAGGCCACTGCATGGTTCTGATGCCATTCTGCTGGAGGAAGTCTCTTGTCGCTCTCGCAGTGTGGGGACGGGCGTTATCATGCTGAAACTCGTGGTTGCGGCGACGTGCCAAATGAGGTATGGCGTGTGGTCTCAAGACTTGATCAACGTACCGATCTGCTGTGAAACAATTGCCTCTCCTTGGACCGATGTTCTGCAAGACCACGGGGCCGACCCTCTGTGCAAGACCAATTCCAACTCACATCATGATGTCTCTCAACAACACAAGCATCCGAATAACATTCCCTACGGTGTCGCCAGACTCTCTCTCTCTCTCTCTGCCATCTGCTGTTGAGATACAGGAGCGGCTCTCGTATGAGAAGAGGACTCTTCCCCACTGCTAGTGGTGCCAATGCTGGTGCTGTGTTGCCCGGCGTTGACGTGGCGTCAGAATGGGTCCTCCTTGTGGCCTGTGACAGTGGAGGTGTCTGCTCGTCAATCGTCAACGCACGGTGTTCGCACTAATGTGTCGCTGGTGTGTCCCCAGGGTCTGTCGAGCAGTTTCCGCAGCTGTAACAAAGAGATCCTGAAGATGCTGTCGCACAATATGACGATCCTGACGTCGGGTAGTGACCCTTGGTCTTCCACTACGTGGTCGGTCATCTGTGGTGTTGGTGGTCTGGTACCGTTGCTGGAGCCTGTATGTTCTCCTTACGTGGACTTGAAAAGCATTGGTTACTTGCCGGGCGGTTTATCCAAGGGCTTGGTGTCGCTGATTTCTTGTCAATCTTGGCATGTGGTAGCAATTCAATTGCGAATGAATGTTATCCGATCTGGTTGGATTTTTATAGGGCAAGAAATGGGGGAACGCATTGTTTAAAAAAAGGAAGATATATCGTTGCTTCAGAAGTAATGAGGGCGGTCGGGTAGCCTAGTGGTTAAAGCGTTCGCTCGTCACGCCGAAGACCCGGGTTCGATTCCCGACATCGGTACAATGTGTGAAGCCCATTTCTGGTGTCCCCCGCCGTGATATTGCTGGAATATTGCTAAAAGCGGCGTAAAACCGAAGTCAGTCACTCACTCAAAAGTAATGATTGAAATTGAATATAAAATATGCTTGTCTTCAGTATGAATATTCAGATAAATGGCATTTGTAGCAGCGATATTGTCTTGGTTCTGCCAATCAATCAGTTTATTTGGTAATAGAGCCTCATGCCCACGTACATATATATACAATTTAGTTTCACAACAAGTGCTGCATGAAATAATATTTACAGGAAGAAGAACGAAGACAGACAGCATCTTCAGCATAATTGGCTGTTCTCAAGACAGTTACCATCAGAAGAGTTTAACATTCTAACAGGTATGTCTTTACGGTTATTACCGATGCCATACCTCCTTCCTGTGTTATGCCCAGTTCTCCAATACGTGAAAGGGTAAGCATACGTCGCTTTTCTTTTGATTATACATTTAATCGATACGGTTCAAGTGATACTGATATGTCTTTAATAATGAATATATAGTTCTAATTTCGAGCATCTAGACACTTCAGATACCATGTTTGTGCATGACAGTTTTTAACCCTAAGTATAAACTCACTTATAAAATATTCATGATCACCAGCACCTTGAAATTCCCGCACATGTCCTGTCAGTGAGTTTGGGTAAGCCTTACTAAACACATCTGCAAGTTTTACGATCCGTCACATCTCCGTAGCGCTTGATAACAACCTTGTGTTTGGGTATTCATAGAAAATAATATTGTCATATTTTCTCCAATCTCCCAGTTGTGATAGCTGTCAAGTTAATCAGTTGCAGTTTGAGGTTAGTTTGGGAATTTGTTGGTTATACTTGAATGCGATAATACCTTTCACTAATGTTTTTGACAAAACATTATCACGGTCATCTTTGCGGTATTTAATGATCATGAGAAATGCGTGTGACAACTTTCAGCAAGTACTCGCTGTAAACAATCGCGCACGCACAGAAGGCCAAATTTGAGCAAGGAATGAAAACAGTCCTCATGTCTCGAACGGTAGAATTCAACACTGCTGCTAAGACCTACGCCGCGCGAGAGCTGACCAATGAAAGCTGAGAACAGACGTTGTTGCTCGCAGTAAATTTGATGTCACATTGTCCGGCGGATATACGATACTTAGAAAGCATGTCAAAACGTCGTATTTTTCGTCCAGTGTCCGTGCACGAAAAAAAGTGTAAGGAATACAAGTCTGAATTTAATAATAACCAGATGAGAATAGGTGGCTCAGGTTAACCAGTCGTCGAAGTAGGTAGTATTAAATAACAGAGTATATGTGAGAATGTGGAATTCTTTTTATGAGAAGAAAAGTTTGTGGAGTAAGAATAAATTATATTTCACGACGCAGTAAGGTCATTGTACTAATGGAGCCTTGTTGGAGCAATGAGGGGACTGACAATGGCACTGTTATCTCCTGATTTAATCAAACTAATGTAAACGCGATGAAACTATTTGACCAATACAGTTTCAAATAGTCACAGTCACTATCAGTAAATAGAAAATAGAGTTAAAGATGAAAAAAAAAATTATCCATAAATTATCTCAATTTAGTCATTTATCCATAAATTATCTCTATTTAGTCACTATCAGATATCAATGTATCACATGTACGGTAGTTTTATAGACCCAATTTATGCTTAGGCACACTATTTCTCATCGATAAGGATTCTTCCTTAAAACAAAGTTAATTAGTTTCTTTTCTCAGATCAGTACATCTTAAGTTCATTGTCCATTGTCATGAGTCCACACATAGACATACAAATGTCTGCTTTGCCCAAGGTGTCCGTACATCACCTTCTCGACCACTTATACAGTATTTTACATACATGACTAATTGTCTTAATAAAGTCAGAATATATATTGTGCATATGTTTTTTTTCCAGGCGCACCTCTGCTGAATGAAACAAATTAAATATGATATTCAAATATTAATTGCAGCATTCTTTCAGTTTTCAAACAGTTTGCAGTGTAAATATGTTAGATTCCGTGGAGTAATTATTTCTAAACCTTGCTGGGATTAATGTTTTCGAGGATATTGATTTGACGTTTAAAACTGACATTTCTGTACAACTATTTGGATCACTCGTGGTTTACCTTATTTGTGCACAGTTTATGCCATTACAGTGCATATATCTGTATCAACAGTTATCTTGGTTGGTTTGTTTGTTTGTTGTTTTACGCCGCACTCAGCAATATTCCAGCTATATGACGGCGGTTTGTAAATAATCGAGTCTGGACCAGACAATCCAGTGAATAATATCATGAGCATCGTTCCACGCAATAGGGATCGATGACATGCATCAACCAAGTCAACGAGCCTGGGACTTGGGATACTTGGGATACAAGCGAAAACGAGGTCGCAATGTTTACCATGTTTTTCCTGAATCTTGGCAATCACATTAGTGTCAAAAGGGACATGAAATGATATAAATGATTCTATTGGATTTATCAAAAAGAACAAGATCAGGTTTGCTTTCCAAGACGCCCTCTTCCTAATTTGGGTTGTACCGTGAATGGACCTCTGAGACAAAACCACAAGCATTGCTTCATTATGTCGCTAAAGATACTGTGTTTTAAGCCAAAGCTGGGCATCCACTGACAATGTGTTGGGCAGTCTCATTGAATTCATTGCATAATCCATTTCATTTTTACATTCTGACACAGTATCACCCATGGACAATATCACACAAAACCATAAGGTATCGCCCTACCTTAAAGTAAATTGTCATTATGTTTGCATGTTCTCAATGGTCGTACCTTGACCCTACTAACTGCGTCCCAAAGGAACGTATGTCACAGTAACTGCAAAAGACAATTGCGAGACATCTGGAACCAAACTTCCAAACCCAGGGATTAGATGACAAACTAATGGCAAGCTTCAAGCAGGATGAAAAGATTGCCAGACACCTTTATGTTTCTCTGAGTACTGTTATAGGACAGTGGTCTGGATTTCTGGTCGCTCAGAACTGTCTGTGAGCATGACCATTCCATGAAATGCACACAATCTTCTTGAACTCTGACAATGTGGGCATCACCTCATCAACAATTCATCCGCTACTGCATTTTATCGAGAACCATGCATTACTAAATCGTATTCTCGTTCGACCGCCCATGAACAGCACTGACGACCAGGCTTGTATGCTGCGGCATTGGAATTAACATCAGTGGCCAAGTCTGTGGTTCTCGGACGAGAGCCGATTAAAAACACATCAAATGCAACATGCTTTGTTGATCTCGGACATCGTGTTGACAGGTCAAATCCCAGGACTATGTGCACATGCGTAATCCTAATCAAGGAGTGACGGTCGATGTCACAGACTTTCATTTTGAAACCTTTTAGTGGTTATGACATCGGAGGAAAAACATGATATTGATATCCCATTTGGGCATTTATTTAATTGATTACAGTACGACAAACTATTTTGCCCCTATGTGATGGAAGGTCCACTTCGATATTACCTTTTTATCACGAATTATTTGGAAGATTATTATTGTCAAATAACTGAGTATTGCAAAGTGTTTCACACGTATTTATTGATTTCAATTTGAGGAATGAAGCTTAAACGAATTATACGTAGTCTCAAAGGATGGATCTGTGGTTGTGGCTCGTCAAATAAATGCTGTAATTGATCTGTAAAAACTTATTAATGTCTCTATGCTCTATCTAGCATTGTTTATCGTAGGATCGTGTATCTCAAGGGACAAGTGGAACATTGATTGTGCATTGTGGCGAGAAAAGAAAGGTTCTAAACTCGTTCATCAATAAAAGCCGATGGAATATCAGATGTTTCATTTACCTGAATATTGTTACGATTATTTATGGGTTTAATGAGCTGTTAAATAGAGATTCATGAAAGCACATACCACGATGTCCATGATAACTTGGAAATAAATCTTGTGATTGTACATGTATACATGCCCAACAACATGCCTACATGTATACATGCCCAACAACATGCCTAAAGTGACTTTGTATAAATTTGAATGTCCGTTGAATTCATATGGTCAAACGGGCTGAAAGGATGAGCCAAAAACTTTAGACTATGTCCAAAGAAACCACGAACGCACTGAGACTGATATAACAAAAATAGTTTTATTTTCAAAAAGTGGTACAAATCACATTTCACATTTTTTTTCGGAGAATGAGAAGAATCCCCAACACTGCAGCCTTCTGCATTACCAAGATTGTCAGAAGGGTTGTATCCTGGCAGCAAATCCGGGTACTCTCCCAATGTCAGTCAATGTCGTTAGCTCTTGTGGCTAGGGTTTAATGTGGCATGCCCACGTCAGCTCGTAAATGAGAATGACCTCCCTTTGTTATTGCTGTCAACTCTTACCCAGCGCGTGGCACTTTCGTTACCCTCCCGGTTTTGAGAGCTCCGGGAACGGATTATCGCAGTGAGGAACGTGTTTACAGTCGTTATAATTTGTATTATGTTTTACAGATTAAAATTAAAAATGCAGCAAAGAGGGTTTGGGTGATCCTGACACAGTCAGGCTGGTTAGGATCATCATCAGCTCAGGGCCCTTGCCCCCTACACACGCAGCCCAGACAGCGAATGGGACTTCTCCAAGGCAGCGCTGCCTTGTCAAATCCATCAAGAACTTCTCGGAGAATATGACTCCCCAAAACTACAGCCTTCTGCATTGCCCAGATTGTCAGAAGGGCTGTATTCCTGGTAGCAAACCCAGGTACTCTCCTAGTGTTATTCAACAGATTGGGAGGTACCAAACCTAAGGCACCGAAAACAATGGGGAGTTGGACAACTTGGTACCCTGGATGCAAGCTTGACATGTCGATGTCCGCATATTTGCCATGTTTTTCCTGATTCTTGTCAATCACATTAGTGTCAAAAGGGACATACAACTGAAAAATGACAAGATCAGGTTTGTTGGCCTGGATACGTCTGAGGCTGTATACGGGCTTATTCCAAAAGAGTTTGGTATTCATCATTTTCCAGGACACCCTCTACATATTCCGGGTCGTGGACCTCTACGTCAAAACCAAAAGTATGGCAAAGACGGTAATAAAATGATCGAGCCACGCCATCATTTCGCTTAAGATACTGTGTTTGTGCCAAAGGCTGGACATCCAGTGACAGTTGGGCAGTCTCATTAAATTCATTACATTATCTACATTTCATATTTACATTTTGATGCAAAATCACACATTGGCGGTTTCGAGTGGGAAGTGACTTGTCCTGAGCAGCGAACAGAAAGCGTACTGATTCACTTTTCCGGCCAGCCGACTTCATCCAAGTGAAGGACTCCCTTCTCTAACACAATGCACATAAAGTCGATTCAGTGGTCGTTCAGATAGCCTCTGCTAGCGTCTAGGCCGATTTTATATGGCACTGCGTTTGATTGACACTCATTTCATTACCATTCGGCAGTACAGAACATATTTTTAAACATATATATTCTTCAATACGTATTAAACTGCAATAGAGAATGTGAAATTATATGACATTGGTAGTGGGGGGGGGGGGGGGGGGAGTACATGACAACCCTCGGTCACAACACCACCAGATCCGGATCATCCACTTGCGAAACAGATTCGTTACGGCGATGTCGACGGCAGCAACAGCGTTGGGACATTGCATAATTCAACGTTCAGTAGGACGTACTGGAAGAATCACAGCTTATCGTCCCTTCAGAGGAATGCCCTTGATCGGCCCCGAAGGACGCTGACAAGCGAGAAATTGGCGTCGGGTGTTGTTTTCCGACGAGAATCGTAAGAACTTGTTTTGAAATAATGTCGGAGAACGGGGGTTTCGACGCAGAGGGGAACGGTTGGCTTCTGCGTGTATTCGAGAGGTGCACCTATTCTGGAGAGGAGGCGTCATGGTGTGGGTCTGTATTAGTGGAGATCTGAAGAAAGATTAAGTTGGTAAAATATTTTGTAGGGGAACCGGAACGCTGTGTAGTGCAGAGACCAGGCGTTGCAGCCAGTTATGCTTCTATTCCTACATACCAACAACAGGGTTGGTTTCAACACGGTAATGCCAGTCTCCATATTGTAGGACTAACTCAGAACTTTCTCAACCAGCACAGCGTTCATGTTCTGCCATGGCCTGCCCATTCACCTGGTATGAATTCAATAGAACTTCTTTTGGTCCACCTTGTCAGACACACAGGGATCCGTGAACAGTAGACTAGAGCTGGAACAGGCCCCGAGAGTAGAGTGCAAAGGATTCCGGTAAACGTCATCAGATGCTGACGACATCTTTGTGCCGACCTATAACAGCATTGAGGTTTTTCTTGGAGGTCATACACGTTATTGAGAAGGACATGTCTCATGAATCGACTTTTGGTGAGCCTGATAATCTTGCATGGCAGTTCATATATCGTAGATAACTGAACTTCGCATCCGACCATTGGCCAACTAGTGGTCATATGACGTATGTTGTCATTATTTCATTCAGGATGTGACTAAATGTTCATCTCTGCCCACTCTATATCATTGAAATCAGAGTGTTTTATCGATCATCAAACTCAACCTATACTCTTTAATGGGACCAGTTAGTTTTATGAGCACCGGGCGTCGGCACAAGAGTAGTGTTGGAAGACAAGTTATACATGTACATCCCATATGGTGGCTTTTCCTGACTAAAGTTTTCATATTCTAATTTCATTCATAATACCACACCATTACAGTACTCCTTGAAACTTTACAATGACTACAAATTATACTGAACAGCCTTGAAAACGCACCAGCAATAAATCTTGAAAAATTACAAAAAACTTGAGCAATGACCGATTTTAATTAAAACAGACAGACGGATTATTAAGAAAGACGACAAAGGAAACAGGAATACAATTCAGTAATTACATTTACGTCATCAGTGTAAGGAAGACACATAGGGTAAAAATGAAAAGTCAATATCTGGTATGTCCGCCATTGGCAGCAACACAGGCCATGCAACGTCTTCTCATTGATCGAATAAGTCTGCGAATAGTGTTCTGGGGCATTCCACTCTTGACGTAGTGTATCTTTAAGTTCTCTCAGGTTCTGTACTTGCGGACGACGTGAGAGGCGTTGACCAAGGTAATCCCATAGATGTTCAATTGGCGATAAATCGGGTGACAGTGCTGGCCATGAAAGCAGAGGCACATTATTGTTCGCTAGGTACTGTGTTGAAACACGTGCTGTGTGCGCTCTTGCATTATCTTGCTGGAAGGTGTGCATATCCTGGTGCTGATGAAAGAATGGGATGACGTGAATTGCCAATATGTTATTCCTGTAGTAAAGGGCATTAACTCTTCCACGACAAACATGGAGCTCTGTTCGATGGTTATGACTGATGCCGCTCCACACCATGACCCTCTGTACAACGCAGTCATTGTGGTAACGTTTTCCACGTCGACGCCACACTCGCAGTCGACCGTCAGCATTCCGTAAATGAAAACGGGACTCATCAGACAACAGCACACCATGCCACTGCCGCAATCTCCAATGACGATACCTTTTGGCCCAACGCAGACGTTCATTTCCATGTCGATCAGTGAGTATGGGTCCAACATATGGACGTCGAGCACGTAGCCCTTCTGAGCGGAGACGTCGACGTACGGTGTCAGCGCTGATCAAAACCCGTTGGCCTTGTACGATTGCTGCAATCCTGGTAGCCGGAAGTGTACGATCACGAAGATGCCGACGAACAATATGGCGATCCTGACGTGGTGTAGTTACACGACGTTGACCCGGACGTGGTCGATCCCTGGTGGTTCTTGTCTGCTGGTATCTGCTCAGTAGCCTGAGGACTGTTGAATGATGGCATTGAAACCGTTGTGCAACGACTCTACTTGACGTACCAACTTGAAGCATGCCAAAGGCACGTTCACGTTCCTCTGCTGTTAATCTTGGCATTTCTTGTGTCAGTACCCTTTACGTCTGCAGCAACAAGTGATGTGGCTTTTAAAAGTCTGTGTTTTATAGCCCTATTCTGCATGCTCCCCGTGAAACAAAACACGTTTTCCATGATGTGCACGCAATTTGTTGCGTTTTGGCGATGTCGCTCACAACAAAATTCGGAATGTGTTTTGACGTGCTGTTCTTCTTCATGCTTCGTCCAGAACGTCGTATATTACTCATTCACTTACATATTTTCATATGACTTAAGCCCGGATAAAAATACATCCATTTTCATGGTGGTGCGTTTTCAATGCTGTTCAGTATATTAAGTACAAAATAGTGAACGAGAACAAATGATAATGCATTTTACAAGAAGGATTGTGTCTGTCTTTGAATTAGGTACGAGAATAATTTATTATCATTTATGTAATGCAGTTTAAAGTTAAATATATATAGAGACATGTACACTGTAAATCTATTCACTTAGAAAGTCGTATACGACCTTTCATCTTCGAGAGCGAGTTGAATTATCCATGTCCATGGAACTAAATGTAGGCTTTGAATTTGGTGAAATATGTTGGTTTGTAGAAAATTGATTATAAAACGAATTTTCGTTTAATTCCTTTCATTCAAAATGATTTCGGAAATTAAATAATGCTTGAAAAATAGAGCTAACTTGATTGGAGATGTGACGTTGCTGAGACTGTGCATGTGGACACACAGTTGCACTGATTACAGCACACATGTTGGCTCTTTGTTCAAGCAAGAATATACAGGAAATTAAATGTAACAATTTTCTGTGTACTATTTACATCTTTGGGCGTTATAGGTTCAGCGTTCTGAGATACAGTGATGTAAGTATTAACAACACGTGTATATGATAAAATATTTTTTAACTCTCTGATGGAAAGTGGTGTCAACCATTCGATCGGGTAAGAATGTATGACAAGAATCAAATGTGTAATGAGTATATGGAAGCATACGCATAGCATGAAAACAACTCAAAACAGTCAAACAAGTTTGTTTTGGCTATGCAATATTCTATCCTTGGGAACCTCTTGTGCACAGGCAAGTTGTTAAGTACAATATTTTGTGATTAAAATCTATTTCAATTTGTTTCCATCAATTTTCTCTGTACCCTATCCTGCATGTTGCTGGATCTTATTGCTCAAATCTGTGTTCCCAGAACCTGTGTATCATTAAACACTTTAATGTTTCTCCTTCCAATCTTAGCAATCTTACGTTATAACATTTCAGATCATAACCATCATCTAATACACAACAGATAATGCCAAGACCAAACAAACAGTGAAAAGGGTATGTCACGGTGTAGGAAACTAATTGGACGCACTGACGACACTTGATGTACATAACACTTAATTACAAACAAATACAAGATAATTTCTAATTAGATGTCTTGCTGACCGTCTTGTCTGATTGTAATACCCTGTACAGAACGTGTAAAACGTGTTTGTCCAAGTTCTACTGTTATATCACAATGAAATGTAGCAAATGTTACTCACAGAAAAATCAATATGTTATACTAGGTTTTAAATTAAAATAACATGCGAATTGAAGTATGTGTGTCTGATGCATATGCATACATAATAATCAGTTTTGTTTGGGTACATGTAATGCACTACATTTTGATATCAACGTTAGCTGTGTGACAACACTGATCAGGACGTCAATCCGTACATGTACATTGTATGTGTTTTGTAACCAAGTACATGTACACACATCAACTGTGATGTAACCAGTGTCAAAGTGGTATTTATCAAACCACCACATAAGTATATGCTAGTACATAAATGTATCCTTGTAGATTTCTACAAGACAAGAGCCACGATGCAAGTTGATAATTAATTAAATAGTCATGTCAATAAGACTAGTAGATGATAATATTATAGCAGGAATATTTTACAAGCTGGTGTTTACATGTATTTATCAAACATTACATGAACCTGCAATCACAGTGTAGCATCATGGTATACAGTGACGGCGTGATAGTTCCATAAAACTCCTAATTAGTGCCTTAAAACAATAAAATAGCAGGAATCCGCGAATAATCACAAATAATAGCTATGTCAATCCTTTGCTTACAAACACATTTAAACTTATGATTACTTGGTGTCTTAGCTACGATGCAATGTTTTCAGAATGTTTTGCCACATGGACAAACAACTCTTGCGTGTTGATTATCGAATGAATTATTGGTGATGAACTATTACCCACATTTGACTATATACGGGCCACCATAATTGTGCTGAAGATCAAACCGTGTAAACAACTCTGACTTATAATAACCTTATTGGCACGTGCGATCTGAAGAATACATTCTAATCAACAGAATTGTCAAGCAGTAAATGTCATGTGGCAATAAAACTTAACAAATGGCTCGTTTTTGAAAGTTGACTCAGTCGATAAAAACGTTCATTAACTGTTCATCATTGCTTCTCCGAATATCCGACGTTTAGATAATAACGAAAGACACATCATTTCGTATAAGTCGCGTATTTTTGAAGAACAATAGCATGACTTACACTATGACAACACTCGTTGATATATCTGATATGAAAAGCCCTTCGGGTGAGATTCTCTATGTCCTTTCCGTTTCCTTTTCATAAAACATCATTGTCTCAAGTATTTTACATATTTCACTCATTTTGTAATGACTAACACAAATTACGGTGTACTATTATAGTTGCATTAAAACTTCAACAGACACTTGATGCAAAAAAACCATGATAATTTCTCACACTCCTTGCGAAATACGCCGTCCTTGACAATCTGCTGTTTTGACAAATTCTCCCTTAAAAAGTGACAGTACATTTGAAATGCCCTGTGGGGCGTTCGTGACTTCTCATTTAACCTGAGGGTGTGAGCCTGATCTTTGCTTGACATCCCTGCTATATAACAATAACATCCCTCTTAAGCCTATCAGTTTGACAAAACTTCTGACACGCCTAGTGGCCTCGGCTTATTTTCCCCAATATTCAATCAATTTACCAGCCGTGATGCAGCCGTTTCTATGACAACGTCGTGATTCCATCAGAATGTTCAGGCAAGCCATAAGCGTCGACAAGCTATATCTTCGCTTCAAGATGAAACTTGAATTAAGAACTTAGATTATTCTGGGCTTTGACCCTTTCTTTGTGCTTGAGCCGTGCAATTGAGTTGGGATTAGCCTAAGAAGCAGAGGTTTGTATCGAAGACGCCTGGCTCAGACTATCACCCACGGGTGTCATCAAACCAGTTTTCTTTCACTCAGATTAATTCTTTCTCTGGAATGTAATTAACACCCTTTGTCCATAGCAATGCATTTTCAAATCCTCCAATATGATATTGAAACGTAAATGGGCGGCGAGACTCTTGACATATACATATATTACAGTAGTTTCTGTAAATGATATAATGATTGATAATCAAATTCGAGATGTGTTCGTCTTGCTGTGTCCTATGATAGGGTGAATTGCATCTATTCTATCCAGAATTATTAACATATTGGGAACGGTTTATTACTATACATGTATAAATCACTAAATGGAATCAATGTCAATTAACATCGTGCATAGTGCTGACATAAAGGGACTTGCACAAGTATTGTTGTAAAGGAAGTCTACCTGTGGACAATCGCAATCTATTCAATGACAAAAGTTATCTTGTGTAAACATGTATGTGGGATTTTAATAGTTGTCCTTTGTCGCGAGATATGAACAGGGGGAACATAATAACAGAAATATTAAATCAGGAAGAAAATGTCATTTTGGAAGCTGAGAAATGAATTTAATCGAATTATTTCTCTTTTATCTGTAAAGAACCCCATGAACTTTAAACGAGAAACGCGTAACTATTTTCAGATTTATTTTTTTTGCGTTAGGTTTTGATATTCTAGTATCTTTTTCAAATAAAAAGGACGTAGACAGTGGATAGGTGTTTTTTTTGTACATTAGCGAGCTAGTTGCAGGATGTGGGCATGAAACATTTCGCTTTTTATATCAACTCTACGTGGGTAGACTACATACCAAATGTCATATGAAATACCATACTGAAGATTAAAGCTAATATATTTAAAATATTTGTCATACGACTCTTGCGCAAAAGTTGTATGATCAAGGTTATAACATTCAAGACCCCAGAAAAGCTTTTAAAAAGTGTTATGGTAGACACGTTGGAGTAATTTTGCAATCTTTTATCAATGACAAACTTATGTGCGATACAATTCACTATTTTGACATATTATCTTCAGGTTACAATTGACTTGCCCTTGCGTGTGTTTATGACGCATGCCACTGGTAGAATACGCTCACCTTTTCGCGAATACCTGGTGTCAACTCCATTTGATCGCGATTCATAAACACAATCTTATTATTTTGTCGGAATTCTGGATTTCTCATGAATTTGGAAAGACTTTTGTCGTTTATTGTAGCAGGGCAGTGAATGAATGATAGGCAAACACACGCTATGGGTGAGAGACGTTTTATTTTGCCAATGGATGTTTCATATATGTATCTAGTATCTACACCCTGAAACATATTAAATGAAATGATAAGTACTATTAACAATATACATAATGCAGTCATCAACATCACAGTAGTACAAAACGGTTTACATTACAAACAGATCTTATTCTTATATTAGTAGTTATACTGTACAATAATATGCTAACTGATGTATATAGTATGTATTATAAATCTCTTTCAAAATACATACCTACACATGAATTTACGATTGTGACACACTTATATGTTACACAAATATAGGAACTGACTATACATGCGCCTACCCTGTGGCTGAGTCTGGGGTGTCTTCCCGTCTATAGTGCCGCAACGTATTCCGGATATCTAAATAAAACATATACTTTTATAACAATGATCAATACAACTATGCTATTAACATACAACTTTAAAATATTAATCCGGATCCCGTATAGTACAGACTATATATCATACAGAACTGATCACAAAAGTATTTAAAACATAGCCTATTCCGTAAAAAACACATACACTCTTCCTCATACATACAAGAATATAGAGACAGAAAAGTGACATGTTAGTAATTACCAAAGCTTACAATTTATGTCTTGTTTACCACATTTGCTTTAATAGATTGTCACTGAGAATATGAGAATATTAAATACGTTTAGTTATTATAGGTTTAATATACTGCAACATTTACATCCAATAACATACAATACAAATATACACAAACATATTAAACTAACCTGATTTAGATGATTTTCCTTGTCAACTAGTCTGTGTAAGAAATGTGTGCAGACAAAGGGTCACATTTGAGGGTTAGCTTTGCCAATTAGTTGAGCACGTCAGGTGGCTTGGGTTTGATGAGGCTAACAACATGCAGGACACATTAACAACATTTAATCTATCTTAACCAATAATTAAACATAAAAGTTGAACACTTAAAAGCAGATACTGGAGGTGAATAAAATAAATATGTACAATGTTGTATCTGTCACATTTTAATGGTACATGTATGTACGTTTACCGTTGAATGGTGGATTTAAAAAAAGTTGAGTCTGGTGTAATATCACTATAAGGTGTTTCTATCGATCTATTGTATAAATATTGTATAACATGCTTACCTTACAGTGTTACGGTGAAGTTCATTGTCATGAAAGGGATAAAGAATGGCTTTTAAAAGCATACGGGTGCTAGTGGTTGAGTGGTGTGTGAGCAAGTTCACTGTGCAGAGTTGCGTTTCGTAGCCGAACCAGGATCCGATGGCCGATAATGATCCATCGTCTGTCATGCCACACATCTACAGGATGTGTTGCTTAAAGCGTTCTTCCTACAGCTCGTGACATAACCGAATTATACCCTTCAAACCCAGATCACTCTCTCACTCTTAATAACCTCAAGAAGCCGCGTTAACAGTGCCAAAGGAAAAACATCCATGATTGTAATCCGTGTCTGATACAAACTTACTTCAGTGATTGTTTAATTGCATTCTTTGTTCATTATACATGTACACTTACCATATCATCATTCAGAATAATTTTAATTTAACTATTTCTAGAGACAGAATTATGCATTAATTCACAGCCCAACAGTATTGTTATAACAGTCTTATATTCAAAATATGTCAATAAATATTTCACTAACTTCATCTCCGTAGTCGAATAATAGAATAACCTAAATCGTTTTATTAAAAGTCCTTCAACATCATAATTAGTCGTTTGATTGGTTAGAAGGCGTATATTGACGTTATTATAATTATGCACGTAATGATTGAATAGTGAAATGAGATTTCACATTAATTTTGTGCCTTTCACAAAGATCATTCCTGTATATATTTGTAACTAGTGTAAATATGATGTAAGATAAACTCTGTTGTGTCCTAACACCAATAGCAATTCCCCTCAGACCAGTACTGGCTAACGGCGACTTCAATGACCGTCCCTAATCTGTGTCCAGACACCAGTCATTAAGGAGATTGGAATGCTAGCTATAAGTTATTAGTTCTGACCATCACTTACATGTATGAAATACATTTAAAACCAATAGTCCCCTACCGATGAATATGAAATTATATCATTATAATGATTGTAAGTGACAGGCCATATAAAAAGAATTTGCTTAAGAAATTACTCAAACCTACCTGCCTAACTGGCATTATTGGATGTACCGAAATGAAACATTCTATTTCCATTAGTTTATACTTATCGCAAAGAGGGTTTACAGAAGGATGTGAAATAGCTGGAAGATTGCTGTTCGCGGCGTTAAACAACTTAATTTCGGGCGATTGAGTGGTGATCGTTATTTTAAGTCCCTTACGTTGTCAGTGTTATTTGTGAGAGATGATATTGACTGCTCAATGACATAGATGGAAAATTGTTGCCTGATTCGTCAAACAACACACACTTACTTACTCCATGAGTTGCTGAAACATTTCAAGAGAAAAGTTCAATGCGGATTTAACACGTTGGGACAGCACATTAAATCGATATGATAACATGTGCTCTTATGTCTTAAATACAGGAAGCAGTCCTTTCAGCACCTTTTCATTTGCGAGAAACATAATAAAACAATTCCTATAGGTAATCGTCACTAAAACATCCATTTTCATAATGTCATTCACTGCGATTCCATGGTTACATCCATTTTTATGCTATAACAGTAGATGGTATTTGAAACAATACGCTACACTATTCTTTGATGTCTTTGATTCTTTGATAGCACCAAGCATTGAGAAAGAGAACAGATCAAATTTGACATTTAACAGATAGGATAATTAGTTAGAATGTACTCGCAGACATATAACATTAGTTTGATATTCTAAGCTTTAAGTTCTAAAATTTCTAGTGAAGGCAGCGTGTAACAACACATATATTTTACTCTATAAAGTAACGCGACTATTGGTTAAACATGTTTTATCTTAGAATAAAATGATAAACCATATTGGTAGTCAAATTTAACTCTTTGGCTTAGTTAAATGTTTCTTTATAGAAACTTTGCTGACGTTACTTGCAACACAATGTAAGCGCTGTAACAATGTAATAACACTTTGACAATAAAAAATGCAAAAACTTTCTCTACAATCGAAATTGTCCACCTCCTTGGATACGTTTGATATCATAGCGCACCTGCTTGTTAGAGCCTGCTGAGCGTTGAGCGAAAACCCAAACAGCATGCGCAGATCTGACAAAAAAACATCTAAAGGAAATAAGCTTTTTCATTTATCTAATCGATTTGATTGATACTTTTTTATTGAACGCAATTTATACCAGCCGTAATGGCGTATATAACAGATGAATGCATTTATTGTCAGTAACAAAAGCCAAAAACATTAAATTACTGAAAGAGATAACAATCGGCGATGTCTGATGGCAGTCTCATCTTCTCCTCAGTGTACAGAATAACATTTCACCAATCGGTAATATACTGTAAGTTCATATGTAAGTTGTATTTAAAAAGCGTTCCAGACATGTTGGATGACTAAAAACCATGTTTCGGGCGGGTGTTCATGCTGTTATATTTCACTCTATCTTTGTGTTGCATTTGCATGTCACGGCCAGGTTTTAGTCGGTGGAAGGCAGATTGTTGTATGCGAACGTCCAATAACCAATCTGGCTGGTCCGTTGAGGTTCAAACGTAGCCAAAGGTTGTCCATCATTCTAAACTAAATGTGTTCAAATCCATCTCTATGATCTGGACAATGTAAAATTACTAGTAACCACAACAAGAAATGAAAGGTTGTTGATCATGATCATGTATTGACATGTCTGACGTTATGTGCGCACGACATTTACTTTACTGTCTATCATTATGACCATGATAATTGGTGATAAGTCACGATGGAAGTCTTTCAAACGACAGATATACTTCAATTATGAGAAGGTCACGAAGTAATGATACAAATACGACTCATTTCTCAGGTAATAAAAACCCGTATCAGATGTACATCAAATATAATTTTTGTATATAAAGATTGATTAAGATTCTATATCTATAATACACTGCTCAGATACTTTGCTCTTTTCGTTCGTTTTGTTGTTGTTTATTTCAAAATTATTTCCATTCGAGATAGTTAATGTAAATAAAGACTGTTACAAAACATATTTTTTGTTCCTTATATTTGATATTTGAGATACGGAAACAAACAAGAGTAATCATATCATTATCATATAATGTCATTCTTAAAATGATGGACATTAAAGGTCTCATTTCACTCAATGAATGCAAATACTTCAATTATGAGAAGGTCAGGAAGAAATGATACAAATACGACTCATTTCTCAGGTAATAAAAACCTGTATCAGATGTACATCAAATATAATTTTTGTATATAAAGATTGATTAAGATTCTATATCTATATGCCGAGTTGTTGCACATACTTCGATCTGGTTGTTACGTCTTTATCTTGAATTTGAATCTGCTACTGTTTTGTTGTATGGATGTTTAATGTTTTATTAATTAGTGAGTGCGTGGGTTGACTTTTAACGCCACTTTTAACAGTATTCCAGTTATATCACGCCGTGTCATCTTAATGTTGGCCGCCTCCGTAGTCTAGTGATAGATCGTCTGCACGGCTCAGAGTCAGAATACTGTGTCTGATGAAGGAGTAAGCATATACTCCGAAACGTTGTGTTCCTCATAATAAAGAAGTTGACACCCATATATTCTCTTCCTTATAAATCTAATGACCTTTTCAAAACTAACTCCTCCAAAACATATAAAAGCAGGATATTTTAACATCGGAGTGGACATGCACATCCTAAACCCACTTCGATTTTACAAATGCCAGCAGTTTGGACACAGCGCACAATTATGTAACAATCGCAAGATATGTCACCAATGTGGAGAAAATGATCACGGAACTGAGGAGTGTTGTACTAAAACTCCTAAATGTGCAAACTGTTCTGGAGACCATGTGGCTTCCTCGAAGTCCTGTCCCAAATTTAAAATCCAGCATCACCTCCCTGGAAGCTAAGCGTCTAATCAGGCTACTGTCTCTCCAACCTCAGCTGTGTCCTACTTGGCAGCTGTGAATCGCACACATCCAAAATCCGTCGCATCCGTTCAATGCCAAACAGACATCACTTGGGTTGCCACAGCAAACTATTCCTTGATTCAATCCAGTTTTTCTTCTCAACCTGATACCTTATCACCATCGGCAACTGTGTCAGCCCGATTAATGGCAGCAGCAGCAGCAGCACCGGAGCTGGCTCCGTTTCCAAAACCATCCCCTGTTGTGAGAAATTCCATTAAAAAGTTGATTATTCCAAAACTTCAGATCGGGTCTCTAAGGGTCACCGTGACCCTGTACAGATATATAATCGTTTTCAGGTGTATATTAGGTTTCAAACCTTGGAGGACATGGGTGTCTCTCCTCATCTCCAAGGGCGCAACAGAAGTAAGTCGCCACGTTGTGGGAGAAATAGATCTCCTGTTCACCCACCAGTAACATGAACATTTTCACTCCACTAGTTCAGTGGAATTGAAGAGGTCTCAAGACCAATTGTAACCAGTTCCAACTTTTGATACAAGATTTTATGCATTCACCAATCTGTCTCCAGTAGAGATATCTCAATAGACCGACACCTTTGATGTTCGGTACAGTTCCTATCATTCCTTGTCTCCACTAGGTGTTAAATCTACTGGAGGATCTACTGTTTTGATGTGGCAGGGAGTGATTCACAGCCCTGTTTCACTTCAAACTTATCTTTAAGCTGTTGCAGTAAGACTAACTTTACACATAACCTTTACTCTTTGTTCTTTGTATATTTCTCCTTCCTCTGTGCTTCAGAGATCGGACCTTCAATCCTTATATGATCAGCCCCCTAAGCCTTGCATGATCATGGGTGATTTAAACGGACATAACCCATTATGGGGAAGAGTTAACGTTAATCCTAAGGGGGAAGTACTTGAAGATTTTATTTCAGATAACAATTTATGCATTTATAATGATGGATCAAATACATATTTACATCCTGCTACTGGTACCTATTCCGCTTTAGATCTCTCACTAACAGATTCAAATATATTAAACGAATTCTCATGGTCGGTCCACGATGACGTGTGTGGAAGCGACCATTTTTCTTCAATATTAACAACAAATAATCCATCTGATGTTCCACCTACATCAAGGTGAATTCTACCAAGGCCAACTGGCCTTCCTTTCCGGCACTGAATACGTTCACGACTGTTACTGATCCTATTCAGTTGTTGTCAGATAAGTTGAATTAAATTGCTGATAATACCATTCATAAGTCCTCTGCAAATTCACCCATTTGAAAACCATCGTTCGATAAAAAGTGCAAACAGGCAAGGAAGTTCAGGAAAAAAAGCGGAGAAATATTTCCGCCGTCATCCAACAGTACATAACTTCATGTTAAAATAGCAAATGCCAAGGCACGCCTTACCTAAAAAAGAGAGCGTATATCTTGGAGGAATTATGTCTTTAAGATTAATTCTCACACACCAATATCCAAGGTGTGGAACATGATTGTAAAAATTAAAGGCAGAGGATCAAAATCGAGAGTCCACCATCTCAAGGAAGGTGACCATCTGTTAACAGATAAAATGGACATTGCAAATAATTTGGGTGAAACGCTGGCCGAACACTCTTCATCATCGAACTCTGATCCTAAGTTTCAAAATTATCATAAACAACAGGAAAAGAAGGGGGTTGATTTTACTTCTCAAAATGTAGAAGATTATAATGAGGTATTTTCGCTCCACGAGCTAAATACTGCCCTAGGTCAAACGCACGATACTGCAACGGGAGCTGGTAATATTCACTATCAGCACCTGAAGCATTTGCCTCATACATGTTCAGAGACACTTCTTGATATATTTAATCAGATATGGACATCAGGAGATTTTTCTTCTCCGTGGCGAAATGCAATAGTTGTTCTGATACCTAAACCTGGTAGGGACCATACTGATGCATCTAATTTTCGACCAGTATCACTCACCAAATAAATATGAATCACACCGTTCCATTTTTAGATGGATCCAAGGATGGTAGCATAGTCTCAAATGCTGCTGTCATTGGATCCCAAACCGTATCACCCCGATTACCGGACAATAGCTCAAATTTCACCGCTGAAGCCAAAGCAATATTAACTGCTTTAGAATATATCCAAAACAGCCCAGCTATAAACGGTTCATCATCTTTTCAGGTTCATTACCGTGTCTACAGGCCATTAAGTCGTCCATTCATTTTAGATATTTTAGAACTATGCAATGACCTTGCTGCTGGCCAATACGACATCGTCTTTTGCTGGTTGCCCAGTCATGTTGGAATCACGGGTAACACTATGGCTGATGCTGCAGCAAAAACAACTCTCAACAAATATGTTACACCACGTCTTATACCATACAGTGACTATTAACCTGTAATGAGATGCTCTATCAAAGATCTAATGCAAAAGAATTGGGACACCCAAGTAGGTACTAATAAATTACATGCAAGAAAATCAACTTTTGGTTACACACCTACATGGGTTGTCAGTCCAGATTTGAAGAGTTCATTATGCGACGATGTCGTATTGGCCATTCGCGTTATACACATGAATATTTATTAAAAGGTGAAGATCCTCAAATCTGTGTCCCTTGTGATGAAAGAATCACAGTCAAGCATCACAAGGGATAATTAATTATTTCCAGGTTTCCTCAATCAAGGATCTTTTTAATCAGGTAAGTAATCATTTAATTCTTGTTTTTTAGAAGAAATTGAATAAATAGATAAATTTTGATAATATGTATTGTAAAAAGTATGTGATTTTGATATATAACTGTGATTGTTAGTTGCTGTACATTCAAAGGGGGTTAAAGTAACGTAAAATAATTGTCCCTCTGAGAGGGTACGTAAGTCCCATTTCATTCAAAGTATTTTTCATTTTCCATGGTTTTAATAGCAGAATACTTGTTGGTTCTTAAATGTTTTGGCTTAAACTTTCTAACAATCACCAGTTGCCAGAGGGATGGTGTAAATCCTGCTGGGGTACCACGCAGGAAGCAGATGTACCGTAAGTCCCCGTGGTCCCTTGTATGGTGGTTTAACTTTGGTTGCTGGTGATCTCTAGCCAATTTTTATAATGTATTGTTCTGAATAGTCAAAGTTTTATAGTTACTCACTGGTTTTATATCTATAGCTGTGATACTCTTGTTCATTTACTGTCCTTTGTTGACAGATTCTATAGTCTATATGTATGTATTATTACTGTACAACTTGATTTAGTCACGATATGGCTGAAATATTACCGATGTGACTATAAATCTGAACTCACTCACTCAATCAATTGTTTACCCAACATTTGAATCAGTATGAAGAAAATAAAGCTAGGTTCGTTCCTGTTATCATAAATGAGATTAAATGCGGAACAATATAATAAATAGCAAAGGGGAAGTTGTATTTTACACTGCGAAGTATACACCATATACGTTTTCTTGATATATTAAACATTCTTACATTCTTTAGGCGCCGCAAAGCGCTATTCAGTGTTGCGTCCCACAGCCGTGCCAGAAACCTTTAAGCATGTGTTCGAAGCTAAAATTTGTTCTTGGTTTGTCAGCACCATACCAATACTCATGGGTTTCACAAAAGCGGTGAACGCCCGAAACCGGCATCGCTCTTTCCTCACATTCGAGAGGCGTTGAACCAATACTCACTCATGCCAATGAAGAGTGTTTGGCAATGGCTTCTGAACCCTTGATAAGGACACTTCGAAAGGCGGAGGAGTCCTGACGTATACTTATGGTTACATTAACTTGAAATACAACTGAATTTGTTGTACTCTCCCATCTTACCAAATAACAATGTTTACATACGGCTAAAGCTGCTCTGTTTTATTCAATAGCGATACACATTTTTAAAATTAAATATGTAAATAGTAATGAGTATCATAAAATCTTTTTGTGGTAGAGAGATCAATACTTTTGTTTACGCTGAGCCAGGCACATTTTAACATGGCACAAGTCAAAATAAGGAATTTCATTGGACATCATGACTCATGATGATTCAAATTGGAAATTTCGTCCACATGTCTACCATAAATACTTTAGAAAGCTAAAATGAAGCCTTGGATGTTGCAAATCCCGTTCAAACAACTTTGAGTCGTATGACACTCTTGGAAATCTTCGTGGAAAGAACATTCTTGGTCACCCTGAATCTTTAAGTGCAGATCTAAATATGAAAAATATGAGGTGGTTTCATTGGTCTCTTTTCAATTTCAGGTGGGTAATCAGTCGAAGGGAATTGGTTATTTTATCATGGTTGAACGATCTCAGATCATCCACATACCTGAAGCTTAAGTAAAACTTTTTGGCCAAAATTCCCTTGTTTTAATTTTGCCAATCCGAGCAGACATTTTGGCAGATGTCTTCCCCAGTCACTATACTAATCTTATTGGCATTATCTGATGTGCTACTTATACTAACCGCTTTCATCAAACAATTAATAATGTGATGCTTACATATAAGGGTTACATTTGAGGCATTGTCTGTTTGAACAACTACAAAATTTCATGCTGTCAGCTGTTGTTCATATTGATGTCAGCTGGCTGAAACTGAATGGCTTTTTTTCAAATTCTGTTTCTCTTTTTCAGTTTGTGCATTCTACCAATGACCACGTCATGCACTGACCTTACCCACCACGCTTTTAACATCATTTCAGTTATATCACGGCGTGTCAGCTGAATGTGGGAGGAAAGCCTGAAGTAATGCAAGTCTCTGCCGTTTACACCTAGAAACATAATCGGGGCGAACCGGGTTTCGAACCCACCATCATAGGTTTCTGGCGTGCCCAAGAGATGCAACTCTGCACAGCGAATCGCAGGGCCTTAGGCGACTGGGCCACCCGTGCCCCCTAACCCACTCTGAAGGACATTTAACAGGTTAATATTCTCTTCTGTCCAAATTTGTGTCTCTCTCTCTCCCTCTCTCGCTATCATGCAGCCGCACACTGTTTCACTTTATCTTACTTTAGGGGCGGTTGGGTAGCCTCGTGGTTAAAGCGTTCGCTCGTCAAGCCGAAGACCCGGGTATGATATCGACATGGGTACAATGTGTAAACCCTATTTCTGGTGTCCCCTGCCGCGATATTGTTGGAATATTGCTAAAAGCGGCCTAAACCAATACTCACTCACTCACTCTATCTTACTTTAACGAATAACAGTCAATCAGCTGAAGAGAAGCCAACATACTTTGATCTCTCCCTTGATCTTAGGATTCATAAATGTTCGTCCATCGGCATAAAGAGGTGGTTTAAGAAACAAAACATCTTTAATCTGACAAGGGATTTGTTTTTGAGAAAATATTGTTAGTTATTTTCAGGAATTGATTAGTTTTTGGACACGGTTCTTTGAAATCAAACGCAGTTTGAAATTCTAAATGAAAGGACTAGGTTTGAAATATTGAGAAATAATGTTTGTCCAATATATAACCGCATTTCAACATCTCCAGAATATAATATATTTTGTTTTAAATAGTTTTTTGCGTCACAACCTGGCGCCAACACGTTATTCTCACTTCCACACAAGGCGTCGTATAGCGTTCAGTAATGTTGATACTAAGAAAATAATTAAAGGGAACGTCTCAAGCTGTACACATAAACTTGCATGCGGTGAACCTGTGACACCAAAATTGTGAAATATAACCGGTTCTTGAAATACTTAATGATTAATAACTCCATGTGTTACGCGATCCTTGTGTTAGTCATTTACATGATCGATGACTTGTCAAGTGGGAAAAAATATGTGTAGATTTCGAATCACGTTGTACAATATGGATCAAAAGTATTGTGCAGTTTACACATTGTCACACTCATGCACCGCTTTAGATAAAGAACATTTCCCGACAATATAATTCAAATACTTTGATGAAGAGTAATTATTTATCAATTCAACACGAACCACACTTTTCAGCAATACCGAACCTGTATTTCACATTGAATACAAAGTGTGACAATCCTAAAACAGACATAAAGTATTCTTTCGAAATATGGTTAACTCGCTTTAAACAGCTGCCTTAAATCGATTAGGGTCATTGTACTTTCGACCATGTGAAGGGACAATTGTTTGGAGATGTTTTGGACGATTAAGCATATGTCAAATAAACGACAAAATGCTTTCCATAATCATAAGACATCTCAATTGTAAGGTTCCTACCATATCATCAGCATGTGTTTATACATTACTTTCAAGTTCTGACGACAACATTCTGCCCCACCGGTGGAACCCGTCACAAGCACATGCAAAGACAAATCAATATATTCCCCTGTGCTCTTATTATTCGTTGTTCACTATACACGCCATACACATTTTGCTTTACTGAACTTTAACGAAGGTATGTTTTAAGATGCACTAGTTGACATATAAAAACAACATCCTCCTCACATGTAGTCAGGTGAGTGTGCTTGTTTTAACACCAAACGTTTACCAGTTTCGTGAAATTAGCGAGCACGGGAATGGTGCTGACAAATCTAGAATCATAGCCGGGATTCTAGGTTTCAAACGTAGGTTCCTTGCACGTCTAAGGGTTGCAACTCTGCACAACACAACGAATTGCGGCCAAATGTGTCCCCCTTATTAATTTGCGTTTAAACAAGAAGTGTACACGTGTCTGTTTTGAATATTGACATTCACTGAATTCATCCTTTCATTCAGGTTTGTTTCTGTACTTGGTGTAGGAAGATCCCTTTGCGAGGGTTATAACAAAGGAAGCCTTAGGGACGCAACTCTGCACAGTGAATTAGGGCGCCTTAAACGACAAGATCATCCGCTCCCCTATTATAGATCCATTCATATGTAGATACAGAATATATACAGGTTCCCATTGAAATTGTTCGGATTAACAATTGCAGTATTACTGGTACAATGTAATGTTCTTGAGGATATTTATTGACGCTGCAAACATGATCGTCCGGAAGACTATCAGCGTGTATGGGCATCGCTAATATAAACCTGTCTCGGTACCTTTCAACAAAGAATTAGAGGGCGGAAGCCAAATCCTGAGTCGAGATCATTCTGCAACATACAACTTCATTATATTCCGGGGGCACTCAAAAACCTGCTGGTATGACACTCGACAGAAAATTGATAACAGGTTACTTGCCATTGAAAGACTATATTTACGACAGCAACATAATATATGTATTCATACCGCGTCTGTCGTACCAAACCAAGGGCGAAACCGCATTATCAGTGGTTCATATTTGGAAAGGGAGGTCGCTCTAATTTCAAACGTTGTTTTCGTATTTGCGAGAAATGGCGTCACCCACGCTGTACGTTGTTGGTCCAGCTATTAAATGCCCAGCTTATCCTTAAGGTAAAAACGTATTCTTAATTAAATGTTTGAATGCAGTATATATTTATGCTTCCATCCATACATATTCTAAGATTGGTTTAGTGCTGATAACCATTTTCTAAAATGTGGGCCCACATTTTCCCTGTCATCTATGGTGATCGAAACAAGTGGGCCCACATCTGTATATCGCCTAGCTTCGTTATGTTGTTTCGTTAGTTCTGATAATCAAGTCCTAAATGTGGGCAGACATTCTTCCGACATATTGATTGCAACAGGAGGTGCCACATTTATTAACCGCGAAATTCTATTTAAATATTGATAATTATTTTCTCGTATGTGGTGGGCCTACATTGTTCCCGTCATGTATGGTGATCGAAACAATTGGGCACACATTTGAATATCGCCTAGTGGGTAGACGTTCTTCCGTCATAGTGATTGCAACAGGAGGGACCACATTTATGAATCGCTAAGCTTCATTAGCTTGGCTTACTTATAACTCTTTTCTAAAATGTGGGCCCACATTGTTCTCGTCTTATAGTGATCGAAACAGGTGGGCCCACATTTGTAAATCGCTGGGCTTGACTAAGTCATTTAGGCTAGTGGTCTCACATTTGTCATTACTTTGCATGGGTATGTGACATTATATATTATTCTCATTTTGTAATATTGATGTGAAATATCTTTATATATTATTTAGCGTGACTTTAATTCCACGAAAGGCACACAAAGTCTTTGAAGTTTGAAAAACGTCATCATAGTTTTGCAAAAATAGTTACAAAGCAAGAAACTTAGATCTACTTCAAATTAAATTTACAGAGGCAATACCACTCATTCTACTTTTTCCAGCATAAAACATCAATCTAATCATAAGTTTTGGTGGCGATATAAGCCTGAAAACATGTCTACACTTGAATTGATCTCGGACATGATACAAGCCTCAACCTTTTCCGAGAACTTGTTCCATAAAAGGAACAGCTCGTGAATATTAATGACCCCACGACCTAGTTTGGCGATGTTCGTAGAAGTGAGTTCTTCTGTATTGTCATCGCATTTATATATTCTAATCCAAATATAAGTCATAATACTTATTTTAAATAGACAAAATAGCAGTTCGTAATGCGGGTTTGTTTACGTAGTACATATTCTCAACAACAAGTGCGTTTAGTTTCGAATGTGGGCCCACCTCGAACTTTCTATTAGGCAAACGGAGTTATATTAGCTCCCTTCTCGAACCACCGATAATGCGGTTTCGCCAAACCAAGTATATGAGTCTTATTGAAGTTATGGGCTTTCAAGACTGCAAGGGCTATCGTGACAAGGTAAACATATCTGGAGCATTCATTTCGTAACACGTTGCCCTACTGACCCTAATATTTTGGTCCGCGTCGGTGAAATGGGACAGAGCTGTTCTAGCTTAAGGATAAATAAATACTTAGGTTACATACCTATTCTCATTTTGGTAACGATTTTTTAAACATTCCAAGAATGTTGACCAGATTACATCATATGCACTTTTCTCCAATATTTCTTTTGAAACACATTTTACTGAAAAGGTCTAAAATGATTGAAAAACATAATATGTCAACGTACAGTGTTGTTGTACGTAGTTCTGAAAGTGAATCTTATCGTTAGTTTTGTTTAGTTGCTGTCTATCATGTACAAATACAGTATTTACTTTTTCATGCTTCAACATGTACACCATACGAAATTCATGTTTACAAGGTAGGGTAGTGTACCTACCAGGTCTGCTGACAGCGTCACACGGCAACAAAAAATATACCTTTCCATTCCACTTTTTATCAGGTGTTGCAATGGTGTAGTAGTGCAAAATTGTGTCGTGGATGCCCTGAAAAAATGGTCGTGGGAAAATGGAATGGGAAACATGTATTTGGCTCCTGAAACAAAATCTATCAGGTCTCACCTCATTGATATTCTGTGGCAAGCAAGTGTGAACCAAAGTGTCATAATTGCCGTACATGTAAGGGTTTGTATTGGCCACGATGTGTGATTATGGGCAGACGTTTACAAACGTTGTATGGGGCCCTTACACGAAATAACAGGCACACACTGAATTTTATTCACAAACCCGAATACCATTGAACTACTTCACCGTATCATCTATGTTCAGTACTCAGTTACACATGCTGATGGAAACGAATGAGCGAACAATAACAAATATAGGGAAATAAACCTTACTGTCCGTACATTTGAATTAGTGCGTACACAATGCCAACGCATGTCAGAATCAAATGTCAGTAGCCCCCCAGTAGCCCTTAGAACAGCACGCCCCTCATCCCAGGAGCAAGTAACATGGCATCCAATGTCTGTGGTTGGACGTCCCGATCCCTGACTCGACGACCAATGGCACCCCAGAGATGTTCGATGAGACTAATGTCTGGACTCTCGCTGAGCCAAGGGAGTAGTGACTTTGTGGAGTTGAAGTCCATTGACACTCGGGCCGAATGAGGACGAGCATTATCTTGTTGAAAAATGACCCTCCTAGATGTCGACCATGTTGTCGATAGTGTCGTTAATGTCAAGATTGAACATAACTGAACATAGTATACCGCCAGTGACGTACCTGCCGCGCACCATGACGTATAGCACATGTCAATCGAAACTGCTTGTGCTGTCGTGTTATCTCGTACTCCAACCAATGGACGACGTGATTTAAGCCTGTGGCTTTTAGGCGATTCCTCACTGTTCGATCTCTGATTCTTACACGAGTAACAGCTCTTTATTTCGGAGGAGGGTTTTAATCTGTCCCTTCATGCCAATATGTGTCAAGCCTGACGCTCAGTTGTTTTTGAAGGCCCGATCACCTGTCTGGCGGTACAGTTCCCACAGACGTGAAATCACGCTATTTGACTTCTGCATGGCCTTTCCTGTTTGGCAAAATGACTTCACACCCTGTATCTACACGATCACCTGTCGTTTTTTGCCCTACTGTCATGTACTGTCTTGGCATTGTAGTGGACCACGTTATAGCCTTTACTCGTTTGTCCATGAATGGGCTCAGCAAGCATGTGGGTCTTTGTACCCATGGTTTGCACGTGTCAAAGCTACTGTGGAGATGTGAATGTGTGCATTGTTTCCAACGCTCACGAGGAGATGAAATGCTATTTGATGTTGAGCACTGCAGTGTTAATACCTGGACACTAACCTTTACACGACCCTTGTCTTGTAGGATAGAATAACTGCTCAGACTTTTGATGACAAAGCTTATTAACTGTAGACCAGTGATTTCACATCATAAAGCAAGGGGATAGCATATTAAGGAAAGTCGTCGAGCCGGGCATTTCACCAGACAGCTATACCGTAATTACCATCTAAACATGGGCAGTGGTAGGTGCCAGTCGTTTGTGTAGATGGGTGCCACTATAATATTTCAGGGGTAAAATGCCCATATTTCTGTACTGTAGCCATTAATTGTCCGTAGTCACCTGTTCGTTCTGTACTACGGTATCCCTTTCCATGTCCGTACAGTGAGTTGTTTCCTGGTAGCAATGCCGATAATAACACCTCCGTGGTGTAGTTGATAAATCGTCTGCCAGGAGGGCAGAAGGTCTACGGTTCGACCCCCATATCACGCCATACCAAAAGATTGTACTTGTTATTACCTTGCCTGGCGTTTGGCATTAAGAGGATAAAACGTGAACTTGTCGGCTCAGAGATATAATTACTGTATAAGTGTCAGAGTTGGATATCCATGCTAAACTCGAAAATATAAAGTCTATTGGATTACTTCGCTAATCATGAAAATAAATATGTAACAATAAACTAATTAAAAATAGAATTGTAGTCATTTAAATTCTTCACAGAACGTTATGTGTCTGTTTTCAACATAACAAGCATGTATGTCTTTGCATGCACGTATACAGTCGGGTCACGGTTCCTGCGTAATGTAGAACAACCAGAGATTGAAAGCATGCGCAATGACCAATCCATTCTAGGTACGAACTGGTACGTACAGAACTAAATTGTGAAATCAGTAAATCAATAACAATAATCAAGACATTATAATCTACCATTACACGGTGCTTAGCTCTGACTGGTCAAAATCAGGTATTTTTTCGGGAAGCTCAGGTCAATGATACACCCTACTTAGTAACATCAGTGTGATGCATTAAACACACGACCAAGATTTTATAACGTGATTAGTGCTCGATGTAAAGAGAAGTTGACTATTGGAAAGCTAATATATAAAGGTTTTGATATTTGTTGCCGTGATAGTGGGACAGCCAGACTTTGCTTGACAACTGTCTTGGACAGAATGGGTATAATCCAATTCTGTTTCCAGTTTCTCTGATTGTGTACTCTAGTACCAACGACAGAATCATGCTCTGACTTAACAGCCTTTAATAGACATTCAACAGGTCCAATTTCACTTTTGGCCTGCTTTTTGGCATCCGGTTCGACAACATCCATAAGTGTTTAAAGTTTCATATTAAAGTAAATGAATTACTCCAATAATACCAGATTCGTATAAAGTTTGGATCTGAGTCAGCATAACCTCCGGACAAGGTTATTTATATTCGCTATAACTCTTCTATCCCTGAACAGTGTTTGTCGGGCGTTATTAATCAATAAGCAAGGGTTTCTAACGCCACACCAGAAGGAGAGCTTTACCAGTGAGGACATTCAGATAAGGCTCATCCAACACTTCTCCTGCTTGGGTAAATTTGATATAATTCACGATGATAGGAATCTCTTGTTAAACGCTAGTGATTTCAAATCACCTAGTGCAGTGATACGAGGGTGGTGGTGAGACGTCGGGACTTCAGACACGAAATACAACAGCTTCTATAAATACAAGTTACTCGGAAAAGCTTTTGTGGTTACTTAAGGGTCGTCAGGCCTAGCGTATGATACATCTATCAACATTTTCCTTTGGTCTCCAGGCACATTAATCGTTTAATAATCGTATCGCAAAATGATTTTGAGATACCTTTCACCATTTCTCTATGCCTAGGATGCACCTGTACCTACAAAACGCGTGTAGTTATAAATCTACAGATATAACACTTATATAGAGACGTATGTGTTGCTGCTTGTACTAGTACGTACAAATGCCCATTTTATAGGGCTAACCCACTGAGATACTATGACGCAGTTTTACATGAATGCCCCACTCAGACAAAGTCTCCGAGCCGACCAGTCCTTGTTTTCGCCCTCAGTGCCGAGCACCAGGCAGGGTTACAACAAGTCCCATCTTTTAACGTAATTTGGTATGACACAGCCGGGGATCGAACCCCGGGCCTTCCGCTCTACTGGCGGACGCTCTACCACGAGACCACGGAGACGGTCCTCTTGCTATTAGGAATTCCTGCATTTAATATATTGTTTTCTCAGTAAACTTCAAGTGGCATTTGCTTTCATTTTTGACAAAGCTGGAGATGTACATTGTAACTATATCATGGTTGCCACATCTTGTGTTAAATCAAAGAATGATCTTACCACGATTCCCCCGAAACATCTCAAACGTACTCTAGATGACAGTACATCTGATAATGACACTGTTTCAAGAACAAATGTCTGACTTTTGGTCTCGAGTTTTGTAGATTTAATCGTCTGATGATGGACCTTTGAAACTGAATCCATTTGCCATTTAAAAGAAATGTATGGTATAGCTGGCGAGGTTGTGACAATGGAAAGGATACGATCTCGCTGTATCTGTATCGCGAATGTAAATCTGCATCACAATCAGTTATGGTGTTGGCTGTTAAAAATATCTTTTCTGTGCCACTCACTGTATTACCACACAAATCACGCAGCATTTCAAAAGGCATTGTCATGAGCCGATAACATCGTCTTTCAGACATGTCTGAAGATGAACTAACTTCTGAACTGAAAGACCGGGGTGGTGTGTGTGTGTGTGTGTGTGTGTGTGTGTGTGTGTGTGTGTGTGTGTGTGTGTGTGTGTGTTTTCCAGGTGTAAAATGTTTTACAAAAAAGCAGAATCGTCGCATTGAAATGTTGAACACTTACCTTTTTACCTTTTCTCTTCCTGTTCCACAAGGTTCTATCAAAGCAGATACTGTAATATTGGTGTGGATAAGTAAATACCGAATCCACTCTGGTGTTACTCATGTCAAAAGTTTGGCCATGGTGCCCAATCATTTACCAACAGAAAGAAATGCCATCGATGTCGAGAACGGCTAACTTCAACACCATATAATAAAGCACAACAATAATTCTTTTTTTGATGCCGAAGATTTTGGTAATTTCATCTACCACTCCAACTACAACTGTGTCATATTCTGCAGTCGTCACTTGTCCCCTCCAAAAAGCTACCAATCAGTTACCTCTGGTCAATGCCAGTCGGAAATACTTGCATTAACTCCGACACCTTTTCCTTGGTGCAGTAAAGTTCTTTCCAAACTGAAGATACATCACCATCTTCACCAATATCATCACCAATGGAAGTATCGGCGGCACTATTACTGGCATCGGCACCATGACTGGTATCGGCACCAAAACCATAACCTATTGTGATCATTGTGAAAGGGTTTAGGGGTTAATCCTAGGGAAAAGTCCTTGAAAAGTTCATTTCCGACAATAACTTATGCATTTTCAATAATGGATCAAGAACATGTTTCCATCCTGCTACTGGAACCCATTCTGCTTTAGATATGTCACTAACCAGATTCCAATCTGCTAAACGAATGCACATGGGTCGGTCCACGATGACTTTTGTTGAAGAGACTATTTTTCTTCAATATTAACAGGAAATAATCCATTTGATGTATCAGCTACATCAAGGCAGCACGACACTGCAACGAAGCCATTTGCATTTTCCTGATTCCTGTTTAGGAACACTTGTTGATATATTCGATCAGATCTGGACATCAGGAAATTATCCTACTTCATGGCGCAATGCAATAGTTGTTCCCATACCTAAACCTGGTAGAGATCATACAGATGCAGCTAATTCCCGACCATTATCTCTGAATAGCTTTGTGTGCAAAGCCATGGAACGAATGGAAAACAATCAACCTGTGTGGTACTTGGAAACCAACCAACTCAATCTCATAAGTAACATTCAATGTGGTTTCCGTCAAAATAGACAATCTGGTACGTTTAGAATCTTTTGTCAAAAATGGCATTGTTAAATAACAGTATGCAGTATCAATATTTAGAAAAAGCGTATGCTACCACATGGATGCATGACATTTTAAAAGATATACATGATTTGGGGTTAAGAGGCCGTTAATTTATATCCCAATTGTTAACAGACCGACAATTTCAAGTTCGTATGGGTTACGCACTGTCTTACCATAATAATCAAGATCAGGGTGTCCCCCAACGCAGTATTGTGTCTGTAAGTCTGTTTAGTATAAAGCCTGATAGTCTGTCAAAGGTTTTAAATGATTCCATTGATGGTTCCCTTTTTGTGAATGATTTTGGTATTTCATGTTGTGGCTAAAACATGCATACCATGGAATGACAGTAGCATCTACGTCTCAACAAAATCCAAAATGGTCTCTTGAAAATGGTTTTAAGTTTTCAAAAGCTAAGACCAACTGTATTCATGTTTGTAGAAAATACAAGCACCAAAGGATCCTGAGTTATTTTTAGATGACACTCCCATCAAGGTTGTAGAGGAGGCCAAGTTCCTAGGACTCATATATTATTATCTTAAAACTAAATGCCTGAAGGCTCTGTATTTGTTGAAAGTTGTTGCTAATACAAAGTGGGGAGGTGATCAGACAACCCTATCAGCCTTGTCGATGTCTCTGATTATCTCTAAATTAGACTATGGCTCCATCGTTTATGGTGGAGTCTGTTCGAGCAATTTACAAAAATTAGATTCAATTCACCATCACGACCAAAGACTATGTCTTGGCGCCTTTAGGACATAGCCTATTGACAGCCTTTATGTAGAAACTGATGCGCCTTCCCTTCAGCAACACCGTATTAAATTGTCTCTTCAATATCTTACATTAAGTTACATTCAAATCCGCCAAACCTGCTTATGATACAGTTTTTCATCCTTATAATGAAGAACTGATTCAGAAGAAACCCAAACATACCAACGTTTGTCAACTCCTCCATGGCAACTGGTCCGACTGACAGTGGACCTAACTCTCACTAATAACAAAACATCAGACACTAATGAGTTACAATATCAACAGGATTACATACAGTTAAGGGGCAAATATGATTTACACCGTTCTATTTTCACTGACCAAGGATGGTGGCAATATGTCTAGTGCCACTGTCATTGGGTCATAAACTATCTCTTCCCGATTACCAGACAACAGCTCTATATTCATAGCCGAGTCCAAAGCAATACTCACAACTTTGGAATACATTCAACAGCAGTCCATACATAAACAACTAATAATATTTTCTGATTGACTGTCATGTCTTCAGGCGATTATAAACGTGTTCTCGGGTCATCCATCTTGGATATATGAGAAGTGTACAATGATCTTGCCACTGGTCAATACAATTTTGTCTTTTGCTGGTTGCCAAGGCATGTCAGCGTAGTGGGTAACATAATGACTGATGCCGCTGCAAAAGCAGCACTCAACAAATCTGTGACACCAATTCTTTTCCGTTACTGTGATATTAAACCTGTGATTAGATGTTACATCCAAAGTCCAATGCAAAAGAAGTGGGACACCCAGGTTGATGTAAATAAGCTACATGCTACAGACTATCGGTAACACTTACTTTGGTTGACAGTCCAGATTTGAAGAGGTCAATATGCGCCCATACACACTTACTTTGGTTGACAGTCCAGATTTGAAGAGGTCAATATGCGGCCATATAGGTCATTCTCGTTATACACTCGAATATATGTTGAAAGCTGAAGATCCTCCATCTGTATCCCTTGTGATGAGAACCACAGTCAATCATTTATCTTCTTTAAGAGATCGTTTTAATAAGGTCAGTACTCGTTGATCTTTTTCAAAAGAGAGCTAGAAATAAAAGATACATTTTGAAAAGATAAATTTGATATGCATTTCACAATAATTGTGTCTTTTTTCATATTGTCTTGCATAACGAACAGCTACTGGTGACCAAAGTGACAGCATAAATCCTGCTGGGGTATCATGCAGGTAGCATAGGTACTGTAAATCTCCATGATAACTTTGGTTCTTTCTGGTCTATAGCCTTGTTTTAATTGATGAGACTTAATCTATGTATAACTATATAATATATAATCTGGTTTGTTTTACTCATAAACTGTGATATACCCTACTATTTTACTGTCCTTTGTTGAAAAATATTTTCTAAATTTCGACATAGTTCCCTTCGCTATATGGCTGAACTCACTCACTCACTCATTGTCTGTTGTTCCCATTAAAAACAACAACACGTGTATGCTCTCAACAAACACGCAAACATCCAAATTGTGAGCCGTGTATTGACATGTACGTGGAAATTTTGAATCACGACCTTAAAGTCGGGGAGATGTCTTCATGAATATGTCTTGAAAAACATTGGTTAATACAATATTATTTAATTGCAGAATAAATTAAATTTTACTGAACTTTACACGAAGCAGTTACCTTAAAAATTAATACAGATTCCTTATTGCATGAGTATCAATTTACAAGAGGATAGGCGAATGATTGCCAGTAGGCATGATCTCGTTCTCGTTAGCTTTTAATTATGTTTCACCATTGCAGTATCGATGATTCCCTTGTAATTAAGACAGATAAAAATCTGGCGAGAACAGAGATGTAATAAACCATTCATATTATATAAAAATGTATTTTAGAGACTTGTTGGGGCTTGTTAATAAGCTTAATTAGTTTACCTTGTTCTTGAGTTTTGACTAATAATGTAAGTTTTGACTAATAATGTAAACTATGTGGTGTTATTGATCATTCAAGATAATGTACTTCATGATGCAATATTTTGAAAGATATTATTCTTGATCATTTACGTCACAGGACAAAAATTAAGACCACTCAAGAGATGATTATTATCAACCGTAGGGTGAAATCTTCATGCAATGGCTTTTCTGCCTTGACATTGACAATTTCATTAGTATTCAACCCTTTCAAGATGTTTGTCAGATTGTCTAATCTCATGATTATGTACATATTTTGTATATTCATGTTTTCCGTACTCCATATGCTTTTAAATTTAGTGTACTGACATCCCACGAGTATGGTACCAATCGACACTCTAATCGCTTTCTAATATTTTTATGAGCTGATAAGTGGTTACCAAAACAAAAAAATCAATAACCAATTCGGCGAAAAAACAATTGATTATAAAAATATACTGTAGAAAGTTACCTTTGTCATTGTGTTGAAACACTTTCAATAATGCCTTTCTCGTGCCCTTAAGGATTACCACGGAATGTTTTCTCAATCTCATCTTACAATAGGTCTTTCTACGTAATCGTATTCCTGCGTGAATAAGTTGACATTGTTTTCATGCGGAATCGATATTAATGTTCTGTCAGACCATCGGTGAAATAATGATCAGGATATTGCTTCAAATAACAGCATGCTCTCGTAGGAATTCGTGAACGAGAATGGGACCTAAATAGCCCTTCCTGGGCATACAAATCAAGTACAGATTTACCAAAAGAATGTTACTCTCTTCGCAACACAATATTTATACAGTGTATCGATGAAAAGTACACAAACAAGTCATAAATGATTGCAAACACTTACACGATAAAGCCTTTCCAAAGAGCAGAAACAAATGACTCTTTTGCAGTCAACGATGAATTACCCGAAGCACAATTTTATGGATCAGTATATTGTATTTTAGGTATTTATGTAATGTTTTTTTGTTTGTTTGTTGTTAACGCCGCACTCAGCAATATTCCAGCTACCAGACAATCCAGTCATTTATGTAATAAATCATATTTGTTTTTATTAATTAAGATATAAGATAGCTGTGTTTGTATTTTATATGAGCGCATTAGTGGATTAGAATTCAGAACGAAAATAACAGTTCTTTATTTGGCGGTTAACAGTCAAAGGTTTGCGTTGAATTACATTTCTTCTCTTATTTTCGAACAGATAGGGTTTTTACAAGTTTTCTATCTTACAGTTAGTTACCATAAACATGCAGCTGACATTTATTTTTGATATATCACTTGTCAAACTTACAGACTTTATAGACATAAATCAAATGGACATGCATACGTGTACATGTATCCCATGTGCTTCAGTTGTTTCATGGGGGCGGCGGGGTAGTCTAGTGGTTAAAGCGTTCGCTCGTCACGCCGAAGACCCGGGTTCGATTCCCCGCATGGTAACAATGTGTGAAGCCCATTTGTGGTGTCCACCCGCCGTGATATTGCTGGAATATTGCTAAACGCGGCGTAAAACTATACTCACTCACTCACTCAGTTGTTTCATGAAATTCACAACCTCACCAAATATCAGTTTCAAATTCAACTGATCAATAATGACCGAATGCAGTTCTAGTTTTCTATTTTTCTTCAACATTTTCCTTGAAAAGTTGAAGATGAAATAATACTTGAACATTATCGATGCTGTCAAAGCCAAGCCAAAACATCGACCACAAGAGGATATGAAACTGTTTCTTCCATAAACACAAGCTCATGATACAGACAAAATCGTCGACGCTGCTTTTGGCAGATATTTCTTACGAATATGAAAGGTTTTTGACGCTTTATTTCGTAATGGGTTAAATCAGTTCGTGATGTTGTCATTGGTATAAAGCACGCACTGAGAAAGAGAGAAATAATTTGAATAAATTCATTTTTTCTCAGTCAGGCTGCCCCACATGAAGGGTTTGTAGTTGTTACCACTGACAACTCCTCAGATAACATAACCGTTATATGTAAGCATCACTACATCAATTGTTTCATCAAAGAACTTTGAAAAATGGCATTTCAAACAATGTCACATATAAGACCAGTGTGACAATTGGAATTAACAGTGTGAGAATTCTCAAAATGTGAAAGATTTGTTTTTATTTTTGTAATCTCAATAAAGATCCAAGTTCAATTGTTTCCATAACAATTATTTTTGTAACTTGTACACCACTATCCCACTATCCTACTTGACAAACTTCAGGAAAAACTTCATTCCTGGTTCATTTGACACATATATTGTTCAATCTCTATCTTCAAAGATTCAGGGCAATTTCTCAAAAATGAATGCAAATGTCATCTGAAGTTTTCTAAAAATCGAATATGTGAGAAGCTGGATATCCTCATGGACATCATTTATATGGAATTTGGGGATAGGACATTTAGGCAAGACGTTGGTATCCTCGTGGGCACAATGTGTGTTACCATCTTTGCTGATCTGTTTTTTTGAAAATAAAAATCAGGATATCTGTTCAGATTGCAAAATCAAAACACAGGAATTTGGCCTAGAGGTTTACCTTACACTTCTGGTACATGTATATGCATGATCTGATATCATTCCATAATAGTCGAATAGCCAATTCCCTTCCACTGATTTACTCATCTGATCTGGAAATAAAAAAAAAGTCTTCAGTAACAAGAGGGGACGAACTAGATCGGGTGGTCAGGCTCGCCGACATGGTTAAACCATGTCATCGTAATCCAGTTGTGTTGATCGATGCTCATTATATCAGTCACCTGATTGTATGGTTCAAACTCGATTAAATACAGATCGCTATTATACAGCCAGAATAATGTGAGGCGTTGAACAACAACAACAACAACAACAACAACAACAACAACCAAACACACACACACACACACACACACACACACAATTTTCAAATTGTCAACTTTCCGTTTTGCTGAGCAATATTCCAGCAGGTCCAGCTTTTGGAAGCAAACGTTTCATAACGTTTGAGGTATTATTGAGCATGCTCTTTCTTCGAAGATTTCAAAGAGCGTCATACGACTCTTGCTCCAAAGTTGTTTGATCAGGGTTACAACATTCTACAGACATGTAGAGAACATTTCCAATTTTGACGCTTCAGCAACGAAAATGATGCCCGATGCAGTTCCCAATTTTGACTTGTACCATATGTTCCCGTATTGACAAACATGACATGTCCCACATGACAAACTTCAGGAAAAACCTCCTTCTCAGATCCATGGGGCTTTTGTTACAAAACGTGGTAACCATGGATATAGTAACATATCTATTTTCAGACGTGTAGGTCAATTTGTCAAAGTGAAAGCAAACGCCATCTGAAGTTCAATGAGAAAACAATATGTGAAATGCTGGACTTCCTCATTGATAATATCCATGTAAAATTTTGGGGTAAGACATTTCGGCAAGAGGTAGGCATCACCGTGGGCACCAATTGTGTTCCCCTTTTTCCTGATCTGTTCCTTTACGCATATGAATCCGAATTTCTCCTCGGATTGGCAAGGTCAAAACAAGGTAATTTTAACTAAGCTTCAGGTATATCGATGATCTGTAATCGTTTAATAACAATCAAATAGTCAATTCAATTCCACTGATTTACCCACCTGAACTACTGTGAGAGAGTTATATTTAACGTCACATCGGCAATCTTTCACACATGTAGTAACGAGAACAATTCATACACTACACATATATATACTACACACAAAAATTATGGGAACACCCCTAAATTTCATAGCCGTGTTTAAAAAACTAATCGTGGCTTGGTCATTTATGACTTTCAGTAAATGCAACTTTTTGTGTGCACTGAGGGCACTTTAAATGACGTATTGAGTCATGCATTTTTGCAAGTGCTTCTTTTTTTGAAGAATTTGGTCAAATTGATTAAATGCTAAAATAGGAAAAAACTTGGGTGCAGAAAGACTCCCTCGCAATATCAGCTTCAAACGCCAAAACACAAAAACCTAGTGCACGTGAAAGTCATAATTCCCATGCAGTTGGTAGCAACTTTTCTTTTATAAAGAAGCCCCAGACACTGTGAAGTTACACATTTCCTTAAGCATGCCCCAGCGAAGACCGTTAAGCATTCACGACAGGAATGGGGCCATAGCGTGGCTACAAGATGGTGCATCCATAAGGAATGTTGCCCGTCGTCTTCAAGAGTCACCGTCGGTCATTCACAGACTGAGGAAACGGTTCCAGACAACAGGGAGAGTGCAGGACAGACCGCGTTCTGGTAGACCCAGAGTAACATCTAGGGCAGATGACCGATACGTTGTGCTGCAAGCCCTTCGGAACCGGTTCACAACAGCCAGTGCTTTGAGACTGCAACTCCGACAAGCAACACACATCAACGTAAGCGTATCGACCATAAGGAACCGCCTCAGAGCTGCTCATTTAAGGGCACGTCGTCCAGCTGTACGTCCTCATCTTCGTCCTCATCACCGAGCTACAAGACTTGCCCGGGCCAGGGCACATTTGAGATGGGATAATCAACAATGGTCCAGAGTTCTCTTCACTGACGAGTCCCGTTTCCGTCTTGAGCATAATGATGGAAGGGTAAGGGTTATGAGACGTCCTGGAGAACGTTATGATGGTGCCACTGTACGAGAAAGAAACAGGTTTGGCGGTGGCTCTGTGATGGTATGGGGAGGCTTCAGTTTGCATCACCGAACACCTCTCTATCTTGTTCAAGGCAATTTGAATGGATTGAGGTATCGTGACGAGATTTTGCGCCCTCTTGTCCTACCACAGTTGATCAACATTGTTCCAGGAGCAATCCTGCAAGATGACAGTGCCAGACCACATCGGGCTAGAGTCGTTAGAGACTTCCTGCAACAGAACAATGTGACTGTGATGCAGTGGCCAGCATATTCACCGGATTTGGCTCCAATTGAGCATCTTTGGGATGTTCTGGGACGACGTGTCAGTACAATCATGGAGTTGCACCAGCTCTTCAGGTTCGGGTTCAGTGGCTCCAAATGGAATGGCAGGCGATTCCTCAGGCTACCCTTCGCACCCTTGCAAGATCCATGAGGCGAAGATGCACCGAATGCATCAATCAACGTGGAGGACACACTCGCTTTTGACATTGTGATTTCCTTTTTTGACCTCCAATTTCTTATTCGACTTGTTCGTGTGTGCTTTTCAATGACAGCTACCTGTAAATGTTTTTGTTGTGGAGCTTGATAATCTGCTAATGCACAATTGTAATGATACGATCGTATGTCATTAAATGTTCCTTTTTATAACAGAATATAATTTTTGTGTGTAGTATACATTTGACTATATAAAAACGCTGTGAAGAACACCTGAGGTAGAATAAAGAGACCAGTGAGACCGCTTCATTTGTTTCATATTCAGATTGATGCATAAAGATTCAGAGAGACAAAACACTCTCCACAAGGCTACATGACAAGAGAGATGACTTCAAATTTTCAATAGTCAACTTTCCCTTTTATGGCCTTCATTATTCCTGTTGCACCAGCCTTTGGTTTCTACATTTCACAACATTTGAGATACAATCGAGCATGCTCTTTCCACCAAGATGTCAAAGGGCGTCATACGACTCATGGTCAGACGCTGTTTGATCACGGTTACAACATTCAAGCCCTCCGTACAATTTTCAATACGTTTTAAAGTAGACATGTCGCGCACATATCCAAATTTGACGCATTAGTGACAAGAATGTTGTCCGATGCAATTCCCTATTTCGACTTGTACCATATGTTCCCAGTTTTTTTCCCAGGTGAATAATTTACTTGTATGTGCATGTGTTTGTGACGGGTGTCACCGGTGTTGCAGGATACGCTCACCTTTTAACGAACATGGTATCATGACTATTTGATAGTGATTCATACACATGGTCCTCATATAGTCGGAATCGTACAATGAACTCTGTTGTTAGCTGAGATTTATGGGTGCGTCATGATCATTCGTTATATGTTCAAATGTGTCTGGCTCAGAAACAAATATGCTAATGTCTGCACCTCTGGAAGAAATTACGATGTTTAATTTGTGAAAATATCTCGTAAATACTTATTTACAAACAATCACAAATATATCAATCAATGTTTGAAAATGTTTGTAAATATTGAAAATATCTTCCATGTGTGTGGTGATACGCTGTACATATTAACTGTGTTAATGATGCTTTCATTGTTGCCAGCAATATGCTTCATGATGCAGTCGAATATTCTTTTGAGCCAATGTACATTTACATGTACAGCTAAAACACGCAATAATGCATTTCGCGAGGGAATAAGACATCTCAACAACTACACAAATGTACATGTACATGTACGTCTGGAATATGCAAAGAATAACCAGTCTCGATTATCCGCCGAAACAGAATCCATGAATCTTTGTCAATCACGTGTGTTCCTTACTAATTTCGACTTATGTTGTTTTTAGAAACATAATACTTTGATCAAAACAAACTGTTTATTTTTCATCGAATATGTTCGAACGTGTTGATTTCGTGACATGTTTCTTTTTTTAAATATCAATTAATAATTTCCCTCTATAAGAGTAAATGTAACATTGTATAACCATGCATGTACATTAAGGGCTCATAGGATTCGGCTTGTTTTCTATTTTGGTCGATCAGAAAAAAGTAACTAATATTGATGCCTTACTGCCAAGTCAAACACGAAAAAAGAGTTAAATACAACCAAGAAGGAAGTCTTCTTTATAGAATTGGTTTTCGTGTTCCATAGTGCTCTTTTTAAAAATATCATATTTCTAACTCTTAGAATAATTAACTATGCCCCAATTGTATTTACACTTTCACATGTGAAAATCAGAAACAAGAACATTCTGAATATTTAAAGCATCCTGGGATTGTTCCCTTAAGACACCAAATAACGAAGTAGAAGAAACTTAGTCAGCATTGTGAAGAAGCTAATTGAGAACCAAATTCAGGAGAGACTTGAATTAACTATAAGTGATGTAATGGTAATACTTTTTATATCAGTTTTAATCAGTTTGATGTGAAGAACATATGAGTTGGTTAAAATATAAATAATCTTCAAAGTGCTTAGAATGTACGTCATACATCCGTTAAATAGCATGCTCTGATGTCGCTTTTATTCTTGACAATACATTGCATATTGACTTTCGTGAAAGTGATGACAAGGGATGCGTACCATGTGTTGCTTCACAAAAACATGGATCCACATTGTTTAGGCTCACTCGTAATTGAAACATCTGATAACATGTACAACCTCTGAAAAAAACACATTTACTCGAACTAATAATTTCAATTCAGATTTTGTTTGTTTTCTAAGTTATTAACTAAAATTGACGTTAAATCTTAACTCACTCACTATTAACTAAAATATACAAAGATACGTCCTTATTAATGCAATATTGACTACAAATGAAAGGTATATGCTGTTTCAGTTCAATGGGGTTATTCTGGTGTGGTACATACTTGCTCTAAATGAAACTGTACATGAACAATTGCATGTTTCAAGGTATTGTAATTGGATTTCGTTAAGTCATACTATGTGTGTGTGCACCTTCCAGCAACATGAACCATTCTTCATGTACGTTGTATGACTGATTTCCCGATTGACTTAAAGTATGTCCGCATAATATTATCCTTGATCGGGGGGAAACGGATCGGCCTTCTTCACGTAGGTACTTGATAAGTCGAATACATAATTATGTATTAGACGGCGCGTCATTTGGTTGATGTCAGCTCATTGCGAAACATTCTTTTCCGATAACCTGCATAGTTATGAAGATATATTTGATCTCTTAAGATAAGAAAAGCCCATTTCAGAAATGTGTTTTCCTTTCAATCGTTACATAACCCTTGAATCCATTTAAGCTTAAAATTATTCCATTGTTGGTAGCTAATATGCTTATCTTGTCACAGATTTGTCACAAATTGCCTTCATCCATTTCGTTCACGAATTCTGTGACATCCATTTAATTCTGCCAAAGGCACAACTGCGAGAGTGACGATGTGACTTTATGGTCGAGGTAGAATCCGTATCGCCACAGTGCTCTTGATAAGGTTTCGAACTACGAGTAAATATGTATGACTTATGTATGAGTTAATGAGGTTTACCTGTATGGGGAGTAAATTCATTAATAGTGTGATTAAGTTAGTTGTTTTATATATACAAAAAGGGATAACGTAAGAGTCATTGATGTATTATGATATATACAAAGACTCTGAAACAAAAGAATCGCAAAAGTAGTAAGATCGTAAATCATTCACACAAAATTAATACCAAAAATGAATTGGTCATTTCTGCATGGATTGACATTGATATGTGGGGAAAGAATGAGGTACTTCTGAATTTTGGTGAAAAGATTGAAGAATCGCCAGAACAATAACGTGAGAGCCTGGATCAGGAACACACAAACATGACACTCACGTGCAACGTCGATTGTTGGTCTATAAAAAGGTTAGATTTTCATTTGCATGCCATCGCAATGTTACAGTAAGTGAACAGCGAAAACATGTCACGTCTGACGGAGGCCCAACGCAACAACGCCGACTGCAAACAGGAGAGTCATCTTCAGCTGCAGCCAGGTTTTTCGACAAAGCACGAAGCACCATTACAAGACTGGAACCCGTTATCGGACACACGAGACCCTACCAGATCCGGTCGACCACGTATCACTACTAGAGCACAGGACAGATTTATACGGCTACGTCATTTACATGAAAGGACCTCCACGGCCACCTCTAAAACTACGGCAATCCCAGGATTACGTCGGATATCAGCCCAGACAGTGAGGGACCGCTTACGCGCTGAAAGTGTTCGCGCCAGACGACCAGTTCCAGGTGTCATCGTCGGCTGCGACGTCAGTATTGAAAGTGTGGCTACAACTGCGATGGAGACAAGTTCGGTTTTGTAATGCGTCACGTTTTATGCTTCGCAGTGCGGATGGTAGACGTTGTGGAGAAAGGCATCGCGGGGAACGTTATGCACGAAACTGCATACAGGAAGAGGACAGATTTGGTGGTGATAGTGTGATGCTGTGTGCGGCCATCTCACACACTGGTGGAACAGACTTGGTGCAAGTTTTGGGGACAAGGTAACATGCATGAGATTCTTCGGTCATACGTTCTTCCCATTATGCAACAAGCGAACGTCATTTTCCAGAAACACCCACGCCAGACCTCGAACGACAAGACAGCACTGCTCAGGAATCACAACATCGAGGTCCTGTCAAGGCCCTCAAGTTCTCCAGATCTAAACCCAATCGAACATTTATGGGATGCACTGGATCAACGACTGCGAGCACGCCAGAAACAACCACAGAACCTCAGATACGTGGCACAAGCACTGCAGGCAGAGTCAGTGGACATTGACCAGGCAATAATTCGGGATCTGATTGCTTCCATGGGATGACGATGCCAGTCAGTTTGGGACTCTAATGGAGGCCATACAAGATATTGAAAACAGATGACTTAACCTTTAAAATCAACTGTTCCATGATATGTGCCAATTTTGACCAATCGATTTCCATCTGTTGATTATTTATATGATATATAAAATAAACATGTAAAATGTATTTAGCATATATTGTTCTCCAATGATCGCCTAGTATACTTCAATGATTGATATGTAAATGTAACTTGTTCTCATTGTATCATAAATTACGAAAATCTGCTGAATATGAATATTCTCATTGCAGACTGAGAATAAAGTAAATGAAGCTTTGTACCAGTGACATATATATATATATATATATATATATATATATATATATATATATATATATGCATTGAAAGGTCAATGAGGCAACGTGTGTGCAAATATTTTACTTCGATGCGTTTTTAAACCAAAACAACAGAAATCCAAAGCAAAAATGTCAAATTTGAGTGAATAATAGTTTATCGTTTGTGACGCATGTGTTCGTGATAGATTAAGACGTCTTCCCGTTCATCCAATTTATTGGTTCAACAGTCTGACTCTAATCGAAAGTCTTGACATGAGAAGGACAAGTGTCTCAGCACACCAGGTTTCCGAGATTGACACTGGCTTAGTTGGATTGATAGGCCATATAACACATTTATAAGTATAGATTGTTCAATTTAGACGTCGGCCTCAACAGAATTAGTAGACAATTCCGGACATTACTCCATCTATTGTGACGTAAAACTGGCTTAAAGGGGAGATAGTCTTCGCCTTCTGTGACATTTCTGAATGCCATCAGCTTTATACTCAGTTATTTCAGAAAAAAGGTTGAGTGAGCTCATGTGGTAGCTTTCCACTGTACACTGTTGGGTCTACCTCACTTACCCGGCACCCTGCACGGATTAAAGTAGATTATTATGGATTACTTTTAACAACATTGTTTAATCTGATTAGCTAATGAGATGGCTGAAGCAAAAATGCAGGGTGAAACGAGTCACAATTTCTTATCAGTGAACTGTGTTTACCACTGATGCATATGATTGCAAAATGGCAAACATTCTAGTTGCAACTCAGTTCATTCCTAACGGAAGAGGCGGTCCATATGTGTTATATCGAGATAGTAGATTTAGTATTAAGTCTAGAAGGGTTAATTTTTGACAAGGTTCCTTCGCTGTTTTGCCAGATGTATACTGTCCACAGTTTCATCCACAACAAGATGTGCCCCTTGGTCTATGTTTTCCTCCCTGGCAAATCACAGACAACATACCAGCGTTTCTTCAGGTGTGTGAAAAAACGTGCTTCTGACGTCGGTGCTGATCTTAATCCATCTTGTGTGTTTACTGACTTCGAAGCCGCAGCTCAGAATGCCCTAAGAATAACTTTTCCAAATTGTACTTTGAAAGGTTGTTTTTTCCACTTTGGTCAAGGAGTTTGGAAGAATGCTCAACCCCGCAAACTGTCCATATCATATCGTGACAACCTAAAAATAAACCAGCTTGTTCGACGTGCCATAGCTCTGCCCTTGGTACCAGTAGATCTCATCAGCGACGTGTGGTTCAGGATCCTTGAAGAAGCCCATGAAGACGCAAATGCAGAGAGGTTCGCTGAATATGTCACCAGCCATTGGGTAGAAGGGTCACGCGGTCGGTTAATGTGGAACCATTTCACAACAACTGGCCCAAGAACCACACACCACGTAGAAAGTTGGCATAGAAAGCTTTGATCTTTAATCATCGCATCCCAACTTGTTCAGAATTATAGACTTCCTGAAGAATGAACAAGATACAACTGAGACAACGATTCTGCAGCTAAGTGTGGGCGGAGAGGTGAGACAACGAAAAGAGAAGAACCGCAAACGTGATGATGATCTTGGACTCTACAAATATCAGTTGCTTGATGGCAGCAAGTCCATCATGGAATATGTGGATGCGGTCTCCCACTTGACTGGGTATTAACCTTGTAACATTGCCATAAAGTGAAAACTAGTTTTAAGTTTTGTTTTAAATTTTAGTGAATTACTAGTAGAGCTTTAGCACTTCCGTTTGGTAGCAGACGACACAAGTCTGCAGTGTAGGGGACTAGACTTACCCTATTGTTAAAGGATTATAAACTTAATTATGAACTTAAAACCTAACAATAGGTGCCTGGTAAGTGAGCTACCCCCATCCACACTGTTTATGTACATATAAAAACAAAGTATGTTTTGGGTATCAATGAACTAAATTCAACCGTAATACAAATAAATGTGACAAAAACACTTCCATAATCTCATCTCATCTCCACTGTACGATTCACTATCAAAAGAGGATCCTGCACCATCGGTGGCAACCGTCACAAGCACGTCAGAAACATATGGCACAAATCAAAATAGTGAATTACACCAGACATAATTTCTATCACTAATGCGTCACATTTGGAAATATATTTCATAAAAGTGTAGGAAAGCTTTTCTGAGGCCTTGAATGTTTTAACCTTGAGCAAGAGTTGTGTGGCGCTCTTTGCTGTGTCCGCATTGAAAATTGATGTACGGCCACCACCGATATACATTTATTGTCCGTGAGGACCTGTACATTTCCCCCAGGGAGTGATTTTTGAACGCCTGAAGAATTGTTCGGACATTTGAGTGTCGGTGTGACATGCGGACATTCCACAACCATTGTGCTTCCACGCCCTTGCATGCATAAAGTCCATTTCATGGTGGTGATTCCTTACTAACAGGGATATGATAAAATCCATTTTTGATATCAACTCACACCAACTTATGGAAAATCACATTATTAACGTCACCATGCTTGAATGTAGGCATTGAATGTAAGAATTCAGTTGTCTCATATGTAATGAGTCTCACGCTTCTTTGGTACACAACGTAAGGGAGATATACACTTTGGTTTTGTTTCACATTTCTTCAGGGCGCCACAATTTAACAAATTATCAATTTCACATTCAATAAATGCACGTTCTCTCACATTCAATGATCGATTTGGCAATTCAACACACTGTTTTGCTTCTCAAATGGAAAAATGACTCCCATACTTAATCCACTGTAATACAGTCAAACTGCTCACAATATCAGTCAGAATTCGAATTGACTGTGATTCATTCGGTACCATTCTGTGACGTGCGCTCATACTGCACCATGTCAATTGTCAATTTATTATATTGTCATACACAATAAATCTCATAAATCTTGATTCTGACCACATGGTTGATTTCCAAATCCCTGCCCACTGTTGGTGAACTGCGAAAATGGTCTCTGTTATTGTAATGACCTCGCCATCCTCTACCGCAGTAGCTCTCGCGTGTAAACGAGGAAGTCATATGTCGTCCACTGAAACTACGTCGAGGCTGTGTTGTAACAAAACGTGACTTCGCAGCAGATATTTGCCTCATGATCGAGTTCAGTAGAAACTGTGATGAAACCTCAGTGCAATTTTCTCTAGACATTTGAACAATCATGCAGTCTCACTGTCAGAGTGTCTGTTCACTAACAACACTGAGTATTATCCGTTACCATGGTCAAAGTGGGTAACGAGTCTTATTTAATTCCTTGCTTGGCATAAAGATTTTTAAGTTCATAAGGAAGTCAAAGCCTACCTACCTACCTACCTACCTACCTACCTACCTACCTACCGAGGTCCTGTACATTCAATATCTGATGTCACTGAACCAATTAGGAGGTAGACGTTTCATAATTATTGCTATCCTCTCAATGTGGCCAGCTAAATGTTGGAGTGACTCCAGGTTAATGTGTTTCAGTGAAAATATGAATATTGACACATTGAAGCATTGACCACAAACGAGGGATAACGCTGATTCTAGTTTGGCAAAAGGTGTTGATTGTTTTATATTAGACTCGAACAGTTACTTGCATATTATTCACAAAAAATTATGTTGAAAGATCATCACAACATTCATCGCCGTCTTCGACCTTGAACTGTGTGTTGTTAATGAAAGTAGCGCCCTTCAGCGATATCCCATTCGCGGAGCTCTCTGTACTACAATTCCGGGAGAGTAACGAAGGCGCTTGCAGTTGATAGTCATTAGAAATGTTATCCTCGTGTCAAACGAAGCAATCTCGTGTCGTGAATTGTTCGTGCTCTGAAATTGTACAGAAGGTGTAACTTAACGGTAATTACAACCAATTTCATAACAGATAAACCATCTGTGACTCGAATGAAAGTACACAGCCAACGTGTGTGTGTACATTTATGTGGTTTTGAACATGATTTTAAAATCGGCATCATATGCTTTTGATATAGTGGGAAGCATAAAATAGACAATGCGTTATGCAACACTGTGTTACAATGTGGACGTTACCAGAGTCGTAGCGATATATAAGTTCAATTTGTGTGACGATGCCGTTGAGTTTCAAAAACGTAATGTCTTTTAATATATTTGCAGTTATCCTGAAATGAAGGTTTATTATGTTTAGCGCTATAAAGAGTTGACGTTGTGTTGTTTTCATTTGTAGGACTATTAAACCTAATCATGCTTCTTGATTAATGTTTACTGCGCAAATAAGACATTCTTTTCCAACTAACGCAGGTTTGATAGTTAATGACCACCGCTTGTTTTGTTCGTTCAGTGGCCAGACAGTCGCACCGGAAAGAAATTGAACTTGTTGTCACGTTTTCCTTCTTTAATTCTATTATGTGGGACCTCCCCAGCATGCAGCGGATAATTAACGGGGAGAACACAGCAGACCATACTTTATTATGTATCCATCTGTTCACTATCAACTGATGAAGTACTAATGAACCATATAAATCTAGCAAATAATTTCCAGCAATTTAAAAGTGGTAATGAAAATAATAACTCTTAAAAAAGCACAGACATATATGCATATATACACCTTGCTCATTATGTCTTTTATGTCAGTAGGTTCAATGAATTTCGTACACGGAACAGGCTGAGCCACAACACACCTTTTATAACCTGAGGAAAAAAACAACAACCCGATTTTGGATGATTGGTGAAACTTCATAAAAAAGAACAATCTTGGCATCACAAACTTACGTCTTTGAAATGTCTCGAGGGAAGAGTTGTGGTTTTGTAGAGAGCACCCCAGCATCCTGCCCGTGACACTAAAAGTTAACGTGATTGGTTTGTTCCCATGTGGCTGAATAGAGAACATGCTGCGCTACCAATAGATATAAGGATCGTGGATCTGAAAGAAAAATTCGATTTTTATCCAACAGCTTTTTAAGAACATGTCAGAGAATGCCATCAAATGAATGACATCATGATTTACTGCTTTTCTATTCTTTTGTGTTTGATTTAATGTAAACCAGCTCTGATACAGGATACTTTCTTGTGAGGCTGAGCTCTGGGCAAGACAAGTGTCAGTTAATTCTGGTGGGTAATTGTATCAGAGGATCTTATCAAAAGTCATGCCCTGCGAGATAGTCCCTGAGCGTTTTCTACACCAGCAAGGGTTTATAAGTACTCTCTAGCTTAGCGTGATGAGTAAACTTATCTGATACCAGAGGGGGACGGCACCAAAAGAATACTTGACATGGAACCACATGTGTCATTACGTGGCTTAGTTAAATTGTACAACGTACTATGTGCAGTCTCAATGGCTTTCATCTTAGATTAGACCATTTTGAATGATACTATACTCATTAAAATGTCTTCCTGATTGTAGATTAACGAATCCTCTCATTGTTACAAAGCTACAAATATGAATACTGTTAATGACGATAATTTGTGTGAATGCATCTATATGGAGACATGTGACGGTTTATATTATTCCAATTCTAATGTATACGAACTACTGGGTAACATATTAGTCAGATGAGATAGAGGCCAGTGTACAGATCCATGTTCGCAAACCTGGGACATCGCAATGTAGAAGGTGGCGCCATGTGTATTCTCGATAAAATACAAACCCTAATAGGCCACATGCTGGTATTATAATATTATCACAAGATATGTATGTTTCCTTTTTAAGAGAACGCGATGAACCAACTTTACCATTCCTTGTGGACATTGTATTAAGTCGAAATATTCTATCGCTCCTCAAAGTATAACATGAACAGTTGTTAGTCTCCGATGGAATTTAACAGATATTAAACCATCGGACATATTTTTTTTGCAAATGTCTGCAATTGTTATAAATGTCTGCAACATTATATATAAACATGGCATGATACATTACAAACCAATGTACATACACCTACATGTACTTGTACTCCCTCTTTAAGCAGCAGTTCGTATGTGAAGAACAACTTGCTCGGTGGTGTGCAGTTGTTTGGTCATGGTTACAGCATTCAAGGTCCCAAAAGCTTTCAAATAGTTTTATGATAATTTCCAAATTTGAAGCAATCAGCGTCAAGAACGATGTCAGATGCCGTTCTCTATTTTGACTTGAACCATCAAGCTCCCGCGTTATTTCAGGTGGACAATTGACTTGTTATTGCATGTGTTTATGACGAGTGGGGCAGGATTGGCTCACCTTTTCGCGAACACCCGGTATCATCATTATTTGATATTGATTCATAAATACATGATCATGATAGAGTCGGAATCGTACATTCGACTCTGCTTTAGGCAGAACTTCCGGATGAATATTGAAACGGTTTTGTCGCTTTTATTTATGAATTACTATCAAATATCGATGATACCAGGTGTTCGGGGAAAAGTCGACTGTATCCTGCTCTGCTGGTGGTACCCGTCACAAACACAATGTAAAGGCAAGTCAACTGTACCTCAAGACATAAAAGTGAGTGAGTGAGTATGGTTTTACGCCGCTTTTAGCAATATTCCAGCACTATCACGGCGGGGGACACCAGAAATTGGTTTCACACATTGTAACCATGTCGGGAATCGACCCCGGGTCTTCGGCGTGACGAGCGACCGCATTAACCACTAGGCTACCGTCAAGACATAAACAGAAAGTTGACTCCTTGAAAGTTGAAGTCATCCCTCTTGTCATTCAGTCTTGTGGAAAGTGTTTTGTCACTGAATCCTTTTGCAAAGATCTTAATATAAAACGAATTAAGCGGTCTCACTGGTCTCCTTTATTTCAGGTTCAGGTGGGTAAAGCAGTGGAAATGAAGGCTATTTGATGGTTATTGAACGATTTCAGATCAAGCTTAAGTTAAACTTCTTGGCCGAATTACCTTGTTTTGACTTTTGAGTTATCTGCCGTTGTGAAGTGCATGAACATAGCAGGTTTGATCGATCTAGCCATTTCTGCATGGGACTGTTTCTCGACGACTGGATGTACTATATTGAAGCGAGAAGGCATTTGTTATTGTAAACCTAAATCTGTGAGCTTTAATGTACTTTGTTGAATATTCCTTGACCTTGATGTCTATCAGTGTAGTGTATTTGTTGCTTTCAGAAAAAAAAAATATTGGACAGATGGACGATAAAAAGTGCATTGGCGACACAATAACCTAAAAATCTTATAAGCAGTTATAGAATAAAATTGTATAATACGTCGTTGTCTTGAATCTTAGCCTGTGAAAGACATGGACCGTATTGAATGGTCTTTCGTACTTGACTCATATTAATCCTTGTTATCTTACACCAGCTTATCGAAAGCCACTACTCCATCCTGAACGCAGCAAAGCAAATATGTTGAGCTACTTAGGGCTAACTGGAGATTGTTACCTGTGTCACGAAAGATTCTTAGAAGTTCACAGCGTTTCATAAAAAACCCCGTTGTATTGATTTTTATTATAGAGACTACAGATCAAAGGTTTGGTTTGCGTTTTCGTGTGTTTTTTTCTTGCCATTGCAGAGAACTTAAGATCATCCTGTGCCGAGTGAGGCAGGATGTGAGGACATGTGTTTAAAGAAGAATTTAAACAAGTGTTTGTCTATTTAAGTCTGACATTGATCTAGCTTAACCATTTTTAGCACATAATCAATACCAATTATAGCTTGACGTTAATTTCATCTTAAACATCTAAAAAATCTCGTTGTCAATGTCATTATCGCGCTTTTGATTTTGTTTCAGGTTTAAGCAATAGTAAACAAATCCAACTATGATGGAATAAACCTGTGGATTAAATAAAACTCATAAAATATAAACGCAAAGTAAATACCCTTTATTTTCTCCCATTGAGAATAATGAAACGCCGATATTTTATCGACAAATGATATGAATATTTCGACCAGTGAATAAATAACTCCAGTTGTTAAATGACGTCAGAATTACATCATATCGCATATTGCAACTATTGCAAAATATGGATAGACGTTTACTGCATAAAATTCAGTTAACGATTGCTATAAAGCTTAATCTTGTCATACAGCAGGTTTATTTCATCTGGTGGCCTGACATACATTTTTAAGCCCATGACTTTACGCTGGCTGCAGCTTTTGACGGGGTTTCTTATAAACATTAGATATGACCTCAGAAAACATTTCTTTCGGTAGAAAATGGGAGGATGACGACATTTTAAAAGTGAGACAAGTCATATCATAATCTTAAATTAGCAGGTGAATGCTTGACCATATTAGCTAGAAATAAGTTCTTAATTATGATCGGCAAATGACAGAAAGTTCCATTAGCATACTAGTATACATCAGTCAGTTGTTAGAAGAGGAGATACCCATTACTCTGTAAATGCTTATCTCGTCGAAGCCTTAGGAAAAAGTATGAAATACTGCCACAGAGAACAATCATTTGAGTGGTAAAAGTACATGAAGAGTAGGGTGTTCACTATCAGACACGTGGTATATAATACTCATGGGCCACGAGTTACATGATACATGGCCGGATGCACACACTTGACCAACGCGTTGCAGATGGATTACACACACATTGCGAAGGGGTTCCGTTCAAGTGACCAACGTAGTGCTCACGGGTTGCGTCACACATTGACCATGCGTGTAAATGGGAATTATTCGTAGGCTCCTCAATCATCGGAGGCATACATATCGGTATAAGTAAATATAAAGTGTAGTTTGGTATACCAAAAAACAACTACTGTCAATGTAATAAATCTTTGGGCCTACCTTTAGAATACAGTACCACAAACCTTTCAAACACGTGATCATACCCTATGACGTTATTTGTAGTATTTTGTTGCCAGTCACACCGGCGAAACAATGCCCTGTGACGTCAGGGGTCATCGGGTGTGCATAAGCTCCTCCCAGTGACCTATCATCTCTACATGAAATGCCATTGAATACGCCAAGCAGTGTGGAGAGTTTTGAATATTTGTTTACTAAATATAGCCTGCCGCGGCGCATTTTAAAGCAAGCGCTAGTTTACGAACGAACTTTTATTTTATATATTTTTTTTATTTCGTTTTTCTCGTAATTCAAGTGGCTAAAATGGTTATAAATGGGAACTGATATACATATATTATATTTTCGGTTCATTAATTTTCATTATTATGCACAAGAACGCAGTTTATTAGGGATATTATATTGGCGCTGAACACATCCAAATATCGCTAGTGTTAGGGTAGGCTACCCCGAACTCTATCCTTTGCCCTTGGATCCCCTTTACGATCATTAGGGTTAGGTACCCGTTTAGTGGCTATTAGATTACCCGAACTCTGTCCTTAGCCCTTGGATCCCCTTTACGGTCAATCATCCTTGTACAATTATAGATTCAATAGCGGCTCCTAATATTCTTCACACAAAAACGTCGAATAAAAAGTACGAAATGGTTTAGTGTCGAATACTTTGGCTACTGGAAACTGTCCTGGAACATTCACACAAGCCACTTTCACCGGCTACATTTTTTCAGTACTGATTCAAAAGCGAACTCACCGTTGTGTCGTCACTAGTCATGCTTATTCCTCCCTCGTTCCTTATTATTATCCACATCATCCTTATAGTGTTCCCTACCACACTTTTCTGTCACAAAAATCACCATATCATTCATGCGCACTCGCGAGTTCGACGTCTGACGTCTGACGCCTGGAGCCGTTTTCAGTTCGCGGCATATCGGCTCATTCCTCACCACTCGGTATCTTGTAGATTACGGAATGGGACGAGTGTGCCAAATGGCATCGGGATAATTCGTAAGTGTCCGTAGACTAAAGTCACGAGACACCATGCCTACCCGTAGCCTTTGTAAGTGTCCGTCACCTATTTGACCCTTTTCGTTCAGTTCCGTGACGTCATAGGCATGACTAGGTAAATTTGCACTAAGTTTAACAGTGTGGACGTAGCTCAGTCGGTTAGCAGTCAGGCTAACAATCCGAAGGTCGCGGGTTCGCGTCCGACGGATTCTCACAAAAACTGGTTGCTTGTCTTGAGACGTGTGACCTACGGCAGAGATCGTCCTCACGAGAAGTTGTGGTACTGTATTCTAAAGGTAGATGAGTCCGACGGATTCTCACAAAAACTGGTTGCTTGTCTTGAGACGTGTGGCCTACGGCAGAGATCCTCCTCACGAGAAGTTGTGGTACTGTATTCTAAAGGTAGATGAGTGTCAAGGAGATGTCCATGAATATGCACAGAGAAACAGGTTGACAAGAAGAGAGGTACGAATCAAATCTATTCTTGAGTACTGGTGTCATTGGAAGAATGCACAAACTGAAAAAAAGGAAACTGAATTTTGAATAAACCGATTCTGTCCCAGCCAGCTGTCATTCAAAGTGTGGCTGCCCTACATGAAAGTGTGCAGATGTCAAAAGTGACAAGGACTCAAATAATATAGCGAAAATATATCTAACTACAAGCAGGACTACATTATTGTGCAGAACAATCATTATAGTGGTGTGGTGCACTGGTGTACATTAGGACATATGTATAGAAATTAACAAAATAATTACACAACATAAACATGTGTTAATGGTTCCCTATGAAAAACCAGGGGTGAAAAAGTGAGCCTCGTTATTAGTAAAAATAAGCCCTAAATGGTAACTTCGTTGTGCTTTGTCCAATCGAAGCACATTTCAACATTAAATACTTTGCTTTGAAGGAATGTAGAAATGTACACATTTAAACAAACATGTTGTTTGGTGTTAATGCTGTCGTATATATTGTAAGCATAGCGGAGCAAGATACACTAAGCACCAAACTGTTTAAACGGTTTAAAGGGTTATATTAGAGAGAGAGGTGGGTGGGTCGGTGGAGAGTGCCCACTACTTATTAAAAGACAAAGATCATATTGGAAGACTATGTATTAGCTGAAATAAAGATAATGATAAGATCTTTTAAAACGTATTTGAACTCACAGTCTTGTATCACTTTACTATAATTGTACTGAGCTGAGATAATCGAGACTGGTTATTTGCTGTTATAAATTTGTAAGTGAATCAGGAAAGGCAGTTGTATGCTTGTAATTGTGATCTAGAAGAACATTGTGAAAACCATACGTAACATTCTTATTGTGATGTCAGGTCATAAATTCATAGAAGACAGCTTTCTCAACATTGCTGACACATGTTGAAATCTTGAAGAGCTTGTCAGTTTCGATTGAGCCACCTAGAAGTGTCCCTAAACTCTCCTTGTACATTCGTCCTCCCGCTATTTATGTTAAATAACATCAAACATGCTGGATGTCCTATATTATGATGATGATATTATACCTACATTAGTTGTGGAATTTGTTATGAACTCCTAAAACATTCGGGAAGATTTTGAGATATCCAACGACATGATTGTCAATATAAACCTCACATTAGCTTCAGTTTTGTAATAATTTGAAAATAAAAATAGAGTGATTTTTATTAATCTTTTTGACACATTTTGGCTCATAACTCTTATTTAAACAGTTTTGCTCACTGTTTATTTATTCTATGGTAGGTTTCCTATGCCAGCACATTGATTTTGTGATAAAATGAGCATTCCATTATGATAACTGACCTGTTTATAACCATTTATTTGATTTACTTAATTCTGACACAAAAATATGCATTTTCGCACCAAAACATACATCTGCCACCAAAAGAAAAAATCAACCAGCATTTTCTAATGCATAAATGGCATCTTGTAAAGAAAAATGTGGTTTCGCTTTGTGCTACTGTGGTGAGGGATACTCCTTAAATAATCCCGCCTTTTAAGGTTTGGACGCTCCTCTATTATATGAAGACCCCTTTGGCCGTAGGTTTCACTGTCATTCTTTGTTGTTGTAAGTACTTGTAGACTCTCTGTGTTGGGTATGTTATATTCATTATAAAACGTTTTGTTTCTAGGTTTGTCAGCACCACACCCATGATGGTGGGTTTCGTCAAAGTGGTAAATGTCAGAGACCAGGATCGCGTCAGGTTTATCTCTCACATAAAGCTGATTGGTTGTGATAGAACGGAATAGTGTTCAAAGCGGCATTAAACCCACAGACTGTTTTATTCGCTATAAAACGTAAACGCCAGAGAATAAGCAGTCTCGATTATCTGCCGAAACAGATGCCATTTGGCGTAAAAGGCTAAATTACAGTGAAAATTATATAAATGGGAACATGAACATTATTGATGACACTAGGTGTTCGCGAAAAGGGTAAGCATGTCCTCCCTACCACCCATCACTCAATTGCATAACAAGTAAGAGTTTGTTACCCGACGATAATCCTGCCACGCGACGGCGGCCCGAACACAAACCAGACAAATATGTGTTCATTTAACAGAATACATATCTCCAGAGACGCTGTCTTGACATTACTCCCCTAGATTGAATCAGTGAGCAGCATATAGCATAAATATTCAAACTATAGGCAGCCTAATTAATATTAAAAGTGCCCTACTTTGGCACTTCTGACAAGATCATTACTGTTATAACCTCTGGTTAAATTGTTGGAAAGGAGTGGTACTTAAATCCAATTGACGAATGGGATGCAGAAATGAAATTTGTCCCCATAAAATAATGGCAATCTTGAAATACAATCACAAAATCTTGTTTGACATGTAATTTAGCTCTTGTGAACAAGGGAGATCTTTTATCAATATCGATTCTCTAAATGCCAATGGGATTGCTGTCCATGCGTAGAGTTCCAATGACTTCGCTTAAATGTGAGAGGTGTAATATACCAAAAACCTCTTAGGAGACTCATTTGTGTAATGAGAAAGATGAATATAACTAGTCAAGGGACGAATTCATATGAAGTCTATCTGCAAACGTTAGTGAATTGGTAAAACACAGTGCATTCCCTACATGAATGTCATTTCATGTACCTTCACTGTAGTGTCACCTTTGTGTGATTGTGTAATGTAACATGCTAACAAAATCAATATCAAAGATTAATGTACAGTTGTGCATTTGGCCATGGAAAACAATCCAGTCTATTTGTCTGTCTGAAATGTAAATATTCTCATTTTCGATCGGAAATCAACATTAGTTTATATGGAATTTGTCTGTTCAGTCACGTTGAAATCAGATGACATGTCTGGCATTGGAACAACCCAAGTCTGAAAAAGCCAGTCGATGTCATAATCATTGATTATCCTCATAAGTGTATTACCACAGTGATCACGTTTTCCTTTGAGTAAAATATATGTAATAATAAACAAATATTTAACCATGTTAGGCAAACTATTCATCAGAAGACTGGTTCATCTTGATTTGATCAATAAGGTATAACCATTGTGAACCTGGCAATTGGATGTTTCACAATTGAGGAACTCTTAAAAGAAATATTTATCGTTTCCCATAAACAGTAGAGCAACATACAAGATGATATTATGTAGTTATTTAGTGCTAAAGGAAACACTAGGGTTGACTGATGAGTTCTAAGCCTCAAAAAAAGGAATTGCGCGAGAGTGAAATCTTTTGTTGCTGACATTAAATGATGTCATAGAAGCATATCCACAAAACCTCAGCAAATTAAGCAGGAATTTTAGTATCATAGTCAGTACTTTGACAGGAGACAAGAACATACCGATGTACAGAGCATGTTTGCTGTACTTGACTTCCTGGAAGAAGACAAGAAAAGGAACTCACATTCCAATGAGGATAAAAAGGACTTGTGAGTACCGATCTTTATTTCAAGGATGTAGCATACATTGCAAAGTATTTATAATTGTCAAAAGAGGAATATTTATCAAGTCTTGCAATAGATAGAAAATGTCCTCCAAACAAATACATTAACAAATATAATCTTTGTAATGGCGATTATCTGCTTTATCGCTTGAAGAAGTGCACGAAGAACACCGGCAATCGTTAAGACTTATTTGTGGAACAACATACTTTTACTGACTGAAAATTTGGAAATAGATCAATGTTTTTATCTTGTCATAAACTCCGTTCAGTTGCATTAAAAAACATACAATTTCATTTGATTTTGTGTAATTAAGTGGCGTATTCGAATATTCCCGAACACACATACTCTTATTCTGAACTAGTCAAACGATATAACTAAATGGTTAAAGATGTAAATTGGATGAAAATTTTTTTTGGAGTAATTATAATGATCAGGATCATCAGCTGGAAACCACTTGGCACAAATAAATGTCCCGCACAACACATCATAAATAAAGATATGTGAGGTGGTATTTTGGAACCGCTTTCTCTTTTACCTTTGTACAGTTTTCAGCTCTTGTATTAAGTGTCCAAATGAAAAAAAACCTAGTTGTAATCTACATGAGCGCTTCATTGCAGTTTAATAGCATGTATTATCCTTTATGGGGATGATGAATTGTGTTTCTGTTCCAAAAGTCTTTTCAGATGAAAAGTGATAAGGTCAATAGAAATCAAGGTATGAAGCAGTTAAAGGAGCACCCTGTAATATCTTGTTCACAAACTGTTGTCACCCTCGGGGAATTATACCAGTATAGTCAGTATATCAAATAACCATTCCTGTTTTAGATACCATCGGTGAAACGACAACTCATAGTTACCACCAGATTCACAATAACAATAAAACAATCTGTGGTTGGCTTCTGTAAACAAGCGAAACTCATCTCAGAAATAGATGTTCAGTAGTGCTAAAGTCATCCTGTATATGCCTTGTTATCAAATAAAGGCATTATTCCTATTACCAGGATGTGGACATTCATTATCGCCCTGAAAGATCTGTGAATCTCGTTTGTGACATATTGTCCTCAATGACATCATGGTTTCATATTTGCAGTGATCTTGCATAACAACAACGTACAACTGTGACCTATAACAGGAACTGTATGCCCCCTCTCCCCCTCATCTGTGACAAATAACATCAATTCCTCCCTGAATGAGAGATTGTTGACCAATTCCTGGACGTCGAGAATGGAAACCAGTTAAATGCCTGGGCTTGCTCCCTATGGTAGTTCTGCTAATGTGATCATTAAGGTGCTGATCCCTTTATTGACGTGACGTCATATGTTACGTAGGATAAAATTAGCACTGTATCAATCCCGCCTCTGTGTTGTGACCCCAGGACGACTTGGTTGTCCTGAGTATATGCAAATTGGTAACATTTCCAGTGGTCTTATGACACATCCACAGTCTTCCAATAACCCTCGAATGACGTTGGAGTGCACCACACTCAGACGTTCACAATCGTCCGCTTGGAGCATCCCAATAGCTTTGACACTATTTTCAGTGTTCGGAAATATCTGTCGTATGCTTAACTTAACATGTTTGGTCATTGTTTACTTGACCCTGTATCATACATCCCTATTCACATTTCATTTCCCTTAATAATGTCAATAAAGCACATCATCAAGACTAGGATTGTTCCCTTTTGTTCATTAACAGCCCAACTCTACCATTTATTATATCATTTCATTATTTAGTTTTGATATATGATTGACTTGCAAGTGGAATGCCTTCTGAATCACAGGCTATGAACATACGCTGCACTATATGACTTTTAACAAATCGACAACAGAGACCAACTAAATACCCAAAGAGCAAAAAGCTGATTTTCACATCAGAGAAGTCAATGTCCCGATGATTCAGAATTAGAACAAGGCGTTACGAGTGTGATGTGGCTTGGTTAAAAAGTGAACCTTTATTTCGTTCATGTCGAGCAGTATTCAAGCAGCTCCACCCTTTGGGGCCCACATTTCGCAACGTTTGAGGAGCAATCTACGAATAATTGCAATAGCGTCATAGATTCTTGCTTTCTCTGTAAATCTGTGAAAACGTTTTACGATGGACAAGTGGAAGATTTTTTCAGATAAACAATTAACGTGCCTTAGTATGTGCTAATCAATAGCACTGGTGTCACCAGTGAGCAGGATGCTCTCACCTTTTCACAAACACCTAGTATCATCACTATTTGATAGTTATTCAGAAGTATATGCTTATGATATAGTAGTAATTGTTCAACAGACTCTGCTAAATGTCACTTTGATTTACCATTACCTACCTTAATTGGTTATCTAGAGGCATTTGGTATAACTGCTAAAAATCTGTCAGGATACAATAAAAATGTTCGTTTGTTTTCTTAAAAATATAGGAAATATAATATTTAGTTAATCTTGATCAATTAACATGCCAAAAGTTTGAGCTGCCACAGTCATTTGTCTAGTATAGATAGGCGGCTGAGCAGTTCTGAGCCGAACTACAAAGGATGTAGAGAACACCTTTAACAGTTTGCATGTAATGATTACAGGCTGCATTTGAACCAAATAAATAACCAATATTTCATCAAAGTGTCTGGGTAATCTCTGTGGATAAACATACATATAGATAAAATTGCCTTGCGCGCTGTCACTTAGTATCTCGAACTGATGATGCTCCTTCTGTCACAACTGTTAAGAGATATGCATACAGGTTTCAAGATGGGAAGGGACAGAAGAAGATGATTCCAGATCAGGAAGACATTCAACTGCAACCACAAAGGAAAATGTTGATAAAATGCGTGTTATGATTATAGATGATCGACTTCTCACCATATGGCCACAACAGTTGGAATCTCTTATAAGAGCTTTGAGATCAAACTGAGGAAGGAACTGGGCATGACAAAGGTTTCAGCTAGCTGGGTTCCTTATCACAAACGCTTTAGGTTCATCATCTATCGTAAGAATTTACTTCGTTTTGAAGCAGTCCCATCGGATGTATTTAGTGATGTGCAACCTGGATGAGTCTTGGATCATCACTATCTCTCAGAGATTAAACAACAGTCAAAACATTTGAATCATCCAACGGTTCCTCCTTCGAAGAGTTAAATGTCTGTTCCATCAGCTGGCAAGGTCTTGGCTTCGGTTTTCAGGGATTCCAAACATATACTACTGGTGGTTTACATCCCAAAAGGTCAGATCATTAATGGCAACTGGTAATGGACATGAGCCTGTTGTCGCAATGGCTGCAATGAATGACTGTGAACTCATTGAAAATCCTCCCTATTCAAAAGATTTGGCAACGTCAGATTTCCACCTCTTCCAAATATTACACTTGAAGAACTGCCTGCATTATGTACATAATGATGACGTTCTTCTATGGGGGACTTTTGACACGACCAGAAGAAAGCCTTCTACACCAGTGGCAGTCAGGCATTCCACCATTTTTGCACTATCACTTGCTAATATGACAAAGCCGAAAGTGAAGGAATTTAGACATTTATCATTTTGGTGAAACCAATGAGTACATGCATCGCGTTCTAAGGCCAAGGATCTTCATCGAACCCAATCTAGGAATCGTAACCTCCCACCAGCTTCTAGCAGCTAGTGTGAGGTCTGGATCACACGTGCCAACTATTATTCCTACTTCCCCATGGTGACAAAGCAAGTACCAACATCCGAAAACAGTAGTAAGTTGTGTTCAGCTAACTAGAATTGTATTCAATTTTAGATAATATTGGGTTCCATACTATAAGGATTAAAGTGTATGTGCACACAGATTTGAATCATTTCTGGTTTAAACGCGAGCAGTGTTTGTATTTGCATTGAAATATTCTTATCGCTAACATTGAGGAAATGCATGTACATGTAGTATTCTGCATGTTGCATACATACGACTCTGATCATACGCATTTTGCAGCCATTGAAGCGACCTCCAACAACAGTAGAGTTGTAAATCTGAAACAGTTAGGGGGCACGCAGAGTTCCGTCCTTTGGCCACGTCAGAAACCTATGATTGTTGGTTCGAATCCCGGTTCGCCCCGATAATGTTTCTAGGTTTGTCAGCACCATACCCGTGCTGGTGGGTTTCACCGAAGTGGTAAACGTCCGAGACCCGCATCATGCGGATTTTCCTGCCATATAAAGCTGACACTCTGTGATATAACTGTTAAAAGCGGCGTTTAACCAACTCACTCTCTCACACTGCAACAGTTCTGTCATGAACAATGATTTGTTGCAGTGTCTATTTTTACAATACAAATTCAAGGTACACATATGTGTTAATTGTGAGAAGGAAGAGGAACATTTTATTCAGAAGAATGCATTTCCCGATTAAAACCCGATTCTCTCAACCTGATCCACAAGGTACATGTACGTCTGCTAGCATTTGCTAAAGAATAGACAAGGGGAAGCAATAGAGAATGTTTAACATGTATTTATTTATTAGTCTCACAATAATTACATCTGTTGAAGTGGCAAGTAAACGTTATGTGATGTAGAGGGATGGTGAAAAGAGATATATTATACTCATAATCATTAGTATGGCTCTTTCATGAAACGTGACAAAATTGTCTTTTTGTTTGCACTGGCATTCAGTGGAGTCAGTCAGTCAGTCAGGGGTTAACAAGAGACATTACATGTTGAAGGAAGTACAATAAATGGAGAAGGTAACTAGCACACTTTACCCTACTTGTTGCACCTGATTGTGAAGTAAATGAGTGCTACTTAATGTAAATGGACGACAATGAATGCAAAAATAGTCATTTTCCCAATAGAATAATGACTCATTGAAATACAATTGCAGAGTACTGAACAACATGTGAATTATGTCTTGTGAACAAGGAAGAACCTTAACCATTATCGATTCTCCAAATGCCAGTGTGATGGCTGTTCCTGTGCAGAATACTAATGGTTCCAAATGAATCTGAGATGGCAACGGAACAAATATCTTTGTTGAATCAGCCTCTGTCACAGTTGAGAATTAGTTGGTAAACAGCTTATGACAATATTGTTTTTATCCAAAGATCACACAAACTTCCCATGTTGTAATACCTGGTACCTGAACACAATGCCTTTTTTTTAAATTATTTCAGTTGTATGGTTTTAGGCCACTTGTAACACTTTAGCAGCAAAATGGACAGGGGGCTCAATGCTTTGGCATCCCCAATGCTTGGATCAAATACGAGGAATTCTGCGTGACAACGAAACGCTGATGTCGGTGATAGATGACTGAATCAACACGTATACAGTTAATTCTGTATGGAATGTTTCATATGTGTCATTATTCTACCAACATTCCCTAAAAGCATGTCATACATTTGTATGTGGTGGCGTTTAGTTTGCATGAGTTAATCTTAATGATTGTGAGTATTTGATCAAGATTTATGATTTAAGTCCTCGGGAATGAGCTGCATTTATAGTTGGAATTTGATATATGACAAAAATGCACACGGAAGCAACCACGTTTCATACAATAATACGTCAAGTTTACATCAACAATTTCTCTGAGTGACAAATACTACACTCGACACTGACAGTGGCTGCTTCGAGAGGTCCATCGAGTATTCATTGTTTGCCTTGCCTCTGGAGAACCTGAAACATACTTTACTTTTCCATCACAACATGTCAACAGATCCTTGAATCCTTTCCTGAACTTACGACTGAAAAAGCAATATATCAATGGGTTAACGCAGCAATTCGATGATCCAAGCCATTGAGCCACAGGGAATATAATATCGCTGACGATTTTCTGTGAATTGACGTCCACTTCCGGTTGGATCATTCGCCAAAATTTTAGACCATACAATGGAAGCCATGAAAATGCAAAAAGAATGCAGACTACGGCCAACATCTTTATGACCTTGACCTTTGATCTTTGTATAACGCCTGTACTACTGTTTCTTTCCCCCAGTGCACCGCGTCGCCAAACCTTGATGCCAATCAGAACATAGCAAACTACGATCATAGCCAGTGGGATCGTGTAGCAACAGAAGAAGATGACACCCATGTAGTAAGCTTGTTGGATGGTGAAGCGTGGCCACTCTTCAATACAGAAGTACAGAACCTGTTTGCTGTTGCTGTACTCCACTTCCTGGTAGAAGACAAGCCAGGGAACCATTATGGCGAAGGCTGTCACCCAAATTCCAAGTAGGATAAGTCGAGACTTGCGAGTATCGATTTTTAATACTAGGGTGTGGCAGATGGCAAAGTACCTGCAATGATAAAAAGGACAAGTTTCATAAAGTCATAGAGAACATTAAATTTTGTTCTGTGAGCAAATAAGTCATTGAACATAAACTGTTAAAATGTTAAAATGTTACGTGTTGCTCCATTATACAGGGCTGGAACGAATTGTTGAGATAAGAAATACTATGCTATTGCTGAGTGAAATATTTGAAAAGTATTGATAACAGATTAAAGATGTCATAAACTCCTCTCACTGGCATTTTATTCTTGGCTTTATTTCGAGTGGAGCAATTGCGACCAGATTGACGGGTTAAAATATTTTCTCGGCATTACCTAAATGTACAAAAAATGTACTGGTAGCATTAGTTTTAATGAAATATTCGAATATTCATTGAAACATATGAGAACATTTTGTAATGGGTACAGTTAAGCAAATTCGCCTGATTAAAGCTACTTGAACGATATCGGCGGCAAAACTAGAGAAGAAATATCACTCGCTGTATATTCCATACGAAAAGTAGACTATTCATGACTTTGTAAGAAAAGAATGCCCAGTTGCATTAACTGTTATCTATGTCAACTACAAAAGAAATGTTTGGGCCGAGACATTTAATACTGACCCCACTGTGTTGCGAAACGAACATATTTCTTAAACGTTTTCTTTTACTTACAAGCATCAGAATCTCGGCACTTGTACACAGCAGACAAAATTCAAAGTTAACATATCGTTTTTATTAGTTTCAACAAAATCAATAAATGCACTATCATGCACCTCTATTTATTCTCTTGCCATGGCGTTTTATATGTCAATTGGAAAATCATTACCAAATATGATGCCAATTATGACAACAATCTATCGAAAGATTGAAAGATTTTCCAAGTGGTCAAAGTAAGTGTACTGTGTTTGTCATTCCTGATGTCTTTGGCATGAAAGTGCTTCATCACAAAGGTATTTGACAACAAATGAAGCAGTGATAAATTTGCTATTTGTATCTGTAACATAACATGATTTGTCTGCTAAATACGTCACACACAATTTTCTACTGGAGGTTGTGTTTAATAAAAGTAAATATGACATAAGGACTCCTGGGAAACCATAATTGCATCAAAACCTGTTATGACAGTGTTTATTTGTAAAAACCGTGGGATGATTATATAGAAGTGACAAAACACAAAGGTTAAGTTATTACTGACGTAAGATAGCGGAAATACACCGAAACCAATCTTAGTAGAGAGGTTAAATGCTCTGCCGCAAATTCTGCCTTCGATAGAAAATCTGATTGGACTTAACTCACCGTTTTTTCTTTGAGGGCATAACTGGCTCAAACTATTTGAGTTTACTTAGGAATAATCAGGTGTGTTTGCTCCAAAAACAATGCCAACAAGTCACGAACAGAAACCCTATTCGGCAATGCTAACGATGAGGAGTAATTTATGTTACATCAGTTGTTTTCAGACCTTGTAAGACCGATAGCTTATGAGAAAAGGTGGCCTTATTGAAATCAAAGATGGCCGATACAAAAAATTAGTGACGGGTTTCACTTGTGGGGCACAATGCGCTCATCTTTTCACGAACACCTAGTATCATCACTATTTGATAGTGATTCATAAGCACGTGCCCATGATGTAGTCGGAATCGTACAATGGACTCTGCTTTTATTTGAGATTTCTTATGACTTTGATTGTTATTATTTTTATGACGCCCTCTACATATTCTTGGTCGTACCATGGGTGGACCTCTGTACCAAAACCACAAGCAAGGCAAAGACGGTAATTAATAGATCGAGCCACTTCATCATGTCGCTTAAGATACTGTGTTTTTGCCAAAGCTGAGCATCCACTAACAATGTGTCTCATTAAATTCATTTCATAATCTACATTTCATATTTACATTTTGATGCAAAATCAAACATTGACGGTTTCACTTTTTAAGCGAACCGACTTCATCCAAGCGAATGACTCTGCAGGGTGGTAGATCTTCTCAACACACTGCACATAAACTCGATTCCTTGAGTCAGGGCCGATTTGAGATGGCATGTGGTTGACAATCATTTTTATACCATCCAGCAGTACAGAACCATCAACAAATTCAACATTGACATTGTGATTTTCTCCAACATTCTTAAAGTCTCGTTTAAGGAAACTGTGGAATGTCTTGTTTTTATCTTGACATGCTTCATAAGAGGATCATCAGACAAATAAGTGTGTGCAAAAGTGCACATTACAATTCTACCATGAAGAGCCTCCACGTTAATCAAACCCCGCCCTCCCATTGATAATTGCTAAATATAAGCGATTGAGAGAAATTGCGAGTGTGGTGGAATCTATTGCTTGACATGATTCTTCGTGCGAGGGCGTCAATACCCTGAATTTCTTGGTTCGTCCAATCAACAACACCAAAAGAATACGAAAGAGGAAGAGTACAACATAAATATATTTAGCTTTAATTTTATTGCGAGCGTTCAGTTCTGATCTCAAGATTTTCTTATGTCAACATTTGTACTCTGCCCGACTCTGCAGGGCTGCTGACCTTCTGAACACACTGTTCATAAACTCGAGATATTATTAAAGTTGAGCTCACAGTACTGAAATACCCTATGGGGTATCATGTAGGAAGTCGAGGTACTGTAAGTCTCCCATGATCCCCAGCGAGGTGGCCTCGCTTTGGTTACTGGTGGCCTATAGCCCGTGTTTTAAAACTGTATACATGATATTGTTATGCTGAAATATGTTTCATGAATTGCTTTTAATATAGTATGCTCAAACGTTTCATAAATTGTTTTTAAATATGACATTGCATAAATAACTAAATTGTGTATATATTCACTTGGTCTCGTCTCTATATGGCTGAAACAATGCCGATGCGACGTAAAATTTTAAATCACTCACTCACTCAAAGATCCCATACTACTTGGCATCTTGGAAGGATAGTGTATTGCTGGTTTTCTCTGTCAATATGACAGCTTTCTTGACAAATGTCACTGACTCTGAAAATATTGTGAGGCGAGAGAAAACGCTTTCAAAAGTAATGAATTTCGCAGCGTTAAATTTCACCCCAATCCTTTTAATTTAATATATTGGTTATATGTTGATGGCTCTAAAGTAGAATGGTTAATATGTTTTAGCCTCGCACAAGACATTGAAATTTTGATCGGTCGCTTTAAGTGTCATCGAGGGCGTTCAGATGAGATATCTAACTGCAATCAATCTGGATACTTTAACCTAAACGATTCAATCACTGTCCGGGCCTGGCTTCCAGTTCACTGGGTCAATTAGACGGTGTCCTGGAATACACTCTTGACCAGCTACTTACTCAACACTATTTATCGGGAGAGTGGTCAAGGCAAGATTAAACACAACATATCAGGTTTATTACCGGGACAATGGAGACGTGTGTCTTTGGTCTCAGGTATAAAAACCTTCTTAAGTTGGCCTTTGTGAAGGAAGCGGGGAAACCAAAGAGTTGCAAATACAACTCATTTTGAAGGGAGAAAGACGCCTGGCGGCTAGTTATGGTACATGGGTCCAATGATTACAAGATGGGATATATCACCGAGTTATAGCTGGCGCCTATTGCAAGAGAACTCGAAGTCCAGTGTCTTTCAAACGACATGACACGAAAGTTCCCATCAGTTTTCTATTGATCAAAATGAAAGACATTTAGGACTTATGTGGCATGCTTGCTGGAAAACATCAGACAAATTGGAAATATCCTTCACAGGTTGGACACAAGATTAATTGAGTTTGTTATTTATGTGTACTCTGCAAATGTAGTGAAAAGGCAAATAATTATGAAGAAGAGTTGGCTTTCCAGACAGTTGTCTACATAAATAACATCGGATAAACCTGTTCCAGACTAAAAAGATCCTCGGTAACTATTCACTTATAAGGAAGGATCTATTATTTGCCTTTACTGTGATTGAACTATGGCCATATATTTACAACACAGACTATGTCGCTTAACGGTTTCATTAATATATGTCTATGTGTGTTTCTATACAATGTGTCAGTCGGCATAATCAATTAACCGCATTAAGCATATAATATGTTGCTGTAGACTATGAGTGCCTTTCGTAAACAATGAAATATGTTGGTCGAAAACATACATGCAGTGTGCACAATAAACTTCCTGTTCGTTTTGGAAGTATGATAGGAACTTACCTGTCTAATGCTATTGCTGCCAGTGTATTGACGGACGCACATACTGCCACTCCTTGGAGATAGGGCGTCAGCTTACACATAAAGGCACCCAGCTGCCAGCCTGTAAAGAAACACAAGTGCTATTCAACGATCATACATTAATGATGTCTTTCAAGAAAGAAACAATTGAGTAACCCGACGTGATCTTCTTTGTCTATAACTGTCCCCATGTCTAGTTCATTTTCATTTATTCATGTCCTTGTGGAGATTCCGGTTCGGAATACGTGTAGGTCCCAATAATACCATGCATGTTGATGAGTCCACTAAGATTTCTCGGCATACCTCAAACCACCTTGTTTGAGTACTTGTTACCCCGAAGGGACCCAGGCTAGAACAGCTCACCAGAAAGATATTGTCTGTATTGTCGTAAATTCAAAACGTGAACGCCAGAAAATCAACAGTTGTGTTAAGAGACAACTTAACTGGAATGGTGGTCAGGTTCTGTGACTTAGATCATGCATTTAATCAATGGTGGGTCTAGTCCATATTTGATTATTTACAGGTCATCGTGGTGTAGCTGGAGTTTTCCTGAGTTCTCGCGTGCATTTATTTGCATCGGCAAGCAGTTTGAGCGCAGATATATTACCCCTACCTCTACAAAGATTTCGGGTAGGTTACATTGTCTGAACATTTTTTTTAAAACTATCGTGCAGTTGTTATTTCCGTTAAACTATTTTAAGGTATATACAGGATGTATGCATGTGGTTAAACAAATATCTGTATTCAGTTTCAATGGCGTAAAAAGAGATGGCTACCATGTATTAACTGATAAAATTGAACTTTATGAACTACTTGTACAGTTTCAATCATTGTTCAGAACTTATGCATATGGGCTCTAAATAACGATTAAGCTCAGTCGTATTATCCTATGCTTACATGAACTCATGCACACAATCGAACAGATTTGATATGTGCATGTTTCCTTTCATAACATAAACAATATTTTTACTTGATAGTGCTGAAAATAGGTAACAGGGACAATTGCCTATCTGAATATTAGTGAGTCAGTGATTATGGTTTTACGCTGCGTTTAGCAATATTCCAGCAATATGACTCAGAGTTTCACGCATTGTCCCCATGTGGGCAATGGAACCCGGTGTGACGAACGAACGCTTCTCACTGTACTGAGCCATCCAGTCCTAGCTCTATCTTCTCAACACCGAGCGCCACGTAGGGTAACAGGAAGGTTTATGATTTAAGTAAATAGACTGTTTGTAAAGGAGAATTGTCCTTGTTACATGGGAACTATACACAGGCGAGTTTATGATATAATGTCAGGTATTACCTATACAATGTTTAATCTGGTACAGTGATTTCAGTCCCAGGGAAAAATGTAGCATCATTTGATTATTTATAGTTGGATGTGGCAAATAATTAATGTATGTACTTGTTCTATTTCAAAGACTCAAAGCCATTATCACTCTAAAGTCCGTTCCTAAAAATCCGCACATTTATAACATCGACAAAAACAACTCGTTCAGGACAAACATCTGAAACATATCCTACTGTTCATTATGTGGAATCAGACAGGGTGAGATCAAAGACCTCTAACATTCCTATTGTCGTTGCTGAAGGGTATCAAGTCAAAGACAGGTAATTAAACGTGAGATATTGACGCATGGGCTAACAGGCCTGATCGAATGATTACTACCAATACTGATCTCACACGGCGGTGGTGGCCAAAATTAGTCTTCTCGAACGACAGTTCGATAACTGTCATCTGTTCATGGATTAAAACAAATAGGAAGGCAGTAAAGAGTAGCTCCAAATTATATATCCGTATCCGTATATAAATAGCATGAAATTATAATGCTACTTGACATAATCGACAAATGCAGAGCAAGATAGTTGTGAAGATGTCAAAAGATTCCATCTGATGGTACAAAATGCGATTCTAAAATATATTGATAATAAATAAAAGCGAAAATATTCATATTCATAGGATATCTCTGCCAAAAGAAGAGTCGATTGTACGATTCCGACTATATCATGAGCATGTCTTTATGAATCATTATCAAATAGTGATGACACCAGGTGTTCGCGAAAAGGTGAGCGTACCCTGCTCCAGCGGCGGTACACGTCACAAACATTAGCGAATGCAAAAAGATGTCCATCAGCTGTATTGTTGAGAACAGTTCGAAATTATTCTATGCATGTCAATAATAAGAACAGTATCAATGATTTTAAATGCTTTTGTAGGACATGAATGTAATTACATTTTCGAAAGATATCTGTATATATGATATGATTTATCAAACATTTGAATAAAATGTGTTCACCTGTCTTGGATGAAAGTAGTTCCTTGTCAGAGCCTCTGATCTTACTTTTTCACTAACAGATCATCCTTATTTCCCCTCTGGTCACTATTTGTTCCCATGTTTAGTAATTAAAAAATAATATTGAATAAAGCATGTGCATTAAACTAGTACAGAGAGAGGGCGAGTGACTTTTGATGTTTGTTTTTTAATGGTCATTGTTAGTTCTTCTTTGGCTGGGCAGTCATTCCTTTCATAGGAAAAAACCCAGAATGGTTTCTGATTTTATAATTGGAGATGAAAGATGAAAGCAACAAATGATAGCTGAGAACTGGGAGCATGTTTTATTACTCATGACATATACATTCTGAATTTTCAAGATGTGGAATGTACAAATTTTGTATCTTTGCAAAGATGGCACGTTTCATCATATGTAAATTGTTTGCTATTGATCTTAAGGACTTAAAATGGAAACTGACTGTGGTGAAAACCAATTACGTTTTCACACTACGTAATCATAAACTCACATTTTCCCTAACGTTATTGAATCAAGGCGAATGATGCTATCTGGAACGCGTACGGGCGCCAACCGACCTGACCGCGCTGTTGAAACGATGAAAATGGATTAAGGAACTCGGTAATGGTCGCATCTTGAGATTTTGCAATCATATGAGGCGTCACTTAGAGGACATATATTTGTCTAGTGCAAATACGGCTCTGGATTTAAGGAAATGTAACAGATATCTGACAGTCTTGGAAATGGTCCGAACACATAAGTGGAGTGCAGACCAGCTGTTCACCGATAGTACTCCTTTTACAGTTTGTAATTAAGCCCTATTTGACTCAACGGTACAGCCATTACGTTAAATTTAAAAAAAAAGGAATGTGGGCATCTAAACCGGATGTACTGACATATTAACCTTAGAAATGTAGTGAATTCGCGTAATTATACCTTTTGGAACGTTCCTTTTGACATCGCTTCTGATAGGGTAATTATCTAACATTAGGGAGCATTACTATTTTGAAATGCTACCTGTCTCGAATTAGGCGAATTTGCATTAGGGACTAGCCACTGAAGAGGCAGACATTCAGACGTATCGTCTCATCAGTATAGTCAATTTGTGAGTCTTGCACTTAAAGGCAATCTACTATTTGTGCGTACATGAAAAATAATGTCAGGTAGATATATAACTCTGTATTAAAATATGTATGAGCGAATAACAAGATAGTGAACCTCGTTCAAGGGGGCACGATTTGTACAACGTAAAGTTTTATCTAAATTTTATCACAAAATTGTTTATGCATAGTAGCACTAACACATACGCTGCTTTAGGGTGATTGAAGTTAATCTTGGCGAGAACAGAGAATAGGAGAGCAGCCGGTTATGATATCAACAACAATATAATTTCAACATGGACCTATATACTTTCGTACAAACACATGAAAGTACGCGCCTTTGCTGAGAACGATGTGCTTATCAACGTATATGAGGTACGATACATATGTCAATTGTGTACCCTAGCTTGCTGTCCATAGCCGACGGTTAGACACGCACCTTGTAACCTTAAATGTACCTTGTTCACCATAACCGTCAAAAAAGGCTCGATCTTTGCAAATTCTCCTTCTTTGTTTTATTTCAATTGTATGTAAAAATGCTGAAGAGAGTTATACCAAAACTTTGTTATACATCGATATCGATAGAGGTTTCACTTCTGAAATAATACCAACCTGAAATTGAATAATTCTGCCAATGTCATACATCCACACTGCGCGTTCGGTTCTAAATTCAGTTGAGCGCGGTTAAATCAACAGGTAACCTAGCTGTACACTGAAAACGCAGTATGTTATTCCCTAAATATATAATCTAATACACAGGAAAGCTTGATTGTTTTTTTCGCTTTAATCCAACTAGTAAGAAAATGAAGGGCTGTGCCACTGGTAAACAGGCGCATGCACATAAAAAAACGAACCAATTTACCTATGATTGTCACGAGTTTAGTTGAAACCATGAGTAATTTTTATGCATATACTCGGACGAACTGATCAAGGGCTATCAATATGAGTATTCGCTACTACATCATTTTCTGACAGTGCAATTTGCAACTCCTTTCTGGAGTAGTCTTTGTGGTACGCTGTAATTCAATATTAAGGGGATTGAAGAAGCTATATCACATGTGCTTGGCATAACGCCCAATTTATATGATAATTTCGTAGTTCGTATATAATACTAATTGCACGATTAATACATTCTTTCTCTAACTGACGGCAAAAGACGATAAATGTTGGGAATGTCCAAAACGTATTACGTGGGATTTGCTATTTCAATACTGCAAATATTAGCTTGGAAGGCTGCTGACAGATTGTGTATTCCATCCAAACACCAGTTAGACTAAATGTCAACACATCGCTGGATTTACCATCGCTTGACGCATCAATCCTGTATTATTGTTTTATTGGCCCCATGCAAATTGTCATTAAACGAGAGATGGATAACCGGTATGATACTTGCCCATAAACACACAGGGTAAAAAGGTCGCCAGCTATTACGACATACCGGCGGCAACAACACGTTATTTTCTCGATGGAGTTAATTAAAACCAGGAACGACTCATAACATGCAATTTTCTAGCACTTGTTGTGAGGCATACAATTGGAGCCAGTGTCCCATCAGAAAGACCAAATCATATATTCAATTTTGAATATCTGAATTTTAAATTCATCGTCATCTGCACATTCATCATTGTTTTATTTTAAACGAGTGCAGTGATACTTTCACGTATTCGGATTGAAGTTTGATCTACGATGACGGATTCGGGATCCGACAAGGAAGAAAATGAACTACACGCGAACAAGTCAGTATAATATATAATGTACAAGATGGGGAATATGATTAGATATAAGTAGTCACGAATTACCAAGAGACAGTACGTATTTAGGGCCCTTAACTGCCTGGACCCGCGTGTCTTGCTCAGATTCGCATTTATCTTTATGGGCAACGCCAAGCCTGGTTTTTCACATGAAGGAAGTTGACACGAGGTGTTTGACTGTTATAAGGGAAGTGCCACCCTCGCCCCAACTTACTCACACTGAGAAATCAGGATCGTTTACAAAACTTATTATCGCGTGACTCCTACTTCTTCAACTCTTAGTAATAATAATCTACAAATATTTTGTTTGTTTGTTGTTTAACGTTGTGGTCAGCATTAATCCAGCTATATCCTGACGGCTGTCTTTGTTTAATCGAATCTTGGCCAGACAAATTCAGTTTTGTTATATTATCAGCAACATTTCACGCCAAGAGAACATACCACGCCTGGCCGTCCTATCCAATTTACTCGCCTTTTACGATTTGCCGTTGTCCCTGTGCATGTATCCTAACCCTGGTAGTGGTACGTACAATGTACTAGAACGAGAGGGTATGCTACGGAATCTGCACGTTGGATAAGTCAGCACCTTTCAAAGCATGTAAGTGTAAAATAATCTCTCAGACAGTCAGTAAGTGATGCAAACTCCTGCGCTAAATGGCTATATTTGACACTAACTGAGAAAATTGTCAGTATTAGCCAGCAGCACGCGAGGTGGTTCAGCACTAAACAAACACGACAGGAGGGGTACTCCGGGGACATTCACATCAATACCTTATCATGTAAACCATAATACTCGAACATGATACAGGAACTCAAATAAGAAATGCTAGAAGGAATCATTTAGATTTCAGTAATGACATATCAATGTATGATCTGCGGTCTGAATGCGTCATGATTACTGTTCAAACCAAGCGTGATGTGATGAAACCAACACATTGAGTAATTATCTGTCCATACATACAACGCATGATTTTATTTTACGTTAACATATACTTTCTAGAACATGCATTTTGCGCCTTCTACAAAGTTGGCACAGCCGTCTCTGAGACGCCGCAATTCCCCTTGTTTACGACGAAATTTATTATTTATCACTATTTGGCATTTTATACTCTGTGGCTTATGTATCGGTAGATTTTTAAGACTGACATTGAATTTAATTGTAATCTGTTTCAAGAGTGAAAACAAATATTCAACAAAACGCATCTCCCAACTGAATGGTTTCATAACAGAAACTGATATTAATATGGAAAAATGATTTCAGTGTTTCTTTTCGTCGCCCCAGTCAGTCGATAATGAATCGAAAGACAATATATACAATCATAACATAAACCCTCAAAACATAATTAAAGTTATCTGCATGTATACTTTACAGTGTAACAAAAAATGATAAATAAACATTTGTGGTACAATTATTTTTATATATATAGTTAAGATCAACAACGTCTGTAAAGTATGATAATTCCTAATCATTGTGTTATTTGAGCCATTTGGAACGCAATTGGCAAAGCCTGAAACATGAAGGGCAATGTGTACTACTTTCTGTAATGTATGTGACCATACACATCTATGATGCCGTCTCTCGCTTATAAAACGTAACCACAAACACTGAAAAGAGACGTACATGCAGCTATAGATCAGATAGAAGGACTGGTTATATTATTTCAGGACTCTTGGTCTTGACAAATCATAACTGTTATAGCAAAGGGAATCGCTGAAACAGTTTATGAAACTGGTCAACGCGTTCAATTCAAGTTGTTTGGGAAATACGAATATGTGCGTAATGTAATAAAGTAGCTTTTGATTGTTTCAAACCAGATACAAACACACATGAAACAGTACGTTAAAAATGATAGAATTATAGTTTAATGGACTGTTTATAATTTGACAGACATTTGACTCAAGATGTCTCACGCAAACACACAATCAAATGAAGTAGAAGCACTTTCTGACTTCCGAAACATATTAAACGAAATGTTCGATGTCTCCAAAATTCGTCTATATCAGCTCCTACCTCTTGGGACGGTAATGAAGTGTTTTTATAGATTCTAGCACTGACTGGGAGAAACGTAGGCATTAAACGGGAACATGACTATTGTTGACTCTGTGTGGAATCTAAGATTTATTCAACTAAGACACTATGGTGCGACAGTCATTTTAAAACCTATTTTAGGTATCACTGAAGTGGTTTTAGCTTGAAACCTTTACCTCTAAATGCTGCAGCTTCCAGACACGTCGTTTTCCTACTCTTTTAGCAGGAGCTAGACGGAACGAAGTGCGGGTAAAAGAGTATCGATGTGGCCACCAGAAAAGCTTGACTAATAACGTGTGGAAAATATGTACGTGTTATCCACGTCCTGAGGTTGCTGTTTAATGCCGTCCTCAAGAATATTCCAGCTATAAGACGCCGGTCTGGGCAGAAAATCCAGTCATTGACATCATAAACATTGATCCAGATTGTGGCAGATGATATGCAATCAACCGAGTCACCGAGCCTGAACACCTGGTCTATTTAGTCACCTCACCCCACAAACATGTAGGTTGCTAGGGGACCTTTATTCTCCCACGGGTTCCTGTGGGTTCTTCGTCCTGAGGGGATGTTAACAGAGTTGACGTATTTTGAAAACATCCGATAACACTGGGATCATTGGTTTTATAAAGAAAGGACTGTTGAAAATGTTTAACCAGGAGTCAATGTTTACACTTGTGAATACACTGTTTCCATGACATTGATTAATGATTAAGCAATGTTTTACAGTGCAGCTGTGTATTTCAGTGAAACATCATTATCTCGAAATCTGGGTCACCGTCGAATATTTGCCGAGATAACCGTATTGACGATCGATATAAAACTAAGGTGTCGATGAGGATACTGACGGGACTATACAGTTACATCGTCTTACATGTATTGAACATATCGTAGTTTCTACCAAGATGTCAAAGATCGTTATACATGGCTTGCACGGGATACAGCACTCAATGCCTTAGAAAAGCTTCCAAAAGATTTTATGGTATACACGTGGAGGACATTTCCATCATGATTCCGTGTTGGTTCATGTGAACATTTGACTTGCCTTTGCACGTGTTTGTGACGTGTGCCACCAGTGGGACAGGATAACCTGGTTTCATCATTATTTAATAGTGATTCATAAACACATGCTAATGATATGCTCGGAATCGTACAATGGACTCAACTTCCAGTTGAGATTTCTTATGATTGTGGAAAGGTGTGTATCTATTTCCTAAGAGGACGCCAAATTGACATTGAATGTTGTTCACTATCACAATAAGATAGTGGCACGCACCAATGCTAATAGGACGTTTCCACGTGCTACTTTCCTATTATTAAACATAGATATAATACATTGTTCCCATCACTTGCCACTCCGTCAGATTAAATATGCAGTAGCACCAACCGCATGTTTGACATGTCTTTCCTAATCTATATCTTTGCAGATTAAACTTTGGGAGAGACAAAGTATCACTCCTTGAAAAGTTGATTCAGTAAAGTTGATTCAGTTCCAAACATCTAAGCCAGAGACTAATTATAACCATATTCGATTATCTGCCGAAACAGATTCCATGGCGGCGTACAGGGCAAAATATTGATGAAAGTTGATACTAATTGAAAATCATTCATGACATCAGGTGTTCAGGAAAAGGGTAAGCAGGTTATGCTCTACCAGTAGCACCCGCCACTCGCACAATTTACTCACAGGGAATTCACTAAATATGACACGTCGCGTGCCAACATGATGCGCGATACTATCCCATTACTAGCCCTTACCCTTAGAGTTTGTGGGTAATTGGTGCCACCGGTAGACCTGGACATGCTTACCCTTTCGCAAACAACTTGTGTCATCATATTATTTCTCCGGAATCTGATTCGTCAGATTTTCGTTTTAAATTTGATTTTCTTCAAAATATGTTACATAGATCCATCTAACAGTTATCTATTGCACTAATTACACAATGCCATTGTTTCGGATTTACATTGGTTCTTCTTACAATATCTAATTATATAAAAGCGACAAAAACCTTTCTATAATCATGAGTCCGTTGTACGATTTCGACTATATAAGCAGGTGTTTATGAATCTCCGTCAAATAAGTGATAATACCAGATGTTCGTGAATAGGTATCCTGCCTACCATTGTCACAGGTATTCGCGTAAAATCGACAGATCTGTATCCAATTTCAATAATGAAGTACGGAAAACAAAGACTGAACTGTGCATGTCTCTTCACTATAATTCAATGTATAAATATGGGGTCCAGTATATGTCTACTGCATGGCTGGTACATGTCCTTGACTTATCGGTTGTAGTAGGTACAAAACGTCCCCCACTTACGGTAAGACACTACACTCGATCCTCAAGAACTTTAAGCGTTACTGAAAACTAAAACAACACAACAGTCTTGCAGTGTGATGGTGTGTATATTGTCACATACATGTATGTAGTGTTTGCACATTTATTTTATTGATTTCATCGACGTCACTTATATAATTAAGTAAATAATGGGACGTGTGAACTTATCCAGTGCTTCTATGGCCACCATAACTGACGCCTATTCTATGCTTTAACCTTGCTATTGTATGGTTGTGGTATTGATGTGTTATATGACAGTATATAGCAGGAAACACAATACGAATACGTGACTCTTTTGATCTGGTGCGTGGTTCAAGTACCAGCTGGGGTAAGTGGGGCAGCTTAGCTAAACGTAGTAGTTACAGCATCGCCAGTTACGCCGAAGGCAGAGTCCGATTCCCCCATGCGAGAGCAATCTGTGAAGCCCCTGCTTTTTGTCCCTCGACGTGATGTGACTTGATAATGCAGCGAATAAATTCAACCCACTCACTCACATCTCCAATTCCAAATAATGCTCAAGTGATGTCAGGAGATATATCTTGTTAATATTTATACGAATTGAACGTCAGTTGACTTAAGTTGTTTTCGAGTGAGTCAGTAAATTAGTAGATAAACATACGCACTAAAATGAATTTGGAACCGAACCCGCAGCATACGTTTCAAATGTTAAATATATCGCGGTTAAATCTACAGGTAACCTAGCTCAACATTGAAAACAGAGTATAGAAAATATATAATTTGAGTGAAGCGGCATGGGTAGAGTCCAGTGTTTTGAATAAGATATCGATGTCGGTCTGAATTTAAGGAATCACCAATAACCACCGTTAAACAAAATACAGCACTCTATATGCTCAAGCAGTTTGTTTTCACCATAATACATCATTCGAACTTATGACAGGCACTTAAAGCGTGTAGCACGGCAACTTCATGAGCTAACATGAGATGGGCACCCCTAAAGAAAACTAAACAAACCTTGCAAAGGTTTCGTTCTTCATTGATTGTGAAGCAAAATATATGACGGCACAGTCGTATATAGAAAAGCGCCATATAGCAAGATCTTTGTTGAAATACATTCTTCTTGTAGATGTCTGTCGTGTTTTCTGCACGATACTTAGTATTTAGTACCCTATAATTGTATACATAATTATTAGCACTGATAGGTGAATGTTCATTTTTTCACATATATGCTCGCTGCCTCATGGCATTCATTCACCTGATAAAGGAGTAGGTATATACTCCAAAACGTTGTGTTCCTCATGTTGACGATCAAGAAGTTGACATCCATATAAGCTCTTCCTTATAATTATTTAGAGACTATAAGAAGTGTATTACACTAACAATATTACCTTCCGCGGTGATGCGGCCGTCAAAATAATCAGAGCGGGTTTATTGTGATTTGATACCTTTGATTGACCATTCAAAATCGAGTATTTTCCAAATTCACGGTAGCATGTTGTTTACCGGTGCAGTAATAATTATTCAAGCCCATTGATGGCGACCTGTAAATACTCGAGTCTGGATCAGACATAACACGGGGCAATGCTACCAACGGAAAAGTTACGTTATTGTATTTGGCAGTTTCGGTAACATGTAGGACTCTCATAATAATGTTCGCATTAAGCATGCATATTTCTTGTTTCCTTCGGCACAATGAGAGGTAGGAGAAGCCTAAATGTCATCGCCGCATAACGTGGATTTACGACGGCAGTGAGATTGGATTCACTTTATGGACGATAACTCGCAGGGACTGATCGAAGTGGCTCGTAAGCATGGTGTATTTGCAGATGGAGTGGCCAGTTTAGAGAGAGTAGGACTAATGAATAACTTTATATCCACCCGTACAACCTTGCTAAGCTTGTTTCTAGTCCAACATGAAGTTATAATAGTGTCTGCATAATGAGCAGTACATAATTCTTTAACATCTACACATGTACTGTCAAACAAACGTAAGCATACCTCAGTTAGCATTAGCGATTAGTTTAAAAGCGCTGTTAATGTTAACCTGAAACTTGCATGCTCTTTCTTCCAAGATTTGGAAGAGCGTCAAACTTCTCTTGACAAGAGTTGATTTCTTATGATTATGGAAATGGTCTTTGTTGCTTTTATTTGTGTCACTTTTACTCATATCGTGGAGAAGGTATTGTTTTTTTTTAATGGAGTCATCACATGTTTGGAATAATATGAAAATGTCAAACATCTCAATTGCACGAAAGTCTATAAGAGGACTGCAAATGCCTTTAAGATTTAGTGCAATTCAAATCGACAAAAACATTTCCATAATCATAAGAAATCTCTTCTAAAAGGAGAGTCAATTGTACGTTCTTACTATATCATTAGCATGTGACAATAGAGATGCGATCACTTTGGGAACGAGACCAAGGCATTCCACTGCATGCCGGACCTGACACATGTTGATACTCAAAGATATAAATGAAGTATACAATGTAATAAAGCCAGAACGTGACATATTATCGCATTGGATATTGAATAAGTATGTGTGTTGAACATCATAAGCTGAAAGTCCTACTCAGATTTGGCTACTCCGTATTGATCTCTGACAGGGTCTGTCAATACCTGTTTAAGTGTCTGGCCTTAATTGCTATGTGTGCCGTTAATAGGCATATGCGACCTGACCAATAATAATATTCAGGACTATATATTTATCCTTTCATCATGATTAATGTTTCACTAAATACAAGTTAATCCTGAAATACCGAACTCTTTGAGACCAGCAGGTCCCAAAATAGAACAGGAGTAAGTGAGTTCGGTTTTACGCCACGTTTAGCGATATCCCAGCAACATCACAGCGGCTAGCACAAGATCTAGAAATGGGTGTCAAACAATCTTCCCATCTGGCAATTGAATCCGGGCCTTTGGCGTGACCAGCGGCCACCATTTAACTACCACATCGCCCCTAAGATAAAACATACATGAACAGTAATGGAACCTAGGAACAGTGTTTATTATTTAATAATATTCGCGAAATATCCGGCGTTGAATGTACATTTCCAATGTTTTTTCACCGTTGACCAAACTTACTTTTGTCCCAAATGAGAGTAACAGACGTTTTATCATTATAGTAATACGGGGCGGTGGGGGAGCCTAGTGGTTAAACCGTTCGCTGGTCACGCCAAAGACTGGTTCGATTCCCCGCATGGGTTCAATGTGTGAAGCTTATTTCTGGCGTCCGCCCTCTTGCTGGAATAATGCTAAAAGCGGCGAAAAATCATACTCATTCACTCAGTAACTCATGGTTCCTACGGCGACCTGCGTCATGTCCTGGTGGCACATGTCCTTGTGACTTATCGGTTGTAGTAGGTACAAAACGTCCCCCACTTACGGTAAGACACTACACAGCGATCCTCAAGAACCCTAAGCGTTACTGAAAACTAAAACAACACAACAGTCTTGCAGTGTGATGGTGTGTATGTTGTCACATACATGTATGTAGTGTTTGCCCATTTATTTTATTGATTTCATCGACGTCACTTAAGTCAATAATGGTACGTGTGAACTTATTCTAAAATTAACATTGCTATCATTGCTATTCTATGCTTTAATCTTGCCTTTGTATGGTTGTTGTATTGATGTGTTACATGACAGTACATGTATATAGTATGAAACACAACACGAATACGTGACTCTTATGATCTGGTGCGTGGTTCAAGTACCAGCTGGGGTAAGTGGGGCAGCTTAGCTAAACGTAGTAGTTACAGCATCGCCAGTTACGCCGAAAGCAGAGTCCGATTCCCCCATGCGAGAGCAATCTGTGAAGCCCCTGCTTTTTGTCCCTCGACGTGATGTGACTTGATAATGCAGCGAATAAATTGAACCCACTCACTCACATCTCCAATTCCAAATGATGCTCAAGTGATGTCAGGAGATATATCTTGTTAATATTGATACGTATTGAACGAATTCAAGTTGTCAGTTGACTTAAGTTGTTTTCGAGTGAGTCAGTAAATTAGTAGATAAACATACACGCTAAATTGAATTTAGAACCGAACCCGCAGCAAAGGTTTCAAATGTTAAATTTATCGCGGTTAAATCTACAGGTAACCTTGATCTACATTGAAAACATGGTATAGAAAATACATTGAGTAAAGCGGCAGGCGTTGAGTCGAGTGTTTTGAATGAGTTGTCGGTCAGAATTTAAGGAATCACCAATAACCACCGTTAAACAAAAAACAGCACTCTATATACTCAAGCAGTTTGTTTTCACCATAATACATCATTCGAACTTATGACAGGCACTTAAGTCATGTAGCACGGCAACTTCATAAGCTAACATGAGATGGGGTCCCCTGAAGAAAAACTTAACAAACCTTGCAAAGGTTTCGTTCTTCATTGATTGTGAAGCAAAATATATGACGGCACAGTCGTATATAGAAAAGTGCCAAATAGCAAGCTCTTTGTTGAAATACATTCTCCTTGTAGATGTCTATCGTGTTTTCTGCACGATATGAAGTAACCGCAACTTAGTTTTTAGTAGCATATAATTGTAAACATAATTATTTAAAGACTATAAAAAGAGTATTACACTAACAATATTACCTTCCGCGGTGATGCGGCCGTCAAATTAATCAGAGCGGGTTTATTGTGATTTGATACCTTTGATTGACCATTCAAAATCGAGTATTTTCCAAATTCACAGTAGCATGTTGTTTACCGGTGCAGTAATAATTATTCAAGCCAATTGATGGCGACCTGTAAATACTCGAGTCTGGATCAGACATAACACGGGGCAATGCTACCAACGGAAAAGTTACGTTATTGTATTTGGCAGTTTCGGTAACATCTAGGACTCTCATAATAATGTTCGCATTAAGCATGCATATTTCTTCATTCCTTCGACACTATGAAAGGTAGGAGAAGCCTGATGTCATCGCCACATAACATGGATTTACGACCGCAGTGATATTGGATTCATTTTATGGACGATAACGCGAAGGGACTGATCGAAGTGGCTCGTAAGCATAGTGTATTTGCAGACGGAGTGGCCAGTTTGGAGAGAGTAGGACTAATGAATAACTTAATATCCATACGTACAACCTTGCTTAGCTTGTTTCTAGTCCAACATGAAGTTATAATAGTGTCTGCATAATGAGCAGTAGATAATTCTTTATCATCTACACATGTACTGTAAAACAAACGTAAGCATACCCCAATTAGTATTAGCGATTAGTTTAAAAAGCGCTGTTATTGTTAAACTGAAACTTGCGTGCTCTTTTTACCAAGATTTGGAAGAGCGTCAAACCTCTCTTGACAAGAGTTGATTTCTTATGATTATTGAAATGGTCTTTGTTGCTTTTATTTGTGTCACTTTTATTTATATCGTGGAGAAGGTATTGGTTTTTTTTAATGGAGTCATCACATATTTGGATTAATATGAAAATGTCAAACATCTCAATTGCACGAAAGTCCATAAGAGGACTGCTAATGCCTTTTAGATTTAGTGCAATTCAAATCGACAAAAACATTTCCATTATCATAAGAAATATCTACTAAAAGGAGAATCAATTGTACGTTCTTACTATATCATTAGCATGTGACAATAGAGATGCGATCACTTTGTGAACGAGACCAAGGCATTCCACTGCATGCCGAACCTGACACATGTTGATACTCAAAGATATAAATGAAGTATACAATGTAATAAAGCCAGAACGTGACATATTATCGCATTGGATATTGAATAAGTATGTGTGTTGAACATCATAAGCTGAAAGTCCTACTCAGATTTGGCTACTCCGTATTGATCTCTGACAGGGTCTGTCAATACCTGCTGAAGTGTCTGGCCTTAATTGCTATGTGTGCCGTTAATAGGCATATGCGACCTGACCAATAATAATATTCAGGACTATATATTTATCCTTTAATCATGCTCAATGTTTCATTAAATACAGGTTAATCCGGATATACCGGACTCTTTGAGACCAGCAAGTCCCAAAATAGAGCAGGAGTGAGTGAGTTCGGTTTTACGCCACGTTTAGCGATATCACAGCAACATCACAGCCGCTAGCACAAGAGATGAGTTTCAAACAATCTTCCCACCTGGCAATTGCATCCGGGCCTTAGGCGTGACCAGCGACCACCATTTAACTACCACATCGCCCCTAAGATAAAACATACATGAACAGTAATGGAACCTAAGAACAGTTTTTTTATTACATAATATTCGCTATAGCTGCCATGCCTGAAATCCACTCAAAATCTGCATCACACGCAACCTATTTCACAAACAAATCTTTGTGAAATGGGGACAGTTAATTTATCATGACATAACTATTCATATTTCAGTTTGAGAAATCGAATCCTTAGTCACAGTGTGAATTGTAATCGAAACATTTTTACCGATACTAGTGCAGATTTAATGATATTGAAAAACCAACGTTTCAATGAGCAATTCCAACTTTGACCGTGGTGATGCATGATTCACATGAAGGGGGCGTTCGTTTGAGTCAGAGTAATTGTGCTTGAGGAAGGGTTTAGTTTAATAGAATCGAGTTCAGAAAGGATTTTGTTAAACGAAATTATATCTTTTGAACAAGAACATTTATTTCCTGTGAAGGTGGAATGTGTAAAAAAATGAATTAAATTTCATTTCTTTAAGCGCACGGATGAAAAGAAAGAAATGGCGATTAAAAAAGGAATACCAATTCAATTACATAGTGAAAAATAGCCCTACAAGATTACTTTGTGCGACCTATTGCCATTTTCATTTCATTACCCAGTCAGTGGTTTCTATTACTATAATCACTTACCGTTATAAAGATTAATCATCAGATTGACAGGCACACAGAACACGGTGACAAGAATATCGGCTACTGCCAAATTCACCAAGAAATAGTTCGTGACAGAATGCATGCTCCTTTTCTTAATAACAACGGAAGTCACCATTGTATTCCCAATCACCGATGTCAAGAAAACCACCGCATAGGCAAAAGAGTATATGATTATCATGTACAGTGGTTGTTTCAGCACAGGAAACAGAATATCAGAAGAATTGCTGGAACTTTTCTCCATAGTTTCCGAGAAGTTTTCCTGGATCATCGCTGAATGTTTATAATAACGAAGCACTCATTTGAATTCCTTTGCCAGAAAACGATTAAGCTGACTCCACTGGTTCACTGTACCGTTATGATCGAAGGGCAACCCCATTTGTCAACCATCATGGAGACACACATTTCGACTCAAATAATCAACTGTCCATTGGTAATGCTTTGACGGATCACCAAATTAGGACATGATCTATACTTTCTTTCAAAGCAAGACAAAAGGTAATGACATCCCCTTGTGGGCATGTCCAGAAGACTCTCTCCCTCCTTCATCTAATACCAGTGTTTTAAGAATAACACTTCTGGAAGCGAATAAGAGTCTGCAAGCCAGAGCGTTCTAGTTGGTAAGAAAGGAAACGGAGGGTTTGCCGCTCCAGCTAGACTCCACCTCCATGCTATGACCATTCATCATCAGCTGGTGCGTTTTGATTGATTTGGATTTTGCATTATAGTCCACTGACAGAACTATTAGAGTCTCGCACCTAGCGCTTGTGTGGAAGTAATTAGAACACCCAGTGACACGATATTATACTTTAATGCTTCTTCGATCACAACTAACTTCTTTATAAGGCTATCCCCGTGACTACTTGAAACAGGCCTCAGTTGAGGATTTGATTTAGTACCGTGGACTTAAATCGTCGTTTCGGCGTCTTAGCTGAACTGTTTGCCCAGGTTATTATTGATACGGCTAAGCAAGCTTTTACGGTGTAGACAGTCGAATTACTGTTGACATAAGGATGTCAACTGTCTGTATTCAGAGTTTTTAGTTTTGTTTTATGATGTTTATTGTAACTTTACAAAAGGAAAAAGAAGGGATTTGTGCAGTCTATTGCTCTGGGCGCTTTTAATGATTACAATGCCAAATACAAAAAAAAACATTCACCGTCTTTTGGATAAAAAGTATACTTAATAGTAAAGTTAAGAAACAGGTTGACCACGTATGGATAAAATGTTAATCTACATGGCTTTTCGAAAACCATTAAATCGTTCTAATTTACATGTAATTTCTAACGTGTGGAAGTATATTTATTCATGACGTGTTACCGTACTTTGAGTTACCACACGATGTGAAAATGACAGTCACAGGATGTAAACAATATGCGATCTGTCGTAAAATGATGTTAAATCATTCTCATTTGATAAATAATGCGACACCTTCGACGGCTGTACTGCTTTATATCGGCAGTACATTGACGTATACGATATTTAAATATTCTGGGGGCACGGGTGGCCCAGTTGTCTAAGGCGCCGCGATTCGCTGTGCAAAGTTGCGTCCCTTGGGCACGCCAGAAACCTATGATTGTGGGTTCGAATCCCTGCTCGCCCCGATTATGTTTCTAGGTTTGTCAGCACCATACCCGTGCTCGTGGGTTTCACCGAAGTGGTAAACGTCTGAGACCTGCATCACTTCGGGCTTTCCTCCCACATTAAGCTGACACGCCGCGATATAACTGGAATACTGTTAAAAAGCGGCATTAAACCCAACTCACTCACTCACTTTAAACATGCTCGATACAGGACAGTTTGTGTTGCACAGTGAACACAAAGGCAGCATTATACAATGTGCATGAATACATTTATTGAAAAGACATTCTCTGGTTCTTACCTGCCAGAAACATTCATATATCGAAACGAAAGCTGGGAATAAACAGAATACACACAGACAAATTGTAATTATATTACAATGTTAAGGTGAACGGATGATTACATGTACTTTAAGATATTTGTATAATATTTAAGGCATTGCTTGTCACTATTACACCATTTATCTAGTTATACCTACATTGTGTATTATGATCACAAGAAAGTTTCTTTTTCTGTACCAGAATATGCCCGTTATTGACAGGTTGATTATGGTTGAATGCCGTTTTAGTAAATATTCCAGCAACAACAGGGCACGTATCACAAGAAATCGGCTTCACAGATTGTATTCTGTGTGAGGAGTGAACTCCTGTGTGAGGAGTACCAACAGGCTCCCTTTCGTTAGTCCGGAATAAAGATAGCTGTTTCACATCCATGGATATAGTCATTTTTCTTTACACTATGTTATGTAGCAGCAGATTATTTAAGTATATACCTGATGATTGTGAGGCGGTAGCATAGTGGTTAAAGCGTTTGCTCGTCACGTCGAAGATCAGGATTCGATTCCCGAAATGGGTACAATGTGTGAAGCCCATTTCTGGTGTCCCCTTCCGTGATATTGCTGGAAGATTGCTCGGTAAAAGATTGCGGCGTAAAACCATACTTACTCACTCGCTATGATGATAGTAAGTGGCAGCAGATTGAGGCGCTCGTATAATCCCGGGATTTAATAGTGATCTATGACAACCAGAGTACCGGAGTTGTCCGCCTTTGTAAATTAAGTTGTCTCTCTAAATTGTTTTTGTTACTGGGACAGACTACCCAGTAGTTCGAGCGTTCGAGACGCTTGGCAAAGTACCATTTTCTAGAAGGTTGTCTGTACCTATAAAAGCCAGACAAGGGCGATTCGAGGTCTTAGACAACCAGACTTTGGACTTATCTACTTGCCCAGTGTGGGTTGAATACCAAATTTAAAACGCCGAGGTACTACATGTACGTGCCTCACTCAAGACAATCGATTGTGACACATTATGGACATTCGTGACTTATATTATAATGAAACCTGCTATTTATTGCTGTGTTTTTTATGATCGGAAACCTGATCCTGTATGTTTAAATATAATTTGTTAATTATCATCTGATATTGTGTGGTTATTTAACAATTTCACAATTCAGTTCTGGACGTACCGATTTCGAAATTAAGTTGGATATCAACACGTAACAATTTTCAGTATCACACATGCTGTGATGATATTATAATCTACTAACAAAGCTGTTACCGAGAATTAGCTTATATGAAGATACACTGTATTGTGCTTCATCTTACAAGCACTTTAAATATTCACTGACATTAATAAGTGACTGTAATTTTATTAACTGGTTGTGAGGGGTTGACGAAACCCCTTTTGGTGGTTTCTTGCACACGTGGTGACATTTAATTTAAACACAGTGATATATCCTTTCAAAGCTTTAAAGCAATCTGTTTGTTAAGAATTCGGCACAACCAATGACAATACAGTAAACAGTGTTTTTGAATTTGTAGCTGTCTAGTTCATACATGTGTGTACATACATTACTGCTAACATGGCATGTGTACATATTTCAGATTACATGGAAAACTGGAATACACAATGTTAAGTTACAATACTTGGTAAGACTGATAGTTCCAGTTTTATCATGTTATCACCAGTCAGCATCTAATGATAATGGTTAAGTAGATAATGAATGCAGATGCTTCTTCTGTGTGAATGGTTTTTTTTTTATAGAGAACGGATTTCTTGTGTAACATGACCGTAGTATTAAGTCGTTAGCAACCAAAATTATTGATCCGAGGATACATGCTGATGGTAACGTTTCTTTTGAGCGACACTGAGAAGGCATTAGTTGTGTGAAATGGCCGGATTTATAACGGTTGAGTACTTGAAGAAGGTTATTTTATATACAGACGGTTAAGTGAACTGACTTCAGTGCTGAATTTTTGTAGTCCAGCTGTATCTTTGAGGGGGACATACATACATGTGGTGATAATGAAAACCCCAGATCGATTTAGAAGCAATTAAAGACAAAACGGACAATTCCATGTGACCTTCATGTGGAATACATGTACATGTAACCCATTTACAAAGAACAAAATGAATACTACTTCAAGAGAGTAAATCTGGAATAACTTAAATGCATTTTTGTACTTTTTTACAATAGAAAAGATGGATTATAATTAACATATGGTGGTGACCTCATTTCCAAACTTCATGTTGAAGATAAGCTTATATATGAAATACACAATATATTTATCATGTGAAATACAATGTTGTCTAATATACACAGCAACTCGTAGTTCAAGAAACATATAATCTACAACACTTACAATGTATACATATATAATATGATCAGTAGGAAACATCGTTGTTAGATGTCAAATATTGATATTACAAGTAATTGCTTGCAGAGAATTACTGTTAGGATTTCACTTTTACCATACATAATACATATCTGATATCTTATTACTTGATTGCACATGAAGAAATTATTTATTTAAGAAAGATATCAAATTGAAGAAAAAATATAACTTTGGATCAATGTCATCGACATTTGAACCTATGTCAAACTTGTTGCCTTGGGAACGCAAAAAGAATACAGTAAATCTTCGCTTATTAACAAAAGGAGCACTTCAGCACTTGGCTGTGTTGGCAAAGTTTCACAACGTTGATAAACCGAGTATGAGTTATGCTCCCGAAATTTTCCATTTATGTAGCTTCATGTGAACTAAAGCGTTCCCTTCGAAACGAAAAACACCCACACACGAAGAGCAAAAGGCACCAGTTCGTGGCATGCCTCAGGTTTAGACATAGGTTCATGAAGAAATATTGAGTTATACTCCAGAAACGAAACGTGACGGAAGAATCGAAGGACTGAGCGCATTTGTATATCCCACGTAAAACCTAGTTTGGGCGGGAGATAATTAACAGGTTGAAAGTGACTGACTCACAAATTACTGTAAATCCCACAGAGACGAGACCAATTGTTGACAAGATGCCGTGTGTGAAGGGTCCAGATCTTAACTTTCTTCACAAATGTACATGCATGTCCACTCACACCAGCATAAGTACATGAATGGAAATAGTGCTTCTGCTAAAGAGCGTCTGTTCCATTTAGGCAATATGATAATATCCGAAGTTCAGTTTTTCATTTAATTCTTGAATTTAATTGTGATAGCAGCAAATGGGACATATAGCTGTTTCATTCATGTACTTTTCAAGTTAAACATATTCTTACGATTTACTATTGATTCTGAAAGATCAATAATCCCAGACATTTCGGTACTGAACTCCTACATCAGATATATCAGTCGGAAAATAGACAGGATATATATTGATTGTAGAAATCGATGAATTTCCCCTATCGCTAATGGTAGCAACTTCTTAACGTCTACTTACACTAATGAGAGTGGCATTTTGGACGGCTCTCGGATGTTCAAATCTCATTAATGAAGCATGTTACAAAATTCCGAGAGCTGAAATTCCCTACTAGAATTATTATAAAATGACACATGTGAGTGACACGTTAAATATTGTGTATATGCTATTACAAAATATAAACATTGAAACCTGAACTTAATTCAAAAGTATAATGTATAAAAATACCCAAAATAGCTCAATGTGTATTTGTTCACTCACACCATAATGTATTTACGCCTCCCGCTATTATCACTATGACGTCATAGGCTTTATGACGTCAAAAACATAACGTTGGCTGTAGCCTACGACTACGTTTTATCTCTCCCTCTATTTTCACTTTTACGCCATACTTTACGCATTATGACGCCACAAATACTACTGTTGTACGTCGCCAGTGACAAAAATGTACGTTAAGGTTTCATTACACCCGAAGAGGTGTTGAACGGCGAAAGATCTTGTGTGCATAAAGAAGGTTTGACAAGCACGAATATCTGGACTGTTTTTTATTTGTATTTTGAATGCTTAAACACCTGAAGAAATCACTCGTATATATATATACAAAAATGAGGTAAATGTTCACTCGGTGTACATGTAATATATAATAAATATATACTATGTCTGAAACTGACATAAAGAAGATGATGGACTAACGTGGACCCTATTATTTTATTATATCTATCTATCTATCTATCTATCTATCTATCTATCTATCTATCTATCTATCTATCTATCTATCTATCTATCTATCTATCTATACAGTAAAGTACGGTTATAACGAACTCAAAGGGACTACGAATTTTAGTTCGTTATAACCGTAGTTCGTTATAAGCATATATACAGCATAATACAGCTAATTATCGGGACCAAAAAAGTAGTTCGTTATATCCGTCAGTTCGTTATAAGCGTGTTCGTTATAACCGTAGTTTACTGTACATACATAAATATATAGTTACATAAACTAGTACGTATATAAGTGTTAAACTTGGGTGTATACTTTTGTAACAAGTGCGACTTGACTTATTAAATGGATGTTGTCTGCAGAAACTGTACATGTAAATGAGGGTTAGAATTTGTCTTGAGCAACCCATGCTTGTCAACCCCGTGAACATCCGGGTTGGAATCGGTCTATAGCGGCAGATGCCTGTCTCCCCCGTGAAAATCCGGGTTGGAATTGGTCTACATGCTTGTCGACCCCCGTTAAAAATCCGGGGTGTAATTGGTCTACACCGACACATGCTTGTCATCCCCCGTGAACATCCGGGTTGGAATTGGTCTACACTGACACATGCTTGTCACCCCGTGGACATCCGGGTTGGAATTGGTCTACAGCGACACATGCTTGTCACCCCGTGGACATCCGGGTTGGAATTGGTCTACACTGACACATGCTTGTCACCCTGTGGACATCCGGGTTGGAATTAGTCTACATCGACATATTCTTGTCACCCCGTGGACATCCGGGTTGGAATTGGTCTACACTGACACATGCTTGTCACCCCCGTGAACATCCGGGTTGGAATTGGTCTACAGCGACACATGCTTGTCATCCCCCGTGAACTTCCGGATTGGAACTGGTCAACAGCGACACATGCTTTTCACCCCGTGATGATCCGGGTTGGAATTGGTCTACATGCTTGTCGACCCCCGTTAAAAATCCGGGGTGTAATTGGTCTACACCGACACATGCTTGTCATCCCCCGTGAACATCCGGGTTGGAATTGGTCTACACTGACACATGCTTGTCACCCCGTGGACATCCGGGTTGGAATTGGTCTACAGCGACACATGCTTGTCACCCCCGTGGACATCCGGGTTGGAATTGGTCTACAATGACACATGCTTGTCACCCCGTGGACATCCGGGTTGGAATTGGTCTACAATGACACATGCTTGTCACCCCCGTGGACATCCGGGTTGGAATTGGTCTACACCGACACATGCTTGTCATCCCCCGTGAACATCCGGGTTGGAATTGGTCTACAGCGACACATGCTTGTCACCCCCGTGAACTTCCGGATTGGAACTGGTCAACAGCGACACATGCTTTTCACCCCGTGAAAATCCGGGTTGGAATTGGTCTACAGCGACACATGCTTGTCAACCCGTGAAAATCCGGGTTGGAATTGGTCTACATGCATGTCACCCCCGTGAAAATCCGGGTTGGAATTGGTCTACACCGACACGTGCTTATCATCCCCCGTGAAAATCCGGGTTGGAATTGGTCTACACTGACACATGCTAGTCACCCCCGTGAACATCCGGGTCGGAATTGGTCTTCACCGACACATGCTTGTCATCCCCCGTGAAAATCCGGGTTGAAACTGGTCTACAGCGACACATGCTTGTCACACCGTGAAAATCCGGGTTGGAATTGGTCTACAGCGACACATGCTTGTCACCCCGTTTAAATCCGGGTTGGGATTGGTCCACAGCGACACATGCTTGTCATCCCCCGTGAACATTCGGGGTGGAATTGGTCTAAACCGACGCATGCTTGTCGTGAGGAGCGACTTACGGCATATGATTAATGATCCGTGTCACTTTCTGGCTACACGGCAATAATGTCTTCCTGAGGTGAAAATACCACCTTCATTCAGTTATCAAGTTTACCTGGATTATTTTAGTTCAAGTATTATCCTCTAATTTACAAGAATAAAATAAGATGATTTCAAGTTGATTAAAAATGTGTCTCGATGGGCTTTGTTGCGTGATCTATCGCCTTATTTGTATTGACTAATCTCGGAACCAGACAGGAAGACTTTGTTTGGCAGGATAAGTACAAACCGCATGCAACCGTTTACAAAAGATTTGTTACACGTTAAAACTAAGAATACAGATGCAGTTTGTTCGTCCGCTTTCCCGCATTTTGATTCTAGTGTATGATGTAAGCAAGATGTGATTCAAGGAATGCATGTATTAAATACATACGTATTCTGTGTTAACCATCTAAAATGTACATGGAATGAAGGATAAAATCATTTCCTTCAATACTTAATTGTTCCTAGATTTATTACATTTAATTACACTTGCAAATGAAACAAGAAAAAACCTTCCCGCATAAAAAGACTAACCATACATGGGTATACCAGTAAGAAGGTAAATATGATAATAATCTTACCAATAGTTTGGTTGAAATAATTTAGTATTATTCAGATTCGAAAGAAGAAGATAAGAGCTGAAAATGAATCAATGAAATATAGTTCAGGTCACCGGCAATACATTTACACTGATACGCATTGACAATTCCGGGATAGAATTATGTCTTCAGCAACCCATACTTATCGTAAAAGCCGACTATGTTTGTCGTAAGAGACGACTAACGGGATCGGATGGTCAGGCTCGCTGACTTGGTTGATGCATGTCATCGTATCCTAATTGCTCGGATCGATGCTCATGATGTCAAGCACTGGATTGTCTGGTCCAGACACGATTATTTACAGACCGCCGTTATACAGCTGGAATATTGCTGAGTACGGCGTTCAACTACAAACAAACAAATCCATTTTCGAAAATGTGAAAATAGTGAATGATCATCAGACAATAACATTTCACGAATGACAGCCACAAATAAAATTAGAACCCTCCCATGAAACAGTCAGAAGCTTGAACGAGCTTCAGAGGCCGGTGCACATGGACATTGACAAGAGTCACACAAACGTCTCACATTCCCTGCGGGAATGTTCCTCCCGAACGAGGTCGCATAACGTTATTTGGCGGTGGTTAGCGCTGGCGTACACGACGTCCATGCAAATACATCCCACTTGGTTTCATTTGGGTAAACGTCCGGTGATATTGCTGACCAGTTCATCAGATTGATCCCTGCTTATTGTGAAAAGTCTCAAGTCATCCTTGCGGTGTGACGTCGAGCGTTATCGTGCTGAAACAGTTGTTGCAGACGTCAGCGCATAAGTGGTTTGAGCACAGGTCTAAAAAAATCGCAGACGTACCGTTTGGCTGTCAAAGCTCCACGAACAAGGATGAGATCACGCCGGAAGTTGGCGTTGATTGCTACCCAAACCATGCTGCCGCCACCAAATCGATTCCTCTCTATCACACATGCATATTGTGCATAACTTTCACGGGTTCTCATGTATACTCAAGCCCTTCCATCTTCGAATGACACAAACATACAGACGGACAGACAGATGTATTTAGCGTAAAGCCTTTGGCCCACAATACAATCGTTTGTGTGATGATACATTTACAGCAGGTTGTTGTTGTTGTTGTTGACAGAATTGGAGTCTTGATTCCGGTGACTCCATGGTATGACCGTTTTTGTGTGAATAGGCATTCCATTGTTGGCAGCTGTAACTATAGCAAGGCGGAAGCGGTCCATCATGTGCACACGGTGGACTTAACAGTTATGTCGAACTGTTGGTATGCACACACACATGCAATGGTCTTCACCATGTATGCGACGTGTTTCAGACACGCAATTGTGTTATTTGTGTAGTACCATGAAGAAGAACGACATTTGAACCCGGATCGTTGGTAAACATAATGTTTTTACCTCACAGAATATCATTGTCATCTACATTTCTCAATTATATATCCTGCCCTATATTTTATTCGAATTTGCGTTTTCTTCTACAAAACGCTTTTGACATTTACTGAAATGGCAAATATGCAAAGAGATTTGTCGATATATTTTAAAGTTTGTTTGTTATACGTTATACTCTATAAACAATGTCATTGCTGTAAACAAACAACACCAAGTTAAAACATCATCCCTTCTTTAATGAGTGCAAGTTTTCAGGAAAATGTAAAGGCTGATTGTCTAACGTATGATTAATTCTGTGGGATAAAAATATGACGTTGGTGTATAACCTACCAGTTTCAAGGTAACTATTCTGAGTAAATAGTTTGAGGTCAAAAGAAGTAAATGTACATGTAGAACTAACGTTATGGGGCAAGATGTTGCATGTACAACGGTAAGCGAATGGTACACATACGAAGTGTGTTTCTTTTAAATTACGAAACGAGCTTCCGTCTACATCGTGTTGAAATCGATATTACCGATCGCAATTTGTGTTAATTGCCGGGAAAGCTATCATTATATCTTCTGAAGCTGTATTCGTGATTAAGATACAACCACTTAAAGTTAAAGGGCTGCTAGAAGTGTTGAACATCAGAGACGTTGATGCTTTCTACACTGTGAGTTATCAATTTGTAGCATGAAGAAAAAATCCAAATGATCATAAAATTTAATTAGAAGATGTGCTCTTCAGTATCTGTCGGATGCATTTCAAAGACAAGCATAATCGTGGAAAATTGCCAATGATTTAATGGCGTTCTTTTGCGTTTGTGGTATTTTAATATGGCAACGTCATAGTCGTAAATAGCTCGTGTCAAAGTGTTCCGGGAAAACACTTTTAAAATCTATAAAGATGCATCCAGAAAGGAAAAACTCTCAAAACATTCAGGCATAATCCCTAACTACATTAAGGAGATTCTCTGTTTAAAGAACAAGTTTTATAGAGCCCCCAAAGACGTGCACACACGAAACGTGTGTCATGTGGCTCCTAAAAGCTTGATTTAAAAAAACCAATGATTGTACATAGTTGCAGCAATTTATGTCGTGTCCTGTTCACGTTTTCTCAGAAACCCCATGAAGCTGAAAGTTCACATTATTCTACCAACCAATGATGACACCACTATTTGTTCAAGAGGTTCGAATCAAATTTCAATGTGGACGTCACGGCAACAATATTAAAGTTTGAAATCTTCGCAGAAAGAGCATGGTCAATTGTACGTGAAAAGGCGTGCATAGTAGACACAAAGGGCTGAAGCTCCTGGACTATTTCTCGACATAAAGGGAAAGTTGACCATTGGGAAAGTCCCTCTTGTCATACAGTCTCGTGGATAGTCTTTTTGTCACATCTTTAAGCATCGATATAAATATGAAACAGATGAGGCGGTTTCACTGGTGACATATATTTCAAGTTCAGGCGGGTCAATCTATTTCTCTATTTGACCATTAGTGGACGATATCAGATATCATTGATACACCTGATGCTTCAATATCAACTTCCTGGCCAAAATCCCGTGTTTTGATTTTGTCATTCCAAACAGAAATTCCGACTCGTCTGCAAAATGAAACAGATAAGAAATGATGGGAGGAGAGTTCAAAGTTAAAACAAGTATAATTGTTTTATTCTAAAATTAAAAACTGCATCTTTCAATACATATTCACGAAGACATCTCTTCGACTTTAAGGTCGTGATTCACAATTTGCACGTGCGTGTTAATACAAGGCGCTTGACTGGGTCTTCAGCAACCCATGCTTGTAGTGAAAGGCGACTATGTTTGTCGTAAGAGGCGACTAACGGGATCGGATGGTCAGGCTCGCTGACTTGGTTGATGCATGTCATCGATCTCAAGTGCGTGGATCGATGCTCATGATATCAATCACTGGATTGTCTGGTCCAGACTCGATTATTTACAGACCGCCGTCATACAGTTGAAATATTAGAGTGGAGTGCGGCAACAAACAAAAACAAAACAAATTATAGTAAAAACACTTTAGCTTAACCGTAAATAACGCTTACGCAGTGCCACGGCTTGCTGAAATAATCGTCTACGCGGCGTGAGTATGCTGCAAACAGGTAGGGAGCAAAACGAAATTACTAGACATTTTAATGTTCATCGAAACACAATATCATCTCTCCGGAGACGTTATCTCCCAACTCATGGCGTCTGCTTCCGGGACGACATCATTCATGATCATAGTCTACCCTTTGTGCAAATGCAAGAACACAACGTCATGTTACAGCAGGATAACATTGCTTTGCTGCCATGCCTGGGATGAGATGGAGGGACGTCCACGACAGGGCAAGAACCAGTTGGGTCAGGCGGTTTTCAATCTTCTGGTGCCTTCAATGCGCCGCCGCTGACTCGCGTGTATTAACGCAAATGCTAGTCATACCCGATATTGACTTTGTTTTTTGAGTTGTTACACCACCCCTCTTTGAGGGCGTGTCGCTCTGCTTTCTGTTACGAGATATGATATGATAAAACATTGATCAGGCCAATGACCAAATGTTATGTTGTTGTTTTCAGTTACTTTTTTCCGTTAGCATATCTTATCTATGAGGACGTTGCACATGGTATTTTCTCAGTATTTGCTTCAGACGACATTTGCTTTCATGTTTGACAAATTGAGGTAACTTATTAATGTTCACCACTTTCAGATAAATGCCCCAAGAATGAAGGATTGGCGTTTTCCTGTAAGTTTATCGTATGGGATAGGGGTGTACAAAGTTGAAAAAATCAAATGTTTTGACAGAATTGAACTTGGTTATTTTCTGAGATTGCAAAAGTCCATGCAAATCCTTTGGTGTAATTACCGTTAAGCAACTCCAAACAAGGAGCACCATAGATTAGTAACAGGAAGTTCTATATGTCGTAACAGAGTGCGTCGATGAATATCATGATGCATGGTCTTTCATGACAACCGGAACGGCCAATCGGGAGTATGTAGTCCGTCTGGAAGCAGATTAGGGGATTTGTACAATGTCACTATGCTTACACAATGTGTATTGCAGTATGTTTATTCAACAGTGTTATCTTCAACGGATGTAATACAGTAGTACATTATTTCTACTTCTTTTTCAAGCCGAGCAGTTCGTGTGCACACGCAGCTATGTACCAAAAGGAACCCCGGAAGATATATTCACATGCAATCATGACGAATTATGATATTCTATAAGTGTGTGATTAAGTTACTGTATATCACGAAGGCCTCATATTTACAGAAATAGTTTTATGTCAGTTGTGCTGTGATGGATGGGAACTGTCATGCAAGGAGCATGGTGCAATCATGTAAAACACGCAAATGCAGTTTCGTGTCATGCAAAATGCTGACAGTCGGTAATTATATAAGCTTTGTATTAACAATTCATTTAATTTAGACATTCAGAGTCCTCCATATTCATGTTCCTCTATTATAGATTTGTAGTCATGCTGTCAATTGCAAGAACCGTGTCAGATACATGTTTCAACCTGCATGTTTCTGAACCAACATTAACTGATTCGGAAATTGATCTCAATGAAATATCACACGCACATGTACGGCGCAATTCGGATGCTGATAGACAAGCAGGTTCAGGACGCACCCAATAGTAGTATTTGACAATCACGTATTAATAATGGTCACAAGTCGCTGAGTTTTTGTGTCACTGTGTAGATGTACATGCAGCTACCGAAACGTTGGCTGTGGGTTCGATTCCAAGCCTTACTTCTGTTACTTTGTTTCACGTGTGTTTCACAGGAATATAAAATATCTGCGATATGTCTTTTTTAACCTGGGAGTCCCTCAGTCAACATATCTCTGTGATATGCCTGAGAAATGGTAATTTTAAAAGTAATCACTCATGCTGAAAGATCAAGACGGCGACTGTACTTAATCCTGCGACAAAATACTCATTTAAAGTTATGGCCTTAGCGGATGGAAATTATAAATATACATCAGTCTCACACAACGATTGTTGTTGCTGTTACCCTGCCATGTTCGTTCCACGGCTACGTCTTAGGCCGCCGGTTACGGTATGTAGCGCAGACAACTAGGTATGTACACGATTTCATGGTTTGCAGTTGCTACAGTCTTCTAGCGTTTGGGGTGGAAGCAAAGTTGCAACTTCTACAACATCTCAACTCACAATAACCAACGACACCGATCTTCGGCTGCGTTTACATGTTAGCCCGGCCCCACAATGCACTTGTGGGGTGTTTCGAGATTAAATTGAAGCATATTAAAATACTAACTTAAATTGAAATTCTGCTTATTGCTGACTGGGATTGTGAATAACCACACACTAGACGCATAATGAAATATGAGTTATTTAAATAATAAATCGACCCGGGAAGATGGAATATGTCTTCAGCACCCATGCTTGCCGTAAAAGACGACTGTGCTTGTCGTAAGAGGCGAGAAACGGGATCGGGTGGTCAGGCTCGCTGACTTGGTTGATGCATGTTATCATATCCAAATTGCGTGGATCGATGCGCGTGATATCAGTCCCTGGATTGTCTGGTCCAGACTCGATTTTATTTACAGCCCGCCGTCATATAGCTGGAATATTAGAGTGGAATGTTTCGTCGAACAACAAACAAAAAACAAACAAATCATAAATCAACCCATTTTAAGGGTGTTGATCTATGTTTAAAGCGTAAATGTCTCTTAACGTAGGGTGCAGGCAATTAGGTGGAAGAGCCCGTCAGTAAGCCCTATTCAATATTTTCAACTGAAGTCACAGGTCATTAAAGATTTGATTTTAAACCAAACTCCAATAAAACACAAGGGCAGTCTTAACTTCGGCATCAAGTTTGCTCTACCTCCATGTGAAGTGTGAATAATATATAAATTCAAAGCTTTAACCAAAATAGTTCACGGCAAAATTATACTTTATTGAACGACACATGGGGGTCGAGTAAACCTTCCTTCTTAACTAATGAACAAAGTACCCTCACAATGCAGCCTCTTGGCACGTTGATATAGGAGTAGGTATGGATATGCAAAACGTAGATGAACGTCATTATCACACGTCAAGTGGCAAAAGTGATATCACTAAGGTTTTTGTATACTGTTGCATGTTCAGTTCAATTTTATAGAAGATTGTAACTGAAAGGCACCGCGGACACCTTCATATTTGTCAGGTCGTGGGCATGACGTTACGTAGGATGTGTTTTACCTTTCCACCCCCCCCCACCCCCCCCCCCCCCCACCCCCCACCCGCAATACACACACAGGATTTATATGTTTTTTCTTATTCGATACCTTAGTTCCTGTTGTTGTATGACATTGCCTTTTAATAAGAAAAGACATGTTCAAGGACAGTTGGAACACCAAATGCAAACTTACAGATGAAGTGATGAGTAGAAAGAGTCACTTAAGATGACATGCGTTGCATATGTTTCAAAACACATACGTTCACTGTATAATATTAAAAGACACTTGAAGGGTGCTTCTCGATACCAGCTTTACCGAAAGACATCTTTGCGAAAACGTGTTTCATTGTGGGGATGTAGAAGACTTGAATAGGTTCTGATTTTGCGCTAACACTTTGTCAAGCCTGGAATCGATTGTAGCACAACTTACGAAGTATGTGTACCGTTGGCCACCTAGAACGGCTATCAGAGGGGTCGTTGAAGCAGAGAATTGCACTTCACGTTGATAATGCCTATGCTGTGAGGCAGGCTGCTTCGTGGATGGATGTAAGCCTCTTACAGCTGGCGATATAGCCGGAAGCCGGTATATACCATTTTTGCAATTTGCAAAAATGGTATGAATTGTTCAATATTAACAGTCAGATTCATGCGCTGATGCTAATATGAGGGGATAAGTATTGCTCTAACGGCATCACAGATGCTTAAGACAGCTATTTAAAAAAAGGTTTTCAGGCAATACATCAGTTTCGCTTTGTATTTTTCTGAATTGATCACTCGTGATCACAATGCGTGAAGCCCATTTCGGGTATCCCAAGACGCTGTGGTTTCTGAGAATAAACTGATTCTGATTCTGATTCTGGTACTGCTTAAGTATTGATAAATGCTCACTCAATTAAGTATGTGAATCAATATCTTTAATCTCTTATACGTTTATGTGCCTTTCATGATCAACATTTAATATTCAAATTCTGTGTCTGCATCCAGCAAATCCTCCTGAATGTAATTCTTAGTTGAGACGCTAAGATCGCTTTATGGAATGGGCCCAGGACAAATACCCGTGACTGGTGCCAGAGACAACTGAGGCTCACAGTGCGTGTGTGATGGTATACGGTCTGTGCATGGAGCACAGATATAACACTTAGTGGAGGACATTATATGGAGGATGACTCCTGATCGGATCTAGCGCTTCGACACTGCCATACTGAAAAAAAATTACATTTGATGTGAATGCATATTTATACATATGCATTGAACGGGTACTACTTGTCGTGAAATCTCAACACTTCTTAGGCCATTTGAACGAAAGCATTGAAGTTCACATGTTGTCAGACTATTTCACTTCAATCCCCTTCACAATTCCTATCAGCAATTTTGCGGTTCCACAAATATGAACACATTACATTGGAAAGGTAGTTCGGTATTTGCGATGACTGGACACGTAATTGTAAAGCAGAACAGAGTATGCTATTCGTGGTATTTCATGGCTTACTTCCAGACACCCTGTGATTGAACTTTCTATGTATATCTGATGCTTCACTAACATGAATCTTTATGTAAGTTTAATAACGTACAGTGAAAATAACAGAACTGCTAAAATATATTATGGCTCCAGTTTTCCTCAGAAATATCAGAGTTTAACAAAGATCTATTGATAAATAAGAACAGATGTAGTTCTTGCATTTTCTGAATTTGAGTTTTAAAAAGCAATTTAACCGCAAAGTAGACAGTATACTCTAAACCATTGTTCTATCAACTGATATTATTTGACTTATTTGATGCGTGTATAATATTACAATCCCAATTGCATGTTTCTTTGGATAACTCATTTAAGCGGTTACTCAGTTTATGATATAAAATAAAACTAAATCGAAAAAGTATCGTATTCACTAATATTATCTGAAAGGTCACCAGTTGTCAGCCAGTGCTAAATATTTAAACGAGAAATCCCATCGTACTTACTCTGAATGACAAACAGAGCCTACACTTTGGATAAAGGAAGGAGCAAATTACACACGGGTCGCCATCCTCGTCTGACATTAGCCCCTGCAGCTACCTTTGTGAAACCCTTTACATTGGGGAGACCAGACAACAAGAGTACTTTGCCTATCGCTATACAGTTGAAGTGTGATGAAGAGAATTGCTAATAGAAGTTCGAAAATAGAAGATAAATGAGGATAGAACCGATATTGGATGATTGGGACCAACGAAAGCTTGTCTGTTGTTTAATCAAAGGTAAAAAATGTTGCGCATGTACAGTATTTACCCCGACTACAAATATGGGATCTTTGATCTTAAGTGCAACACTGAGCTAGCCTGTTTCTTTAAACAAATACAAGTGTTGGGGCGTATACACCTATAAGGAGGGACCACAGAATGTATTGCGCACTGGAAATTAAACAGCTTTGTTTTTGTCATCACATACCGCAATCAATTTCTCACCTTTAACCAATTTGTTTTCATTTTCGCTCTACCCACCAATTTGAAATGTTTTCTTCATTATTTTTAATCTGACCAGGGTTGGATATATTGAAATTTCAGTCAACCATTAACAGTAAACATTTTCGTTGAAGTAAATGCAAAATTCAGACTCAACTGTTCCTTTAAATATCAAAATAATTTTGCCATCCCACAAGCTTTCCAAATTCAGTTTTGACCGGTAATATCTACATGTTCATTGCAGAATTGTTTGAGATAAGGTGTTACGCAAACTGCTAATTGCATCATACTTGTCTATTATGTGAGGAAAACATCGCATCTATTAGTCTAATGAAATATATATTACTGAAATTTTATAATTATTCCACTCTTGACACACCGCACGTGTGTCACCAATTCGATTAGTGAATATATCATACGATGATTAGTTACGTAAACAATGAAACGAAACTTTTAAATGAAGTCATCACCATATCATACTTCAGGATATGTTTTTAATAGGATCTGCAGATTATGTAATGCAATATGTACAATGAACATTTTAGTTGCAAAACTCTGCGTGTCACTCTAGATGTATGACATAAAATATGCATGGATGAAATATATAACTAATTATACTGCTCTTCATAAAATCAAACATTCCCGAAGAAAAATAATATCACGAAGTTCTAATATTTTAAACGGATCATCACGAGTTATAAGAAAATGTAATCAGAAATAATTGCAAATATGATATTGGCCATATTATAAGGCCAGATGCGTTAAGTGAGATTAGAATACTTTTTCAATGAATAATATGTTTTGACAACATAACTACGTGATAATATGAAAAGTATATACCATTAATGTAACTGTATTTATGATTCATTCAAAGATTATACACTACTTATAATTAATTCATCCTAATATGAGGGGGTACCGGTGGCCCAGTCGCCTGAGGCGCCGCGATTCGCTGTGCAGAGTTGGGTCCCTTGGGCACGCCAGAAACCTATGGCTGTGGGTTCGAATCCCGGTTCGCCCCGATTATGTTTCTAGGTTTGTCAGCACCATACCCGTGCTCGTGGGTTTCACCGAAGTGGTAAACGTCTGAGACCTGCATCACTTCGGGCTTTCCTCCCACATTAAGCTGACACGCCGTGATATAACTGGAATAATGTTAAAAGCGGCGTTAAACCCAACTCACTCACTCATCCTGATATCAAGCTGTACTAGGGCATAAATGTAAGCGTACATTGTACATGTGGACATCAGAACACATGAGAGAATATTAAATTGGCAAGCTGCTCTAATGATATAACGTGGCGTGTATTGATAATGTGAGCAACGATCCACTGCTTTGGGGTCCGAGGGCACGCAATCAACCAAGTCACCCAATCCATTTGGTCGACACTCACAACAAGGATAGGTTGCTGGGGACCTCTTCTAACCCAAACACCCAATTGGAGAAACAAGAATGAAACATAATAGTTCTTTTGGATTATTTTGTGGTAATGTAGAACTGAAAAAGACCCCGTAGAATCTGTGCACTTATTGCAAAACTATTTATATCAAAAGCTAGAAATGTCCTTTTTGACTAACTCTCATTTGAAAACACACGTGTTCTGTATCGTGAAAAAAACCCCGTTTTTAATAAAGGTTGGCGTCGGAGCCAGAACTGGACGTTTAGCTGATATCCACATATCTGTCACAGAAGAGTACAGCTTGCAGTTTTGACTGAGGATGAGCTGGGTCATATCTTCACGGCACAGCATTCTTGCTTGACAGCTACCTTTCTGACACCTACTTCACTAAGGAACCCAGACACCGTCAGTGCTTTCACGAAATAGCTCAACTTTGATATACTTGGAACGTGTGCAAGAAGTGCAACAATAGAGGCGAGAGAAAGTAATACAAAGCATTAGTATTATGGTCATTGACAAAACATTTAAGTTTACCAACAAACATGTGATGAGAGAAAGGTGCATGAATATACTCTTTGTAGATTTATGTGTGATGATCAGAAACAAACGTAAGAACATTTTAACTTTGAAAGTTGCTTTCATCGAGGAATCAGGCGGCTTCTAAGAGACATGTAGATACCAGTCGAGGTAGAAATGAAAGGAAAGAGCAAGCGTATTTATTTCAAAGTTTTAATTTGCGATCATGCCTCAGACTGAGTGCTCACTGTCGACCAATCAGGACTCAATGTATCGTCTGAGAAGAGACGCTTATAAATATCAACATGAATTGAATCAATATGTCACATGAACAGTTAAATGCAGACGTTTTATCAATGAAATGCCAAGATGTATTCAGTTTCCAGCCTGTAACGAGACATAAATTGCACTTAATATTGATAGAAAAAACCGGCTAATTTCGCAATCTTTGTTGGCTGGCATTTTGAAATATGTACATGTACTTCTCGGTCGTTGTCGATAGGTATTGAACATTATAGGTTACAACGGGCAGATTTATGTTCTGTAGCAACAATATTCAAAGTATTTCTGAAAAACAAGAAAACAAGACTCAACTCGACAGAGTGCGTTTTTGGAGAAAACAGTGAGCTTGACATTTTGCGTCTTTCTGTATTGGCTGTGGCGTCATTTCCCGACGTAATAACAACGAGGTGCGATGTAGAACTAAACCTTTCAAGGCTAGCTTCATTTTCGTTCCAACTTCAAATAAGCTGACGTTAATATGCTACACTTGCTGTACAAAAGTAAATTTAGCGCAGTTTAATCTACATGTAACCTACATTGTAGTTCTGCACTGACAACACAGTATGTTTATCTCCTAATTGACGTCAAGATTTTTGACATATCCTGGATATGACAAAAACATCTTTAAGGACTTCGTAATACGAAAATGAAGACAGACAATTCATGACCAGTGTCAATAACTATTCATCTATAAAAATGTATTATGTTTTGTCATTTGAACACTCATGAGCTCGAGATAAGTAACATTTCAAATGGATTACTAAAAGACCTATCATCAATTGACTCCTTCAATACCGCACGTTCCAACTGCTATTACCTTTATGTAAATGATTGACAATAGTTTCATCTATATAGTTATGCTAGACTAAGTGTTGATTAGATAAATTAACACTAAATTTTCTAACATAAACAACCACCCGTCATATTGAAAATAAACTTAAATTTGAGTAAGGTCAGGACCATCTTCGCACAACTGTAATCAGTCAAGCCATTCAAGAGAAGCCTAAAGAAAGTTTGAACGATCCAATTTAAATGTTGACCCCAACTTTAGACCCGTGTATATCCGGGGTAGAATAGGACTTCAGCAACCCATGCTTGCCATAAAAGGCGACTATGCTTGTCGTAAAAGGCGACTAAAGGCGGTCTGGCTCGCTGACTTGGTTGATGCATGTCATCGATCCAAATTGCGTGGATCGTTGCCCATGATATCAATCACTGGATTGTCTGGTCCAGACTCGATTATTTACAGACAGCCGTCATATAGCTTGGATATTGCTGAGTGCGGCGTTAAACAACAAACCAACCAACCAACCGTTCCAACTTTAGGGCAAACAGTCGTAAGATAATGAAACATCAAACTTCGGAGAGATCCGTTTGTCGTTTTTGGCAATTTGTTGAAACTTTGTGATTAAATCCCGAGGAAAGCTTGGTTGATGCATGTCATCGATCCGAATTGCGTGGATCGATGCTCATGACATCGATCACTGGTATGTCTAGTCCAGACTCGATTATTTATATATAGACCGCCGTCATATAGCTGGAATATTGCTGAGTGCGGCGTTAAACAACAAACCAACCAACCAACCAGAGGAAAGATTTAGCATTTGTTGTTCATCACAGTCACTCCGGATTGTACATACATGTACATGGATACATGCATGTCGTTCAGAATCATGTTATCATTGCGGTACACATTTGACATATACTGTCCATGTCTTAGCATGGGAAAACAACTTAGAAACGTGAATATATGTCTGAACATATACACTCTCAAGTAAAAGAAACGCACAGGTGGATTTTTTTGTAAATTTATTGTATCTAATAAAGTGGATATATTTAAGTTAATATCAAAAATACAAATATGACATTTTGGAGCTCGATAGTAACATGTTGTCGTACAAAGGCCTTGAAAACTTTTCATTGTTGTGTCACATAAAGGCACGATGTTGCGCTGAACTCAGTATCTTGTGTGACCTCCCCGGGCAGCAATCACGGCTCAGCATCTCCTCGACACTGATTGGATAAGTGTACGAATTCTGTCCTGCGGAATTCTACGCCATTCTGCTTAACGCGTTGGCCAGTTGTGGGAGTGTCTGCGGCGTGTTCTGACGTTGACGTACACGTCGATCGTGTTCATCCTTGAGGTGTTCGATTAGGTTTAGGTCTGGAGATCTCGACGGCCAGGGCAAGCCGTTGATGTTGGCATTATGAAGGTAGGCTACCGTGACACGAGCTGTGTGCGGTGGAGCGTTGTCCTGTTCAAACAGCTCCTTCTGGCGGTCAATGATTGGAAGAAGAGGAGGTTGAAGAATTTGATTTATGTAGCGATTTGCTGTCAAATGTCCCTTAACCAAAACCAAGTCAGATCTCGTGGTGTAGGATATGCCCCCCCCCCCCCCCCCCCCCCACACACACACACACAGAGTATGACACTACCGCCACCGAAATTGAAGAATTCACGTACGTATTTCGACGACGATAAACAGGAAGAAGAAATCGTGCTTCATCGCTAAATCACACTCGTCTCCAGTTTGTCAAATTACAAAGCTGTAAGGTATGGCACCAACGCAAGCGTCGTTGTCCCAAAACAGGGTCGATAACTGGTCTTCTCGGTCGGATTCCTGCCTCGCTAAGATGGTTCCTGAAAGTCTGGTCCGATATGTTCTTCAAACCAGGGATGCGTCATGCAGTATCCGTAGCTGTGGCATTGCGATGATGTAGGTGGAACAGTCGAATGAAGCGATCCTGTGCAGGGGTCGGCCGGTTCTCGGGCGGTCTGCAGTGGAATTGAACTGTTTGTATCGGTCACAAAGGCGGCAAATGGTGCTGTCGTGGACGTTGAAGTGGCTTGCAACAGAAGACTGAGATTCCCCTCTTTGGATACGCCCTGTGGCGATGTTCCGATCGGCAGCGGCATTTTCAAACTTGAAAAATGTTGATAAGTGAAAGACAAATTATTGGTTTACGAAGGCCTTAACTTGCACGTGCATTTTGCTTTACTGTTTTCCTCCATGACATTTTTTAACAAGTATGAAAACAATGCCGTTTAATACATTGCAAATCGACATGCGTTTGGACGCACCTTTTGTCGAATATCAGGCCACCAACATTTTCCAATAACATATATCCGATTAATATAACGGATTTTTTGCGTAGTCAGGTTCAATGTATTACACACTACCTGTTCGTTTCTTTTTTTGAAGGGTGTATTCACTGGTACATCATTATGTGACACCCACGGAGAACATGCTAGCTGAAATACTTGTATACTTTTCCAGGGAGCTAGTTTTAAATGCGGTGATTGAGCATGATTAATACTGCTATTTACGTTTCAAGTATATAATTTAAGTCTCAGAGTTTCTGAAAAACTGTAATTTTTTTGTGATAAATATTGTTGAGTATCGAGAACCACTCCTTCTGAGACAAGATGAATGCAGGTCCACATGTATATGTACACGTAACCCGATACGCGTAGGAGTTGATGAACGTTCTCCTGCAACAAAAACTAATTCCTTCCTATGGATTTAATAACTCCACGGATCGTGAAGTATCACCAGAGGCGTTGTGTTAAGAGGTTTTTCATCGATCAACCCCATCAATCAATACTGTCAGATCCCCACTTACTTACTGACACTATGGACTTAATTGACAAATTAAAAAAAAACACATTAAAAAGTTCTGAAGTAATTACCATGAAGTTGAAATATGATATGATTACTTACCTTCTTATCAATACATTATATTTATTTTATATGCTGTCAACACGCAATATTCACTGTTCAATAATTTGTCTGTGGCATGATTTGCAGGCGATTACTATAATAGGGTGCGTAACCCACCCAATTTACCGTTATTTGATTTTACCAATACATGTTCACTTTTATACCTACTTTGTAACTGTTTCATCATTCACGAATAACGGTTTATTAGAGTGAGTGAGGTAGTTTGAGTGCACTCTTGGCGGTATTTCAGTTATATTACTGCGTGTCAGCGTAAGTATGGAGGAAAACTAAAAATTGACGCAGGGCGTAGACATTTACTATTTTGGTTAATCTTACGACCATGGATATTGTGATAGACTAAGGATTCACAATTGAATGCAATTTACACCAAAACTACTAGTAAATGTAATCATTTACTTGTTGAATTAATAATGCACTTGACTGTTTGTGTTTAGGAATGGTCATTGAAGGTAAAGAATTAAGGCACGTTTTTCGTTTTCAGTACTGGGCACTTTTCCTGTGAGAAGTAACTTCCTACGATTAATACAATCTAAAAACGCAAGCTGAAAGCAATCACTATGCTGAGTTACATGTATGTCCCTTAGCTTTGAAGATCCACGCTGGTAAATGGTTCGAATTCTTCACATTAAATATGATCCCTTGCCCAAGTTGTTTGATTAATGGTACAACATTCAAAGCCTCATTCAAGCTTTCAAAAAGTTTGATGGAAGACATGTAGAGGACATTTCGTAATTTGCCGCTTGAGTGACAAAAACGATACAATTCCCCATTTTGACTTGTACTATATGTTACCGTTTTTTTTCAGGTGAACAAATGAATTGCCTTTTCATGTGTTTGTGACAGTTGCCACCAGTGGGGCAAGATACGCTCACCATTTCGCCAACACATGGTATCATCAATATTTACTATCACTATAGGTAATTCATGGACACACGCTCATGATAGAGTCGGAATCGTACAATGGATTCGGCTTCTAGCAGAGATTTCTTTTGAACGTGGAAGCTTTAAGGGTTATATTTTCATGCAAACCCGCTCTCGTAGGTTTCTCCATTGAAAGAAAAACTTCTACATGAACGAGTCGCGTCTCTTTGGACACTCCTACGACATTAAGCTGACGCACAGTGATATGGCTGAATATCGTTAAAGGGGTTTAGAACCAGCTCACTGACATGCACTTGGTACGTGTACACAATTCGCAAGATGGTGATAATTTCAGGCCTGACAGCTTTGATATCCCCTTATCGTTGCTCTTACACCGACTTCTGGTTTATTAGGTTTTGGCTTTATTAATACAGAAACCTATGAAATTGCCTGCAACGACGTCAAACACACGAGATACAGTCACGATGTTGAACCTCTCATGTTACTCTTAACGGGTTTGTGGTACAGCGATGAAAATGATCTTAATCCGAAAACAAACAAACAAACAAACAAACAAGTAAAATCCATTTTTTTTATCAATGTCGTCTATGTTGATAGTAAAACTAAATCTAAAAATACGTGCAGAAACATAATATAGTATATGTAAGTCCTTAAGTGAGTTGAAACCAATGAGCAACGTTGTCAAAAGTTTGACCTACACGAACGAAAACACCATTCACCCTTCAGAAGTATCAAGTAGTGTTTCAATAACGCATACTGAAAACGTCTTGACGGCAGGATTGGATTCACATATGTCACGAGCTTTACGTCCTTTGTTCAATACCCAAGACCTGCCACAATGACAGAGGTGCTATTTCAGTTTTCCACTTAAAGATCGCCTGAATCGATATCAGACAAAGACGCTGGTACAAAGAGCAAACGTATAACCTCTTAACCAAATCTGATTAACGAACTTCTAATACTGTTTTCAATCATAAATGTTACAGTGGTTAACAGGACGTTGCTGAAAGTAATTCATTATGAAATGATAAGCATGGCTGTTGTTGTGTGGACCACTCGCCTCTCCAACTATTGATATTGCGCTTTGTACCAGGGCACTCTCAGCTAGACGTGCCGATGTAAGTCGTTAACTATCGATGTTCATCTCCCAAAGCTGCCAATCTGTGCACGCCAAATTAATTTAATGAAATATCGAAATGCCATCATTTTCTTCATAACTCACTCAGGTCATGTGGTTAGCCAGACAACCAGTTTATAGCTCGTCCGTAATTGGAATTGCTCAGGGTTCGACTCTGTGTATATGTTGCCTTTTTATCCCACGGTAGTGTTTTTCAAACCATTTGAAATTATTTCCTCTTGGAGTAGCGCATTATAGAAAGCACTTTCGCGTAGATTATATTATTTGTTCTTTCTTGTAACAAGGATACCTCCATATAAGTATAATGCCTTCAAATCACCCCCGCGTGGGGCTGTAGTTTGTAGTCTACCTCAATGCATAATTATTGATTGTAATATTAAAAGTCCAAACAAAGTATTATCATTAAGAGGTTTTGAGTGATAGTACATGTATATTGACTTTGACAGTGTTGTTATGTGGCCGTATGTATTTCAACTATATTTTTGATAATGTTTGTTAGATGCAGCACATCAAACACTCATATATTGTCGTTTTTAGCTGTTTCGGCAAGGTTCATAATTGGAGGCATGTTCATGAAAGCTCGTAATCTTTATTAACATCCCTTGGTTGTGGTTGTTTATACTCACTTCCGGGACTGACTTAATTCTTCGAAATGTTCCGTTAGGGTGTAGTTTCTAGAAGGATGGCTAGTATACATGTACCTATATAAGAGAGAGTGGTGGTTCGAGGCCACGATCTGCCTTTCGAACTATTTACTTCCCCTTTGCATACGGGATATCTATTAGTATCTGAAAACAATTTTGTCTTCTTCCAACACTGTTTCCTGGATTAAGGAACGAAGCACGCTCCTCATTCAAGGCATTCGGCTGTGTCGAATTCCGCACTTTTGTAAGTGCACTGCCCAATACAATAGAGCCCGTTTTCTATTGCTGCTGCCACCTGTGTGAGCCATTGTATTGTCTTTCTAAATCTAATTCTGTGTGTTTCAATTAAATAATTTGTTGATTATTCATTGATCTTTTATGGATATAACCTTTTTTCACAATTTAGTTCTGTACATATTGATTTCTGGGTTAACATTCGCGTTTCAAAACGTAACAGTATATTATTACAAGTTTAATGTATCCTTATATGAGACGTTATTAACTGTAGAAAATTATGATTATGTACGTGACCTATTGTGACGAGGCCTATGATTGCGATGATGACGATGCAGTATCATCGATAACCTTAAATGCATTTATGTATTATTGAACAATGTACTAACTGTAAAATATGAATTTTGGAATACTTAAAACAGAAATAATTCACTCTTGTTATAGTAGATCGGAGATCTCACTGTAAATTTCTATTTTGTTTCCTTTATATTATGTTGACGCACCCATCAAATTCGCCGGGAGAGCGGAATTTTCGGACTGATTGGATTTCACACGTGCGTTATACGTAAATGTAATACAAAAGTTCGTTTCCTGATATATTATCGAGAGTCCCCTATTGTGAGTCTTGACCTATTAACATCTTACCAAAAAATAGTTTACGTTACAACACGTGACCTGCGTCACTGCGAGTTTCCCCCTCAAATTAAGCTGACCTAACGCTGTCATCTAACTGATGTTGAACTACTGTACAAACTGGCTTCAAAGTTAATTGCAAAATCTTGAACTACCCATGACCCCCATTAGAGACCAAGCCTTTCCAAAGCGAAGCATGAAACATCCACAGCAGTCAGCTTATGTCATTATTCCCTTTTTCATCAAACCAAAATTTACTGGACAAATAGGGGATGACAAAGAACCAATAGCCCAACACATTACATAAACCTAAAGATCATTCTATACCAATGCTTTTATATTATGAGTTTACACATAATCACGAAAAAACAAGTTCTAGACATATCGGTTCGTAGAATGAAATAAACGACGACAGAGAGGCCATGTGAGAAGGTTCCATTTGCTCTTTATTACCTTCCTGTATTATGTTCCTCTGAAAACAGGATGGCGGTTACTTATTTTATACTGCATTTTGCCTGTCGAAACCTATTGGCTTTAATGATCCACCAAGCATATAGGTTCACAGAGTCCTCTTTCACTCACTGTAGATGATGAAGACGGAAACATCTTGCATCAATATAAAGTCAACGTTATTACTGGAGGATATCATGTGTCCAAGCAACGTGAGTCTGCAGGCCTGTCTTGCCGAAAGGTTGGTGTTGATTATTCATCGTGTTCTAACAACATTTTCGTCTTCAGTTAAACGTGACTTCCAGATAATTTTGTGATCAGAGTGAACGCTGCAGCAAGTAAACCCCGTTTAGAAAAACACACTCCGAAGACATATATGTGGGTTCGGATTAGGGTCCAAGATACTCTCACGATTTAAACTGGCCAGTCAAAATGCTCACAGTTGCCAGGGTTGCCTACCCTTTCCGCGAACACCTGGTGTCATTACTGATTTTCAGTGATCTATTCAAATAGATTTCACCGCTGTTTTGCCTTTGTCACCCAATGAAATCTGATTCTTGAGATAATCTGGACTGATTGTTCTCTGGCGTTGACGTTTATATTGAAAATTAACACGACCACGTGCAACCTCTAACGTGCAGATTGCCCGACAATCATTTCCGTATTTCACAGATAATACACTAACCCAATTAAGAACGTTGGTGTCATTTCGAGAACATATTGGAGGAGCGGTTCAGAAAATTGACCATCCGTAACTGAGTTTGAATGATGATGCCATGTTCCAATTGTATGAAAAATAATTAAGAATTCCATAGAATTACGCGAATGCGGAATAGGTGGTGAAATTGGGTTTAACGTCGCGTCCAAGATTATTGCACTTATATAGCTACGCGCATACACGTATGTGTGTGCGTGCGTGTTCGTGTGTGCGTGTGTGTGTCTGTGTGTGTGGCTGCTTGTGCTGGTCTGGACTGATGCCGATTTATAGTGGTGCTAGATAACTGAGATACCATACCGCAGTTTAACATGAATACCCCTACTCAGACACAGTGTACTGACGCCAAGCCGACCAATCCTTGTTTTAGCCCCTTAATGCTGAGTGACAGACAGGGTAACAACAAGTACCATATTTCCACGCTCTTCCACTGGACAACGGATGCGGTCGAATTCAGAATAGAAAGTAACGGGTTTTCCATATTACGTGAAGGCAATATAGAAAGTATCAGGTTGTGTATAGTACATGAAGGTAATGCAGAAAGAAACTAGCTCTGCATATTGCGTTAAGACAAAAAAAATATATCGGTGAAGAGTTTTGCATATTACATGATGATAATATAGAAAGTAAGGCAAAAAGAGAGTAACAAGTTCACCATATATGAAGTGAAGGCAATATAGAAAGTAACAGTGTGTGCCTAATACGTTCTGCACATAAAATAAAGGTATATAAATGTATAATAATATTAATAATTGTTAATAATGTAAGTTGGTGGTTCTTTACTGCTGGACGGTACAGAAAAGAGTGTCAACCAAGCGAAGTGCCATATCAAATCGGCCCAGACTCAAAGAGAGGCTATCTGAACGACTACAGCATCGGGTTTATGTGCAGTGTATTGGGAAGATCAGCAGCCCTGCAGAGTCCTCAGCTTGCATGAAGTCGGCTGGCCTGAAAAGTGAGACAGGCGGCTTTTTGTTTGCTGCTAAGGACCAGTCACTTCCCACTCCAAACCGTCAATGAATGATTTTGCATCAAAATGTAGATATGAAATGTAGATTATGCAATGATTTTATTGAGACTGTCCAACACATTGTCAGATGATGCCCAGCTTTGGCACAAACACAGTATCTTAAGCGACATGATGGAGTGGCTCGATCATTTTTTGCCGTCTTCGCCATGCTTGTGGTTTTGACACAGAGGTCCATCCATGGTACGGCCCTGAACATGTAAAGGGCGTCATGGAAAATGATAAATACAAAATTCTTTGGAATAGGCCCGTTTAGAGCCTCAGATGTGTCCAGGCCAACAAACCTGATCTTGTCCCTTCTGATAAATCCAATGAAATTATTTATATTGTTGAATTTTCTGTCCCTTTTGACGCTAATGTGATCGACAAGATTGAACAAATACATGGCAAATATGCAGACCTCGCTTTCGAAATGTCACGCTTGCATCATCCAAAGTACCAAGTTGCGTTGCGTGTAGAATGGGCAAGAGCCCTGAGCTGATTGTGTGCCTAACCAGCCTGACTGTGCCAGGATCACACAATCCCTCTTTGCTGGATTTTTTATTTGAATATGTACATAATAACATAGAAAGTAACGGGCTCTGCATATTACGCGAAGGCCATACAGAAGTGACGAGTTCAACATGCAATGTACAGGGCAACGTTTTCTTCCTGATAAATGAATATAATACCGAAAGTAACGAGTTCTCAAAATCACGTGATGGCAAATAGAAAGTAACGACTACTGCACATTACTTAAAGGCTTATAAAAAGTAACGAGGTCTACATTTTGCATTTCACATTTCACCATGCATGCATAGAGATATTAAAACGTTCTTTTTAATTGAAGGCAATCTGGAAAGTATATTGATATTGATTGTGTTAGTGTTAGAACCGCCACAGAAAACGTATTTATGTATTACTACTGTTTGATGAGTGTGTTTGAACATTCATTGGTCGCCAGTTACTTCCGGATTTGTCAACAGCCCATTTGCAATGCGTGTGTGAGTGGACCAGTCTGCCCTTGCAGAGTGTGGACGTTTCCACTTAACTACTCATTCGTGGTCACCAACGCTGACATGATATGGAAGGTATAAGCGGTACAACATGAGCACCTAATCAGTCTAACCGATTCTTTCGTCATCTCCGCATCAATACGCAGTCTAGACGTTACCGATGTAGGAGATGAACGGATCTGGTACCCAAAGACTAATTCGAAATGCAAGCCTTTCTTCAGCCGGAAGTGCATACACATACATACATATATATGAACTATTAGCAAACGTGTTCATTACGCTGGCTATCTGATCATAAAAATGTATAACATTTATAGTGACTGTTATATGAGCCACAATATTTGTTATGTCGGTATTGTATAGAGCGTATAATGTTATGACGTTCTTAAGTGTGTCTGCTAAGCGATTAAAAACAATGTGATGAACAATTTTATTAAAACATACCCAGCCATGAATACATGGATCAAGACGCTCAAGTTATGATAGTGAAGGAATTTAATAACTATCAATACTTAAACACGTTATTTCCCCTGGGGCAACGTATAGACTATCAGGGCCGATTTAAGAGATACTGAAACGAGAAAACCAATGACTGAGTGAACATTTCACCTTTTGCCAGGTGTCAGAAGCTCATAGTTATGAGGCAAATGAGCACTGAGTCGGATAAATCTTGACGAAATTCAATGATACAAACACATCTCTAAAGAAAAAATATATATGTCAACCATGCATGTTCATTAAAGGAGATGGTACAAATGAGAATCCGTACCACAATCTAATCGGTTAACGAACGTTGTTAAATTGATTCAAAAACCGGAAATATAAGATTCATAGTCTAAATTTCACCCATCATATAGTATATTTCTCACATGTTCATCATTTTTCTCTGCATTCCGCATCAGGGGAGCTCACTTGTCAGGGGACAAGCGATGTTTCCAGCGATGTTTACAGATATCAGGACTTTAACACTTCAAAATCTTCAAATACTTAAAGTACTCGATAACATATGTTCAGCAAATCTTAAAACGCAATACGTTTACTCCTAAGTTGATGAACTAACACATGTGAAACAGGCATGGCGTCACTCATAAATGTAATGAAGTTGACAAACAAATAATGATAAAAAACACAACGTAAGAATTTTCTGTTTAACCCATGTACATCAAGCTACCTTTGCCTGTCGTTAGAAGCGGTTTGATGTGTACAATGTCAGCAAATTGATCAATCTTAAATCCATTTCGTCATAATTAGTTTTGAGTTATTCGGCGCAATGAAATATCTTAAATGTCACAGGTAAGGTCAGACACTGTACATGAATAAACGTAACCTCTGCATACTTATAATCGAATCTGTCCAGACAAACCTGTGATTGAAATTATGATCAATGCCCCACCCCTTCGGGGTAGGATGACATGCATCAAACAATATCACCAAGCCTGACCCCCCGATCGTTTTAGTTGCATTTCACTGGGGCTCTAATATTCTAATTTCCGTAAACTGTCAATAATGTCAAAACGTCTGCATGGCAGAAACGTTTTCGATATCACAAAATCATATGCGTACACCAACTCCTCATTGGCACGTAAATCGTGAAACCTGACGTATTTGATATTAAGCAGGATGTCTTCAAAATAGACTTTCATTAATACTACCGAGAGTTCAAAATAGATTTTCAAAGATATCAAGTTCGCTAGTAGCACATCTTATAGTTAATGTAAGTCCCCTTGCCGATGGCAAACTGATTCAATTAACTGCCTAATCCAATAGAGAAAGTGAGTGTGATGTTAAAGACTTCAGGCTTTCAAAATAAGACAAGCTTCCGAGTTATTACATTCGAACGCCTCGCTGTGGCAGTTGTTACGTTCCTAGAATCTCACTTCGGTGGATGCACAAACAACATTTGGAGTCTCCTATCGACTTGCATCAAAATTCTGAAAAGTCAGTAAATCTGCAGTTTGAGTCCTCAGTATCTAATCTCAATCTTATGAATGTGCGTTTGAGACAAATGGGGACGTATGATAAGGAATTTCACATAATTTTATGTGAATGAAAGAAATATTTCTAATTTTAAAAAGTGTGATGAATGTCTTGATAGATTTGTGAATCATATTGCAAATAGACACGCTGGTGACCGAAAGTTGTGTAGACAGTGATTGGAAGGAAAGTGACTGGAAATAAACAAACTTCAAGCATTTTTCACTTTCCATACCGACATCTTCTGGCTAAAACAAGTCTGAATACATGACAGGAATTGTATTGTAGAAAAATAAAGAATGTATAGAAAATGAACGATGTGTATGTGTAAGAGGTCACGTACGTCGCCATTCTGTAAACTGATCGAGGAAATATCTTGAGAGAAGTCAAGATCGAGAGGACAAAAGAAGCAAATGGCATGAATAAACCTTCAGAGGAACATGCCTGCAAAGGTGACAGACAAGACATAGGTACGGTTCGCAGTAATGAACACCTCATTGATCTGATCATATGACAAGGGATCGAAACGATTGTCAAACAGGAGAAACATAAGAGAAGAAATTCTTTGACTAAGACTGAAATGCCAAAGTAATTCAAGTTGAGTACCTGTTTGGTAAACAAAACTTTTGATGGCATGTTAGGGCCAACATACACTGCATGAATCAAGTTTGGATCTGAATAAAAAGACGTTATCCTGTTCTATTATTATTATTACATATCGTTCAATAACCAACGTTTTAAACAAATATGATATAAAAAACCTTGAACGAACGTGACTAATTACATCATAACATAATATGTTTTCATATAGTGTGTGGGCGAACATTGGTCGAGAGTGTGAAGTTGAGAGGGATACCGGGTGTTCAGTTATGTTCAGTTAAGAGAACAAAGTAATTATTTTGAATTACATAGCGTTGTGCATTCCAGCTTCCTCTGGTGTTTACTTTGTAATGGCTGATGTTTAAAACGGCAACTCAAGTTGGCGCCAACCAAATTGTTTATTACATGGATGAAATTGGAGAGCTACTTACCATTATACAAGCTTGTTAAGAGATTGACTGGCACACAGACGATTGTCACAAGTATATCCGCCACAGCCAGATTCACCAGGAAGTAATTTGTGACAGAGTGCATGCTTTTGTTCTTAAAGACCACCGCCATCACCATGATGTTTCCAACCATAGAAGTCAGGAACACGATGATGTAAGCCAAGGAATAGATCACAACCATATACACCGGTTGTTTAATCAATGGAAAATAAAAATCCGTGTCATTTAATCCTGGCGTTGAATTTGCCATTGTTGATTTGATATTCTTTCCGCAAATGATTTACACACTATGGAAGAAACTGCAGACGGCTCATCGGTAGAAAACTGGTCCGTTGAGCTAGGTTTCTTTGTTTGACGAAATCGTTCCGAACCGTAGAAGAGGCTCCGCGTTGAAGTCTATTCAGGCAACTTGACAGAGTTTCTCACTGCTGAGGCAAGATTAAGGAAAACTGACATCGATTAATTTAATAAATCAAATGGTGGTCAAAACATGGTTGTCGCTACTCTCTCCGGATAGAATGATAGCATCTGTAATCCCGGAAGATGCCACTTGGTAAGGCCAGATATATGGGATATTTGTGCTTATTGGTAAATCAACATTCTGAGCTTTGTTACCAGTGCCCGTGAATCGATATAGTAGGCCACACTATAAACTTTCAGGCACGCAGATAACTTGAATCGTCCCCCCCCCGTCCCCGACCATCAAACATGGTAATTACAGAGATGAATCGATGAGTTAGACCCGAAAGTTAATTTCCACACGAGACTGATTAACCATGTGTATTCTTTTCTGAATTGAGATTTCCCTTTCAGTAAGTTCTGTGGGTCCAGAATGGTCTAGGCAATAAAAGTAACAGACCAATGAATAAAAATGTCTTCGGCTCAGTTAGATGTTCGGTGCATAACAGCAGGTCCACGAATGTGACGACGATGAAGGGCTGAAGAAGTATAGCCCCGTTTGGGGATTGTCTTGGTAATTACGTGCTATATTGATATGCCCATCTGGCGAGCCTCATCATCCCTCGACCGCCGCAAACAACGAAGCAGTGTCGAGTTAAAGGTCTCTCTGATCCTATGTGGCACCGGAGAGGAGAATCACGTTTGATCGTCTTTAGGTTTCTTTAGCTTGGAGCGGTTGTCGCATTAGTGACTTCTTCCACTATTTTGCGCGGATCGTCATCAAATACACTTTGAACTATCTCTCGTTTAATACAGTTATCATTAATGATGCATCCGTGTACCCGATGACGTTACCTGAGTGGTTACAGAAGTTAGTGAAATTGCATATCCCTGCTGTTACCCCTAAGGCAACAAGCGCTTTTAATATGGACGTCATCAGTTATGTAATAATGATCGCTTTTGATGTGTCAGAACGAAGAATACAGAACCCCGTTTTATAATGTAGTTAAGCTCAGGCTTTGATGACTGATCTCGAGATGAATTAATACCGTGATTACCATGCGAGCTTGCAATGTTAAAAAGTACGCAATCGTTCACAAATATAATCTTTACAGTAACATAAACGTATATAATGAACTGCCAGATACAATTTGTAGTATTATCATTACATTCAGATGTATGTATGGATGCATGCATGCCTGCCTGCCTCACTGCCTGTCTGTCTGTTCGTGCGTGTGTGTATAACGTCAACGCCAGGGACTCGTTATCTTTGAACATTAATCCTATCTCATTGGCATTGACATTATATTGTTACCTTTGAACATTCAAGCAACGTTGTGTTGTGTAAACATATCTATCTATCCATATATCTGTAAAAGGTCTGTACACTTACTCAGCATTTACATAATGAAGACGCAAGAAGTACGTAGCTCTGAAACGTCGTAACAGAATAAAAAGTTGATAGTGTTTGACAACATCGCTTCAAAGTCATACATGTACAGTTAAAGCAACCACTAGGGTTCAGTTACAGATCTGCGTATTCTTTTAGAAACATTATATTATAATACGCCTATCTTGCTGACACCAGAGTCATTAGAAACACGATACCTCGAGGGAAAATTATTTGCTTCAGCGCGGCTGTGAAGACAAGCAAGTCGAAATTAATCATGTCAGGTTACTTTAAATGATTTACTATTTTAGGAGATTTGTCTGAGAATGAACTATGCACCTAACTGTGTCGGTGATTGGATATTAAAGCATCGCAAAAGAGGGAGCGTGCAACTCAATCTGAGTGTTTGAAATACGTTGTTAAATGAAATTTGAAGACAGAAACCGACAAAACCAATTGAGTTTTTCAATGTTAAAAGTTAATATAATATACCCGTTATATGTGATTCGATTCGCAGATTGCTGAGTATAGTAAACATTAATCAAATATAATCTATAATAAATGAAAAATTTATCTCGTCATGCCTAATGTTCCATAAATGGTGCTAATGCAGACAGTATTCACGATGAAGATTTCCGGGCTTCGAATCTCATGAAATAAAATGAATCATGTTGAATGTTTGCAATTCTGTAAACGATACATTATGTATATTTCCTAAGTGCCTCACATGTTGATAGCATGTGAAAACGTCACACCTTAACAATCCATCAAATCAGTTCCCCCCTCTGAAAAATACCTAGCGCCACGCTGGAGTGGTGCTAGTACACGTTTTCACCGTTAGCCGCGCATCGCCACATCCCAGCGTTACAGATCTTTTCGAAACACGTCGCAATTTCGAACAGGGTATTATGTGTAAGATAGAACTTGTGAATACACTTGGATTGGGATTTCCCCCAGTGGTGGCTGCTATGACCTAAGAGATTGAAGCCTCACTCCGGCGCAGTGGTGACTTAGCATAATACCACTGCCACAGGCAAATTTGCATATCTCTTGTTTGTAAACAAGCACGCTAATTTTGCAATCAGGACATGCAAACCTAATGCAAGCCTTGAATGTGTAGACTTTTCAAAACTGATACAAAAATGACACAGATTAAACAAACATGCAATATCTTGAATGGACTGTGTAAGATGTGACGAATCGTCACATGGCGCTGGCCTGACGGCCGCAAGGAACTCTGAGCACGATAGAGGGATTGAAGCACACTTTAATTGTCATTTTGTCGTCGTGCCTGTTGTTAAATATTCACTTGCATCCACACCTGTCATCGCTGTCACTCTGCACTTGTGTGGATAAATGCACACCTGCTTCTTCGAAATCGCTTTGTTTTTTCAAATTCTTTCAGTTTGCTCTGTTTAGCAGAGGGCTAGTGTTGAAGAATGTAACACATAAATAATGCAGGTTTCAATGTTAGTCAGCATTGTCTGTTATCGAGGTACACGCTGTACACAATAGGTAGGCACCGTAAGGGCAGATTGATGTACATGCATCACAGAAGAACACGTGGGCATTTATTTACATGTAAGTACAAGCAATTACTCGTCTAGAAATGATTGCTGAAGAAAGCGCTTGCTTAAGTATGGGAAAGATTGAAAAAACAAACCTTAACAGACGAATGGACGGGATTCATTGACCGCAATAACAAAGAAGAATTATGAAGTGTGGGCAGATCGTGAATTGATCACAGAATAAAGTAAGGAGAATGCAGGTTGAACATTGATTTAACCCGATCAGATATTCAACTGGATTTACGGCAGTAGAAAATTTAAAATCAGAATTCCAGAGAAAGAGTTATGAAGATTAGTAACACTGAGAAAATCAGACACATCCTGTAGAGATTTTGTTATATTTGACTTACTTTCTTAGAATAACCTGTGAAACATGTTATAAATATACTCAAATGCCAAAGTTGTTGTGGCATTCTAAAAGTATCTTTCCAACGTACTACAGAAGTGGATAGTATTGTCACATAATGTCTGAAAGAACAACGTCTGAAGATATCGAGCAACAATCCATATGTTATCGCACGTTAATGAGTTATGTCACACGAGAGGGTTAGGGTCTGACTTCGAACAATTAGTAGCGAGTGTGTCCACCTTGGGCACATATGTAGGTCAGACACCTTCGCTTCATTGAGGACACAAAACGTTGAAGAAAGGCCTAGGGAATGGCACTCCGTATTTAAGGAAGGATAAGCCAAAGTCCCTGCAACGGTTTTCCATGTGACCCATTACATGTTCGATTTGTAACAGATCATGGAATATTAACTTTAACACAGATACGACTGCACAGCTATAGTAGCATGTAGTCTGGCGCTATCGTGCTGTAATGTGACTCCAGGGTCGTTCTGGTCTGAAGAAGGTAAAACGTCTGTTTGCAAAACCTCCTTCAAGTTCCTATCAATCACGATAATTTGAATCCTTCGTGTAGCCGTTATTCCATCCTATATCTTAGTGCAATCACCTCCAAACCTATCGTCTTCGTGGACACATGTGTTTGTCGATGAAAAAGGAAGCGTGATTCATCGATGAAGAGGATCCTCCTCTACTGACGTGCTGTCCACCGCAAGTGTTGTCTGCACCACTTGAGACGTCGACGTTGATGTTCAGCCGTCAAGATTGGCCGTCTGACTGGGCGTCACGCACGGATATAGTAGATGCGTAGACGTCGTCGGACTGTCTTCGCAGAAATGTCTCTATTGCCTCGAATGGTACGGCTGTGAAAGTTGCTGTCTGGAGTCTGTTTCAAACATGTGTAGTTTGAATCTATGTCTTGGCGAGTCTTTTGTCCATCTTCCCGAGGCAGGGAGTTACCTGACTATGAAAGTCCATTTTCGACCCTTGCCGAACGGGGCTGGAATTATGGATTTGACTAACGAGTATAATTTATGCATAGTCCAATCAAAATCGACGTTCGGTTCGAAAACTGCCGTGCAAATTTCGGTCGATTGCAGGCTTTGCAAAGCATGGGTGTACCGCCAACTCGGCGTCAACAGATATCTTTTCATGGTTTTAATCAGGATGCTCATGTTACTTGATGACTTGTAACACCCGTTTTATCACAATGTAGATTTCGATCAGATCGTCTTGACTGGGCGCCGCCATTTTGTCTGAAGCAAAATGCAAGTGATATCAGATGTAGAATCTGATTGGTCAATGGGAGGGACAGAGAAGGGAAATAATTTGCAAAAGCCACTAGTGGCGCTACGATCAAGCCCAGAAACTCCAGGCTAGTTCGGCAAGGGTGGAAACTGGACTTTTAGTCAGTTAACCCCATTACCTCGGGAAGATAGTTTTTGTCAGAGGACGTAGTAGTTCTGTTTGGTGCCATGCGTGCCATATGGTGTTCCTGTGGACGTTGACTTGACGTGCGACGTCACGCTGTGAGGTACCGAATTCAAACAATCCCTAGGCTGGTCATCTGTTACGCGTAGCACAATGAAATATCATCCAAACGATGGAAAGATTTTTTCTGAATTCTGAACTTCGGAAGAATTTTTAGAGTGGCAATGATATCAGCGTGGATATCTGGCCTTTTATAGAGAACATTTGAAGCAATTTCTCCCGAATGTTCGATATTTCTTGCGATGAAACATGCACTACCCGCGAGATTTAGGATTTTCGAGATTTGCCATGAACAAATTCCATTTTCAGAAAATTAATATGAAGGTTTGAATGTGAAAGCAATCAACGTCACAATAACTGTTTTTGAGTATTTCAATATATTATAACCTTGAGTGAAAAAGTCATAGGATATTACACAAGCTTCAATTTAATATCACATTTATGTCCCGAGTGAAATAAGTTTAAGCTTGACCCATGTTTACCGAGATAATTGAAAATATTTCTCGAGGGACATTAACGTGATATCAGTTGAGGCGATTATAACTTCCTATTTATTACCACAGTAAAAGTTAGTTTCAGTAACGACTTTTCAGCAACTGAGAGAAAGGTCAAGATTACATCGCTTGTCATCCAAACCACAGCGGAATTAAGTGATGTCATGGTGCTATGAAATAGTTCCCCGTTCATTTGTTCTCCAGTTCAGGTAAACGAAGATTATAAATAGTATGTTGTTGTCAACTGAGAGGTCGTAACGGGTTTTACACAATACAACAACGTGATAGTGCTAATTTAATAAATTAAATAGATGGTAATCTATCGTTAATTTCGCCCTGTGAACTTGTACCCTGTCCATGCTCAAGGTGTAATAAATTAAACAACTCTGCACACCCTGCAGAGCGCGACGTCCAGTTTGGTTTTTAACATTCCAATTAGTTACCGAGTGCATCTGGTAAAATGCCAACAAGTCAAGACTGATGAAAAACAATGTTTCAAGGGCCATTACACATATATACTGTCGGAAATGTTTCACGGACAGTTTATCGGATGTTCTAATGGTATATACGGCTCGTGTATTCGCCTTATTTAGCCAAGGTCAACTCACGCTCTAAAAGTCTGACCCTGACAAGTTTGCTGACTTTATCGCTGCATGAACGGCGTTGACGCTCGTTGACTACGACCATGTATCGGAACTAAGCGATGTAGTTTATCGTAAAGGTAACGTGCGGTTTTCCATTTTGTGTTCAGTGTTCAATGATTATGCACTTGAACGTGAACGTTTTAGTTACCTTTGAGCTTGGCGCTAGCGGCGACCGCAGTGGTACAATAGTGTCAAAAACAAGACTGTCAAACAGCACGTCAAGAATAATTGAAAAGAGACATGTGCACACCGTGCACTCAACATACTCCCTGCGGCACAGCTCACCAGAGCACAGTGCTTACAAAATGAAATAATCGGGGCATCTATATGCGGATCTACTTGCAACAAAGATGCAACTTAAAAGTTAGCTGGGCTCCACCAAAATACATGATTAAATCTGCTGCTAAAGATAGTGAAACTGGTCGTCGGAAATGAGTCAGTATTGAACTTATATCACGGCGTAGGGGTTGGGTAAATATGACACATATCGGAGACACTGACTACTACGATGACTACGAGCATGGGTATGGTGCAGTTGGACCAGAAATGCTGATATGAACTACCAACTAGTGGCGCTAGTAGTCATACAAGGTTTTGCAGAAATATAATTAATATAAATCTTAAATGTGCATGTCAACAATCATGTTTTTAGCTGGAAACAGTAAATTCAGAAACTTTTTGTGGAGGAATAGCCACGTTGATACACTTGACATAATCAGTATCTGTACGTCCCAGTAGCACACTATAGCTGACAAGAAAAGGAAAAGGACCATTTCCATTACTTTAAGAAAGTCTTTTGTACAACTCCGACTATATCTTAAGCTTGATGTATTTTATGGATCACTACCAATTTAAGAAAGTTGAACAGGTGAAGGTATCCTGCCCCACTGATGACCTCCGTCACAAACACATGTAAGGGAAAGTCAGATTGTAGCCAAAACAAATACTGTTCCTATTGTACACTTCAAACGACTAAATTGCATTTCTGTCACTGATGCTTCAAACTTAGAAATGTCATCCACATGTCTGGCATAAAACGTTTTGAAAGCCTTACTTGTACCATGAATGCTGTTACCTTTGAGGCAGGGTTGTGTGAAGCTCTTTGAATTCTTCGTATAAAGAGCTCGATCGTATCTAAAAACTGTGAATTGTGGAACTGCTGGAATATTGTTGACATAACGGGAAAGTTGAAATCATCCGTCTTGTCATACAACCTTGTGTATACTATGTTGTCAATCTTTTGTCACATTTGTATAAATGTACGTCCTAGTCACGAAATTCACATAGATGTTATCTATGAAGAAGTCACATTTCACATATCGTTTTCTCATTAAACTTCAAATGACATTCGCGCTTTTATGGTAATCTATGTTTACAATTAAGAGATCATTAATGTCTACACAAAAGGTGAGGTGAAATAGGGTTTAACGTTGCGTCCAAGATTATTGCACTTATATAGCGACGTGAATGCACGTGTGTGTGTGGTTGTGTGTGGCTGCTTGTATTAGTCCCAGCTCACTGAGATACCATGCGGCAGTTTAACATAAATACCCCACTCAGACACAGTATACTGACTCCGAACCGACCAGTCTTTGTTTTAGACCCTTAATGCCGAGCGCCAAACAGGGTAACAACAAGTACAATCTTTAACGTCTTTTCGTATGACGCGGCCGGGGATCGAAACCCGGACCTTCCGCTCTCCGGGTGGACACTCTACCACTAGACCACGGAGGCGGTCCTCTACACAAAAGACTTGCACGTGCATGTGTTGCCCCTTCGACGCGTTTCACGGTTGCTTCCAACTTAAGGATTGTGGGTTAGAGAACAAGATTCGATCTGATTGTGATATCTGGTTTGCTCTTGGCTTTCACCAAAGACCTGCATGCTACTACAAAGATAAAGGGGCGTTAACAATTTCAGTTCTTAAGTCACTACATTAGAGGTGCATCTTTATTTCATTTGCCCCTGACATTACCTACGTTTAAGCTCTGGCGCTTCAATTAAACTGTCCTTGAATTTGTTATAAAATAATCATTTCGTAAGGATATGTCCAATGGTGACTGAAATGTTGAACTTTCACCAATAGAATTTACAGATTATTTCCTTTTTACTTCACATAAACACAACGTCAACACATCAGTATTTTCTTTTCAAAAAGCTAACCGCAACATATAATCGCACATTTCCAAATCATACCAAAATGAAAACATGTTTCAACTGAAGCAGATTTAGCCACGATGAGAGCGATATTCATTATCCCCTAGGATGTGCGTAGGCGACATAACATGACGTCTCGTGGCATCTAGGGTCTTTCTTCACGACAGACAACATCCATTTATTTTCGGAAAGTGTCTCAGTGGTCAAATCAATTCTCTATCATTACAAAACGATCGTGCCACACGTGCTATACGGTATGACAGCACTCACTTTTGATGAAAACATGCATGTCGTTATATTCACCAATAATTATTAAACCTTCAAGAGATGATAACACTTTTCAGTACCTTTTTGTCACGTCATATCTTTCTTATATTAAAGGTTTAAAAGGATTTCAGAATTTGATTTCAATAAATAAACGGTTCTCTGAAACGAAGTTTTCTGCTCCTGAAACCTTTTAGGTTTGCACGATCACAAATACAGCCTTACGTGTGATATTAACTGTAATATTTGTTACTAAGTCCTATCTCTGTACATAGTTTGATTATTGCTTTCATAATTATTCTACACGTAGTTCCCAAACAATCTTATCAAATAGCTGAAATGTGGATTGCCCCTTGAAACTTTTGATAAATGAGCCCCAAATGGTATGATTGATTACATGATTACAACATGTATTATAGAGGGATGGCGTTACGACTGATCAATGCATGTTTGCCGATTTTAGCTTCATCCTCTATTTCTACATGTAGAGTCTGGGTCTTAAACATGATTACTTTGCAAACGTGAGGAGGATAGACCACAGAACACTTGGCTCTATTTGAATACTTTCCATACCAAATTGAAGCTGCTTTCGTGGGAAAATATATATGGTCTTTGGTGATTCCTATTTCGATTTGACTAGAAGCGCAATTTATAGCCTTTTTTCCTGAGATTCATTTAAGGAATCATTGTAAAATGGTCTCGATCAACCAGACTAAATGATCGTTTTATTGCAAAACATATTACAAGGGCTCCCCTGACTGCTACAAGATATTGTAAGAAAATTAGTTCTCTACCCTGATGGAGATAGATCAACATAGAAACACTGTCTGCAAAATGATTAATGTCAACTTTTACTTGTAAAGAGAGTAATTTTGCCATAAAGTATCGTCCAGTGTAATAATAAATGCTATATCCTGTAACCACAAATATCTGGTTCCAGTTGGGAGTTGTATCAATAATTGTGTAATTAGCAACAGAAACAGTCGATGATGTGCGTCTAACTTCGTATCAATACCACAGATACATATCACTGTCCATTTGCAGTGACTGACTGATAGACCTACAAAACGTGTATATCAGACGTTCTTATTGGTTTACAAGCACGTTAGCCTATTTATATTGCTGGCCCCTATGTTCCTGTGATCGATGTTGTGTGATACGTGCGAGTTCTCCAATTAGAACTTCCTCGTCACTCTTGACGTAGATATGCAGACAGACCCTTCACTCGGGCCTCATTTGTGTTGGTTATCTCAAAGGGAAAAATATTGATATGGACAGAACATGGTTCAACGTCGACATCAACTCGATAAGACATGACAGTGTAAACAAAGGTTTAAGGAAGATACTGATTTTACGTGCGAGTCACTCACCAGTTTATGTTTGGCTGTGAAAAGGTGAACATAATGAATACAATTAATGTATTCAATTTGGCTTCAGCAGATTAACAGATTACAAAGTTGTTGTGAAATAGACATTAAGCTCATCATAACAGTGTACATCATGCAAAGCACAGTTAAATTGTGCAGTTTATATGTAGGTTTAAGGGGCTGAGAAATGGAACATAGGCAGAATAATGCATTTACATGCACCAATGTCTAAACAATCAGCCAGCTTTAGTATCGAGGTACGATTCTCTGATATCATATAGCGTTTGATTAACATTACATGTTCGTCCAAGAATTTCATGCAAGCATTTCGGGGAGATGACAATGCCCACTTAAAAAACAACAACAGAGAGTCATTGAGTGATTGAGGTTTTACGCCGCTTTTATTAATTTAACCACTAAATCATAAGACATATGAAACAAAATACCAACAAAAGGGGCAAAGGGGCAAATCATATATAATTGGGATATCATCTCAGTTCAGCCACTGTAACAGAGAGATGCAACGGTATCTTTACTTGTATACATATGCCCCCGAAATGTACTGTTATAAGACCTCTATATAAACACAAGCTTCTGTTCTATATACCTTGTGCAGTAAATCTGAAGCACACTGCATTACAAGGTGTCCATTTAGCAATGCGTTGAAAGGATACAACTGTATTCAACATGAGCAAATGACCATATTACACATTAGACAATAGACTGTAACCTTTACATTAACTTTGAATCTTTTTACATTATAGTTTGTGCAAGATTAAGTTTACAACTCTGACATTTCATCCAGCGAACTTGGAAATGATTTTCGATCGTTAATACAAATGAGTCACCATTATGACATCAAAATACCATATAACTTATCATATTTCGCATATTAGTGCCATTATTGCGAGTTTCATCTGGCGAACTACTTCGTCTGGTCTGATCTATTTGTATTTCATGTAAGTTACATGTTTACACAGCGCAATATGATACATCTGAGTATAATGTTACAGTGTCACACAACATCTTACACATTGATTTTTCTCTCCATTGTGTGCCTGTATATAACTCTCAAATGAGATAAAGAGAGCCCAACACGCTCCTTTTTTAAGAATTGACTTCAATTTTTGTTTTGCGTTTAAGGAGGAATGATCGGAAAAACCGGTGTCCATACTACGCACACACATGTTGAAAAACAACTTTACAGACTTATTGTGTAATTAACTTTGAATTTTGATCAACAATAGGGAATCAGTGACAATAAGTACCGAAATTTCGGGTTTCGGTTAATGGTAACATAAACGCAAACGGAATTGCTTGGCCATGGTTAGCCCATCAAATGCCACTGAATCAGTTGTAATGTATTTATTTACATATAACGTATATCCGAACCGCGTCCACTGTCCAGGTAGAGCTAGGATTGTAAGAGACAATGACAACAAAACTAATGTAATTCATACTGAACAAGGACGCAGAGCTCATGACCTTACAATCATGAATGTAAATATTATGAATAAAATCATTTTTACATTTGACATTGACAAATATATTGCCCCGTAGTGGCGGTTGGGTATTCATAATATTATAGTGGTTAAAGACTCGGGTTTACTTCCCCACATGCGAACAATGTGTACACCTTTCACAAACAACATCACGTTTCCATGGATTTATTCGACAAGTGCGTGCTTCAGTCTGACAGTGTGAAGCCTTATGGACTGTTCCAGCATATGAATACTTTCCCCAATATACTAGTATGTCATGGCTAAAGTTTTGAAGAAGCATATGTCGTTTAAACCTTCGATTTAGTTGATTGTACTCTGTATTCTGCACACAATGCGGATTCGCTTGTCATGGAAACATATGATGTAATCCTTTGTATCATGACGTCGTAGCATTCCAGAGTGACGTACATCCTATTTGTCCCAGCTGTAGGCGTAGTAAGAGCGTGTATCGTGAACTTATAAATTAGTGATAGCTGTTTGACAATGCTGATACACGCCGTACGTTCAAAAATAAATTTCCGAATCGAAAAACACACAGAGTTCATCTCCTAAATAATATGACACCCCTACCAAACGGACCATCTGTGGTCCATTTCCAGGAAATACATACTGCAATCGTACCTTGGGGAGAAAGGAAGCGGAATATTAAGTGTGTAAACAAAGTAACACTTCGAATGAGGGCATTATTCTGTCAGGACCCGATCAAGTGTGTGTCTTCTATCGTTAATATAAAGTGGCACTACAAATCCACCTTTTTCATGTTCAACCGAAGAGATTTCATTGTATCAATAATGCATGAGATTCCACAGACAACAGTAACCGTGTGTTACTGACACGAAGAGGCGTTAACAGGGTGATAAAACAGCGATTGGCACAAAACAATTTTGCTCACGTCGTACAGAAATTAATCTTCGTTTATCCTTTTACATTTCTTCGTGACTTAGCCTCTTTGGTTTGCATCACTATCATTGGATTATATGTGGATTTATTGTCATATTGTCGTTGTGGCCTTTTATCCTTACGTTTATTGATTGTCTGATTTACGTTGTAACTGTTTACATGATAGCGTGTACGCAAGAAAGACATACATTGTACATGGTGTAAGTAGACAATGAGCTCGTAGGAACAGTACAATGGACCTACTCAATTTGGACATAGAATAACCCACTCACTCAACAGATTACACGCTCCTATCTTGTCAAAGATTACTTTGTTGTTACAAATGATTAACGAAAGTTGACAAACTATAATAATTATTCAACAGTTGAATCAAATACTGAAGTAGAAAGACCGTTAACATCAGCAACCCCGTTCCACAGCGCGATCTTTGGGCTACGACTGTCGTAAGCCTATGTTAAAGTATGGTTACGATCATCTTAGCGCTAAGATTGCTTTTTGAAACGGGGCCCTGCACGAGTACATGTTTATAGTTACATGGTATTTCACTTTTAAAAGAATAAATCATCATTATTTTAACTAATAAACATAACCATCATGACAATAACAGATACCGAAAATAACGAAGAATTAACATCCCAATAAAGTACGCGAAAATCAATGAAAAGTAATCTTATAACAAAATTAAACAGTATGAATATTACGTGAATATATACTTATAATGCTCTTTATTTTCTGAACATTAAAGAAATATAAAATGTCAGAGCCAGAGAATAGTCCGTCTCAATTATACACCGAGACATGTATCATTCCATTGGGCGGAAAAGGCATAACGGCAGTGAAAAGTACATGAATGAATTACTGAAATTGTATTTACATACAGGTACAAATGTTTTCATAGTGAATGAGCGTCCAAGATAACACAGCTGGGTGTACTACGCCTCCATTGTATGCCAAGTATTATTGGCCAAATGCTTTCCGCCAAATCCAGCAATATTTGTTGTGTTCGTGTCTACTTTCTGTTTGAAGTGTCATAAAATGTGTACAAGAACAGCATATGCATCAGCAGCATCTACTCGTTCATGCTATAGGTTGGTATATTGTCTGTATAACATCATTTCTTCTGGTATTTATTGTGCCATTCCTTTGGAAACCGTATGGTAATTTAACCGATCGAATATGTGTTCGATTAACGTTCACACAACTGTTATGTGATCCACGCCTACATGTACATACAGTGGTTTAAATACCCATTCGTCACTTAAAGGACCTTGTATCGTTTTCTGATGCCAAATCGTGTTTTCTCCGCCCTGACATATTGCTGCAATACTGCTGAAAGAGGCTTATGTGTGACACACTTTCTAGTTAATGAGATCTCTTCTGACACATGTGGTCGCACTGGTGGTCAGTGGCTCGTATGAGTAAAATGTGAAACGCTTCAGAGCACCATGTCATATTCGACTTTTAAAGTCATTCATAGACTATCATAAGTCCATGGTGGTCAGTGGCCTGTATGAGTAAAATGTGAAACGCTTCAGAGCACCATGTCATATTCGACTTTTTAAGTCATTCATAGACTATCATAAGTCTATGGTGGTCAGTGGCCTGTATGAGTAAAATGTGAAACGCTTCAGAGCACCATGTCATACTCGACTTTTTAAGTCATTCATAGACTATCATAAGTGAGTGAATTAGGTTTAACGCTGCTTTGAACAGTTTTGCAGTTATGTTACGGCGTGTCCGCTTGAAGTGGGAGACAAGTGATGCAGCTCTCAGACGGTTATTACACTGGTGAAACCCACCAGCACGAGTTTGCTGCTGACAAACCTAGACTATCCTGAAGACATGTGCTACATGTATGAGTATAACTATCATGACGTTAATTTACTTAACACAACTTATATAATGTTTCAATATAAAATTGTCTAAGAAATCCGATGCCTGTACAGAGCATATTAAATCACGGTTTGTGAGAGTACGATTATTGTAATGGTCAGGCCATATTAAACTGATAATCCCGATTTCCAGATGTAAATGAACGTGTAAATCATGTTGTAAGTGGCAATATTTTAAAAGCCTTGTGTTTACAACGTTTACACGTCAGGACGGGTTCGATTTCCAACATTGGTACACTATATGATTACCAATTTTGGTATCCACCACCGGGGAATGTTGCTGGAACATTGATACAGGCTGCGAGATTTCAAAACGTCAAATATGAAAGTGTGTGATGAAAACGATATGAATGGATCACTGAAATTCAGTGTTACAGTGCCAGTGAATAAGGTGTACAGATTGTGCAAAGGTATTAACATGAGATAGCATGCCATCGGTGGGACAGGATACGCTCACCTTTTCGTGAACACTTCGTATCGTCACTATTTGAGAGTGATTCATAAATGCATGCTTATGGTAGAGTCAAAATGATTGCTTATGATTATGGAAAGGGTTTTGTCGCTTTTATTTCTTTGCTCATCATGTTGACAATCCTACGTTCTCACAGGTTGGCTTCAATAGTTGTTTCCATCAGCGTGGCAAACGGAGTGCCTATTTAGTCACGTATTCACGATTGTAATAGTGATAAAGACCATGTTATATATAAAACAAGAGTTAATCAAATGTCGAACTCGAAAAAGTCAAAAGATATACTTGGTTTGTGCGTACTGAACTCTTAATCATTGATTTAATTGGAGGAACATAGCTCAACCAGACCGCCTCTGTGGTCTCGTGGATAGAGCGTCTTCCCAGGTCACTGATTCGCTAACCGTCCTTGTCATGGCAAAATACGTTAGAAGATGGTACTTGTTACCCTTACCGGCGCTCGGCATTGAGGGGATGAAACAGGGATTCGTCGGCATTATGGTAGAACAATGTTATATCGTGAAATAAACCCCGCTTCGTACTTCATAGTTGTTTGCGATTTATCGCGTGGCTACATTGTATATTATATAACAGAATAGACAACAGCCCGTTGTTAGCGAAATGCGAAAACGGACTGCTATCACTTTACTGTGGCCCACAGATTTCTGTCAATATGAGGGCATATTTATGATAATTCTCACCATTTTAGTTACAATAATGCATCACATATTCCATTGTTAATGGAAACACGTACTGGTCCTGTCATTTATACTGGTTGTAAGTGTCAAGTTTAGACATGACATGTGCGATAAAGCACTTATCGGCATTATAAATTCGTTTGGGTGTCTGTAGTTGCCGAATACGGTGTAATATGACGCCGTATACGGCAACTGAAGACACCATAACTAATAATAATTTTTTAATTTGAAGTTTCTAAGATATACGGCTTTTCCTTTGGACGAGAGGTTGGTCACATGACCGTGAAATTGACGTTCATAAGTGTATGAACGACACAATTTGACGTTCATACGTTTTTCACGAGACCGTGTTCTTTAAATGACGTAAACACTGACGGACTACTTCCACATTCCTGGGGAAACCCCTGGGAATTCCCTAGCACGAAAACACACATAAGCGTTCTTTCTGATCATTTAGAACCTTTATTCTTGGTCTCAGCGTTTCAGTATACATTGAGAAATGTCAGAGAGCGTGACTGCATGATTGTTCACGAATATCCTCGCTGCGGCCTATCCTAATGAACAAACGATGAAATGCACATCTAAACTATCGTAGTGTCGACTCGATCCGTGCCAAGGCTGCTATGACCGTCTCCAGCAATCTATGAATTTACCTTAGTGTCTGTTTGACGCATCTTTATTCACCTTTCAATGATCGGCCAGTTGATCAATGATGACGTACACATGTAACCGCCACACATTCCTTAACAACTTCGGAAATCTCTCCCGTCACGTTTAACGTGTCGGCCATTTTGACGTCTTGTACTTGATGTAAATGTATTACGACGCGCTGTCATTGTGACTGACTTACTGAGGTAGTTCTTTACAGACCTTTCTCATCTAATGAGGATATGATTTGAACACATGTGCTGCTAAAGATGTTTCTGAAGAGCAAGTTGTGCATCCATACGCCCATGTCACCTCTCTTTTTTAGGAACTATTTTACTCCGCGATGTAGCTGGTTGTTGTATGGCTGTCAGTGTAAACATGAAGTCACACGTATGTAAATGAAATTGTGTTTAGATCTTGGCCTACATCGTTTGAGGTAAGAAATTGTGATGAAAAAATTATAAGAATTGACTTTCACTTTGTGTGAGTTCATTGGAGTATGATTCTTCATAGAGTGAGGGCCAAACATTGCATGAACGTCGTCGCAAGCTCCGACGTTCATACAGTTAGGCCCTCACTCTATGAAGGTTCATACTCCAATGAACTCACACAAAGTGAAGGTCAATTCTTAAATATCCTCACGTTCTTCATCGAGTATTCAATTTCTTTCATAACAGTTTTTGCATGCATGAAAGAGTCAAAGTCTAAATTAAGTCAATTTGAAAATAATTAAAACTTTGAGTTAATTTACGAAAAGATTGATTTACTCAGTCATAATCAACAATGGCTGAAAAGAGCATTGATTTATTCGATAGGCCGATCGAATCTATTGGTAAGTAAAATCCAATCTGAAATTGAGACCAAATTGTCCTTATTTGACATGAAAGCATGCCAGAAGAAAATATATGGTGAAAAAGATAGCACAAGACAGTGAATCGATCTGTAAATTAAATCAATGACATTTCCCGGCAATTTATCATTTGACTGAGTGAACGTTGTTACATTCAACAAACTGACTGTATTTAGGCATTGACTGTAACGTGTAACCGCCATCAGAAGCCCAGACTCTAACTATACGTTTTTCGCTCAGGTAGATTGATATAAAACTTGAAACGTTTGATTTTGAGTTACTGTATCATATATGTAGGCTGCAGTACATTGAAGTAATGTATGTTTTAATGACAGATTAGATAACGACATCGTCCTTATTTCCAGACTTGGATGGACAGACTTGCAGTATCTGGTGCTGCTGCAAAACAGTGGTATATTTCTACAGTTGGAAACTTTATATCATTGACGTATGTTGTTACATACTCCAAAGTTCTTGATCAAATTGACATTAAAATAGTACTTGTAGAAATGCGTTACGAACGTGATACTTCTCTACACACATCGTCAACAGACAAACATCTATTTAGAACATATACGTTCTCATAATTTCTCAACAACGAGGGTATCGATATCGCAGGAAACGAAAATAGAGATATATGACTTTTGCTAGTAGATTCCTAAAGGGATGAACCATTGGAAGTTCTTTGCAAGCTACACGCATCGCTTTCTGTATTTTGTACACAATCTGTCGGTGATGTCAATTAAAAATTCTTCGGAATTTCGTTTCAAATGTTCCTCCAAACAGGATATGCATACCTTTGTGTGAGCACTCTTTCATTCAGACTGATTCCACTGGAATATATATACATCAGTTATTTGAAACTGTATTTGCGAAAGAATCAGGACTAATACTCTATTGTAAAACGGCAACGTGTCCCGTACAAGCCCAAACAATTAAATATTGGCGTTAAATTTCATTTGATTATAACTTCATAATAATAGTTTCAGCAGGTGTACATTGTAGCAGGGATTCGAAATTGTAAACGTATAGACCGTGTCGCTGCTTCAAATAATGCACTAATGCAATGCCAGACAAAACTGTAGCAGTGATTGCTTATGAAATATGGAAAGGACAGTGTCGCTTGTTTTAAACTGTATGTACTTTTGAAAATGTATATATACATGTACACATTCATCTTTTTGCAACAAGATCCATTTTGTCAAGTAAAAGCATAATTGCATGTACGTCCAACCCATCTTGATGTCAAGACCTTTACCAAATATCTAATACGAACAGTTCCTATTACGTAAAGTTGAAAAAAGTAAATTTAAACCTGGAAACGATATGGAGTCCTCGGTTTAATATTTTAGCAATCCCAGTGATGTCGTAACGAGCCAAATAACTAGGATGTAGCCTGAATACGATGAGCTGTTTTTTCACATTGTTATGAGATTATCTGTTATACTTGATCACAAGCAACGCAATTAGTGATATTACTTTGATTTTTTCTATTTCTTTCAAACTGTGTAATCATATCCAGTTTACTTTCCCTTAGGGTAATTTTTCATTATGATCATTTCCTTCATTAGAACGTCCAGAGTCCCACCTTTGTCATTAATGTAGGACGGATATATTTTGAACTATCACTGAAGTATCCTACAGTTCGTGTCCTAATTGGTACTTTTAGCTAGGTTTATATAGAAATCTTATGAAAGCAATTCCAATCTTCACATCAAAGTTATAGAAACTTCTATAACATATAATTGGTGTAGATTTCAAAGAGGTGGCATATTCTCCTGCGACTCTATTATATCATGAGGTAATTTCAAATGCCTTTAATCAGTGCACGTCTTGGTAACGACCGGTTCTTACATCTCATCGATCCTTGTTTGCCCAAGGCACTCCCTCGCCTAGGCAATATTACCAACTGAGGGATGTGCCACTTGTTACGAGGGGTAGGAATCAAACAATGAAAGACAACGTTTCGTCAAAGTATGACTTAGATAATGGATTACCCTCAAATATCAAGTCTGAACGAGGCTAACCAGGAGATGATAATATGAGCAAGCATGTCAGCGATCAGCGTTCGATGTTTGTTTTCGTCATTTCTTGCGACATACATGTATGTATTCATTTGATAGTTATTCATGAACACATGCTTATGACAAAGTTGGTATCATATAATGGACTCTGCTTTTAGCAGATATTTCTTGTGATTGTTAAGTGGTTTTCTCGCTTTTATTTATATATATTAATTATTGAATAATGGTAAAATATATGCTCTCAAACTTGATTAAACTATAATGCTTCAATTATACATTGTCAGTGATATTAGTTCATACGTGGGCTGACATCCATCCTGTTATACATACACAAATGGTGTTAACCAGGGAGTGTAACCAATGTCTGCAGTGACATGCAGGTAATACGGACATTATCGTTCACTATGAATATGCCCGGATAAAGCATCACGGGTATGAAGTAATGTCCCTAATGTAGAAATGTAAATATGAAGATGTTCAAAATTGTAATTATCCGGAAGGTAGGTTCCGTACTAATGGGATTCGTTGTGTGTCTTCAAATCTGTACCTGTAAAAAATCGAATTTAAGTCAACCCACTGTGTTGCGAACCTTACAATGCTGACATGTATACATGACGACATACACCTATGAGCACATGGGTGTAGAAACATTGTAATCATTATGCCTGGGTGTAATTCCGGGGCACAATACATACTCAGTATATCATACGAGTGTTAAAGAGCGTTAATGTGGTTTTGTGCCACAATATTCAAGCCATATCACGGCTTGGGACACCAAAAATAGCCCCCCACACATTGTACCCATGTGAAGGATCGAACTCAGGCCTCACGATCTGCGGATCATGACACAATTAATCATAAGTTGAAATTACCTCTGGAGAGTGACATCGGGCGCCTTAGACGATTTAACAACCCATGTATCAATATAGTTGTAATAAAGTTGACTGGTGGGTTAAATAATATTCACACATACTAATTCTATTTCCTAATTCTAATTTTTGTTACGTTTTCGTCTCAAGGCATTTCGTCTTATATCTAAATCTCGATTTTGATAATGATGTTTAAGCTCTTTCTGGTATAGGATTGGTCCTTTTGAAAGAATCGATCGCGATCGATTCGTTTCATTGGCTCAATGATTATCAGTAAATTCTCACCATTGCTCGATAAACAAATATGTATATTACGTCCTATCTTCTATAGTTTGTGTCGGGAGTTTGAAAGGAGCGAAATTTATATTTCCATTGTGTCATCAAGAAAAGCTCGGTGTACATATTAACAGCAGATGATGAATTGATTTCGACAAAGCGACCTATTTTTGGCATGACCACCAGGATACCGTACAGACATAATTTGAATACCAACAGTTACGCTGGGCACGAACGTTGGCAATGAATGAACTGAAGCTGTGTCTCTGTAGCAATTATTCGCTCAACGTCTGCAGAAACACCATTGCTTATAGCGTTTGGTGATCAATCGAGAAATATATGTTTAGCATGACTTCCGACAGGTGAAATGAGTTGTTTTGACGGCGATGAGTGACACAACACTCTCACATGAAATTAAACATGTTGTGCCCATATATCTAATTAAACATTTATCAAGTAAACTAAACTTTTGTATTTTCATTTATTCCAACGTAGATAAAGATGTACATATACTAGTAACTCAGTATGGAAACATGTAATGCACATGTATGTTATTTACACCAACTGTATTCATATCATATTAGCAGTTATTAACGTATAAACAACTATTTTTTCACTTTATATACATGTGCATCTTGCGAGTTAAGTGCTACTTACTTTCTATACGAATTGTATTACTTTTTGGTTAGAAACAAATATGATGTTACCAAATAATTACCTCTCACTGGTTCTTTGTGGAGAAGAAATAATTAAATGGACATAAATACTTATCATTTGCTTTTGAAAAAACGTTTTTGAGATTTTTATGAACCATTTACATGGAAATAACAGGTACATTGCTAACACCTGCCCCTGGTGAGTGCTTAAGTGTGTTTGATTTAAGGATGAAAATGTGCACACAGCGATAAGTACTCAACAGTATTGTAATGTTCCGAGACCACATCTGTAACGTTCTTAATCCACATGAATGAAAAGGTCCCAGAGGCATCACCGGTTGTGATGATTGACTAAACATCTATATATTACAGCAAGTGAAGTGACTGCATTCGTAATGTACCTACCTGTAAAAGCAATCTGTAGGACGTTGACAGGCACACAAAAGACGACAACGAGTACGTCAGCAAGAGCCTTATTGACGAGGAAATAGTTAGTTACAGATCGCATGCTTCGTCGGCGACAAACGATACTTACAACCAAAGCATTGCCAACTATTGCAATACAAAACACTGCACTATAGAGACAAAACAAAACACTTTTAAATTCCGGGGATCTTTCAAGATTGAGGTAGGCGTATTCCAAACTATAGTTATGCAGGGGATATTCCGATGAAGAGTTCTCATCCCACTTGCTTTCTGACATTTTGATGCTCCAGTCTACGTTGAAAAGGTTCTGTTAAACACGAACGTGCCTGTTACACTGTGCAGGGTTGGTACCAGAAGGTGGCGCAGCCGTGTTTCTAATTTCCCCTTGTCATGACATATGTCTGTTGCCAACGAATAAGTTAACTAAACTTGAAGCCATCTTCTGGGCATTCTTAAGTTCATCGCAACACAAAAGAGGATAATGAATATCAGCAAGCAGTGGCGTTCGATAAATGTGCCGCGTGCTCCACCATCGGCGCGGTTCTATCTGAGGGGCAAACATCGGGCGTTCGTGAGAAACAGGAGAATGTAACCGATTAAGCACTTCTCTACTGAAAAGGTCAAGAAATCTTCAGAATTAACAATTGTCTCAAATGGGGGCTTCGTTGTATAATTGACAGGGGTGTCAGATAAATGGACCTTAGAAGAACTGAATTTGAGGATATGAATATCTGTATGAGTATTCTATCAAGACTGTATTAAATTATCGTCTTAAGTCTTTGATGAGAAACTTCTGCTGAAATATAACATATCTTATTTGCATAAATACATGGATGCATTTTGTTGGCTTCTGTTCGTGATTGTAACTCCGTTAGTCCGAAAACCCCTCTGGATGTTAACTGTTGGAAATTTAATTATTTATTTAAAATAACTTTACTGTGCACCTATGATCCGATAATCCGGACGATTTCCTGTTTTCATGTCATGTAAAGAAGAATCTTATCTTAAGTCTCTGACTAAATACTTAGGTAGTTCAGAGAATGAAAGTGTTCACTTGTCTTCAACATATATATAATGTCAACGCCAGAGAAGATTAAGTCGAACTATCAGCCGAAACATCCTTCCATTGTGGATATTGGGCGTAACAGGCAACATTGTGGTGAAAGTTATATTAATGGATCACTAAAAATAGGTGATGACACTCGGTGTTCCCGAAACGGGTTAGCATGTCTTGCTCTACCCGTAGCACCCGCCACGCACACAAATTTGACACAATTTTTAGTTTTTGTTGCCTGATTCGGCACAGCAGTACCTTTGCCATACGACAGCCGCCTACAAGGGACCAGCTAGACAATCAAGTGACCTGTGCTTTTAGAAAAATGGTGGGTTAAAAGAGTGAGTGAGTTAAAACTTAACGTCGCATCGGCATTATTTCAGCCATATGGCGACGAGACCAAGTTTAATATGTTAAAAAAAAAGTCATTTAAGCAAAGGAATATTTAAAATCAATTCATGCATACCATATTTAAAAACGATTGACGAAACATACTTGAGCACAACAATGTCATACAGTTTTAAAACACGGGCCATAGGCCACCAGCAACCAAAGCTAGGCCACCTCGCTGGGGATATTTGGGACTTACAGTATCTCGACTTCCTGCATGATACCCCAGCAGGATTTACGTCATCACTTTAGCCACTAGTGGTTGTGAACAATACTAGCCAATGTCAAAAAATGGTCATAAAAACACTGGTTGATGATAGTAACATCGATTATGATAGGATTGAGTGTCACACACGGGGACAATATTTTTACGCTACGTTAACCTCCTGGACAGAGCCTTCAATAATGTCAGTTGATAATAGCATTACACCAAATTTAAGAACAAGCATTTAAGTATTCACATACATATTTAAAATTTATTATACAGACCGATTTCCTTCAAATAGCTGATAATGAGATGCCCGCTGTCACGGGAAAAGAGATCTTTCAGATCTACGCTTTGATAATGTGAATCCCTTGCGACTGCAAAGTCCACACAATCAAGCAATATATGCTTGACGGTGAACCTTTCATCACAAGGGATACACTTAGGAGGTTCGTCCCCATCTGTCTTAAGCAGATATTCGTGTGTAAACCGACTGTGGCAAATACCTCGTCATGTCTTGACTGACAACCCAAGTAGGTATGACCGATTGTTGGTTTCAATTCGTGTAGTTTATTGCTTCCTACTTGGGCGTCCCACCTCTTTTGCATGAGATCCCGAGTATAAGATTTGATGGTTGGTTTGAAATCAATGTACGGGATCAGAAGTGGAGATAACGGTTTGTCAAGAGCTGTTTTAGCTGCAGCATCGGCTTTTGAGTCTACCTGTTATGCCTACATGACTTGGTAACCAGCAAAAGACGATGTCGGGTTAAAAGAATGAAATCAAGAATATATAACGCAACTATCCACTTTACCCCTACCCGGATGGTAGCTGTAAAACAACATACGTGCCCAGTGAGGAAACGGGTCTAGAATAGAGGTGACTATCTTGTCGAAAGAGGCGACTAACGTGATCAGGTGGTCAAGGCTCGCTGACTTGGTTGATGCACGCAATCGTATCCCTATTGCGAAGATCGATGTTCATGATAGCAATCACTGGATTGTCTGGTCCAGACACGATTATTAACAGACCGAAGTCATATAGCTGGAATATTTCTAAGTGCGGCGTTAAACAACAAACAAACACTCAACATACATACAGGCATTTTTATCTGAAACGTTTTTGATGATGACAATTTAGCTTATATGTTATTGTCTGCAAGTAATTTATTAGGATTATCGCTTGTCAGATAACGAGGGACAGCCGTGATTATCTATATCTGGTCAAGCCTTCAGCAATGTTAGAATTATTGATAACAGGGGAATGTGGCGGCACATTGGATTATGAGTAACAAAATGTCTTATTGCAATTAGCTGTCAACCATTTGCGTTCGTGGCAGAATATTTTCTAGCGTCAGTGCTCCGAAATATGCAATTTCTTCTGACACGAGGGGCACACAAATCTTGGGGACACCACCAAGCATTACGTATTAGAACATCCAGGTTGTCGATCGCATATTACAAGCATTTTCAGGAACAGCTTCTTTAATCAAAGCCTACAGAAGTGATATTTCAGTACTTGTATATGTGCCTTTATGTATGATAGTATTTAACACGTGTGTGTAAATACACATGTAACATGTATGTGTGTAAAAGAACATAAAACACATACTTGTAAGAATGCCATGTCTAAAGCTAATTGCTTATCTTTGAATGCGCTTCAAGCAATTTGGATGATTATGAAGAGATCAGTCTCGACTGTCTGGTGCTTGCATGGACTCTGGGTCCAGACTCTCTAATTACCGCTAAGGGTTAGGAAGATGTAACTAGGCCTGTGATGGCGAGTAGATGGGCAGTTATCTTCAGGGGTCGAACGTGGTTATCAAACAAGGTCTTAGATGGACATGTATGTAAGTGAATAACTGCGCTGGATGCCCCAAGTCATGTAGACAATCTAGTGGAATGAATGTTGACATTCTTCCTTTATGACAACTCGCCCTTCGTCCACACATGGCTATGGAATACATAGATTTCTTATCGAATATGAAATTATTACACTTGACACTGCACTCTGAAAGTGTTGAAAATTGTGTTAAAACTTTAAATCCTAGGGGAACAAATGTTGCACGTGCTTGGAATTTGGGGAATAAGTTTAACTTGAGCTTCATGTATATCGATTATCTGATATCGTTCACTCACCATCAAATAACCGATTCCCGTCCACTGATTTAACCACATGAACTGTGACCTGTGAAAAACCGCTGTTATAATATTTAGATCTGAGCATAAAGATTCAGAGTTACAAAAAATATCCACAATACCATGAAAAGAGAGATAACTTCAACTTTCCAACAGTCAACTTACCCTTCATGCCGAGCAATATTCCAGCAGATCCAGCCCTTGGTGTCTTACCTTAAAGCAATCGCATAAAAAGCTGTACCACCTGGAAAACGTGTTCGTGCAACTGCCAAACATACCAAACCAAAACTTACTTATTCCGAACACGTTTAGATAAAGAGCACATTCAGATTTGAAACGTGTAAATATTAACATGTTCAGACTTTCAACACAACTCGAGAACACTAAACGAATTTAAAAGATGGTACAATGAGCGTTTAGATTTGTACTATATACATTAACGACATCAGTTGAAAAAAGACACAGAATGAAAGAACAGAATAGAAGGAAACGCTTATCAGTGACGCCATTGGACAGCCAAATTCTTCTACACTATACACCACTATTCCATTTGAGAAACCTACAATGGGAAAAAAACTTCATCGATCCATGGGGCGTTTGTCAAACGCGCGGTGACCTTAGATATACTTAGATTTCTATCGAGTCAAATGTTCAAGACACTTTGTTAAAAATGAAACCAAATATGATCTGAAGTTTACTGAGAATAAAAGCGAGAAACCACTTCTATTATCATGAATATAAAATGTCAACGCCAGAGAATAATCAGTCTCGATTATCTGCCGAAACAGATTCCACTGGGCGTATAAGGCAAAACACTGGTAAAAATTATAGTAATGGATCATTGAGTGATGACACATAAGTCTCTTTACTTAAAGTACAGTCCGTTGAACACTCCCTACGTGCACACTTATTCTAAATAATTATGCTTCAATTGTGTTGGTAATGACTTGGACGCGATGTTTTGTAGAATTTGAACGTTTTTTTCTATTTTAAGGGTTGACACTTTAAAATGCTTGCCTTCAGAAGCACATTTTTTTCAATTGCACGTTTTATTTCATGTTTATAACATATTTAATTTTATTTAAGCAAGCCTTTCATATATCATGCCTTTAACAACCTCTAATTATTTTGCGCTACAACCTTGTAATGACCTCAAGAAGGAGATTTTACAGACTGAGACAAATCGTTATAAAATTTAAATTACTAGTATATTTATAGTAATGTACATAATCCGTAAAAGTAAGATTTTATATGCAAACGTTTTGACTGTTAATAATCATTGACCCTTAAAGAGAAACGTGACGCAATCTAATGCGTTCATGTTTCTATTGACGTTTGGTAACATGAAGACAAAGAAATACCACGGACAGAATAATTATTCTTTGAGGCACGTACACACAATCATATTCGTTTACAAAACAATAAAAACATTTTTAAGTATCAGTTACGAATTATTGCGGCGCCATCTCGTCATCTAATCGCGATATTTAAAAATGGAACTTTTACATCTGCGTTTGTTCAAGCAGTGTCAGTTACACATTATTCTGGTGCCATCGCATCATCTAATCGCGATATTTAGAACTTTAACATCTGTTGATTCCGGGTTAGAATTGATCTCCAGCAACCTGTTGATCGTTTTTGGCTGGTGGTGACTTGGTGGATGTTCAGATTCTGTGACTTGGTTGACAGGGTATCATTAAGCTTGATTAGACCAGAATGCGTCGTTAAACACCGGACGCACGCACACATACACACAACCAATGTCTCACTTCAGACGTAAGTAATCGGGATATACCAACATTCAAATGTGAGTTCTTTATCATACCACCGAGATCAAAAGAAATCCCTTAAAAATAAAACCATTTCACAAATCCATGTATATTGTTGGAAAATACACATACATTATAAGTTGTACTTGGTATTTGTCACCTCTTCTGCAAGCTGGTTAATCACCCATGGCTACCTGAAATACATGTATATACCTTTGTCATCTCAGACAATTTAGCAAGAATACTTTTTACGTAATCAACGGACTCCCATGCCATGATATGCCAATATATGCCAACTATGTGCCATGATATCTGAACAGACGTCAGATATGTAGCTAGGCTAATCTTCTCCACTGAACTGTTTATCTCATCAAGAGTCTGATGTTGATATCGCCACACCCACGAACGGTATTGGAACGTAGTCAGAATGTCTATATTTTATCTATTTTGGTTTGGTCTTCTTACAGAACCAAAAATCTCTCTCCAAATACAGCATAATAACTGGCATCATTTATTGAGGTCTGGACGGCAGCATTATACTGTCTATTGAACATATTGCTATGGCAATTGACAAAACAAAAGTGTTTTTTTAATATACTATAAAAATGTCTTTAGATCCTTAATTTGGTTTTCCCATCATTGGTGGGGTCAAGGAATGCTAATTTCCTCAGCATGTTCGAAATCTGAAAGTGTTTCGAACCAATGCGTGTTCAGAATCTATGGATTCTTAACTGGCATGTGGACATGTTTTCCTGGCATAGTCATTCTGCGAAAATGTAGAAAGCAAATAAAATTAATTCAAAAGGACTGCATCAACCTCAAGGGCTTCCAAGTGAAAACTAAGTACATCTCTAACTTCAATCACTTTTGCAGCATGCTGCTGTATTCATCAACGCAAAATGAGGGGCGGTGGGGTAGGCATGTGGTTAAAGCGTTCGCTAGTCACGCTGATTCCCAAAATGGGCACAATGTGTGGAGCCTATTTCTGTTGTCCCCTGCCGCGATATTGTTGGAATTTTGCTAAATGCAAGTGATGTTCCATCACTTGCTTGATATAGGTGTTGAAACCTACACCAAAACGTCGCTCCTAATTGTAATAAGGACGTCGTTCATCCCATATATCCTATCCTTACTTAGTACTCCAACCTCTTAATGCCTCTCAAAGGAGTTATCTTTAAGTTCTAAGTTTAGATGGAAAGTGATTCGGAATAATATATGCGTGAAATTGATTTTCATTATTGATATAAAATAATCAGAACGTTAACGCTAGTCTGTAGTCTTAAGAGTTTCATAGAAAGAAATGAAAGTGTTATGTATCGATTCTCTTTCATATGCATTGCTTTTTAAGTCTGTCCACTACTGTTTTTACAAAATATTATGGTGGCTTCTAAAGAGAAAAGTCATTCGATATAAATTCCCATGGGACTTTCGTACATGGAGTTCTGCGGTAGTATTGCGTCAGTTTTTGGACAGTTATGCAGGACATCTTCGGGTGTACTCAGAACTGTGGCGGTACTGAGGAATGTGTGGTAGTTATGCGTGACAATTCCATGAGTGCTGCAGGATTGTTGCTGTAGTTCTGCAGGACAATTCCATGAATGCTGCAGGACTGTTGCTGTTGTTCTGCAGGACAATTAGAGGAGTGCTGCAGGACTGTTGCTGTAGTTCTGCGGGACAATTCCAGGTAGGACTCTCACTGTTAAGGTAGTACTGCTAGACAGGAGTATTGCATTACTATTGTTGTAGGTCTGCAGGACAACTCCATGAAGATTGCATTAATGTTGTCCTCGTTATGCAGGAGAGATGTGTGACTATTTGAAAAGTAACTAATTTTAACCAGAAATCTCTGCAACTACACATACCAAGACGACAACCTCACAACCCGTGCAGACTGGTGTCTTCCGATTTTGTATCAGTGCTGTCTTTTTTAGTTACCACTTAATGACATACTACATGTATAGAGTGTCAGCAATCGTGGTTGTTACGTTGATCATAGAATCTAATTGTACTATTCAACGTTTGGTGACTGAATCCGGAGCACTTCATCTCACAAGGTAACACAAGCAGGTCTGAGCCTTGACTGGAATGGTAATCTTATTCCTTGGACGTTCGATTAAGGATGTCTAGCATTCTCAAAGGCGTCTAACCAACACGAACGTCAAGTACACCATACCGAAGCTAATTCAATACTATGTCAGTGGTGTGTGTTTACATGTAATCCTATAATACGGCTTGGTCAGTCCAGGATAGACCATTCCTATAATAAAAAGAAACCAAAGTAACAAAATGAAAATATTTTTCACTACCACAATTCTTTCAGTGGTCTGTTCGCATTCAACTCGTTATGTAGTTTTATTCAAGGTTTTTCGATTCATATATCAATGAACCGAAGAAAATACACATTCTATCCTTAAAATTAAATTTGACAACAAAAACATGTTTAATTTACAATAGTTTAACAAAAACGGTTGTTCTTATCAACGCAGACAAAAATGACGAGATTGATAAACATTCCATGTTTAGGAATACATACTGTGGCGTGATATGAATAAGGTGAGTCGCCTTTTACAACAAGTTAATTTAATTCGAAACAATATATGTGACCAACCAAGAGAAAAGTGACCTTATGGGTGCTAGGATACAATTATTGTTGTGAAGTCATATGTGTGCGGACTCTACAAAATATCTTATTTTTCTCTCATTATTTTGTTATGTAATAAAAACATTATTTCAAAACCTTTGAACATACATATTAACTTTCCATTCATCAGACAGTATGCCTAAAAACTGTAATTATTGCATGAACATTTCTGAAAAGGAAATGAGTCCAAAATGTTTGATGTCATGTATTTCTGTAATAAATATGAATTGAAGCTTGTGAACTGTATTTATATGTACTGAAGATACTCTAGCTTTACAATAAAATGAAAAGACAAAATGTAAATTTTCACCTATATTGTCCCTAAAAGATCTCATTATGGGTCACACATATAATTCATAAAAGGGTAAGTTCACACACATATGATGCTAGCGTTCTCTCGTTTGATGACAAACAAGATTAAGCTGACTTAAATGCTTCTTGAAAAGGGAACATGAATATAAATTCATTTGTTCCATGATATCTAAATCGCATGGTGTGGTATTCTGTTTCAGGGCGACTTGGAACATTAAAGGTCTATTTGCGCCCATCACATCAAATGCAATAGAAATGGGATGATTAACCAAGCTTATTCGTGATATAGTTTTTATTTAAATTTAACCAAAAAATATGTTTAGGCCCAAAAGAGAAAATGAGCAAATTCATTTGTTCCATGATATCTAAATCGCATGGTGTGGTATTCTGTTTCAGGGCGACTTGGAACATTAAAGGTCTATTTGCGCCCATCACATCAAATGCAATAGAAATGGGATGATTAACCAAGCTTATTCGTGATATAGTTTTTATTTAAATTTAACCAAAAAATATGTTTAGGCCCAAAAGAGAAAATGAGCAAATTCATTTGTTCCATGATATCTAAATCGCATGGTGTGGTATTCTGTTTCAGGGCGACTTGGAACATTAAAGGTCTATTTGCGCCCATCACATCAAATGCAATAGAAATGGGATGATTAACCAAGCTTATTCGTGATATAGTTTTTATTTAAATTTAACCAAAAAATATGTTTAGGCCCAAAAGAGAAAATGAGCAAATTCATTTGTTCCATGATATCTAAATCGCATGGTGTGGTATTCTGTTTCAGGGCGACTTGGAACATTAAAGGTCTATTTGCGCCCATCACATCAAATGCAATAGAAATGGGATGATTAACAAAGCTTATTCGTGATATAGTTTTTATTTAAATTTAACCAAAAAATATGTTTAGGCCCAAAAGAGAAAATGAGCTTTCTTTCTCAAGTACTGCATTTTTTTTATTTAATCTGATAAGATTATGGCCGGGGCATTTAATTAAATAATGTTTCACTGTCTCGGGAGTATTTTCATAACAGTTCCCAAGACGAAGTCTAGTAATTTTAACTTCCTCGCGTTTCTTTCTTCAACGAAATGTACAATTTAATTTTACAGGACAAACTGTGTTCATGTGTCGGTCAGCATAACTAGCATAACCAGCAAATATATATACCTGCCTCACGATCATATTCATTAACCCTCCTTCGGGTTTTGCTGGTCATTAAGCCTGAACACACTGCCCCAGCAGTTCGAACAAGGCCGAATCCTTTGAGGCATCAGAAAAATGTGTATGAAGTTGGCCTAATTTTCATTTATGAAATCCTGAGATACAGATTTAATAAAATTTGAACTCATTCTTTTGTTATTGGTTGAATAATAGCAAAGGCCTGGTTTCAGAAGCAACCAAGGATTGCTTTTAGATTTCAGTTTGAGATAATATGTGTGAGACATTAGGTAATGACGAAGGCCTGGAGGCATTTCTAAATTTAGCCTGGATAGCTGAAACTTGGGTAATTGCAAAGCCTTTGACTGAATGCGGTCAAGTTTGGAAAGATGACATTTTTAGGCAGACATCAATACCTGGCAGCCATAGTCAAAAATTATAAAGCAATAACATAGAGGATTTATCAATATCCCACTTCGTTTTGGCTATGGATTTCAACCGATTTATAACAATATTACATTTGTTCACAACATGAGATATGTTAGAACCCCCTGTTAGTCTCGCCAACTCGCATGCAATTTTTAATTTGTGGTCACCAATGCCAAGTTCTATTTTTGAAGGAATTTTACGTCTCGTTATCATCATTGCAAAAGATTCCAGCTATGTGACGGCGGTCTGTAAATAATCCAGTCTGGACCAGACAATCCAGTGATATACTGTCATGAGCATCGATCCACGCAATTGGGGTCGATGACATGCATCAACCAAGTCAGCGAGCCTGACCACTCGATCCCGTTAGTCGCCTCTTATGACAAGCATAGTCGCCTTTTACCGAAAGCATTCGTTGCTGAAGACCTATTCTACCCCGGATCTTCACGGGTATCACACCGAGTGACCTCGCTTAAACGTAAGACTATTCAATCACAATTGACATCCTTCAAAACGAACTTCGATCATTGTCGTAAGGGAGTAAGTGAGAGACAGGATGAAAACGACAGGTTGAAAAAACACGTGTCAGAGATAGAAATAAAAACTGATAACCTAGAGGCTAAGTCCCGGTGCTGCAACGTGATTTTTCATGGGCTGTCAGAAAGAAAGCGTGAGACATGGAGGGAAACAGAGAACACGGTAAGGGATTTTATGACTTCGTCACTGAACACTAGCTCCGCAAGCACAGTTAGGATTGAATGTGCACAAAGGCGGCATTCACGCAGTGGTAACATATGGTTATCGATGGTACGGTGTTTTATATACGACCACGACATCTCTGATATTCGCTATGTTGGAAGACGTTGCAACTGGGCCACCTCTAGTCGTGAGACTAGCAAGTCACCAGCTGACCCAAGTCAGTCATCAGTATAGGGATATGAAAATGGTCCCAGTGATACTAAATCTAGCGCTGATGATTACATTGTCACAGACAATAATTATGGACAAACTGTCATGTATATGTACTCAAACGTGAATTCTAACACACTGTGATAGATTTGACAACCAGATCTTTGCACAATATATTCTGGAACAGCACATAAATGTGGTGGTGTGTTTATCAAGATAGATACCAACCTTGATTCTACAGATTGTGGTGCCACTAAACAGAACTTAGATCGAATACCAGATTCAACCACGTTTATTAGTCATGAAGATACATTAAGCACTCAATACTTTTATTATGTAAACATGAATTTAACTGATATTATGAGTGACAACGGTGCATTAGTTATACAAGATAGCAAAATCTATTAAGTAACTATGATATCTTTAATTGCGATCCAAAACGTTATAATCCCGTGTAAGTTTTCAGGAGGAATATCAGTATAATTAAACATAATATATCCCCTTTTTCTTGAGAGAGTTTACGGCCAGTCCGATAACGCTCTATTTTTCAGGGTGAAGAATGAGTTGTCTCCCGTTCATGTTTTCCTTGTGTTTGTTTACATCAACCCTAAGGGTTCACCAGTATATGCAAACAGTGAAGAGAGTGGAATTGACATGCTTGATGGGTAACTTATGAACATTCTTCATGATTATGGCGATTCATGCGAATGTGTTTGTTTATTGTTTAACGCCGCACTCAGCAATATTCCAGCTATGATGATAGCGGTCTGTAAATAATCGAGTCTGGACCAGACAATCCAGTCATTGACCAGTGATTGACATCATGAGCATCATGAGCATCATGAGCATCGATCATCAGCATCTATCCACGCAACTGGGATACGATGACATGCATCAACCAAGTCATCGAGCCTGACCACCCGATCCCGTTAGTCGCCTCTTACGACAAGCATAGTCGCCTTTTACGGCAAGCATGAATTGCTGAAGATCGATTCTACCAATTTATTTTATGTGGAGATTTCAATGCCAGGACTGGAAATCAGGTTGATTATACTATTAAGCCAATAACTTCTCTTGTCCTCGACAATCTTTAGACAAAGGCATAAACACCTAGCTATGGCTTAAATTTACTACATGTAGATATGTGTAAGATATTTGACAACCATATAGATAATAGAAATTTAAATCAGATATCATAGGCAATATGACTTATGTATCACATTCTGGATGCAGCGTTGTGACTATTTTATCATTTCTACTGATATTTTACATATATAATAGATATGTCGGTTGTTCAGCAAACTGTATTCTGAAAAACATCCTACCTTTAGCTTATCAACCAAATAAGAGGCCTGCAATGTCATTTGTTAATAAATCATACAGTTAGATACAGACTCCTGAAGATAAGATCACTTCGTATCAAAACGAGTTTTACAGCAATGCTAGTAAGGATATGTTTAATGACTTTTCTATGTTATTAGAACATAATGTTGATTCTGCTGTAGGACAAAATAATGATGTTTTATTTCACTGTGGTAAAAAGGCAAAAGCGTATGTTACAGTAGCTACAAAGCACGATAAGCAACAACCATCCTGTACAATGGACAATGTGGCCTTAACTACCAAATACAATATCAGTCTATCTATCAAATAGAAGGGAATAAATATATTTACTCGAAATACAATTACGCCATCTAGACCGTTTAGTTGCTCGAACAACACGTTGAAACTCGACACGTTTCTTCCTGAACACATCCAGGTCACATTGAAGTGAAGTGTGACAAACCCTGTTGTAGGCTTGTTTCTTTGGTTTGTTTGCCTTTTCACATCAAATCACTTTGGGGATGAAAGTAGGTCGCTTCCATGACGATTTTCCAGTTGTTGCCTGTGATATTTCAATGGCTGTGAAGTATTGTTATCATTTAAAACATAAACATCTTCGTTGATTAGGTCAGATGTAATATGTTTACCACAAAGAGAAGAAATCAGTTTGCCTGTTAGAATTTCCATCGGGAAACGTTTACTTTCGAGGATCTAAGTGGACTTTCCTGAATTTCAGTTAATACTGGAAAGTGATCACTACCTGGGCATCGTCTTGTTCTCCATCCCAGTTACATTTAGGAGCAAATGGGTAGGACATAATCGACAAGTCCATGGCAGAACCCCCCCCCAAAAAAAAAAACAACAAACAAACAATAGACTCCCCAAAACCATAGGGTAATTTTATCATCATTTAAAATCACCAGGTTTGATTCAAACGTTTTCAATAACTGTTCCATTGCAGTCTGAATTTTTACTTCCCTACAAAACATTGTGACTAATAAAATATATGACCCATGCACTTGATAAGAACATACAGGAACAGCAGGTGGAACAGTAGGTGGTTTGGGAACCCAGCTCGTGTAGTACGTATCTCTACAGAAGCCTTATTTGGAAGCCTTATTTGGTGAGTGAGTAAGTATGGTTTAACACCGCTTTTAGCAATATTAATTTTTTTCCAGCAATATCACGGCGGGGGACACCAGAAATGGGCTTCACACATTGTACCCATGTTGGGATTCGAACCCGGGTCTTCGGCGTGACGAGCGAACGCTTTAACCACTAGGCTACCCGACCGCCCCCCTTATTTGGTGGAGGCGAGGTAACACTACGGCTCGCAAAGACAGACGCGTGAGAGGAAGCAGGAGTGACCTAAACAATGCGAGTTGCTTCCGCATACAAGGCTTTTTTTAAACTCAAACTCGCGGAACAGACACTGCTTTACCGCTTTTACAGCCTCGGTACGCAACACTGTAATTTTCTCCACAATTTCGACTTGGACACACCACCAGCCTTACTATTTTTAACCTAATGGTCCCCACTACATCTTGTACATACCAGATTATTATTGTTACATCGCGAAGACACATGGACAAACTGTTGACAATTGTAACACCTAGTAGCTGGTGGCACGTAAAGGCGATACAATTGAAAATAAATCTTAATGCCCTAAGGAAGACGAGGAGTGTCAAACGTCAACAAAACAGATGTAGAGAATTTTGTTCTTTTCCTCTTAATAATCCCTCAGCGTGTATGACGTTCTGACCTTTACTGTGATAAACAATTTAAGTAACATCAACACCATAGTCAACGTTATATATCACGCCTTTGATTCAACTGAAGCTCTTTGGGACACAACCACTGGCTCGGATGTTACAAATCGTGGATATTCTTTGAGCTACATTCAATTGATCAAACGATTTGTAATGTATCATTAAGTCACCTTTTTAATTTTTTTTCATGAAATCGACTTCACAAATGTTATTTTCTGAACATCACGAGCCAACGAAATTAGATTTAAGTTTGTGAGTCTTAATCTCGGGTCAACAGTCGAAAACCATACACCACCATTAATTTTATTGGAACGCAAGAAATAGAGTTGGTTGGTGGGAGTAATGTCTTGGTGCTTGTGTTTTTTATATACCATTATTTCATAATATTTCATCAAATTCAGCGTCAGTAGATGTTTCTTCCAAGTCAAATGCATTTGCAATATCCTCATCCACATTCCCCTCATTTTCCAATCCATATTGAAGTAGGGGTTTACATCCGACAACAAACTCGCCAAAACAACATCCACGAAAACTGAAACCACCCGCCACGTTTGGGCGAGAAGTGCTTGCTACAACACACACACACACCATACGAGAGCAAATAGGGCAACAGAGTGAGCCAATATTTTATAACGACAGTAATTTAAACCTTTCTTGATATCAGATCCTGATAAAACGTTAAAGAATGGAATTCCCCCCCCCCCCCCTCCCCACACACAAAAAACCAAACACAAAACCCCCCAAAACCCAAAAAACAAACAAAAACAAAGCAACAAACAAACAAAAAACAAAGAGCGAGAGCGACTGACAACACACGCCTGTCCTCGCATGCAGTCTAAAGCGGTCTCCAAGATATCTATCGACAGAAGACCACATTATCTCCCTTTGGTTATCGCACCATCGTTCGTAACACGTGTCTCGTCAGACGAAATGAAAGAAAGCCTCAAGGAATATCACCTGATGAAGAGTAAAGAAGTAGCTCTGAAACGTCATGTATGTGAATACAGTAAGTTGCTTTCCGTACTGTTTCTTGTAATATGTGTATCCAACTTCAACATGCCACAGCACACTGTCAAGATGGCATTATGTTGTTGTCTAAATCACTCACTACCTCTCACACGAAATGAGAATTGAGCAGATGTTGTGAATGCATTATATTGTAAATTAGGCCTTGGTGGCACGATGTGAAGAGTCACGGACGTTTCACTGGGATAAAATTACCAGGATGACACCTACATTTAACCTTAAGCTTGTCCTTAGTGGCCCACAGAATGACCAACCACAGCTGCTTAATGAGACAGGAAATCAACTGACGTTCGTGAGGTGAAATGAAAATGAGACTTCTCGTTGCTTGAGTTCTATAGACTAAAAGTTTAAACGATTTAAATGCTGGTCAAGGTTATCAGCTTAATGAACAAACTCGATTTTGAGGCATATTTGGAGTGGTGTAATGATTGAGTCTTACTTCATTCGCAACCACAAAATTGCCATTTCTCAATCACTTATGTCAAAGATTGTTAACATAAATGTATGCAAATATGTGTTAAGTCTTTCGTTTAACGGATACGCGTAACGCCTATGTGCTGAAGGCGGTCGTTTAAGTAATGTACTGTAACATATGAATACAATTAGACGTGCACGGATACAAACAAGGGAGAAATACTTTTGGAATACGGTGTTTCACCAAAGGATGCAAACATAAGCTTAACAGTGATTGTATATTACACAAAGCGTTCCTCTTGGTGTCGAATATACATCATGTATGGTTATCCACATGTGGTTCTGAAACTGATTAAGTGGGCTTATGCTTAGTGAGTCTTAATGACGCGAGTGCCTTCGTCTGCACAATTGCAGTAGTTGATCATGAATTATAAATGTGGTCAACCTTCAGGTTGAATTACGCACCAACACTGACACCTTTATGGAGGATCTCTAATAGTTTGTGTTTCTACATGATGGTATAAAAGTCAACATTACCAAGATGCATGTCGATAATATATATTGTGAAGAAAATGACCTGTAATCACACAATTATACACACAAAATGTAACTTCAATACGATACAAAAAATAACACTTGTGCCATTTTCCTCAGAAATACCAAGAAATCATGTTTTCACATTTCTAGAGGTCATACGCAATCTTCAAAACATAATGTATGGATACATAAGCAAGGCCACACGATCTCTGAAAATTCTCAAAATTGCTCTAAATTAAGTATACATACACATGGTGAAACATCTTGTTTACAGTTACTTACTATAATTTCATTGACATTTATTAAAGGACGTACATCCTTCAATAATGCCTACAGGAATCGTATATATATAATAGTATAAACAAAATTGAAGCGAAACATAATAAACTCTTTTCTAATTATTACACTGGCAATGCTGACACGGGGTGTACACTGGGTGACCACGCCCTGCAGACTGTTTACGTACATTTACAATGAATTTGGAAACTACTCGATTCTGACAGATCAATAAACCCCCTCTGATTGAAACCCCCGATTTGACGGCCGCATCACCGCGAAGATAATACTTATTACATGGTGCTTCTGTTTCAGTCATTGTCGGTAAGCATATTTAGATAACGATTTGTACAATTATAGGTTACAAAGTGCACAGTTGCGGTTATTATAATTTTCAAAGGATGTTTGGCAAAACATTTTTTGGCAGAAAACACCGCGAAGCTAATATTTATTAAATAGTGCTTCTGTTTAAGTCATTGTCGGTATGCATATTTAAATAACGATGTACAATTATAGGTTACAAAATGCACAGTTGCGGAATTTATAATTTTCATAGGATGTGTGGCAATATATTTTGCGCAGAAAACACGAAGGACATGTACAAAAGGAATGTATTTCAAGTATTGGGAACAACAGCTGTGCTCAGAATTTGGCGCTTTTGTATATGCGAAAGTCTTTAAGGGTGTGTGCTGTTCACATTAAAAAAATCACTTGCATGAGTAGAATGCTCCCTACAAACACGCAAACATCCAAATTGTGCATGAACATGAACATGCACATGCAAATTGTGAATTGTCGAGTAGATGTCTTCATGAATATTTATTGAAAGATGCATTATCTCATTTCATATGGAGCTCTGTTACATTTGTAGGTGAGTATATATACGTACAAAAAAGATTCGGGATCACCGGTGGGGAAGGATATGGTCACCGTTTCGCGAACGCCTGGTATCATCACTACAGTGATTCATTAACACATGCTCATAATAAAGATTGAATTGTACAATGGACTCTTCTTGTGCCAAAGATTTCTTATAAATATGGAAGCTTTAAGGGTTTCGTCGCTTTTACTAAACAATCTGTGTACATGTAAGTACCCCAATGCGATAGAGAATATTGCAATTTCAATATTATCAATAGAAAAACGTGAAATCATTCATTTGCATTTTAAAAGTCTTAGAAGTTTCATATCTGAAGCATTACATGAACATGTATACACGCGAATCCAAATTTTTAGATACTCCGATTCCATCTTGCAAACAGGTTTGTCTTTCCGAAGATGATGCCGAAGACGTATTTTGAATATAGAATATTGATCTGATTGTTAGCCCTAGGCCTAAATACATCTGCGCTCGAATATCTAACACACACGCCCTTTCCGTATATCCTTGGCTGGCGGTAACCTGTCTGTTTTCAGTTTTCAGTGACAGGTAACTGATGACATTTACGTCATGATCTTTTTCTGTCATCGGGTGCTCATAGTAGGCATAAGATGCTTTACAAGTAAGCCATGTGTCGTGGGCGAAGATTGATCCACGAATAGATGAAAAGAGCCACCATGATTGACAACGGTTTTAGTTCGATTGTTATGCTCGACACACTAAATGACAATTGTACACGGACAGAAGCTCCAAACTATGTTGATTGATGAGAGTGTTATCGGAAGTATGGTACAAAGAAGAGTGTTATTAAGAAATCCGATTATGGCGTTAAATTCCTTCTGTAATTAACTACAGTCGAGTTTTTCTTTTGATATTAAAAGACCACACAGGTGGATAAAAAATACATCATTTTAGGCATAGTTGTATTCTAAGCTGAAGGCTTAAAACGATTTCTTTGGTTTTGGTTGTCATATAAAGGCTTCTAGGGGCAACTGTACTAGAACTACGACTTTTACCCATAACATGTGCTACTTGTCGGCAGGCATAATATAATGCTCACCCGGTATCATCCATGAACGTTTGAATGATATGCTTGTCTCTTCCAGTTTGTTTGGACATTTGTTTGACAGTAATAATAACCGATTAATAAAAAAAGGCTTATTTTGAGTTCATCCGGTTAAAAAGGCATGGAAACATTGCACATGTGAATGTTGTAGTTGCCACCTAGACAATGATAAGTAGCTGATCAAGCTTATGAAAGGTCATATTGATGCATAACTCTGAATATGACGCCGTCGGCTGTTCTCCCCTGGGACTGTCACGCATGTCATTTCCGAAAACTAGTGATACTTTTAGCTGTCGGCTCAGCTTAATCCACATTTTACGTTATACTTAATACACAACTGGAAGAAAATATACTGAAGTGCATGATATCAATTCCATGTGCAATTACGTACCTGATCCTTTACGAACGGGTCGGTAGCTTGGTGGTTAAATCGTTCACACGTCACGAAGAAGATTCGGGTTCGACTCAACAGCTTACACGCACCTTTGATATATCTGGAATAGTGCTACTAACGGCGTTTCTAAAGAAACGTTTTGGGGGAAATGTTTTGTTTTGGATGTTCAGTGACCTTCTTCGAGTCTTCGTCATAATTACTACAGCCGGTAATAGCCGGGGACTACAACAATTATTTTTGGAATTAGGGTCTTATCGGAAGTACGCAGAGATTCCCTTCAAATAGGTCTAATTTCTAGTATCCAGTTACAGAGGAACTCAGTATTGTATTTCGGCAAGACTAAATGTATACGCATGACGCTTTGTCCCAACTCTTTCCTTTCTTGTTCTTATGTAAATCTAGTTTTGCACCCACGTGTCTATTTCTGGAACAGTGCATCAATTACACCATCCCCATGTTGGCTGTGTCCTGCATAATCACTTCGGGACCTGTCCTAACGACAAGCAAGGACTGTGAACAAAATATCAAATTAAAAGAGTTTGGGCAATCAACTTTATTCATGTAGTATCTCTTCTGTAAAAATACGTCAGGACTCAGCCTGTGAAGAATAAGGCAAGTAGCAACCCCTTTTGACTGACGAATAAAAGTAAGTAAGGTAACAACAAGCGCCTCTCCTTTATATCTCTCCATATCTCGAAGGCTTGCTTTAATATACAAATTGGTCTGGCTCCACCTTCTGTTAGTGTACCTTCGTGGTATCGCGGCAGAGCGTCTCGTTAACAGGTACATGTATGCAAACAATTTCCTCGGGGAAATCACCGTCGCTATTCGGATGGCGCTGTTTGGAAATATCTCATCACTGTGTGAAGATTGAAATCTGATATTGAAGGACATTTTGTCTTGAAACATGTTGGCATGTATCGACTAACCTTTTGTTTGTCTGATGTTAGACAAATGTCCGGTACACATGTACTCCTATCTGCAATCTAATATAACATCCATTTATACAACATTGAAATATGAAACGTCTGTCAAGATAATGGGCAACAATCAGTAAAATGGCTTCCTCATCTTCCTCGCTTCTTTAACTTTATTGGTACAATGTCATATTTTGTCTCTGTTCGTCACTGAGGAATGACTGTCTAGAAAACATCCTACTGTATTTTATACGATTCCTATCACATCCTGTTTTGTGAAATATAACGTTGTTCATAAACACCAAAGACAAATATGAAAATGCATTGAACTTCCTGGTACAAACAATGACCGAAGTACCAAGAGAGATGGTTCATGTTTGCACATCCATAGATCCGATTCTAGAATTTCCCCTTCATTGTGTATAATAACTGTATCATACAGGAACAGTTCGATGTCGGAAAAATTAATTCCTTAAGTTTTCAGACATACATCCTCAATTCTCTGCACCAAACACAAACAAACCTAAGAAGGTTAATGTTTCTTGTCGTTCAACTCGTCTTACCTTCGAGTGGCCCAGTTGTCGAAGGCGTCGCAATTTGCTTCCAGAGTTGCGTCCCTTGGGCACGCCAGAAGTTGTTGGTTCAAACTCCGGTTCGCCACGGTTGTTTCTAGGTCTGTCAGCACCACACACATGCTCGTGGGTTTCACCAAAGTGGTAAAAACGTCTGAGACCTGCATCACTTCGGGCTTTCCTACAGCATTAAGCTGACACGTCGTGATATAACTGGACTACTATAATTGAAAGCGGCGTTAAACCCAACTTACTCATCACTCCCTTACCTTCGATGGTCATGCTTATATTTGCAACTTACACATGTGACGAGTGGAGCAGCATGCACATTGTTACCTTTAACTGTAAAAACTCAGGTGAGTCAATTTTGTCGCACCGAAACTTTCAGTTTTGTTAATACCCCACCCAACCCACCCTCAAATAAGGAATTGAGATTTTCACTCGATATTGAACTTTTGAACTGCCCTCTTATTTTTTTAAAGCTCTAAACCAGCCATGTCGGAGAGTTTACGTTGTGCAGAGTTGCGCCCCTTGGGCACGCAGAAAGTGTGGGGTCGAATACGGGTCGCCTCTAATGTGTTTCTAGGTTTGGAAGCACCATACCCGTGCTCGTGGGTTTAACCAAACTGATAAACGTCTGAGACCTGCACTCCCTGATAAAACAGGAATATTGTAAAAACGGCGTTTAACCCAAGTTGTGAATTCACTCACTCACTCACTAATATATTATCTGAGAATTATTTTCTCGCCCCTGTTTGATATTATCTGTTCAGCTTCACAGTTATTTTTTTCAAAACACACGTATACTATTTCATCAAACTGTCATGGCAATTAGCGATACTACGCATGGATTTAAATATTGGATACTCATCAGGTACGTGTGCATTTCGCTGAAATAGATAATACTTATAATCCTATTTTTTCAAAATTTAGTTTCCGGCACATATTAAAATTTTTAAACGTTATCACCTGTCTTTATGCTGTGCTCCTGTCATAGTTGAGGGGGATCTGTCTGGAAGCGGATCATGCATAATGATTTTGAATTCCGTGTGTCTGTTGCGCACATAAATTGCCCTAACTAGGTCATCGCTAGTTTACTCTTAGGGATGTGGCGCTTCGATTAGCCGGTCCTCGGTTCGCATAGTATTACCCATACCAGTCAGAGAAAAAGACTCTGTGGAGGTCCGACAATAACTGTGTAAAATAAGTGGCGATCTAATAGTAATTAATTCATCCAACCAAGCGCTTAAACTTGTTTTCTCTGCAGCAGAATACCTTTGCAACCACGATGGCATCATCAAAACAGGCATTGGCATTATCTTGGTGGAATGCTTCGCGGGTGAGGCTAACATTTAATCCCAGAAATCAATTATCTCACTTAAAAATATACATCTACAAAATAGAAATATGCCATCAACAATATTTCAAGAGCTAAGGCAAGACCAGGAAAATGCGTCAGCACCTCTAATGGGATGTCTCTTTTATTGCTTTTATTATTAATAATAAGTGTGTGTGTGTGTGTGTGTGTGTGTGTGTGTGTGTGTGTGTGTGTGTGTGTGTGTGAATTATTTGTCATCGCACTTTGCAATACATGTAAGGCGACCTGTAAGTAATGGACCAGACAATCCAGTGATTGGTATTACTCCCGATTCTTTTCTTCGCCTCGTACGACCAGCATAGATTACGTGAGACAAATTCTGACCCGAATTACCCGCAGGGTACTGCAAATGTTTGGCTAATCATTGAAATCCTATTATCCTACAGTGATGTGCTTAGAGAGATTTGTCCGAGGCAAATCTATCATTCCATTTAAACCCATGTTGCGTGCACTAGGTTGCAGTCGCTACAGCACTCTTTGGTATTAGTATTAGTATTATGACGTCTTAATGATTTGAAGCAATCAGGTTCGGACTTGTTTGATGAAGCATTTGCAATTATTCCTTCATAAAATATATGGAGACAATACTTCAGACTTTATTGTATGCCATAAATAGTGGAAAGAACGACATCCAATCAAAAGTTACGGTGAGGTGAGGTGAAATGGGGTTTAACGTCGCGTCCAAAATTATTGCATTTATATAGCGACGTGCATGTACGTGTATGTGTTTGTGTGGCTGCTTGTACTAGTCCGGACTGATGCCGATTTATCGTGCTAGCTCACTGAGATACCATGCCGCAGTTTAACATGAATATCCCACTCAGACTCCGAGCCGACCAGTCCTTGTTTTAGCCCCTTAATGTCGAGCGCCAGACAGGGTAACAACAAGTACTATTTTTTAACGTCTTTTGGTATTATGCGGCCGGGGATAGAACCCCGGACCTTCCGCTCTCCGAGCGGACGCTCTACCACTAGACCACGGAGGCGGTCTTCAAAAGTTACGAGTAGAATAATACATATTTATGTGGTCATGAAACTAGCTGCCACTGCCATTCTTATCCTGTAACATCGATGTGTTCAAGGCGACACGAGCATGGCTATCATTGCAACATCATCTTATGACCAAAGAGTGAGGTGAGGTGAGGTGAGGTGAAATGGGGTTCAACGTCGCGTCTCAAGACCATTGCACTTACACAGCGACTTTCATGCACGTGCGTGTTTTAGGCTGCTTCTTCCTCTCCGGACTTATGTTGATTAATAGTGCTAGCCCACTGAGGTACCATGTTTTAGCCCCTTAATGCCAAGCGCCAGGCAGGGTAACAAGTACCATCTGTAAAATTCTTTTGGTGTGACGCGGTCGAGAATCGCTCTTCTTGCGGACGCTCTACCACTAGACCACGGAGGCGGTCCTTATAACCAAAGCCCCCTGCCAGATTAAACATAGGGTTTTTCATTACTGCTGTCATGGGATTGAGCAAGCCAATGCGGATGTCACCATATAGCATCTTGTGTGAACAGGTACGTACACATATACCTTAATGAGGATGTTCTTTTTGTAAGTATCTAGTCACGATATGGCTGAAATATTGCCGATGTGACTATAAATCTTAACTCACTTTTTGTAAGTATCAAATCATTTTCAGAAAAGATAACGTAGGTCATTGTCCTGGTTTTTACCACACTTAAATGTATGCAAGAATACAGGTCGGAGAGTATAGGTAAATCATTGGCACGACAACCGATGTTCATTTCAGCTTGTACTTATTTTAGTAAGGCTCTCCGTCCAACCTACGTGATGTCCTAACTCGTCCTTTCTTGTTAGTACGTGTCTATGGTTACAGGCATGTTTGTCGAGATCAGTCTGGACTCTAGAAAGTACTCTCGTTGACACGTATGCATATAAAATAAAAGCGACATAAGAATATCAGCTCTGAATACAATGTTTTTGCAGTACCAGCCTATTTTAACAGAAATATCCAAAATGGCTTCAATCAGGATCTTGAACATTCTGCTCATGACTGTTTACCTCAAAGTTATCCACAGAAACCCTTTGTCTGGATTGTGTTAAGTCAAATAAATCAGCTCAATGCTTGTTTGCCACATATGTTCTAGGTAAGTAAGAGACATTAGTACGTATTTCGAAATTTAGAACAAATTGTACCCATTGTACTAATCAATATTAAGATTAACCATAAATCTTGTGATTACAAATGACATTATGGTACATTGGCCAAATCAAACTTTCATGATAAAACTACCTAATGAAACCATCTATTCTTTACATGCCTGCATATTAAAACGTATTCTGGGACTAAAGAATATCGACTTCAGACCATCATACTAGATCAGACTCTATGTACACGCTATAACAAGGTTAATAACTTATAATAATGTGAAAGCATCCACACATTTGAAATGTGCCTTTAAATAAATGTAGGCAATATCATCAGAAACAAATATGTTTCAAGTACTCTTCTGACATAGAGCGGTCGGGTAGCCTAGTGGTTAAAAAGCGTTCGCTCGTCACGCCGAAGACCCGGGTTCGATTCCCGACATGGGTACAATGTGTGAAGCCCATTTCTGGTGTTCCCCGCCTTGATATTGCTGGAATATTGCTTATAGCGGCATACAACAAAACTAACTCATTAACTCACTCTCCTTACATAGTTTCGACCTCACGACTTTTGAACTCATTACTTATAGGATGCACCTGCTGGACATATCATCAGTGCTGGAGATCTCTCGATAATTGACATTTCTCCCCTCAACAATTATTTCAGAGTGACACAAAATACCGTCAAAATTGAAAAATCAATTGGCACTGTCATTCCAATTAAGTATGGATGCTGTTGAAGTGGATGCCTAAACGTGGGCGAAACGAGAGCATGAAAAAGTTGAATGTCTGTCTGAGTAAACCCATTCCAGATTTATACTGAACTCCTAAGCCGCTAAACAGTTCATGCAAACATGAGCATAATAAGAGCATTGTATGGCCTAGAGAAGGAACTTGGTAATTATTTTGTATCTAATAATACAACGTATACAGCAAGCCCTTTGTCGGACAAGGAAATTAAAAAATATGTGACATTATTTTCACTGCGTGTTCTTGGAATTCCTATAACAGATCGGACAAAAATCAATTCCAGCTTTATACTGGATTCCTAACCTTCATACGAATCCAAACAAATACACCACCAAATCCTTGTCTAAACTACCAACAATAATTATGACAATAATCAAGCAAGGCCGAAGTATATACTGGCAGGGAATATACGAGATAGGTTGGGTTCATCTCGTGTTGATCTTCAAAAATGTAAAACGTTTCTTTGTAGTTCAACAACATCAAGTAGTTACGTTTTGATGAATCCACTTGTTTTAAAACGATCGATTATTCCAGGGCAACTTCATTGTCACCCTCGTGATAGACTGAAAGAGAAATTACATTCTCTAAGGAATAGTGCTTTTCGTTTTGTTTTATTATTGTTTGTGACGGGTGTGGTCAGTTTGTTGAAGACTCCTTGACAATATCTTTGTATAGAAATGTAAATAAGTAGTAGGTATTTTCATGGATACTAACTGTGCCACTGTTCTAGTTGACCTGTTTCTCTTTGCATCCGAATCGGATTTGTTTACTACTTTTCTTAAATTTTCCAATCGTGAAATTCCTTTCTATACCGAGCAATATACCATATTCTCCAACTCATGACGTCTACATTTCTCAGTTGCTTAGGCACTTCAGAACATGTATATGTTATTTACATTCCATGTATCACATGTTGCTTACATATAAGCTTGTCAATAAAGGTTTCACAACAACAAATCATTCAATAAATTGCATGGTAAACAGAGTGAGTGAGTGAGTTGGGTTTAACACCGCTTTTAACACTAGTCCAGTTATATTGCGGTGTGTCAGCTTAGTGTGGAAGGAAAGCCCGAAGTGCTGCATGTCTCAGACGTTTACCACTTCGGTGAAACCCACGAGCACGGATATGGTGCTAACAAATATGGTAAACAGAGGAATTTACTAAAAATGACGTCGCTTGTTGAGATGATGCGCCATGTTATCCCAGGGTACATGTGTGACCTCTACGTGGAATTTCCACACCGCCTTACTCACTGTAGGAAATAACGATATGTTCGTTAGAAATAAACACCACCGAAGAAACATATCAACGGAATACGTGTACGTATATAATAAATACCAATACGGGTGCAACAAGAAAAACACATTGGACTTCATAATACTGTACTTTTTACCCCGATATATGAGAAAAGTAACCCCAAAGGAATGAACATCATCAGTAAAGTTACGATGACCCAGACATAAACCAGTTTCGTCTTCCTGTAAACTAACTGAATTAACTACTGACCCTTTGCAGGTTATTTTGATTTGCCTTACCAAGAGCAAATACACAATGTCACTGTATGAGAATGTCAATTTAGTTAATGGATCTCGAACATGAGAAGGTGTATCAAAAATGTATTTAATAGGGTTAATATATTGAGTCATATTACTATGTGTCTGCCACTAATAAACACGATTAGGAGATGTATAAGTCAGTCAAGTAAATTGATGATGATTACTGATACACGTCAATGTATCAGCGACGCCATGGCATACAGCTGCCTATATTGTATATACGTAAGCGTAAAAGATAATACATGCATCAGCTTTTATTTACATACACACACACACACGCCGATATATATTGGATGATATCAATATTCCTAAGAATGACCTCTGAACATTGGGTACATGGTATATCTTGCCATTTTTGATACATTACTAAATCACAATTCACGTCGTTAACCAAAATATATACATTACCATGATCAGGTACATTTAACAGAAATCGTAAAAGTTTCCGTCCCGTGTGACGCGAAGTCACGCGCATCAACGGCAGTATTTCTGACTAATTCTCTTGGTTACATTAGAAAACATTAAATAAATAACAGTACGCAGTTTGTCTGATTGTTACTGATAACTTACATGACATATATTGAAAATTCTCCTCTGAAAATCCCGGGTATTGTTGTCAGTGAACACACCATTTAGTAAAAGTCGGTGATGTCATACGGACGTAAACATTGTTGTACATTTTTGGAAATTTCATTGAAGTGTTTGTTTGATGTTTAACGCCGCAATCAACGATATTCAAGCTATATGATGACGGCCTATAAATAATCGAGTCTGGACCAGACAATCGAGTGATTGACATCATGAGCATCGATCAACGCAATTAGGTTGGTTGGTTTGTTGTTTAACGCCGCACTCAGCAATATTCCAGCTATATGACGGCGGTCTGTAAAATAATCGAGTCTGGACCAGACAATCCAGTGATTGACATCATGAGCATCGATCCCCTCAATTGGGATCGATGACATGTATCAACCTAGTCAGCGAGCCTGACCACCTGATCCCATAAGTCGCCTTTTACGACAAACATAGTCGCCTTTTACGGCAAGTATGGATTGCTGAAGACCTATTCGTCCCACACTGAAGCACGTGGTATCTCCTGATCAAATGATTTCTGTTCACCCAGGAGTAATCGGTACCCGGCAGGATGAAATGATTATGACTGTAAATCTTCTGGTCCCTCACAGACAGCTTAGGTTGTATACTCCGGAGTTATAATGGGGTGCAAAGAGGTTTAGGGTGATCCTGGCACAGTCAGGTTTGTAAGGCTCATTATGAGCTCACGGCCCTTGCCCCCTCTAAACGCAGCCCAGACAGCGATGGGACTTCTCCCAGGGCAGCGCTGCCTAGTCGAACCCATCCAGAACTTTTCGGAGAATGTGAAAACTCTCCAAAACTGCAGCCTTCTTCATTATTCATATTGTCAGAAAGACTGTATTCCTGGCAGCCAACCCGGGTACTCTCCTAATGTCAATCAACAGATTGGAGGTACCAAACTTAAGGCACCGAGAATAATGGTGAGTCGGACACTTGGTATTTGGAATGCGAGCGTGACATTTCGACATATTGGCCATGTTTTTTCCTAATCTTGTCAGTCACATCAGCGTCAAAAGGGACAGAAAAGTCAATGATATAAATGATTTCATCGAATTTATCAAAATGGACAAGATCAGTTTTGTTGACCTGGATACGCCCGAGGCTGTAAACGGGCCTATTCCAAAGAATTTTGTATTTAATCATTTTCCATGACGCCCTCTTCATATTCCGGGTCGTACCATGGATGGACCTCTGTGTCAAAACCACGAAGACGGTAATAAAATGATCGAGCTACACGATCATGTCGCTTAAGATACTGTGTTTGTGCCAAAGCTGGGCATCCACTGACAATGTGTTGGGCTGTCCCATTAAATTCATTGCATAATCTACATTTCGCATTTACTTTTTGATGCAAAATCACACATTGGCGGTTTCGAGTTTGAAGTGACTGGTCCTGAGCGGCAAACACAAAACCTTCTGTTTCACTTTTCAGGCTAGCCGACTTCGTTCAAGCGAAGGAGTCCCCAGGGTTACTGATCTTCTCAACACACTGCACGTGAAACTCAATTCAGTGGTCATTCAGATAGCCTGTCCTTGAAAACCTGGTGTCTGGGCCGATCTGATTTGGCACTACGCTTGGTTGACTCTATTTACTGTACTGTCAAACCAGTACAGAACCATCAACAAAGTAAACATTGATTTGAGATTATGTCCCACATCCTTGGCTCGTTTGAGGACACTGTGGAATGCCCTTTTTTCATCATGAGTCATGACATGCTTCACAAGAAGGTCATCAGACAAGTAAATTTGTAAAATGTGCACGATACAATTCAATCATGAAAAGCCTCCACGTTAAACCTCGTCATCCCATTATAATTGGTAAACATAAGCGATTGAAGATGGAGGGACCTATTGTCTGACATGATTCTTCCGTGTGAGGCTGTCAATTTCTTGTTTCGTCCAATCAACATCACCAACATAGAATTATACTCAACAACAAAAGTTCCTGTGACACCAATATTTTAGTGTATTTTTCAAACAAGTAAAGTTTAGTTTTCAATATTGTATACGTAGTACATGTATGGAATCAAGTCACAAAAACCTAACTGCTACAGAAAAAGCATGCATTCCATTCACGGGTCTATTGTCATTGGAAGCGCAGTATGATGACACAAGATCTGTTAGACACCCTGTAAATATGCTGTATTGTGCATTCAGATACTAGTAAGTAAAAATGGGGCGGAAGGTTTTTAGGTCAGTCAAATCCCCTTTCTTTTGGAAACGTGTTGGTCGACCTTTGCACAACCAAGGCGGAACATGCTTCCCTTGGTTCCTCGAGGTTGTAGTTGCCGGGTTTAGACCACAACTGTGTCCAATGTTTCTCATCACTACCATTGGTTCGACTGTTTTTCAAGATTCAAGATTCTTTATTTCAGTATTGGAGGCATCATGGCTCAGAGTATAATACATTTATATCTAATTTATTTGTGGATCTCACACAATTGATTTAGAATCATTCCATGATGTGTGACGTTATACACAATACATCATCATGTTTGTTTTGTTGTTGTGTTTTTCAAGTTTCTCTTGAAGGCCTTTGATCGTTGAATGAGTTGTTGAGGACATTAGTTCAGTTTTTGTTGCTTTGCTTATAATATGAACAGACAAGTACAAAATGGTACTCGTCCTCAACAACTAATTCATCACAATGGTCATAGTATAGCAGCAGCTGATCGACATTTGTTTTCGCATTATTTTTTTCTATAACGCAGTTTTTGTATTTTCAAACTATGAGAAAAAGTGCGGAACTAATACACAGATCAAGCCTTTATCTAAAACACCCGATGTGATATACATCTCTGGCGCTGGTAAGGACTTGTGTGGATTACAGTGTGACAGGAAATGTGAGCTGGAAATCTTTTGGAACCATTTCTGTATCTCCATATCTACACATCTCTGTTTAGCCTAGTTATGAAACCCTTCGTGTTTTCACAATCCTGAGCAATCCAGACATAAGCAAAACCTGTTTGAAATAGCAACATCCTGACATTTGAAACCCAGTTCAAAGCCCCAATCGCATCGTGTAACAACATTTTATAACAGGCATAGGGGTTACGCTTCGGACTAATACGAATAAGTCTACACCAATATTTTAGACACCTGCTAAGATAATTCATACATAGATTATAGCGTCCAACTTCGCCCAAAACGGCACTTAAAGGTGCTTGTTGTCCCAGTTTTTAAACATCGTTTGAAGAATAAACTTTGTACTCTTTCTATAGGTCCTCTGTATGTATATCCCCAAATGTCACAACCATAATATAGAATGGGTGCAATTTTTGAATCAAACAAAGCAACAATTGTCTTCAAAGATATAAGTGAATAAGTTTTCATAAGTTGAAATAACGGAAAACATGACTTTCTAACTTGTAATGAAATAGTCTCACAAGCTTTGGACCAGATTAACCTGGAAGAAAATATAATGCCCAGGTATTTATAATGTGAAGTTGCTGACATTTCCATAGATTTATAAAACCACTTTTTTTTAAGATACCAACCATTTCTGAAAACAATAATATTTAACTTTTCCATACTTACCTCCATTGCCCATTTATTGCAAAATAATTCTAATATATCTAATTTTCTTTGCAATTCTATCACGGAGTCTGCAAGTAGGACAACATCATCTGAAAAGAGTAGCAGCTTAATTGTTTCAATAACGTCTCTTTAAAAAACGCCCCGGCATTCACTTGCCTCAATTACAGACACTAATTGATTAATAAGAGAATAAACTGTTTTTCAAAAGTTTTTTTTAACAGTTTCGTTTGTTTTATGAAATTATTTTTCTTGTCTAACTTTCTTTTCTTTCTGTCCAAACCTAACATTTTGCCTTCAGAGAATCAAGAATTAGATTTAGAATTTTACCTTTTGTTGTCTTTTTCATTTTTGGCGTTTTGACACGGATTGCCCTGAGGAACGCAATTTCAATCAAAGTTCGATCCAGGATATATATATACTGAACAAAAAAGGTTCCTATGACATTGAATAAGATTTCATGCAAAGTTATGTTTTTTACCGAATCTGAAACAATTTCGGTTTGCAACAGATAAAAGACTCCTGTAAATGTTCAAATGGTTTAATTTGCCATACTGACTTCAGAAAATGCGTGATTTCATAAAAAAAACATTAACATGCAAAAATGTCAATTTACAAATCAATAGCGTGTGTGTCCACCTCTGGTTGCGATGCAAGCAACACATCTTCGTCTCATGGAATGGACAAGGTGTCGCACAAAGTCCTGTGGGATATCTGTCCATATCTGCTGGAGCATGTTTCGAAGTTCCTGGAGTGTCTGTGGAACACGTGGATGACGTCGAAGGCGTCGATCCATCTCATCCCACATGTGCTGGATTGGTGAGAGATCAAGGGAGCGAGCCGGCCAGGAGATGACATTCACGTTGTTTTGTTGAAGAGAACAAAAGTCGAGAAATATCAGGCCGGGCGTTGTCATTGTCATGTTGAAAGGTAATGCCCGGACCATGACGACGCAAAAACGGTAGAACAACAGGGCCGATGATCTCGTCGCGGTTGCGCTGTCCATTGAGATTTCCCTCTACCACTATCAAACGGGTCCTCTGTCTTGCTGTAATCCCAACCCCTACGATAACGCTGCCGCCCCCGAACCGATCTTCTTCCATGACAAAATGATTGACGTAATGTTCACCTCGACGTCGGTACACTCGAATCCGTCCATCGCTGTGGCTGAGGTGAAAACGAGACTCGTCTGTGAATAGAACTTGTTCCCACTGCATGGCCGTCCAGCGTAGACGCTGTCTGCACCACTGTAGACTTGCTTGACGGTGTTTTCCTGTCAAAATGGAACGTCTGGCGGGTCTTCTGGCGACAATCCCTGGACATCTGAGGCGACGACGTACGGTTTGTGAAGATATTCGTCGAAGGCCAGGGATGCTTTGCAGTCACTGTTGCTGGATGAAATAGATTTCGTAGGTGTGTTGTTCGAATCCAGTTGTCTTGTCGATTATTGGTTACGCGTGGCCTGCCACTCCGAGGATGGTCTCTGACTGCATTCGTCTGTTGCCATAAACACAAAATGGTGCTTCTGTGGACGTTAAATTGTCTTGCAACATCACGTTGACTCGATCCTGCTTCAAGCATACCAATGGCTCGCAGAGGCTCAATTTCGGACAGGCGTTTTCTGAGTGGTTGTTGTCAGCACGATGCTAAACAATGCATATGGAATCCCGTTAACGCACATGTTTTTATACCCATTCTTGGGTAGTGAAATGCATGGGGCTTGCATAAAAGTAAACGTTTGCATGGAATGCATGCTTTTCTGTAGCAGTTGCGTTTTTGATTCCATACATGTACTCGTAAAAGGCGATAGAGCTGGAATATTGCCGAGTGCAGCTTTAAACAACAACCAACCAACCTAATTGCGTGGATCGATGCTCATGATATCAACTACTCGATTGTCTGGTCCAGACTCGATTATTTACAGACCGCCGTCATACTGCGGGAATATTGCTGAGTGCGGCGTTAAACAACAAACAAACAACAAATCCAATGACATTATTTACATGGAGCAGAAAGGAGTGGATAAAGTTATTATTTACTATACTTAATATGATAAAATCACAAATGATAACTTTTTACTTGTTCAAGTTTATAATAGTAATAGTTTGAGCGTTTCAAATAATAGTCACGTATATTTAAAAAAAACTCATATAAAATGAGGGCAGTGGAAATAAATTATGATATTCATAATGAGAGGAGTTAAAAATCCCTACCACCAAATGGCCAACCAAATCCCTCTCTCAAATTTTAAAAAATAATCCTTTTTTTCAATCAAGGAAGGACTGTTCATATTCGCAGAAAGTATTTGAGACAAGTTGAATTAATACCATGTTGATTCTCAAAAACTCAAAGGATTTGCTCAAATGATGCAAACTCAGAAAGGAAGAAGTTTCAGTCGTTAAAACATTTTGTTTTTGGTTCACTACAATCCCACACGATCACCTTTATTATTGCATCCAAATTGTGTCGATCGATGATCATGATGTCAATCGCTTGATTGACTGGTCCAAACTCAATTATTTACAGACCGCCGTCATATAGCTGGAATATTGGGGAGTGCGGCGTTAAACAACAAACATACAAAAACCAAACAAACCTTCATTATTTCCATCATCCATGTAGCATTTGTCATTGAGCACGGAGACAATAAATATAGTTACATGTACATATCTATCTTTAGAGGTTCAGGACAATTTGTAAAAAAATGAAACCACGTGTCATATGAAAGTTCTCTGAGAAAACAATCTGTAAAATGCTGGACTTCATCATTATTGATTAATAACATCAATGTGAAATTTTGGGATAAAGCATTTATACAAGAAGTAGGCATCCCAATGAACACAAATCGTGCGGCCCTTTTTTCTGATCTGTGTCTTTATGCATATGAATAGCAGTTTCTGCTCGGATTGAAAAAAACAAAATTTATTTGGACAAGAAGTTTAATTTAAGCTTCAGGTATATCACGCCTCTGATATCGTTTAATAATTGTCAAATAGCCAATTCTCTGTTTAATCACCTGAAGTAGAATTAAAAAAACCAGTGAAAGCATCTAATCTCTTTCATATCTAGATGTATCTACATATATGAATGAAAATTTAGAGTGACAAACAACAACTCTTCAGAAGACCGCATGACAAGAGCGATCACGACTTCAAACTTTCCAAACGTCTACATTCCCTTCACGTCGAGCAATATGCCAGCAGTTCCAACCGTTGGCGTAAACTTTTCACAACTTTTTGAAGTACAATCGAAAATGCTCTTTATTCCAAGATTTCAAAGATCGTCACACGAATCCTGTTGTTTATATTCAGGGCATCAGCAAAGCTTTCAAGAAGTTTTATCGTGGACATTTGTAATACATTTCCAAATGTTAAGCATCGGTGACCAAAATAATGTCCGATGTAATTTCCTATTTTAACTCGTACCATATTTGCCCGCATTAGCATGTGTTTGTAGTGGATGCCACAGGTGCACGTGAGGCAGGATACGCTCACCTTTTCACGAACACATAGCTTGCTACAATCACACTTTGAGAGTGATTCATTCACACATGCTCGGAATCGTGTAATGCGTTCTGCTTTTATCAGACATTTCTTATGAATATGGAAATGGTTTGTGTCGCTTCTGTTTACATAGATGGCACACGCTTTCACTGACACGTGTATTGAACCTCCCCTTAACTTCAGTGGGTAATGAATCAGTTGATGTACGGAAGACTAACAAAGAATAAGATACTGAAACTCTTGCCTGGGCTAATAATTCAATAAATGATTGGGTTTCATCTAGGTCTGATGTGGGGAATGCAGTACAAATAAGGTAATATGCTCGTGGTGTTGTAGCACGACGTTGCAATTGTAAAGTCTGAATCAATCTGTTCAATCGATATTGAAATATATCAAACGTCAATATGAAAATAGAATCAGTCACGAACTAAACTAATGATCGACATTCGAGATTAGTAAATGGTTTCTAGAACCGACGTAGTTGTACTGTTGGTATATATACATAGTTATACTTTTAGTTGGTTGGTTGGTTGTTTTACGCCGCACTCAGCAATAATCTAGCTATATGACGTCCGTCTGTAAATAATCGAGTCTGGACCAGACAATCCAGTGATTGATATGATAAGCATCGATCCACGCAATTGGGGTCGGTGACATGCTTCAATCAATTCAGCGAGCCTGACCACCAGTTAAATTTTAAGAGACGGAATACACCATACTCCTGGTGTGAAGTGCAGATACATTTCGTGTACATGCTGTAAAAACAGTGATCAAATGAATGCCCTTTTACATGTTCATTGATTGATTATTCTTATCTCACTCAGTAACATAATGAGATTTTATTGCAGTTCCTTTCGATAGTATTCAGGGCTGTATTGTTGAATGTTAAGGCATGTCTGTCGGTGTAGCGGGTACCCATGTTGCAAAGAATATTTCTTATTTTGCTTCGCCGAACTGTAAATCGAAACGGAGCATTTGTTTATCAAGTATTGTTATATTTATTAACCATCATATTCAATATATTGAATATTGATATACATTGCATACTATGAATAGAACTTCTATGGACAGGGACCTCAACTTCCACAAGTTGCTAATGATGTCACTGTTTTGGACTTTGCCTTCTGTTGGGTAAAAAACAGTGATGTGAAAATGCGGTTTGGTTTTGACGAGATTTATTAAAATAAGAACAACCAATCACAGTCACAGTCACAGGCGATAACATAATCGAAATGTGTGCGATCGGTAAAGCTGCAGGATTTAAGATATATGAGACCGCTAATCACACACGCTTAATAATGAAGTGGGCACTAGATCAGTGCGCAATGCAAATGTGTCATCTTCGTTAATAAGTTTCTTCTAACAATGGCCAGTCGTGTCTGGAGAGTACACCCAATATGGTGGTTTCCCAATGATGATGCGGCTTTCATCGGGACTTATTTGGATGAGGTACCCCTTGCGCGGAGGAATAGGAATTGGAACATCGAGATACTGCCTTGGCAAGTTATATACATATGTATATAAACCTCAACACCAATTAACATGTTTGGGATAAACAGCGACTAACACTCTGGTCAACTCTCTTTTTGGCTCTGCAAGTGCAATGGCCACAATGATTACCCTTATTCAGAGCATGCACACACGATGACAGGCAGTTGTCCGGGTTCATGGGGGACACAATCGTTGACTCCATGATGTTACATTTCTGGAACACATAAAAGTTACATGACATTCCTGAGATCCATAATGTTTTCTGTACGTATAAATACATGTAATTCATTCTAATACCTAAGGCTACCCTCCTGACTTATGTGAGTAAAACGTATCATATTTAGTAACTTCCTCTGAATGCCTTCTTTAAAACGTCTGGAATTACTGAAGTAGCCGGACTGGAAATTTGGACTAGACATGATGCCGACACCTTCTTTCGCTGCTGCTGACTGGGAAATAAAATATAACCTTGATGACATTCCATTAGCTTATTTTCAACACTCTCGCATGTGTTCGAACAGAGGGAAAACGAAATCAACTAATGATTATATTTTGTACCATTACAATTTCTCAGTGGACACTGTGATAAGATGTAGGAGAGACTGATTGTCGCCCTAGTTGTCATTGGTGAGTGAAAACGTCTTCAAGTCGCTATTAGTAGTGATACTCAAATATTAAAGATTACAAACAATCCAATTCACACAGTGAAACCATCAAATACCTATTTTTGAATTCTCTTACAGCAAGAACATATTCCATTACCATCTCAAATATAGAGAAATATTTGTTAAACAACGACATTTTGACACAAATAGGTGGTGGTGCGGGTAGCGGTTGTAAACTTATATACTATGATTGAAACCAATGATAAAGTTATATAATATTTTATTTTGCATTCCATCTCTGGGGCATGTATGCATTATTAATTGTGTGGTTGGTTGCAGCTTAGGAATCAAATTATTATGTTTGTATAGACCTTAAAGTTCATTGGAGTAATTACAAAATCCAGGGAAATATTTCTCGGTTCTCTCGTCACGTAACTGCCTCTGTGATCTGGAAGCGCCAACATTTGTGATTGATGCGGTGGAACATCAAAACCTATTGCTTTGGCTAGTCGTTCTTTGATAGATATATAACGCGGGAAAAGATTTGTTTTGCAAACTGACATCGTCATTATAATCACAATTACTCATTCATGTATAATCCAACTGTAATATAATTTGGTACTTGTGTAGTTAGTAATAAGACCCGTGAAGACCGCGGTAGAATAGGTCTACAGCAACCCATACTTACCGTAAAAGGCAACTATGCTTGTGGTCAGACTCGCTGACTTGGTTGATGCATGTCATCGATCCCAATTGCGTGGATCGATGCTCATGATATTAATCACTGGATTGTCTGGTCCAGACACGTTTATTTACAGACTGCCGTCATATAGTTGGAATATTGCTGAGTGCGGCGTTAAAAAATCAAAGGATATTTGTCAAAATTTAATGTTAAGTGGCAGAATGTATTGTAAATGTATTTCCAATGATTGTAAGTGGAAACGGGTGGAGGCCCTTGTAAACGCTCGAACTTTTATTTTAGTCTGTAGCAACCACAGCATCTTAGCTATATCCGTATTGTACATAGGAGTTACCTCCCCCGAGTGTTTGTTGTTGATGCCGGGTAACTGGTTCCAGAAGGCATACTGTACCTCGACCGAGTAGAGCGAGAAGAGGGCAATTCGAGATATTCTATGACCGGACTAACTGACCCACTAAGCCGCTCAGCCAATGCTACCTTACCCGGGATACTGGGAAAACATCAACTTGCTGCCTGCTTCCAACACTGTTTCCGTAGATTCATAACATTAAGCGGAATCGTGATTAAACAACATGATTAAAAGCAGGGATGACGTATGCCTCTGTATCAGCTTCATTAGTACAGTGGTTTGAGGTTTAAGGTTAAAATATAAGGTTAAGCTGGTTGAAGTGGTTTAAGGTTTACGTACAAATAAAGTTTCAGGTATATCGATGACCTGATATCGTTCAAAAACCATAAAATACACAATTCCCTTCCACTTATTTACCCACCTGAATTAGAAATACAGGCGACCAGAGAGACAGCCTCGTCTGTTTCATAATAAGATCCATGCATACAGATTCTGAGTGACCAAAAGCTCCCCGCTAGACTGTATGACAAGAGGGATGACTTCAACTTTACCTTCATGTCGAGCAATATTCTAGCTACTCTAGTCTTTGGTGTCAACATCTCACCACTTTTGATCAGGTACAATCAAGCATGCTCATACGTATTCAAAGAACGTCATACGACACTTGTTCAAAAGTTCTTTGATCAAGGTTACAACATTTAAGGCCTCAGTAAAGTTTCCAAAATTAAACATGCGGAGGACATATGAAACGCATCAGTGACAAAAATTATGTCCGGTGCAATTCCATATTTTGACTTGTACCTGTACTCCCATGTTTCTATCAGATGAATAACTGACTTGCTTTAGCGCGCGTGTGTGTGTGTGTGTGTGTGTGTGTGACGGGAGCCACAGGATACGCTCACCATTTCACGAACACCTGGTATCATTACTATTTGATAGTGTCATTTACACATGCTCATTATACAGTCTGAACCGTACAATCGACTCGGTTTCGAGCAGAGATTTCTTATCAATATGGAAAGGGTGTTGGTTGGTTGTTTGTTGTTTAACGCCACACACAGCAATATTCCAGCTATATGACGGCGGTCAGTAAATAATCTAGTCTGGACCAGACAATCCAGTGATTGACGTCATGAGCATCGATCCACGTAATTGGGATACGACGATATCCATCAACCAAGTCAGCGAGCCTGATCACCCGATCCCGTAAGTCGCCTTTTACGACAAGCACAGTCACCTTTTAAATCAAGCATGGGTTGCTGAAGACCTTTTCAACCCCGGATCTGATTTGCCACAAACTGACGTATTACCCGGTGATCATCCTCCTTAGAGCATTGCCGTCACGTTGCAACATGATTTGGTGAACACACACTGGTACTTAGGTTAGATAATTGTCTGTTTATAGGCTTCTTTCCCGTCAAGAATTCTTTCTTTGAGAAGAATCCTTGCTAGATTAGAGTAACTGAAGCATTTATCCATTAAATAAGCCTATGACATAAAACCGTCATCGGAAAAGGCACTTTGTTCATTGGTGTACCTGAACTGCTTGTATCAACAAGGGAATGGCAGATATTCTATGATCATGTTAATGCTGGAGAGAACGTTTTAATAGATAACAAGGAAGTAAAACAGTGTTAACGGTACTGTTTAAGGTTACCAGATCGTTGCAGATTGATGGTATCGAATTTGAAGTGACATATACTGTCTGTAGATTACATGCCCAATTGATGACGAGTAGTTTAACATCGACACAGTCTTGGAATGTCTAAATCTTGCGACCAATGGCTTATTGGAAACAGTTCTGAAAAAGTAAAAAATGTTCCACCAATTCAAAACACGCTGAAAACTGGTCAGAAGAAAAAACATTCTGTGAATAATTACTGTCACATAAATAATGATCTGCATTAACAGATATCTAAACGAATTCCATGTAGCATTCCATCAAACACATTGAACTCAGTATACGTAGTATATCAGCTTGCTTTGTTCTCCTTTGTTGCATAGTAGCGGCCCAATTGCAAACATGACAGGAGAGGCGACGTAGCAATCTCAAATTATCCATTTTTCCTGTGGCAACAGCAATATGTTTGCAGAGTTTAAACTGGCTAAAACGAAATGATTAATCGTGTTGTACCTTCAAGCCGAGTTCCAGTCAAACGACACCTGATTTTCATCGAACGTGACAGTACATCGACAAAAAATGTACTGTTGAGACCTTTCTGTCCGAGTTAGAGCGCGGCGTGGTTCGAATAAATATAGCTGTGAAATTACACTACATATACGATCAAATACAGCAGAATTAATTTTAATAATTGTATTTATCATCATACAGTTTCAAATATGCTACACTTCTTTTAATGATTTACTGTATCGAATAGTTCCAGGAATGTATGTATTGGTAAATGGGTTTTCCCAGATCAAGTTATAGGGTTATATCTTTTGCTTCACATCGCCAAAGAATAAATGAATCCCCACGCATAATGTACCGCACGATTTCAACAATTACTGAGCATTTGTTTCGAAATAAGGGAAGCTTTTAGGTGAAAATGATGAATATTATTTTATATTGTCGGCACATAATAACTAATTAAGACTCGATTGAATTTTCCCATATTAGAAAGAAACCACTCGTTATGCACCCTCTATTTTTAACCAGCCAACGTCAAATCAGGTGAGGTGAAATTGAGAAGAACGTCGCATTCAAACTTTGTGGCGACATTCATGCACACGCATGTGTGAGATACCATATCGTAGTGTGACAGGGATATCCCACTCAGACAAATAATACTCCGAGCTGATCCGTCCTTGTTTTATCCCCTCAGTGACGAACGTCCGGCAGTACAGCAACATGTACCATCGTTTAAAGTCTTTTGCAATGACGCGGCCAGGGAATCGGAAAGTATTGTAGTTAATGCTATAATGTGGTGTTTCTTTCAGCATAGTTGCATTCGCGTATTTAAGATGGCATGGACGGTTAATCATTCTTAACTGTAACTCTGTGGAATCAATGTTCTACATTTTCATGTTTTATGGCCGTTGTATCACCCTGTATGAAAAGGCGAGGTGTTCCTGTGACATTGAATAAGATTTAATGCAAAGTTATGTTTTTTACCAAATCTGAAACAATTTCGGTTTGCAACAGATAAAAGACTCCTGTAAGTGTTCAAATGGTTTAATTTGCCATACTTCAGAAAATGCGTGATTTCATAAAAAAAACCATGAGCATGCCAAAATGTCAATTTTGACACATGTGCTCTATTGGTGAGATCAGGGGAGCGAGCCGGCCAGAGGATGACATTCACGTTGTTTTGCTGAAGAGAGCAAAAGTCGAGCAATATGAGGCCGGGCGTTGTCATTGTCATGTTGAAAGGTAATGCCCGGACCATGACGACGCAAAAACGGTAGAACAACATGGCCGATGATCTCGTCGCGGTAGCGCTGTCCATTGAGATTTCCCTCTACCACTATCAAACGGGTCCTCTGTCTTGCTGTAATCCCAACCCATACCATAACGCTGCCGCCCCCGAACCGATCTTCTTCCGTGACACAATGATTGACGTAACGTTCACCTCGACGTCGGTACACTCGAATCCGTCCATCGCTGTGGCTGAGGTGAAAACGAGACTCGTCAGTGAATAGAACTTGTTCCCACTGCATGGCCGTCCAGCGTAGACGCTGTCTGCACCACTGTAGACTTGCTTGACGGTGTTTTCCTGTCAAAATAGGACGTCTGGCGGGTCTTCTGGCGACGATCCCCGCACAACTGAGGCGACGACGTACGGTTTGTGAAGATATTCGTCGAAGGCCAGGGATGCTTCTTGCAGTCACTGTTGTGGCTGAAATAGATTTCGTAGGTGTGTTTTTCGAATCCAGTTGTCTTGTCGATTATTGATTAGGCGTACCCTACCACTCCGAGGATCTGACTGCATTTGTCTCTTGCCAACGTTGCCATAAACACCAAATGTTGTTTCTGTGGACGTTAAATTGTTTAGCAACATCATGTTGACTCGATCCTGCTTCAAGCATATCAATGGGCTCGCAGACGCTCATTTTCGGACAGGCGTGGTATTTCGTAATGTTGAATAATTGCGTAATTTTGTTGTTTTTCTGAGTGGTTCTTGTCAGCACGATGCTACTTAACAATGCATATGGAATCCCGTTAACGCACATGTTTTAATACCCATTCTTCTTGGGTAGTAAAATGCATGGGGCTTGCATAAAAGTCAACTTTTGCATGGAATGCATGCTTTTCTGTAGCAGTTGGGTTTTTATGACTTGATTCCATTCATGTACTACAATATTGAAAACCAAACTTTACTGGTTTGAAAAATTGACTAAAATATTGGTGTCACAGAAACTTTTGTTGTTGAGTATAGATGAAGAAAGCTCAAAATAACGTGATTTGTCGATTCCCAACTACATATGCTACTATTAAGAGTACGACCTGCAGGCTAACAGTGATACATGGCAACTGTGCACATTAGTCATCATTAGTTTCAGGAGTTTCCCTCTTCTTCAGCAAATTGACACATGGGAAAAACAAATTGGTAATGATTTACAATATCACACTTTTTCTGTTGCTTCAACTGACCGATTTTTTAAGGCGTTTTTAGGTCGATGCCTTTTGTAATTGACTAGTTGGATCACTTCCTACATGTATGTCCTTGATCAGAGTGATCAATTGAGATCACAACTCTATAATCATTATGGACGCTGTCTAGCATATACAAAAATGGGCCACAGAGAAGATGAACCTGTTGAATGCATTTTATTGTGAACACCAGGTATCATCACTGATTTTCAGTGTCCATTCCATATTGTTTTCAACGCTCTTTTGCCTTTTGGGCCCAGCGGAATCTGGTTCTGCTGATGATCAGGACACGTTGACGTATTCTGTTTCACAGTGACATATGAAATAATGCCAAGGTCAGTTTGTCAACTGACGACGAATCTGCCAAAAACCACGCAACAGTATATCAACTTTTGACTTGACTCTAAAAGACCTGAAACAAAACTATCACCAAAGCCCTTTCACAAGATTTTCCACAATACAACCAAGGAAGGACTTGGTTTTACTTAATTAATTACTACCATGTGAATTCTCAAAACGCGAAAGTATTTGCTTCAATTTTTGCAATCTCAGAAGAGAACCAAGGTCCATTTGGTCCTTGGTCCTTCCTCAGGGATCACATCTATCAAATTTTGGGATAGGACATTAGGGCAAGAGGTTGGCATCCCTATGCGCACCAATTGCGCTGCCCTCCTTTTGGATCTGTTTCTTTATGCATATGGATCTGAATATTTGCTCGGATTAGCAAAATATAGCCAATAAGTTGATCTTGATCTTCAGGTATATAGATGATCTGATATTGAACAATAATTGTCTGCCTGGTGAGCGGAAGGCCGGGGGGTCAGATCCCCGGCCGCGTCATACTGAAAGACGTTTACAGATGATACTTGTAGTTACCATGTCTGTTGCTCGGCGTTAAGGGGATAAAACTAGGACTGGTCGGCTCGGAGTCAGTATACTGTCAGTATACTTTTATTATTATTATTATTATTATTTACAGATTAAAGTATAAAATGCAGCAAAGAGGGTTTGTGTGATCCTGGCACAGTCAGGCTGGTTAGGCTCATCATCAGCTCAGGTCCCTTGCCCCTGTACACGCAGCCCAGACAGCGAATGGGACTTCTCCCAGGAAGCGCTGCCAAGTAAAACCCACCCAGAACTTTTCGGAGAATGTGAAGACTCCCCAACACTGCAGCATTACCCAGATTGTCAGAAGGACTGTATTCCTGGTAGCAAACCCGGGTACTCTCCTAATGTGAGTCAACAGATTTGGAGGTGCCAAACTTAAGGCACTGAGAATAATTGGGAGTCGGACAACTTGGTACTTGGAATGCAAGCGTGACATTTCGAAAGCTAGGTCCGCATATATGTTTTTTCCTGAATCTTGTCAATCACATTATTGTCAAAAGGTACAGAAAATGCAATGATGAAAATTAATATATTGGATTTATAGAAAAAGGACAACATCAGGTTCGTTGGCCTGGATAGGTATGTGGCTGTACACGGGCCTATTCCAAAGAATTTTGTAATTAATCATTTTCCATGATGTCCTCTACATATTCTGGGTCGTACCATGGATGGATCTCTGAGTCAAAACCACAAGCATAGCGAAGACGTCAATAAAAGGATCGAGCTACTCGATCAGTTACTGTGTTTGTGCCACATCTACAGTTGGGCATCCACTGACAATGTGTTGGACAGTCTAAAATCACACATTGACGGTTTCAAGTGGGAAGTGACTGGTCCTGAGCAGCAAACAGAAAGCCTTCTGTTTCACTTTTCCAGCCAGCCGACCTCATCCAAGCGAAGGACTTCTCAACACCCTGCACATAACTCGAAAGGACGGGTATAGCAAAAGAGTTTGTGCTTTGACTTTATTGCGAGCGTTGACCTCTGAACTGTGATTTTCTTAAGTCTACATTTGTATTGTGCCAGAAGTTTGTCTTCGATATGGACATTCTGGAGTTTGTCTACATAGACCAACAGCGTGGCACGTTTCTGAGTCAAATTGTCAGTTGCAGCTATGTTTCCCTGAGGTACTTTGCTTTGCTAAGTTGATGGTCTTAAATGCTTTTGGCAAAACGCAGTTGACATATGCGACCACGGGTGATAACAATGGAGCCCGTTAAGAAGAGTAGATTAGAAATACACACCACGATACCAGTACTAACAGAGTTAATTATCGGGAAATAAAGGCTCTGTCTGCGTGTTACCGCGAGCCTTCTCGGTGCCCTTCTATTCTGGCATTGGCTCGCCATCTTTTCGATGTAGAACATGTCTACGTTCCATATTTGGCATGATGAGCGCGTGCATCTTAGTCTTTATGCTAGATTAGTTGTACACGTTTTTGGACACGATTGCTATTCGTTTGATCGTTTGAAACCCTCTTGTTGGACAAGAGCCCCCAGATGAGAATGACATATGGTGTCCTAAACAGTCACTCTATAATACTTCACTAATATAAGTACATGTACTTGTTTGAGAAATAGCATTCCTTTCATTCATATACACACTTGAGACGACACATTTTTACTATATCGTTTTGCAATTTGTCTTTTTCAATAATTCATTTCATTTCTATCTCATTTCTAATTCAGGTATAGTATTTTCAGCACAGTCAAGACTAGGTATAACATCACAGTCAAACCCTCAGAAGCATTTGTAATTAAAGGGCTATAGTTCGCATTGAATAATGATTTCCTGCAGGTTTTATGTGGGGAAACGCCGTTCCAATCCAAACGGTGAGAAAAAGCAACACGCACCCTCCCTCCGGATTTATTGGAACTTTAACTCTAGTTGCACTAGTTATAGTAATTATCACCACAGGGTGCGGTCGCTGCTGGTTTTAAAGGTTAAATATGTGTACTGTATTCTTTAAAACGGATTAGCTATATGTACAGGTTTATCTTTAAATCGGTATTAATCGGTTTAGTTTTGTATGGGCGATAGTTTTAGAGGGGAGGATTATAAATAGCTTGTTAGGACATATGGTGAATTTGACTGAAAAGGAGTGTCCGTTACGGCGCACCACTAGGAGCATGGAATAATAGTCACGGCTAATCCGGGATGTGTAAATTGGTTACATGTACTTGGGCAAGTTTGTATCCTTAAACATGTGCTTTTGTGCAATGGTGCGGTGTGGTGCCGAGCTATGACTAGCTATAGTAACCGTGTCCTTGTTAGCAACTACGTATACCATTAGGTGGTCTTCAAAGGGAATGGATGTATGGTCATGCTTGGCATCCCTGACAGTCCAAGTTGCTCAGTTATTGGCGCTTACAGATGGGGAACCCCCTCTTTGTATTCTGCACCATTCTCCAATCATGGTTATAATCAACCGCGCCAGTTTGACCCACTAAAACGGCCGTTACTAATTTTGAACGTGAATTTTATCGATGTGTAGTCTTGCACAAATAAGTTAAAGCTACATTTTTAAAGTGCAAGCCGGTGGATCTCGCATAATTCAAATGAAAAGCCGTCCTTACAGTACATATTTTATGTTTAGCCAATACCTGTAATCTCTCTACATAGTCATGTTGTGCAAAGACATTTATAGGAGGTCTGTGTTATTAAAAAAGTATGTTTGACAATTTTTTGTGCATTGAAAAGTCAGATTATAGTCCACAATAAGCTATTAATCTAATCTGTAATCATTGCAAGAACCATTGCAATGTTAATTTTTAAGAGCCCTGAATAGTGGCCCCAATTCAATGTAATCTGTAATCTGTACAGCATGAACATGATCATTACAACCCATTTCACCATTTTCAGTTAACATGGTTGTTAAAATAAAATTTACATGTTCAAATTTTATCAATCATATCTTGATGTAAGCAATGAAACGCATTGGTGGTGTTTTAGAAGTATACCTTATGTGTTCTCAAAAGTTTTATCTATCTTTCGTAGTTATACAAGATTTCAATGTTTGAGGGAGAAATATATCCGGACATCAGTCATACTCCATTCGGACCTTTATATTCCAGCTATATGACAGCGGTCTGTAAATAATCGAGTCAGGACCAGACAATCCAGTGATTAATATCATGAGCATCGATACACGCAATTTGGATTGATGACTTTCATCAACCAAGTCAGCGAGCCTGACCACCCGGCAAGCATGGGTTGCTGAAGACCTATTCTACCCCGGAATCTTCACGGGTTTTATTTTTTATGATTGATCGATGCTATTGATATTAATCACTGGAATGTCTGGTCCAGACTCGATTATTAACAGACCGCCGTCATATAGCTGGAATACTGCTGAGTGCGGCGTAAAACAACAAACAAACAAACATAAAAAATATATTTAAATAAAAACTTTCCACGTATATCTAACAAATAAAAAACATAAACTTAAGTTTGAAAATAACTGACTTCATATATATATAAGTGAAGTAAGCTAGTGACAGTAAATATCACTAAAATCATTAATATATAACATAAATAAATAAATACACTTTATGAACATAAAATTTGATGCATGGCACACAATTTCCTTATTTCATCCGCTAAATCTTGTCTAGTCAAATGCCCGAGACTAAAAGTAATTCCATCTTCATAAACAAAAATGTTACATCTTTGAAGGGGATGACAGAATAACCGTTTTTATCATTCCCAGATAAGCCAATTATTACGGTTGTCAACAGCTGTGACAATCAAGTGTGGAAGTATACTTGGTCCCATGCAGCAAAGTTAATTTTTGCGGTCGCACATTTCCGAAGCAGAACTAGTTAATGAGTATTGCTTGCCACCACAAGGCGTAAGTAGCGCTTCGCGGGATGGACAGGCCCTATGAAAAAACGTTCAAATTTCAAACGTACTCATTTTTCTCGCGAGAAGAAAATATAACTACAATCAGCGTTACATTCCTCCAAGCAACAGCTTGTGCTGGCAAATCTTTCAAAGCAATCAGACAACGGCGTTAGGAGATTTTATGCACTCTGCAGTAGGAATGACACCGTGATATAAAGTGCCATATCGGACATATATTTCACAAGGATAATTATATGGAATTGTGTTCTGATGACGCCCCACATATACTTAGGATACATTCAATCTCATTAAAATCAGATCTTAGTTTTCGCTATCGCTAAACAAAGATCTGAGGACATCCCATTACGGGTCACGTCAGAACGACCTTTCGCGAATTTTGACCGACCAATGAAATGACTGACAAGAAATCGACATTAGCCAATCAGAAGGCAGCTTTCTCGAGCTTTACGACAATAGTTTCAAACTGGCGACTACGCCTCGAAACATATTTTGAGGTATTCTCGATTAACAAAAGTTAAAGCTGATAAGAAGAACATTCTAGAATGGCTAAAAGATGGCCTAGATGGTAATGGATATAATCATAAAACCCGTAACTGTCGTTCGGAATACCCCGTGTTAAATATTTCGTGGTTGCATGATCAGAAAACACATTCCGATTGTTACTTTCATGATCTGGTAAGCGACGCTCTGATTGGTTGGATGAAAGGTCGTTCTGACGTGACCCGTAATGGGATATCGATGTCCTCAGATCTTTGTTCAGCGATAGCGAGAACTAAGATCTGATTTTAATGAGATTGAGGATACGTTATGAGCACTATTTTGAAAACTACTTTAAACAGTGTTGCTTCTCCTGATATTAGGAATACATAATGTACATGTATGCGCATGGTGACGGTTCAGCAATCTGCTATCCGGCACCAAGCTGTTGTTATACTGAAAGTTGAAACAAACCACACCACTAATTCACTATTTTGATTGATATATGTGCAACGTCTGAGGATGATAAAGTAAATATTTTTTTAGTTCTGCTCCAAGTAAATACTTGTCTGGTTCGATGACATAACTAAGTCTTAATAAAACCGCATTACTGTATTACCGTAAAATGCAACTATGCTTGTCGTGAGAGGCGACTAACGGGATCGGGTGGTCAGGCTCGCTGACTTGTTTGATGCATGTCATCGTATCCAAATGATGCATGTCATCGTATCCAAACTGATCGATTCTCAGTCGCTATATGGCTGAAATAATGCCGATGCGACGTTAAATTTTAACTCACTCACTCACTGATCGATGCTCATGATATCAATCACTGCATTGCCTGGTCCAGACTCGATTATTTACAGACCGCAGCCATATAGCTAGAATATTATTGGTGCGGCGTTAAACAACAAACAAACAACATAACTGTAATTATGAATAGAATACGGACTTCAAAAGAGTCCCCGAACTCATTTTATTGAAACCGAAACTCTGTATACTCTTAGAAATTGGGGAAACTCGGAAATAACACTAAAGTACCATAATTGTAAGATATATAAGTTTCCAGTAATAGTTGTATGATAATAATGAACGAATTGAGAACACATTACAACTGGTAGTGAAGTATGACCGCGAACAATCTTGAAGGACGATGGGGGGTAAGCTGGGAAATTTCAAAGTTGATGTTTTGGGATCAGTAATGCGTCATACCGCCACGATTTGTCAAACATTTATTTTCTCCACGACGCATACTGCGTATCATGATCAGTCTCCAAATGGCGAATTAGGCGAGTCTCCCTCTCATGTCACGGACGTGTTCAATGTGGGTAATTAAGGTCTCGGCTCATCAATGGCCATGAGATGCTATGGATGTTTTGCTGAGCTGAGCATTGACGATTCGTGCAGAATCGTTGTCATAATGATAGACAAAACGTCGACCCCTCGTGCCTCGCCTAGCATCCATTAGAAAGAGGATATTGAGAATTGCTGTATGGATTAATAAATTATCGAATGTATTTAGGAATTATATTATTACTCTTAGCTTTCCGATGGGGACCTGTGCATGTTTTTCATCTCCTTATTAATACGGAAGATGAATATGAAAAGTTATTCCACAATCAATAAAAGCTGTTCAAAACAACATATCGACGTTCGTAATCTCATTTTCTAAAATATAACCAGATCAACGATGTTTGATCACTGTGATTATCTGTCAATCTCAGCTATTGCAGTCACGTCATGTTTCATGTATCACATACAGAAACAGTATTAGACATAATCATCTGAGCATGCCTTCTCTCCACCAATCAAACATTCACAGTTAACCAGACTATTAACGATCACACACGTCAGGTATTTGCAAATAAATACAATACTGATCCAGTAGGCATCATTTCCTGAGACCTTCTGCGTTCCAGAAAAGTGTATCAGTCGACTCGTGCACAAAGAGGACACAATGTATTCCAGGACGTATCATCACCTAAATGTCTCGCGTATCTGAATTTATAATTATGTAAGTAAACCTAGGGACGCAGCAGGTATTACTGTTCCGCGTACAGGTTTCATTCGACCATTTACATGCATATACGAGCATGTAAGCGAACAACTTGGAAAAATAGGATCGCCATAAACCCCTCCCCCCCCCCCCCCCCCCTCTCTCTCCGATAAACGTGGAATCACGATCCGATAAATATGCAAAAGAGGGTATCTTCGAGGATCAACATTTAATTCCCATACGTCAATTACATCTTTGCTTGCTCAATCAATTTGCAACTGTTTATTAACTCTAAGAGACAGTTATTAAACAGTTATTAAATGTTGATCCTCCTAGATACAATCCTTTGCATATTTATCGGATCGTGATACCAAGTATATCGTATTAGTGCATTACATCGACAATACTATCCATTACATGATAATGTATGTTAATGTTAGATGTATAATGCCTGGAATGTATGACTAATTAGTCCCTAAACAAATACATTTTTTTACCTCTTATTATCGAACCTGGGTCTACGGCGTGACGAGCGAACGCTTATACCACTAGGCTACCCGACCGCCCCTATCCCTTGAGAAAATGTAACTTAATGGTCCTGGCAGAACCATTATCCTGTTATCGGTCAAATATGAGGATGATTGGGGATTCTTGTATGCTGATCAAGTCAAAATAGGTCCACACAACCTATATGTGTCGCAAAGGCGACTAAATGGATCGGTTGGTCATGTTCGGTGACATGGTTGAGGGAGGATTCATGCCCTGGTAAAGTGGGAAGTTGATCATTGTATCAATAACTTGTTCATTAATCACACCTAAATATTACCGACAGCAGCACTGAGCAACAGACACACAAACAAACTGTATGGTGGTATTGTTTTATGTAGTCTCGAGTTTGTTTGTTTGTTTGTTTGTTGATTAACGCCGCACTCAGCAATACTACAGCTATATGACGGCGGTCTGTAAATAATCGAATCTGAACCATACAATCCAGTGATTGACATTATGAGCATCGATCCTTGCAACTGGGATACGATAACATGCATCAACCTAGTCAGCGAGCCTTACCACCCGATCCCGTCAGTCGCCTCTTACGACAAGTAAGGGTTGCTGAAGACCTATTCTACCCCGGATCGTCCCGGGTCTGTTCTCCTTTAAGGTTTATTAGGTCCAAAGTTGAACCTTTATGTAAGTAAAATGTAACTGTGCTGCTGTAAAAAAGTGCATTCATTCTTGCAGATTCAGAAACATTGTGGATAGTGTCTTCTTCCAGTATTGATGCAGAACATATTTGAGAAACTATGCTCACAGCATCTAATGATTACAACAAACAAATGAAAATATAAAAAACATAGATAAACATTTTTCAAATGACGTACAATTGTTCCAATATTGTTGCATAAATTAACTCGGTACAATCCTAATAATTTGAAAAAACAATACGACGTAATCACACATAAAAAGTACCATACGTACCAAAGTTCGCCGTTTTCCGTCTAGCAATTTCTGAGATGTTTACATTGCCATATCTGCAGTATGAGAGAATTTAAGAGCATCAGTACATTTTGAGCTGACATGTTTAAGCAGTATTTTAATCAAAGATCGCGACATGGCGCCCATATTAAAATTCCAATTTTGATGCCTTGAACAAACTAGAATCCCTTTCTAGTAACCGATATCCACACACAATTTCATCCTAGTCCATAGGGCCTTTTCAGAGAAGAAGTCGAAAATATTAAAAGTTTTATCGAGGCCGACGCCGTCAACGACGACGGATGTTCTGCGACCTTCAGTCCAGGTGATTTTGAAGAAAAATATATAGTAAATTCAAAACGTCAACGCCATGCTGAACATTTCGTTTACGTTTATACACGCATGGAATTAGATATACAGTCTGTGTTGACGCGAACGGACGGAATAACATGATAACCCAGAAAAGTTCAGCAAAATAATAGAAACCCCAAACATCAGGGGCAGTCACGACCACCTGACATGTAATCACAGTGCGGATACCAAAAGTAGATCCGACAACTTCCCTGTGGAAGCCTTGTTCACCGTGGTTCACAGGCCTCTCACGACATTACGAATCTTAAAATAACTACGATCACGAAGAATTAAAAGAAAAAACCCCGAATAAATCTTATTATATTTTAATTGTGTTAGTAACTCTTTTATAATCTTGTCAGATTTGTGATACACCCCATGGCCACCGCCCACGATAACATAGCCACCTGTCATAAAACACATCCGGAAATTTGATACGATCATCTTTTATATTAGTTAAATAGTCCAAATAGACAAAAGCCACATTAAACAATGACATGCACATACAACTACGCCGTAGCCATCAAATACTCGTGCCTTATGCATATCGTAAGCGCCGTATAATCGGGTAGTTTTAAACGGATGACTGGGCTGATTGTGTCATTCTGCGGCGATGGCTTGGATAAGTGCTCATTAGTTTGCCGCAATACAGCTGAAATATTACCTCATTCACTCTCTCTACAAATTTATTATAATTATGTTGACAACGTACAATTCGTTGTACATGTCATGAACAGAACACGAGAGTCATCCTTCTCTATGGCACGAGAACAGAAAACTAAGAAGCATGTAGTATAATAGACTACTAATTATAAATGTCTAATGAAAGCGGGGGTATTGTCGTCTAAGGCGCCGCGATTCGCTGTGCAGAGTTGCGTCCCTTGGGCAGGCCAGAAACCTATGATTGTGGGTTTGAATCCCGGTTCGCCCCGATTATGTTTCTAGGTTTGTCAGCACCATACCCGTGCTCGTGGGTTTCACAGAAGTGGTAAACGTCTGAGACCTGCATCACTTCGGGCTTTTCTCCCACATTAAGCTGACACGCCGCGATATAACTGGAATAATGTAAAAAGCGGCATTAAACCCAACTCACTCACTCACTCTAATGAAAGCGACAAAACACTTTCCATAATCACCAGGTCGTGAGCAGGTGTTGAATGAATTGCCATTAATTAGTGGTCATACCAGGTGTCCGCGAAAAGGGGAGCGTATGTTGCCCCCGCCGAAGGCACCCGTCAAAAACACAGGCAAAGGCAAATCAAGTATATATCTTGTATGACCATGCCAGGAATTAATGGTGTCATGACAAATACTTTTATTATATGAATTGTATACATGTACATGATTTATTGCACACAAAATGTACATTGTAAACGTAAAGCACTCCTATGGCGGATTGTTTGCTGCATTGATTTGTACAGTCTTAATGGAGACAGACATTTCCATAGGCCTTTCTATTTTCATTTTCCTTCACTGTTAATCTTTTTAGAAAATGATACATGTATTTGATAATTTCAGAGTAGAAATCACAAATATCCGTATCACCTTTACAATAATTACAGTAGATTCCTGTTTGCATCTTGGACAAATCAAAATGTTAATCACATGCATGTACACTATATGTACGGTTACAGGTGCAATGTTCCTGATCCACAGTTGTATTGGTTAATAAAACAAATAATTATCTCCCAAGTACAGTTGTGGCAACGTGTTATCTCCGACTCTAAAACACTATTTCATTCTACCTAGACACTACAGAATGCTTGATCCTGAGTGATGAAAATGGGCAAGATGTGTGAAGTACTTTATGTACTGCGTTGAAGAAGACGTGATTATATAGATGGCTCTAGTTCACATACAAAACATGAAATGAGGTGATATATCATGTCATCATGTCAAAACGTCGTGTGATATATCTGCATCTCACATACAAATGTCACGAGGGTATATACGAAACTACAGTGAGTAACTACATTTGTTATCTCAACGCAATATGAACACCGTCGTAGGTTAAATGGACCATGGATATTAGATTTTGTTTGTTTATTTTTTAACGCCGCACTCAGCAGTATTTCAGCTATGTGACGTCGATCAACGAGTCTGACCACCCGATATCGTTAGACACCTCTATGACAAGAAGGGTTCCTGAAGACCAATTCTAACCCGGATCGTCATGGTTATCTGGATATTATAACAGCAACCTCCCTTCGACCAAGAAATATAAGCTCATTTGGATGCTACATAAGCACATTTGTAAACTCCAGTGACAGACCCGTGATTTTCTCTTATATGTAACTTTTATTCTAATGTGTATTTTACAAGATGCTTCTTGAAACGACTTCCTGGAAATATTTATTTAATCAAAGAACATTGTTCTGGAAATAATGAGTGAGTGAGTTGGGTTTAACGCCGCTTTAAGCATTATTCCGGTTATATCACGGCGTGTCAGCTTAATGCGAGAGGAAAGTCCGAAGTGATGCAGGTCTCAGACGTTTATCACTTCGGTGAAAGCCACGAGCACGGGTATGGTGCTGACAAACCTAGAAACATAATCGGGGCGAACCGGGATTCGAACCCACAATCATAGGTTTCTGGCGTGCCCAAGGAACGCAACTCTGCACTGCGAATCGCGGCGCCTTAGAAGACTGCCCCCAAATATATATGAAGACAATTATGTTGTAAACATTTGAACAATGTTTACTTGGCGAGGTACCGAAACAGGAAAGTGCATTACTTCATAGTTTAAATCTCTATTCCATAGAAATATGCAGACAAAAATATAAAATGACCTGCCCAAGTATGGTCTTTCCACTTCAGATGATGACATATTTATCATAACAGTTTACTATTAATCAGTTATCACTGTACTAATGACATTGGCCATGCCCTTTCCAAAATCAAATTATCACAAGGCAACTAATTAATAATATATACTGAACCGCAAAAGAAACGTCACCATGGATGGATATATGAGAAACCTTATTTGTTCAAACACTGTAAACATACTTTGAGACATATACACAGTAAAAAAAGTGTTGCACCCCCACATTAATACGTTTGATACATCACAACATTTAAAACGCCCTACTCTGGTTTTAATGGTAGGTATTCCTTGGGGATCTGATGTTAAATGTGTAATGTTTTCGGAGGGAAGATGATCACCAAAACGTAGCAATCAGCACGTGAATTGCATGGTGCATGACATTTGCAGATTGCAGTATCTTCTTAAGCTCAACATCGCCTATAAAAGATGTTCTCTGACAGCCCAGTTTATTGTAACCCACAATGCCGGGTAGACGATTGTCAGAAGCAGTCAAGTGGCAGATTATTGGCCTTCATGGAGCAGGTCTTTCGTTCAAGGAGATTGGCAGAAGAACCGGACATCACTACTCAACAATAAGCCGTTTGGTCAGAAAACACGCACAAACTAATGATGTAAGGAATCGCAGACCCTCTGGCAGACCACGTAAGACCACAGTTAGAGATGACAGAGCGTTGTTGAGGGTGGTAAGGCGTCATCCATTTGCTACAAGCACAACCTTGAAACGTCTTTGGCTTCCTCGTCAACAGTTCAGTACCCAGACCGTGAGAAATCGTCTTAAAGCTGCAGGGTTGAAGTCCAGAAGGGTTATCAAGCGACCTAAACTCACTGACAACCACAAACGACTACGTCTAGCCTGGTGTAGACTGAGACAGAACTGGAACTTGAGGTCCTGGAGAAGAGTCCACTGGTCGGACGAAAGCAGGTTCCTTCTGCATTTTGTGGATGGCAGAGTGAGAGTATGGAGGCGTCCTGGAACAGCTTATACTGCAAGAAACATCATGCCAACTGTACCATATGGAGGTGGATCTGTTATGGTCTGGGGATGCTTCTCATTTGATTGTAAGCTTGATTTAGTGACCATACGAGGCAACTTGACAGGGGAGCGCTACATCCAAGAGGTGCTAAATCCAGTTGTGGTGCCCCATTTTGACAATCATCCACTGGCCACCAAACCGATATTCATGGATGACAATGCCAGACCACATCGTTCACGAGCTGTGACCCAGGTTATCCACAACAATGCTCTGACGCAGATTCCATGGCCAGCAATGAGTCCAGATCTGAATCCTCTCGAACATGTATGGGACATTTTGGGACGCCTGATTTATCGTCGGGACCCTCCTCCACAGAACTTGCGTGAATTGGAAGCAGCATTACACTAGGAGTGGCAGCAGCTGCCCATGGAGCGATTCCAACGTCTGGTGAGGAGTATGAGACGAAGACTTCAAGCTGTGAGCCAAGTGCTTGGTGGAAGTTCTCGATATTGACTTACTGTGTTCGTCAAATCTCCATATGACATTCTTACCCTATTGGATGAATTTGGTCACTAAAAATTATTGAGATGTCACCATACTTAATGCGTCTTCGTTGTTCGTTCATTTTTCGTAAAAGTTCAGCATGAGATTATTACATGCCATAAGGTCATGGAATACCCCATTTAAGTTCATTGTATAGACAATACACTGGTTTGTTGGTATACACGAAATCCTGGTTATAATATTAATTCGGTTATCTTTACACCCTTTCAAAACACCCCTCCATGAAAAAGTATAGGGGGTGCAACACTTTTTTTACTATGTATATTAAAAAGATGAAACTTGGCAAAACTGATCATCAAAGTTGAAATGAAAGTGTCAAATGTTCTTATTGTGAAACACACCACTAGTCTCTGAGAAAATGGCATCGGAAGTCAGTATCTCGTGTGTCCGCCATGTGCATTGATGACTGCCGTGCAACGTCGATAATATAAGTCTCTTGTTGCTCTCGCAGTGCGGGCACGGGCGTTATCATGCTGAAACTTGTGGTTGCGGCGACGTACCAAATGAGGTATGACGTGTGGTCTCAAGACTTGATCATTGTACCGAGCTGCTGTGACACCATTGCCTCTCCCTGGAAGACCACAGGGCCGACCCTCTGTGCAAGACCAATTCCACCCCACAACATGATGCTCGGACCATCCCACGAGTCTCTCTCAACAACACAAGCATACGAATAACGTCCCCCATGGCGTCGCCAGACTCACACTCTGCCATCTGCTGTTGAGATACAGTAACAGCCCTGAGAAGAGGACTCTTCTCCGCTGCTGGTAGTGGCAATGCTGGGGCTGTGTTGAACACTGAAGACGGTCCCGGCGATGACGTGGTGTCAGAATGGGTCCTCGGTGTGGCCTGTGACAGTGGAGATGTCTGCTCGTCAATCGTCGACGCACGGTGTCCTCACTAAGGTGTCGCTGGTGTGTCCCCATGGTCTGTTGAGCAGTTTCCGCAGCAGTAACAAAGCGATCTTGAAGATGCTGTCGCACAATCTGACGATTCTGACGTCGGGTGGTGACCTTTGGTCTTCCACTACGTGGTCGGTCATCTGTAATGTTGTTGGTCTGGTACCGTTGCTGGAGCCTGTATATGGTCCCTACGTGGACTTAAAATGCATTGGCTACTTGCCGGGCGGTTCGTCCAGCTTGCAATCGTCCAAGGGCTTGGTGTCGCTGATTTCTTTTCAATCTTGGCATGTGGTAGCAATTCAATAACGAATGAATGTTATCCGATCTGTGTGGATTTTTATAGGGCAAGAAATGGGGGAACGAATGTGCATTTCAATTTGCACGAATCTCACGTACATCGGGTTATCATGGCCGTTGCCGGGATCCTTGCCGTGATGCGTTTTTATTGTCATCTGCTTTGTTTTTTGTTATCATCAAATTTCGTTTTTCCGGACAAGGCAATGTTAAATTTAAGAGACTTTGACAAAAATTACTCAGATATTTGAATGACAACTTTTCATGCAATGTTACTTGGGATGACGTTTCTTTTGCGGTTCAGTACATAATTATAAGTGTCCAAATACAAAATGCCTTTAATCAGCACAATTATTTGGAGAAAATTATGAGCAGGACACTGCCCAGGGCTGTACCTTTTTTTCAAAACAGAAACATATTGGCTTTATTGTCTTGAATCCTTTATAACAAACAACTTACCACTCAATTCAATTCAGTTCAAGGTCGGAGCTACACACCTTTTCCGCTGCAGTATCTTCTTTTATATACACTTTGCACTGACAAGAACTTATGTAGCCGTCTTACCTTCTAGAATGACCTCAAAGTTATATTCATATATTCGTCTCGAAGACATCAAAATGGACTCCAGTAACACCTGCTCTTATGTCGCTGCACTGGTTACCACTCAAAGTCAAAATTTAGTTCAAAATTCTAACCCTGACCCACAAACGCTACATGGAAACAGCCCCATTATATCTCACTGAACTACTGCCCTAAATACAAGCCTTCCAGATCTCTCCGTTCTCAGAATAACCACCTTTTACAAGTCCCATAAACCCGTCTCAAAACCTTTGGTCAGAGATCTTTCAAGTCCTGCGCTTCATCGCTATTGACCAGACAACCATCTGATCTTAAGCGGGTCGCCATTGCTTTCATCCTTTAAGGCTCATCTGAAAACACACCTTTTCAGACAACACTATCAACTCTACTCCCCCTTCATTAGCATTATTTGCTAATATAATGTAGCTCCATGAGCATTAATTAACTTGGAGAATGGAATCTTGCGCAGTATAAATGGATTATTATTATCATTATTATTATTTAGATTGGCAGTATTGCGTAAACACCTGGACATGTAGGCCAAAATACAGTAGTGTTAAAAAACCAAAGATGCTTCATGCTCAGTAAACGATGTGCCACTCCAGATAATCCGTTGGGAAAAAGTTATCTGTACTGGGATTACAACTGTCAACAAAGACGTAAGACTGGACTTTCCAAATCTGTTTTGCCGTATTGTTTTCAGTGATGTCTCACGTCTTCACAGACTTATCTGGGTGATCTATATTTCTTGACTCTTGTGAGGATGTTACGAATTTCGTTATAATCTGAACTGTCAGTGAAAGTTGCAAAAACGGATTATTATCTTACGCGTATGTATGCATAATATCATGGTTGTAAATGACCGCTTCCGTGGTCTAGTCTTAGAGCGTCTGCCCGGAGAGTGGAAGCTCCGGGGTTCGATCCCCGGCCGCGTCATACCAAAGACGTTAAAAGATGGTACTTGTTGTTACCCTGTCTGGCGCTCGGCATAAAGAGGCTAAAACAAGGACTGGTCAGCTCGGAGTCAGTAAACTGTGTCTGAGTGGGGTATTCATGTTAAACTGCGGCATGGTATCTCAGTGGGCTAGCACTATAAATCGGCGTCAGTCCAGACTAGTACAAGCAGCCACGCATACACACATTTGCATGCACGTCGCTATATAAGTGCAATCATCTTGGACGCAACGTTAAATTCCATTTCCCCTCACCACACATGATTGTAAAAAGGCTTTCCTCAATTCATGCTACCGTCATACCAACATAAATGGCAGGCGTCTAACGTTGGCGTGTATGCCTGGCATAAAATGTACGTGCCTTTCGAACTTCTTTGTGTTTCCTGAGAATACCCAATCTTGTACAGGGCTACCATCAGCCATTCTAATGCTGCAGGGCAATCAGCCTACAATGCACATGTTTATCGCCACTTGGCGTACAGTACATGTTGTATGATGGACGTTTTGTATTGATGACACAAGGAATGAAATAGACTAAGTCGCTTCAAGTTGAATATATGTTGAATAAGGACAAGCGAGGACATTGTAATTATGTACGGGTACCTAAAAGATTCTTGTTCTGTAAAGGCCAGCGAGTGTTCTTACAGTAAGCGTTTCGCCGATCCGTAAGCTGACTATGAATTTGTCATTATGGGAGAGAAATATATTCCAGAAAATCAAGAAAGTCACTGCAGTGGACTAAGAATGCTTTTCCGGAAACTGACAAAATGCAAGAAATTACAGTATCATGAAATTTAATTCTAGTTAATAACCAACAAATTAGACAATTTGAAGGGCAACGAATTGAGCTATGTGTAGACTTCTGCAAAGAAGATAGGAGTTTTTTTTATCCACGTTACCTCGTTACATAATCTTATCCTAATGATTCAAATGAATCTCAATAACTGTAGGAGAAAAGTGGCTCTGCTGTCCGATCCAGTATATTTAGAACTGCATAACACACTTAGACTTATAAAAGATGGAGCCAGCAAGGGCCAAGAAATATCGCAGCGTCAAGCCAAGGTAATTACTCATTGTGCAGAGAGTTTACTGTTGGAGAAGAGCTCACTGGGATTATCATCGCTCCGGGTGTTGCTTGATACAATGGTTTGATACATGGGCTGAACTTTGCATTAAGAAATGGAGACGAACACAGGAAACTACTTATCGAACAGTTCGAGCGGGGTGAAACTGAAGCTGAGAAATACTTGAAATATACGGCAAATGTAACTAGAGGGGATTTAACGATTTTAAGATCCCACCGAAATGGGCCGTGGCCTATGTTTATGAAGACAAACGTTAATACATGTTTCAGAGTGGCTTGAACGAACCACTCATTGCCCACAGGAGGGGCTGTTCGACTATACATGCTTGAAAGGGCCAGTAATGAACAGGAGTGAGTATGGTTTTACGGCGCTTTCAGCAATATCACGGCGGGAGTCACCAGAAATGGGCTTCAAACATTGTTCCCACGTTGGAAATCGAATCCGGCGACGAGCGAACGCTTTAACCACTAGGCCATTCCAACGCCCCGTAACGAACTGGAAGTAGGCAGGAGTCAGACTGTGCATGGGTCCCAGGAACGGTACATCGCATCCAGACCAGTCAACCCCTTCACACATAACGTCATGAATGTCCGTGTGAAAGCCAATGAGTTCTCGTGAAGATTTTCTGGAATTTTAATGACAATGGCTTTACACAAAGCCATATTTGTATGTGAAACCCACGAGCACGGGTATTGTGCTGTTTGTTTGTTGTTTAACGCCGCACTCAGCAATATTCCAGCTATATGACGGCAGTCTGTAAATAATCCGAGTCTGGACCAGACCATCCAGTGATTGTTATTATGAGCATCGATCCACGCGATTGGGATCGGTGACATGCATCAACCAAGTCAGCAAGCCTGACTGTGTTTCAAGGAACTGAACTGTATTTTGAAGAACCGAAGAATGTGTGTTTCAAAGACTGAGGACATATTTCCCTGTAAATGACTACCTTGTGATTATAAGAATATGATTTCATTATCTAAGGATCTTAATTCTTGAACTTACATTTTTGGGATACATGTAGGTATTATAAATGTTTCCATGACTAATCAACAAGGTAAGAGATCATTATTGTATAAGATGTAATATATAACATGTTCTAGGTTGAATAATGTTTTTACAACAAACCCCATTCTTCAAGTGCCTGAAACTGTGTAAGGGTTTTCTGCAAAAGAAAAAACCAAAACCAACAACATGAATATCTATCCATGAAATAATGGATAATTAACAAGGTAAGAGATCATTATTGTATAAGATGTAATATATAACATGTTCTAGGTTGAACAATTTTTTTACAACAAACCCCATTCTTCAACTGCCTGAAACTGTGTAAGGGCTTTCTGCAAAAGAAAAAACCAACAACATGAATATCTATCCATGAAATAATGGATTGTTAATGTAAATATGATAACTCGGGGCGAGTCTTATTTTATAAATGGGGCTATTGTAATCGTCAGTCTCGGTCGTAAACGATCGAGATCTTTGGTTTTCGCCAACGTTCCCGAAATCGTTTTGAAGTTTTTTATATATAATGTTACATACGCGTCTTTTGTGTAAGGACTATATATTTTGTAGGGATAAGATTAATTAAGTGTTTCATCCTAATATGTTACAGTCATAGTCACATGTAGTTCCAGTGATCGGCTCAAATTGTCCCGCGATCTACTTGCGCTCACCTTATCAGTAGTTGTGTATTTTATGCATGAGATTGTTTCAGGCTTTAAATCCACTAAAGTAAAAGTATTTATTCCAAAATACTTACGTAAACACCTTCTTGGACATGTTATAGGGCGGAAATAACAAGACTCAACGGAAGTTTGTAGTATTTCGGCCCAAAGCGGTTTAAGGGAGTTTATGACATAGACGTATTTTACAGTTTTTATTATAATTACTGTGCAGCATTATCGGCTCTGCCTTTGCGCATAGTAATTTTTTTTTTTCAAGTTGATTAAATAAACGAGAGCTAGAGTTGGAAGAAATGACCTATCTAACTGTCAAAACTGAAAAGCGTCTAAATAGAGTATGACTTCCATTAGTTCATGTTTGTATTGAAATTGTAACTGCCATAAATAATCAGTAACGATTTCAATTGACTTTTATTATTTGTTACAGTTTTCTTTTAAATCAGTGTTAACAAAATCTCTTTAAAACTGGGTTGCGATGGAACAGAAACTATCCTGACGACGTCAACTCATGCTTGCCGTAAAAGGCGAGTATTCTTGTTGGTTGATTTGTTGTTTTACGCCGCACTCAGCAATATTGCAGCTATATGACGGCGGTCGGCAAATAATCAAGTCTGGACCGGACAATCCAGTGATTAATATCATGAGCATCGATCCACGCAATTTGGATCGATGACATGTATCAACCAAGTCAGCGAGCCTGACCACCCGATCCCGTTAGTCGCCTTTTACGACAAGCATGGGTTGCTGAAGACCTATTCTACCCCGGGTGAGTATTCTTGTATTCTTGTCGTAAGATTGGTTGGTTTATTGTTTAACGCCGCACTCAGCAATATAAGAGGCGACTAACAGGATCGGGTGGTCACTCAGGCTCGCTGACTTGGTTATTTATTTGTTGTTTAACGCCGCACTTAGCAATATGACGGCGGTCTGTAAAATAATCGAGTCTGGGCCAGACAATCCAGTGATCGACATCATGAGCATCGATCCACGCAATTTGGATCGATGACATGTATCAACCAAGTCAGCGAGCCTGACCACCCGATCCCGTTAGTCGCCTCTTACGACAAGCATTGGTTGCTGAAGACCTATTCTAAGCTGACTTGGTTAATGCATGTCATCGATCCCAATTGCGTGGATCGATGATCATGTTGTCAATCACTGGATTGTCTGGTCCAGACTCGATTATTTACAGACCGCTGTCCTATACCCGAGTGTGGCGTTATACAACCAAATAAACAAACACAAGCATTTTAGCAATAGCATATGTCTCTTTCAAAGCGCTTTCATACTCATGAATATGTATTAAAAAAAGACCCGTGAAGATTCCGGGATAGAATAGGTCTTCAGCAACCAATCCTTGCCGTAAAAGGTGACTATGCTTGTCGTAAAAGGCGACTAACAGAATCGGGTTGTCAGGCTCGCTGACTTGGTTGATGCATGTCATCGATCCAAATATGCTTGTCGTAAACGGCGACTGACGGGATCGGGTGGTCAGGCTCGCTGACTTGGTTGATGCATGTCATCGATCCAAATATGCTTGTCGTAAAAGGCGACTAACAGGATCGGGTGGTCAGGCTCGCTGACTTGGTTGATGCATGTCATCGATCCAAATATGCTTGTCGTAAACGGCGAATGACGGGATCGGGTGGTCAGGCTCGCTGACTTGGTTGATCGATGCTCATGATATTAATCACTGGATTGTCTGGTGCAGACTCGATTATTTACAGACCGCCGTCATAAAGCTGCAATATTGCTGAGTGCGGCGTTAAACAACAACTCAACCAACCAACAATTCTGCATCCCTTGTGATGAAAGACTCACGGTCAAGCAGGACTCAAGCATGTCCTGCTTGACTGTATTGATTTTTCCATCACAAGGGATCAATATTTCAAAGTTTCAGCTATGAAGGATCTTTTTACACCGGTAAGTACTCATTTAATTTTTGTTTGTTTTTTATAAAAGGCGACTAACGGGATCGGGTGGTCAGGCTCGCTGTCGTGGTTGATGCATGTCATCGATCCCAGTTGCGTTGGTCGATGCTCATGATATTAATCAATGGATTGTCTGGTCCAGACTCGATTATTTAGACCGCCGTCATAAAGCTGAGTGCGGCGTTAAACAACCAACCAACCAAATTGCGTGGATCGATCATGATATTAATCAATGGATTGTCTGGTCCAGACTTGATTATTTTGACAGCCGTCATATAGCTGGAATATTGCCGAGTGCGGCGTAAAACAACAAACCAACTTGTTTTTTTAAAGGAAATTTAATTAATTCATATATGTTGTACATAAATAAGTAACTTTTATAATTGGTAGTATGAATCCATAACTGAGATTGTTAGTGGCTATATCCTCGAAGGGGGTTAAAGTAGTGTAAAAATTATTGTCCCCCTGAGACAAAGTATGTTTATTTCTGCCACGTTTTTTAATCGCAGTATATATGTTCCTTTAAATTTTGGCTAAATTTGTCAATAATCGCCAACAGCTGAGGGGGATGATGTAAATCCGGCTGGGGTCCATGGAGGTAGCAAAAATACTGTAAGTCCCCATGGACCCTAGCATGGTGATCTACCTTCGTATGCTGGCGATCTACAGCCCTTATTTACATTGTAATGTTTCATGACTATTTAGTGATATCTTTTTATTGTTGTATGCTAGTTTTTAACATTAACTCTGTGATATTCTAGCAATTTTACTGTCCATCGCTGACAGGTTTTTATTTGGTTTAAATATATGTATAAATACAGTATAACTTCTCGTCACGATATGGCTGAAATATTGCCGATGTGACGTAAAGCATAATCTCATAATCTCACTCACTATCAAGTTAAAAAGTAACTGCATTGTTTAACAACATTGTCCATATCCATAAAGTCGTTAACCTCGTGATGCATGACACAAATGTTATGTAGGAACCATAATATCCACTGCTGTTTCAATCGTCTGCGTGTCCGAGAAGTGGAGCCTGAAAAGTAACCCAAATGCCCGCTCATTCACAACCCGATATTCTGACATGTGATGATTAAACTTTCTCTCTTGCTGAGATAAATGACCATTATCACGAAAAGGAGCCATCTGCACAGAGGGTAAGCCGCATCCGCTAGGAGGTTGTTGTCATTATTGCTCCAAACTGCGAACCGCCTTTTCACAAATCCGAATTCGAAGTACTCCATCGTCATGACAGCTGCCAGGAAAGTGGGCATACACTTCTCTGAAATTCATCTTGTGATTTACAAACAGACTGTAGTTAGTAGAGTCTGAATTTAAACTGGGGTTTCTGAGTGTCAGGTAATATGTTCCTCTTGCCGGAAGTGATCAACATAAGAGTATTGCATCGACAACTCTGTGCTGACACCCCAATTGGTTTGTTGTTTAACGCCGCGCTCAGCAATATTCCAGCTATATGACGGCGGTCTGTTGTAAATAATCGAGTCTGGACAAGACAATCCAGTGATTAATGTCATGAACATCGATCCACGCAATTGGGATTGATGACAGGCATCAACAAAGTCAGCGAGCCTGACCACCCGATCCCGTTAGTCGCCTTTAACGGCAAGCATGGGTTGCTGAATACCTATTCTACCCCTGATCTTCATCATGAGCATCGATCCACGCAATTAGGATCAATGACATGCATCAACCAAGTCATCGAGCCTAACCACCCGATAGTGTTGCTGAAGACCTATTCTACCCCTGAAGCTTCACGGGTCAAATAATATTTAATAAACTTATTGAATATGATTTGACCAACCACATAGTCAATTAACTTATTGGTTGGTCAATTCATATTCAATATTCATGCTTTCAACGTGAGAATGCATTCATTCTGTTGTCAATATATATTTTACAGATCACATTTTCCTTTAATACTTGAATCACGAGGTTATTGAGGTACAGTAGAAACGTAAAGTTACTCCTTTAGAATATTTACAGTTGATTTCCCTGACGGGGGTGAGTGAGTGAGTTAAAATTTAACGTCGCATCGGCATTATTTCAGCCATATAGCGACGAGATCAAGTTTAATATGGTAACAATTGAGTCATTTAAGCAAAGGAATATTCATGCATACCATATTTAAAAACAGTTTTAGAAACATATTTGAGCATGATAATATAATACAGTTTTAAAACACGGGCTATAGGCCATCAGCAACCAAAGCTAGGCCACCTCGCTGGGGATCATGGGGACTTCAGTACCTCTGCTTCCTGCATGATACCCAAGCAGGATTTACGTCATCACTTTAGCCACTGGTGGTTGTGAACAATACTAGCCAATATTAAAAAAAATGTCAGCAATGAGTTGGCTTAAAAACACTGGTTGATGATAGTTACATCGATTATGAAAGGATTACGTGTCACACAGGGGGAAATGTTTTTACGCAACGTTAACCTCCTGGACAGAGCCTTCAATAATGTCAGTTGATAATAGCATCACACCAAATTTAAGAACAAGCATTTAAGTATTCACATACATATTTAAAATTATTATACAGACCGATTTCTTTCTAATAGCTGATCATAAGATGCCCGCTGACACGGGAAAAGAGATCTTTCGGATAAAATGATTTATCAATACTGACACCAGTAATATAACACATGCTTGACGTAAAGGCGACTAACGGGATCGAGTGGTCAGGCTCGCTGACTTAGTTGATGCATGTCACGATCCCAATTTTGTGGATCGATGCTCATGATATTAATCACTGGATTGTCTGGTCCATACTCGATTATTTACAGACCGCCGTCATATAACTCGAATATTGCTGAGTGCGGCGTTAAACAACAAACCAACCAACCAAGTAATATAACACTGTAAATGGGATTGATCGTATTGATTTATTTGGGAATATGATAGTTGGTGATTCGTTTTATTTGCAGGTGATGTTTACAGTAAACATCTTCAAGAATTAAGATGTAGGAGAATTGTTTTTCTCAAAGGGGGAGGCCACCAATTTTTGTTGATATTATGACGAATATTTTCGTGTCATTAGATTGTGTTTTTCAAGAAGCCAAAGCACAAGGAGACACTATGGACACAGTTGACGATCATGCGATGATTAGTTTTTTTGACGTTTCATGTGAGGATTATTTATAACGTCTCCTCAGCTGCAGCCACTTATCCACAGATCAATATATTCTGAATTCTCATTTAACCATTAAAAGGTCACCACAACCGGAATTAGAATTGTCTCCTGTCACAAGGTTGGTGTTATATTCAATGTGAAACACACGAGGTCGGGTTTGCTGCGGACAAACCAGGATTCGAACCAACAAGCATAGGTTTCTGGCGTGTCCAAAGTGCTAAGAAAATGAAATAACTTTTGTGAACAATTTGCATATAAACTTGAAAATTGTTTTAAAAATAAATACCACTTTGTAACTAAAAACATTTTGATTGTTTTGATTAGCCCTACATCAAACTATCCAGAATACCTTTCAAAGAGAGAAATGCATGTCACCGACCTGCTGTTTCAACGATACAATTTAAGTTGCAGCGTATATTGGTTACCACGTAATATCTTAATGGATAATGAGGAAAAAACAAGTATGGACCAACGTTTGTTCGCAAACGTTTGCCCCACGTTCTCGACGTCCGCGAGTAACGTCACGTCGGCAAGATAATCATATCCGTCTTACGGATAAAGGTTTTTAATCGGCACTATTGACCGCCCGCAGCACCTCTGGCAACTGTCCGATTAGTAGTGCAAGGACTGTGTGGAATCGATAATGAGACCATAACATCTGACCATGGCGTCCTGCGGTACGTCCAGTTTTGCGGCCACGTCAACGAATTGCACGCTTGGCATTGTCAAGACATCACATGACCCCTCTAGTGGACACTGGTGCAATTTGAGAGGTCTGTCCTCACGTTTCTTAAGACCCATGGACGTCACATCACCTTACAGCAGGACAACGCTCGAACTTCATAACATTCCCGTACTCCTTTGGCCTGCTATTTCACCAGATTTGTCGCCCATGTGTGGGCTGAAATGAAACGTCGTTTGAGCGGACTTCCAAACCATCTGGTGACGTTGGTCCAGATGTGACAGGCCTTGATCCAGATCTGAAATGACATCCCACAATCCATTCGCAAACATCTTGTGTCGTCAGTGAGGCGCCGCTGCCAAGCTTGTGTCACTGCTAATGATGGACATTCACGGTACTGACAGTTTAACCTCACGCAACTTTCAGCCTGAGATGACGTTTACATAGGACGTGTTGTCATACTGTCGAGTGGGGTATTCATGTTAAACCGTAAAGATCCCAGGTAGAATAGGTCTTCAACAACCCATTCTTGCCGTAAAAGGCGACTATGCTTGTCGTGAGAGGCGACTAACGGGATCGGGTGGTTGGGCTCGCTGACGTGGTCATGCATGTCATCGTTTCCCAATTGCTTGGATCGATGCTCATGATGTCAATCACTAGATTGTCTGGTCCAGACTGGATTATTTACAGACCGCCGGGGTAAACAACGTTAACATTATTTACACTTGGTTGGTTTGTTGTTTAACGCCGCACTCAGCAATATTCCAGCTATGTGACGGCGGTCTGTAAATAATCGTGTCTGGACCAGGCAATTCCAGTGACATGAGCATCGATCCACGCAATTGGGATCGATGACAGAAATCAATATTTACAGACCGCCGTATTGAGCTGGATTTTTGCCGAGTGAGGCGTTAAACATCAAATAAACAAATATGTTAAACTTCGGCATGGTATCTCAGTGGGCTAGTCCTTTTTAGTACAAGCAGTTTTTGAATAGGACAGATTATAGAAGCTGGCTGTAGCTACATAACAAGAGAACGATCCGTGGCCTTTTTGATCTGACGGGCCTTTTTCAAGACATTCAACCGTGATAAGATTCCGAACATCCATGAGTGGACTAAGATCAATTCTAAGGCCTGCCTTTTTTGTAAAAAATACATTCATGAATTTAATTGAACTTGCAGTTGTTTGGTCATTTACTGATTTCCGCCTCCGTGGTCCAGGGTAGAGCGAACGGACAGCAGAATGTTCGATGTCGCCTAATACCTAATGACGTTAAAAGATAGTACTTGCGCTCGGTATTAAGGGGCAAACAAGGATTGATCGGCACTGCATAGTGTGTCTGAATGGGGTATTCATATCTCAGTGGGCTAGCACTATGAAATCGGCATTAGTTCGGACGTTGAAGCAGCCACACGCGCGCGCACACACACGTCTCTTAATATGTGCAATAATCTTGAATGTTAAACCCCATATCACCAATCCAACTTTAACTAACACATACATGTACATGCATGTCGCTATATAATTTTGAACGCGACGTTCATCTGTTGCATATATCGATCTGCGGATAAGAATTGATGGTGACGAAAACCTATCCACAAGTCTGTAGGACAAGAGAGATGACTTCAGTTTTCCAATAGCCAACATTCCCTTTGAGTCTAGCAGTAATTCCTTCAGCTCCAGCCTTTGATGTCTACATTTCACTTTTGGGGTCTAATCGGGCATGCTCTGATGTTAATGAGTGTCATACGACTCTTGCGCAGAAGTTGTTTCATCAAAGTTAGCTTCAATAAGGTTTTCAAGACGTCTTATGGCAGACATACGGAGGACATTTCCAAATTTGACGCATCTTTGACAAGAATAATGTCCGATGCTACTTCCGATTTTGACTTGCATCATATGTGACAACAGATGGTTTAAAACAGCCTTTGGATGTTCCATATGTCAACGAAAGATTGGCCCAACTAAGCCTGAGTCACCAGCTGGTTCTGATTCTGTCATCGGCATTGGCCAAACTCATACCTGGCATGTTCTATGAGCGAGAGGTCTGATAAAACAGCCAGCCGTGGCAGTACAGCAATATTATGTGGTGCCTCAAAGGGTAGGACACGATGTCGAAAGATGTCTCGGAAGCATACGTCATTCAGATTGCCATTAACTATGATTACTTGTGTTCTGATGCCACCCCATACCAATAAAAGCACGGTCGTTAGAGCTGTCCAGATGAAACCTGGACTCATCATCTGTGAACAGTTTTCTGTCCCAGTCTTGTCTTCTGAACTTCAGATGCTGTCTACACCACACAAGGCGTGACGGACGGTGACGTTGAAGCTAAATTGGGCCTATCGCAGGATGTCGAGGACAGACGTAGTGCTCCCTCAACCAGTTGTGTAGGTTCTACCACGAATTGGTCTCAACTCATGCAGGAATATTCCAAGTTCTTAATGTGGCAGTGTGGTATCGATTCCATAGATGCATCAACCGAATATTGTTATCTTTTTGACGTGACGTCACACGTGGACGACCGGTCCGCGGCAAGTCATGAGTGTTGCGCGTAAATAACAAGATACATCCAATGTGTGCGCCGTGCATCTGAATCACGTCGAGGCGATGTCTTCATGAATGTGTATTGAATTAGCATTATTTAATTTCAGAATACATTTATTTAAATTGAACCTGATATGAAGCACGATTTACCGTTAAAATACCTAACAAATACTGTCAAACTATCTATATCATTAGTAAACTCTCCATTAACTTATTAAGGCTTACAGATGCAGCTGTATATTTTATCAGTATATTTGACTCCAAATAATGCTGAGAGTTTACGAAGACTTCACGAGGACACCAAAGGGCTGGAAGGGAATTTCTTCAACTTGAATTGGGATCCTCATCAATTCATCGGGGCGGGTAGCCTAGTGGTTAAAGCATTTGCTCGTCACTCCGAAGACACGGGTTCGATTCCCGACATGGGTACGATGCCCATTTCTGGTGTCTCGCCGTGATATTGCTAAAAGCGGCGTAAAACCATACTCACTCGTGGTAAAAGTAGTCAGTTTCGGTGGGTTGTGCATGGGAAGTGAATGCAAAAGAAAGAAGTCTTTTCAGCCAATCAGGTTGCATGAATTACATTGAACAGAATGTTATTTTTATTTTTGTAAAATACTCGAAAAAATGTGTATTCCAAAGTGAAAAAAAGGATAGTCTATATCATGCTCTGTATTATGTACAGACGTCCTGTGGCTTAAAAACGTAGATTGCGCTGCTACTGCACCAGCTGATGCACAGACACAAACTAATTGTGTAGAAACATTAAATTGGCAACAGGGTAGCTCTCAGGGTTAATGTCGAGGGATGTCTGACAAGTTTTGAGCGTTACTGTGATATACTACTTTGATGGAGTTGGTTGCTCATTAGTTTTCAACATAACCCCCCACCGAAGTCCACGGACTTAACCTCTGGTGGTGTATAATTGAGTGAGTGAGTTGGGTTGAACCGCGCTTTTAACAGTATTCCAGTTATATCACGGCGTATCAGCTTAATGTGGGAGGAAAGCCCGAAGTGATGCAGGTCTCAGACGTTTACCACTTCGGTGAAACCCACGAGCACGGGTTTGGTGATGACAAACCTAGAAACATAATCGGGGCGAACCGGGATTCGAACCCACAATAATAGGTTTCTGGCGTGCCCAAGGGACGCAACTCTGCACAGCGAATCGCGGCGCCTTAGACGACTGGGCCACCCTTGCCCCCGGTGGTGTATAAAGTCTTCCACGGCAGAAACGATGTCATCAACTTGCCTAGTACTTGCCAGACAGTTCTGTGTTGGAAATCTGACGGAGAGAACGGTGGGTGTGCAATGAGTTCACAACACACAGGCATGCATTACAGCCAAAATCCATCCATGGTTACACACTGCTCAATAATATCATCAGTTGGGACGCTTCAAAACGACTCAATGATTCAGGAAAGGCCGGAAGCCTTGGGAACCAGCATGCTGAACCCTTTCTCATGCCCAGTTAATTCACCGGAATGTTCTTAACTCTCTCTCATAGGAGATGACAACTGTGTTTGTTATGGCGAGTCGTCTATCATGATGTATTAAGTATTTATCGTCCTTTTTACCTTGTGGCAGTAGAAGGTCTTCCTAATCTTGGATCATCTTCGAGGATCCCCCCTTAAACTCTTCTGTCCACCTTTTAACAGTAGTAAAGAAAGGAGCATAATCTCCTATGACGCCATGTCCAAATGGATGGCTGTCAGAGTTGTGTCTCTGGTATAAATGGTTTAACTTTGGTCTGTAAACATGAAAAGTATAATTGTACTTAATACATGGGAGCTGTGAAGGGTGTAGTAGTCCTTCATACTTTGGCACAAAATCCGCCACAGTTGATATCAATATATGTAAAGTGGTCTATTTTCTTTTGATACAATTACACTTTCGCTGAAAGAAAGTTATGTAATATTGGTATTACGAAATTATTGTTTTCTTCTAAATATTCTTCAGCTGTTCAGGTAAGAACCCAAATTTATGCCCCCGTAATCATTTCGTATCCGGAGTTTAACTCGATAACTGTTCAACATAAATTGGCAGATATATAAAACAGATCCTGATGTTGTGAATTTTGATGTTTGGAGAAATTTGGATTTTGGGATTTTTCTCGATTTCCTTGGAAACAATATGTTCTTAGTCTCATATGGGGGATTTCGTTTCTAAAACACAACTCAATAACCGTTTAATATCTTTCCACAATACTTGGCAGATATATCGACTAAGTCGCAAAAGGGGGGCGGGAAGTGTCATTTCCGGAGCACAACTTGAAAGCTGCGAAAGACTTTTCATTCAAACCTGGTACATATATTAACCAAGGACTTGAAGTGGGTTTTTTTTTATTTTGACCCGTGACGATTCCAGGGTAGAATAGGTCTTCAGCAAGCCATGCTTGCCGTAAAAGGCGACTAACGAGATCGGGTGGTCTGGCTCGCTGATTTGGTTGATGCATGTCATCAATCTTAATTGCGTGGATCAATGTTAATGATATTAATCACTGGATTGTCTAGTCCAGACTCGTTTATTTCCAGACCGCCGACATATTTGGCAGGAATGTTGCTGAGTTTGGCGTTAAACAACAAACCAAATCTGATTTAATTTCGTCAGAAAAGTTGTCCCCTTTGAGGAGAAGTAGGACGAACTCCGTTCCTACACCCCTAAACAGTCTAGATAATCCGCCAAAACTGTCGGCAAAATAGTGGTAAAATAGATATGAATTGATCACTGATAATCAGTGCTGACACAAGGTGTTTCCGAAAAGGGTCAGCAAGTCCTGCCCTTGCGGTAGTACTTGTTTGTTGCTTGACGCCGCTAATTTAAGCAGCTATGATAGCTGCATCAGATCACCCCAAGCCAACGTCAATCCTTCCGCTTGGACTCAACTATCATTAATTATAACTAAAGGCAGATTTTGTCATACAAACTCTATACAAAAAACGAAATACATTTAGACATGCTGTACTGAAGCAGCCTGACTTTCATCTTACAAGATTAAAGTGACATTAGTTAACAAATGCTACATAAAATTCTATGCTTTAGACCAAGCTCTTTTGTATGGACGTGCAGCTATGAGCCCTGATTGTGTAATCTGAGAGCGAGTTAATTTTGTTGCGTTTTTTAATCAATCAGGCGGAAGACAATTATGTCGTAACATGAAATCTTCAATGACCTTCACGTTGTCATGCTAAGCAGAAGGGAAGTCCAAACAGCCCAATTACTTTTTCGGAAAGATCTAAAATTGTGCTTTTTCCAACAAAATCACGTGTTTCCTATTTGTTATTCGTTCTGAAAAATGTTATTATAACTAAAGGCTTGTTATAGACGTAAAACGAAGTAAAAGGGGCATACAGTCGAGATGAGATAGCTTACATGTTAGACGTACTTCTTAACTTTTGATAATAGACTGAGCTATGTCGTATTCTTTACATTACACATAATACATACATGTGGAAACAAATACGTAATAAGATGCGTGGAAAGTAAATGGCCATTACGTGTATGTTTATGAACTTAGAAAATGCAACAAAATGCAACGAGTGTTTGGTTGGTTTGTTGTTTTATGCCGCACTCAGCAATATTCCAGCTCTATGGCAACGAGGGGATGTGAAAAGGTATGACCCGGACAACTGCCTGACATTGTCTGGACATATGGTCTGGATGAGTGTCCGTACGGAAGCCTTTTCATACGCTTATCAAATAGTAGTAACGTTCACCATAGACGCTCCTTTTTTTGTGACGTCATATTTTATAAATATTAATTTTGATACATATATTTGCACGTGTTCTTACGGTGATTCGCACACAATAAACTTTTGTCTCTTTCGACATTATCTCTTCGGAAATCCGTGGCTGTCATACTAAAAGACCTATTTATGGCTATAACTCAGACATTTCTGTTCAAAATGTAATGCAATGTAAAATTAACAAGTCAGTAATAAGGCTAACCACTTATATTCGTTTTGCAATATTGCGTCGGGTAGCCTAGTGGTTAAAGCGTTCGTCCGTCACGCCGAAGACCAAGGTTCGATTACCGACATGGGTTCAAAGTGTGAAGCCCATTTCTGGTGCCCCCCGCCGTGATATTGCTGGAATATTGCAAAAAAGCGACATAAAAACCATACTCACTCACTGAACTTTGATTTAAGTTTAAAACATTTCTACGCACTGTAAACATCATCTCTCCACCGAAATGTTTGAAACTGGAATCTTATGTAGATCGTAGAAGTAATTATTGCATACAATAATGACCCCAAAATGTGATGTTCTAATCCTATTTTCATTTCAGAGGTGACTAACGGGATTTGGTGGTCAGGTTCGCTGACTTGGCTGATGCATGTCATCGATCCCAATTGCGTGGATCGATGCTCATGATATTAATCACTGGATTTTCTTGTCCAGACTCGATTATTTACACAGACCGCCGTCATATAGCTGGAATATTGCTGAGTGCGGCGTTAAACAACAAACCAACCAACCAATCTTTAGGAGCCGTATTGAAAGAAGACTTCGTCCATTGTATTCAAAATTTATCCGCATTTGGTTTATGTTTCGTCCTCAGTAGTAAAGCAAAAATATTTAAACGTCAGTGCTAAAAATAACCTACTTTAAGTGGCTGTCGTTTTTGACATTTTAAAATGTTGACTACATCCAAGTGAGCTAAAGTGCTGTGGCACTATTTGTTTAAATCTACTATGATCGCATTTTTACATCACCAGTTCGATTATGTACATCCAAAAACCTTGAAATAATACAACTTTGGGATTTGTTGGGATCATAGTCATTCTGTCCAAGAGAGTTTCAAAGTATGCCCTTCCTATAACGCTCATGAACATCGAGCCTGACCACCCGATCCCGTTAGTCGCCTTTTACGGCAAGCATGGGTTGCTGAAGACCTATTCTACCCCGGATCCCACACAATTCGGATCGATGACATGCATCAACCAAGTCAGCGAGCCTGACCACCCGATCCCGTTAGTCGCCTCTTAGGACAAGCATTTGTTGTTGAAGACCTATTCTAGCCCGGAGCTTCAATGACCTGTCCATTGCTTCAATGACCTGTCCATTGTGTAAGGATCTTTTAAAGAATGAACGCGTTAACCCTATATTGCAAATAGAATGTCAGTGTGAATACCAACTGATTATGGGATCATGAGCACTAAACTTAAATAACTACATTAACAAATATACTTGTTGAGGTTCCTTCAAGGCATCTATTCCCACGGAAGCTATTACTGGTTGCAATTCATCCATACTTGTTATGGCTTTTCCTTTCAAATTCTTTGATCGTAAAAAGTTCAAACATTTTATGGTTTAACAGTTCTTTCATGTCCGTCGTCACCGTCAGCACTGTAAAGTGGATTGTTATGTCACAATGTCCTGATGTCTGGCGGGTAAACATGTTTGGATTTAGAACCGTATTTCAAAGAGGGGAGTTTTTTTTGTGAAACTCAATGATATTCTTCATAACCTGCATGCGCGTGAAACACTAATGATATGGAAACTGGACGCTCTATACGTCATCAATGCTCGATCTGGGGTTGGTTGGTTTGTTAGACCCGTGAAGATCCGGGGTAGCATAGGTCTTCAGCAACCCATGCTTGCCGTTAAAGGCGACTATGCTTGTCGTAAGAGGCGACTATGCTTATCGTAAAAGGCGATTAACGGGATCGGGTGGTCAGGCTCGTTGACTTGTTTGATGCATGTCATCGTATCCCAATTGCGTGGATTGATGCGCATGATGTCAATCACTGGATTGTCTGGTCCAGATTATTTACAGACCGCCATCATATAGCTGGAATATTGCTGAGTGCGGCGTTAAACAACAAACAAACAACAGACAATGCAGTGATGACGTCATGAGCATCGATCCACGCCATAGGGATCATGACAGGCATCAACCAAGTCAGCGGTCCTGACCACCCGATCCCGTTAGTCGCCTCTCACGGCAAGCATGGGTTGCTGAAGACCTATTCTACCACGGATCTTCACGGTTCTGCTGGAGGATCAATCGAACTTAATCTGTAAAGGCATATGGGTCTTCCCTCTGCATGATCAAAAGGTTAAATCATATCGCACAAACTACTTTTCATCATCCTTTTTTGTAATTATGATAGATGGATACATTCTTGATTTAAGCATAGGTTTTGTGTTTTGAGATAAGTCACAGTGAAATTTCAGACCCATATCGTTAATGTTTTAGCCGTCTACATTCCATTTATGTTTACCATTATAAGATTAGCCCTTAAGTTGGGATACATGTAACAGATACATGTATTAGTAGCCAACCTCCTGGTTATTTATTTTGCTCTTATTCTGCGTTGACCAAGTAGATCACTGATACCAAAACTGCTGCTGTCAACAATATCGGGAATACGTTCGTGGTAAATGTGGATACCACAAATTAATATGGACGATCCATTTGGAGATAACCATCAAATAACAGCAATAGTCTATTTATGGTGTGGGGCAGCAAAGTAAGCTAGTCTCATCAGGGCTCGACTCGAGACTCCAGATGCACTTTCATAGGCGGTACTGGAAACATGTAACACTACCAATGGCACTGAGGGACTGCCAAGCAGATAGGATATCTTCCGGACATCAAGATAATTACTAGCAAACTGTATCTAATTGAAGCATCATGGCGGTCATCTTGTCGATGCTGGTCTTGAGCTTCGTATGAGCCTCCAATGCCTAATTTGAAATGACGAGTGAATGAGTGAGTTGGGTGTAACGCCGCTTTTCACAGTATTCCAGTTATATCGCGGCGTGTCAGCTTAATGTGGGAGGAAAGCCCGAAGCGATGCAGGTCTCAGACGTTTACCACTTCGGTAAAACCCACGAGCACGGATATGGTGCTGACAAACCTAGAAACATAATTGGGGCGAACCGGGATTCGAACCCACAATCATAGGTTTCTGGCGTGCCCAAGGGACGCAACTCTGTATAGCGAATCGCGGCGCCTTAGACGACTGTGCCACTCGTGCCCCCTTTGAAATGACGAAATCTATTAATATAGTTGAGACGCAGTTTGCAATCATGGATGACGATTAGTGGCTGTTGCTGGAGGTGAATGTTCTGCTTATACTTCATAAATCATGTAGAGCATGTAACTGTAAGCATTTCAATAATTCGCTGAAGCCTTTACTAAATCTTGAAGGTTTTGTCCAGAAATACTTAATGATACAGTGACATCTGAAGATCAAGTAAATTATTCACAGACCGCCGTCATATAGCTGGAATATTGCTGATTGCGGCGTTAAACAACAAACAAACTTATGTTTACAGGTGACTAACATAGGACTTGTTTGTACAATTTGTGACATGGTTGGGTGTGTCATCGTTCCTCGCCGGAGTTTATCGTTATCCAAGCTATCATCCAAATTTAAATATTGCTTGAACAGCTTCCATCTTACCTCCATGTATTAAAAAAGCGCCGTCGACATAAAAATCAGCCGTAAACCTTTCACCATTTAAAAAGCTTATGTTGATATTGTGGGGTACTTGTAAATGTCATCTCCTTTTAAAACAGTGGAGTCCTGTGTGCCTGTTATGCATTGATTCTCTTACACGTATTTTTTTCTGTCTAAACTGTGCTTGTAGACGATTATTGCTGGCAGTTTAGTTAATTGCAGCTGAAGTTGGAAGATGTTTCCTTGCGTGTGACGTTGTTGTGTGGGTAGGATCTCTTCTCAGACCGACTACGAACATGAGAATACGTAAACCCTCCTTCTTGTCTTCTGCAAATGTTTTTAGTTTCAAAGTGGCGTTGAGCCCAAGTGTATTTTCACTCTCTTAAATTCGCTATTTGAATAAATATGCAGAGAAACTGTTACACCCAGTTAGTAAAGGCTATTGATATCAAGGCTAACCTCAAATAAGGGACTGACGTCATCATTAACTGTTTCCAATGTAATTAATATGGTTAACCAAAAAAACAAAACAATAACTAAACTACCAAAATATTCGAAACACCTTTCATCACATGTGAGAAGTCAAATATATTTTTTTTGTCAAGAAACCAGAATAATTATCTCAAGAAATGGAGAAAAATGTGTTTTACTAGACCCCTTGAAGAAAAATGTTATCGTTTATAACTGTATAAAGCTTTTACATAAAATTGTGTGAAGTTAATCTTTACCATTACCACGACCAATTGTTAAACAATTATCTCAATTATCAATTTAGTACAAATTCTCTTCCAACAATCATGTAAAGTTGAAGTACGCCCACTTCAAGGATTCATCATATTACAGTTTACACCCATGATCTACAGTTGTACTTCAGGGGAGTAATTTAACTAGAGCACTTTGTATCCCGTTGATTGACATCGTACGTGAAGGCACTGACGGTTTCATTAGGACAGGACTGTGGGTATTCGTTACCAAGGCGAATCGCTTCCCTCGCCATCAGGAGGAAACGTCCCCGGGCAGAGTGAGCTAGAATCAAGGTCTGTAAACGCAGCTGGTTGTGTTACTGACATGTCATGTCCATAAGAGGCGGGCACCGCACCTGTCAGTTTCAGCTCAACCTGTGTGTTGCACCACATAGCATCACTGAGTAGCATTATCAAACTTCATTCACAGCGTGCTGCTTCTTCTCCAAGTGTGAGGCGAGGATGCCGAGGGTGCTGTCAAGTGTCTCTTGCGATCCCACTCGTTTATTGACCAGCGTGAAGTGCTTGAGTAAAAGTGTCGCCACGATGTTTGTTTTCCTTCACTTCGAGGAATAGTTACCAAGAACAGATTGGACATAAAACTAATAGTGAGATATTGTGACGATAGTGTGAAAGCCGGGAGACTGCTTTGTTTTAGAATTAAAAAATGGAGATAACAACCTGGACAACGTTGACTGAAAATGCGACGTCTCCGGATAACTGGACGGACTTGTCGGAAAGGCTATTTTATCCTTTAGTGAAACAACCTACCTACATGGTGACAATATTAACACTGGCATACGGTACCGTCTTCATACTTGCTGTCTTAGGGAACACCAGCGTCATTGCAGTTATCTATCGTGATCGTCGCTTCCATACCGTAACATACGTCCTGCTGGCAAATCTTGCTGTTGCTGACGTAATGGTTGCTGTATTCTGTCTACCCATTACGCTGATGACCAATCTCTTTAACGGTGAGTACCCTATCTTACCTTGATATTTCTGGAATCACTAATCGTGGTGTGTTACCTTCTTGGAACATAATTCACAAATTGATTGTTAAGTGGATGTGATTATTTAAGTAGAGAGTCTAGCGTATCAATTAGGTTTACTTAACAAGAGGTCAGTGAGGGGTCAGCGTGCACAATGTGTCACATCTGAGAAGTTCCGGTATAAGCAGGATGTATTTAAATTAATCTTATGTTCGGATACACTTCATAACTATGATAAATTCAAAAGTACGTGCATGTAATGCAAGTTAAAACCTTGTAAAAATGGGGTGAGGTGAGGTGAAATGAGGTTTAACGTCGCTTCCAAGATTATTTCACTTATAAAGCGACGTGCATGCACGTGTTTGTACTAGTCCGGAGTGATGCCGATTTATAGTGCTAGCCCACTGAGATACCATGCCGAATTATATACCATGGATACCCACTCAGATACGGTATACTGACTCCGAGCCGACCAGTCCATGTTTTAGCCCCTTAATACCCAGTGCCAAACAGGGTTACAGCAAGTACTATCTTTTAACGTCTTTTGATGTGACGCCGCCGGCGATCGAACCCCGGACCCTTTCACTCTCCGGGCGGACGCGGTCATCATATGAAACTGATATATATTGATTTGTGGTTATTATTGATTTTGGTCGTCCATCTTCATTAAAATTTAACAACATGGCTCAAATAATCATCTGACATACATGCATTTAGAAATTGCCATTTGATACAGTTTCTTAATCGAGTTCTTGCATCGAAATGCTCTACCATATGAACAAAAACGTATCATTTTAAGGATTAGCTACTGGAGTTAAATCATAACAGTTAACCCTAATAAAATTATGTATACATTCAGGTAACGTAAATTTAAATCATCAGAAATAATCATAGAAACATGCTGAAATCCACATTGACAGGACCGCCTCCGGAATCCAGTGAGGAGAGCGTCTACCCGGGGAGAGCGAATGGATCGATCCCTGGTCGCGTCATATATTTATTATTTCTTGTTACCATGCCTGGCACTCGGCATTCAAGGATTCATTGGATCGCAATCATGTAATGCTTCTGATTGGGGTATTCATGTTAAACTGCGGCGTGGTTTCTCAGTGGGCTAGCACTATAAAACTGACACGAATTCGGACCAGTACAAGCAGATAACCACACACCCACCCACATGCTCTCGACGCACATTTCATCTTCTGGGAAATGAATGAAAAGACCATCACTGACAACTTGCAAAGGCATGTGTCAAATTTGAAAGCATGTTGTCATTGTGACCTCGTTTAATTTAATGTACGTCTTCAATCGGGGAAAAGGAATCCCTTTAAACCGTAGGCTGGAAAGAACATCAGTCGTTGCCTGTCGTTTAACCCTCCATCGTGTGTGTGTGTCGGTTTTTGATTGTCGTAAGAGGCGACTAACGGGATCGGATGGTCAGGCCCGCTGACTTAGTTGATGCATGTCATCTGTCCCAATTGCGTGGATCGATGCTCATGATAGTAATCACTGGATTGTCTCGTCCAGACTCGATTATTTACAGACTGCCGTCATATTGCTGAGTGTAGCGTTAAACAACCATCCAATATCTCACTTTCTCTCCGTTAAAGGCGACTAACGGGACTCTTCTCTCGCTTCGTAAAAGGCTACCATGCTTGTCGTAAGAGGCGACTTACGGGATCGGTTGGTCAGGCTCGCTAACTTTTATGCATGTCATCATCCCAATTTCGTGGATTGATGATGCTCATGTTGTCAATCACTGGATTGTCTGGTCCGGCCTCGATTATTTACAGACCGCCGTTACATAGCGGAAATATTGTTGAGTGCGGCGTTAAACAACAAACAAACATCGAGCTGATTTCATTCTGGTCTATGAACAGACCCTAGAAGATCCGGGGTAGAATAGGTCTTCAGCAACCCATGCTTCCCGTAAAAGGCGAGTATGCTTGTCGTGAGAGGCGACTAACGGGATCGGGTGGTCAGGCTCTCTGACTTGGTTGATGCAGGTCATCGATCCCAATTGCGTGGATCGATGCTTATGACATCAGTCACTGGATTGTCTGGTCCAGACTCGATTATTTTAGAGACCGCATTCATATAGCTGGAATATCGCTTGAGTGCGGCGTAAAACAAAAACCAACCAACAAACTGTATAAACAAAGCTTACTGCTATAACTTAGATTCCAGTTATATACCGGGGGTATGTAAATACTCAAGTCTAGACCAGACAATCCAGTGATTGGGATCGATGACATGCATCAACCAAGTCAGCAAGCACGACCACCCGATCCCGTTAGTCGCCTCTTACGACAAGCATAGTCGCCTTTTACAGCAAGCATGGGTTGCTGAATACCTATTCTAACCCGTATCTTCACGGGTCCAACATACATTTGACATACATGGCATCCATACCAGCATTATGTATACATTGAAGGTGTCCCCACACCTAATGAAACGGTCGTGTTTTAACTGTATCCGCTTTCAAGGCACAGCCGGCCCTGCAAATTAAGCCACGCCCCCTCATTCGCGCTTTTAAGATTCGTTTGGGTTGTCACAAATACAGACCCCAAAATACGTACTTTTATTCAAGCACAACAGCGTTAAGTTTACTTTTTGACACGTTTTTCTCGGCCTACATGTACGTATTGTACATCATACTGGCTACATAATTAAATAAGAAACATCTATTACTATTTTTCACAATACTTCCGCTCTTAGGACACGTAGCGAAATCATTACATAATGAATAATATCCTAATGCCTCACAAAATATAAACCTAATTGGCCACGCACATAATATAGTAGCATAATAAATGTTTTAAATCTGCACATTTGTAACTGGTGCGAAGAATTTTTATATGTACAATGGAGTAGTGATCCGTTTGACAGTTACTCATGATACCAACCACTGGTTTTCTGCTCCATATTCGATTATGTACAGGTCGCCGTATCGTAGATGGCAAATTGTTGACTGCGGCGTTAAACAACATAAAAACAAATGGATAGGGGTCCCCGTGGGGTCGTTGATCAAACTATCAACCACTGTTTTATTGTGTCCCAGAATCAATTATTTACAGACCGCCGTGACTTAGTCGGAATATTGGCGACTATGGTGTTAAGCAATGAAACTGTCTTGAACAAATCCTGTTTCTTCGAATCTAATTAGAGTTTTAAACTAAGTGACAGTACACCATCCACCAGTAAAAATGTATCGGTATGCTTATTATTCTACCTGCTCATATTTCTCGCTCGTAATGTTGTTAAAGCGCATTTCGTCAGAGCTTTGTTGTCATTTCAACATATAAACGCCAGTCCAGAACAAAACATTTGGCCTTTTGATTTAATGAACATTACGCTCTATCTCTGCAATAAAACTGTAAGATATCAGAAAAAATAAACTGCTACGTTTGATAAAGCCATAGCTAATGCAGTTTACTTCAGAATTTGTGATATTTATAATAACGTTAAATGTCACGTGAGATGATATGGCGCAATACCCATTACTCCCTATTCTTAACCAGACCGCCTCCGTTGTCTACTGGCAGAGCGTCTGTCCGCATAGCGGAAAGGTCGGGGGTTCGATCCCCGGCCGCATCAAACCAAAAGACGGTGAAAGAAGTCCCTGTCTGGGACTCGGCATTAAGGGGGTTAAATAAGGACTGGTGTGCTCGGAGTCAGTATACTGTGTCTGAGTGGGGTATTCATGTTAAACTGTGGCATGGTGTCTCAGTGGGCTAGCACTGTAAAATCGGCACACACACATACGTGCATTCACATCTCTACGTAAGTGCAATAATGTTGAACGCAACATTAAACCCCATTTCACGTCTCCTTTTTTAACCATTCCAACTTTAATTGATATTGACATACCAAACCTCTATTACATAAGTGTGTATGTCCATAAGGATCCCAAGAGAGATCATGTAGTTTGAGTGGGTCCAAGCACACAATTTATTATCACCGTATCGGACTGTTTGTTTGTTGCTGGAGTGTATGTTCTCTCAATTACTGCCTACACACTTGGCGATAACGATGCAAATGTACGGTGCCTGTGGTTGTTAAATCAAGCTGTGATGTTAATGCTCGTCCTATGGGCAGGCTCAATGTGATAAGCTTAGTTTCATTACAACACGAGCGTAAGATCTATAGAATCAATACCCTGAGCAAAGGATTTATATCTCAAATGGATAAATGTCGACATCAGCTATAAGCAACAGAGCACGGGGCTACTCAATTACGTAAATCCCGACCAAAAGATACGATGACTTGACAGTATATTAGGTCTAGCTATAGACGACATCGCTTTATCTTACGGATAGTACGTTGATGGAGAAAAGAAATGATTACACGTTTTGTTTAATCTCATACCATACTCAAATAGCTAATAATTTGGTAATGTAACATCCCTGTACGTCTAACGTACAATCATAGTTACCAAAATAGCTGACTCTTCAATATCGACGAAGATCACGTTAAGGTCTCCTCGTCTATTAGTATCTGCCCTGTCTTCCTGGGGCAGTAATTATCACTTTCCCGTTAGAGGTAACCAGGTAATGTGTCATTGGACCTTGTGTACTGTAAATCTTTGATATTCCTGACGGGTTGGTCTTCAGACACAGAATGTGATGATCTTCCAACGACCTTTAAACACGCCAAAAACATCTTCATTGAAATAAAGAACGCCGCGATTACAACACAACAGCATGTTAAGATTTACTTGAGCATAATGTAGTGACTGTATCAAGCAGCATACTGGAATGGGAAGCTCATTTTTCCGAGGCAAGTGACTTAACTGACTGTAAAAGTCCAGTTTCCAACCCTTGCCGAATTTGGCTGGAAGTTCCGGGCTCGACCGTAGCGCAACCAGTGGCTATTACGAGCTATGTCCCTTCTATGTCCCTCCTACTGACCAATCAGGTACCACCTCTCGTGTCATTTGCATTTGCTTCAAATAAATGGCGGCGCCCTGTGGAGACGATCGATGATTAATATATATATATATATATATATATATATATATATATATATATATATATATATACATTGTAATAAAAAGGGTTTTACTTCGCAAAATGTATCAAATCACGACATTTTACGAACCGGATGTCAATTTCGTTGTACGATTGTGATTGGACTATGCACAGACTCGTTAGTCAAGCCACAACATATCTCCATAATTCCAGCCTAGTTCGGCAAGAGTGGAAACTGGACTTTTACAGTCAGTTAACTCTCTTGCTCGGTTAATTCGGGAAGATGGGGAAGGTTTATGGAACGTGCCCCTCATGCGACCTCTATTCCTAAATCATGGGTATTAGATAATATTTGCATGTTTTATGTCAATGTCCGTGTCAAATCCGAAGTGTGAGTATGGTTTTCGTGTGGTTTTAGCAATATTCCTACACCAAACGTTTTGTCGGTATACATGATAAGCAAACGTTATAACCCCAAAGCTTTTGATTGACACAAAATGATCTTCTCACTATTCCAAATCCTTAGTAAGAGTCGAATGTTGACATGACACACAACAATTTTCTCACTTTATATCCCAAACCCATAAGAAACAGAACAATCTTCTCACTGTCCCAAACCCTTATAACACCGGACAATCTTCACACTGACCCAAACCCTTAGTAAGTGTCGTTTGTTCATTTGACACAGAACAACCTTCTCACTATCCCAAACACTTATGACACAGGACAATCCCAAACCCCAAGTAGAGTCGAATGTTGAAATGACAATCATGTCACTATCCCAAACCATTCGAACGAGTTGAATGTTGATATGTGATACAGTGAACCATGTTCTCACTATTCCAAACCCTTTGAAGGAAATGTATGTTGATAAAGCAAACAACACGAATCTCACTATTCCATCCTCGTGGGGACCCGGGGAAGATAAACAAGAATGTGTCCTCAGCACCCCGTTGCTGGTCGTAAAAGGCGACCAAATTGGACAGCCTGTTTGCCTTGGGCTGCAACCATGTGTCGGCAGAGGAAGGGAGTCTGGTGGTTGAGGGCGATGGAGTAAGCAATAGTGATCCTTAGTCCAACACACCACTTCGACCCTAACTTTGCTTGGACGGGCAGTAGAACTGGCCGGATTCTATCAATTGACTGGTCATGTCATGCCCAGTGCATAAACCTTTTCGCATAAACGTTTTGTGTTTAAAAATAAATTTACTCATCATGTCTATAATATCTGTATCAATCTATAAAAAAAACTAGCTTAGAGCCCTATGCTGCCCTGCTGATTGGAGAACTGCTGCAGCAAAAGACTGTCCTTGTTGACACTCAATGGTGGGTGGGAAAAAGGTGTGCAGAATCAATTTCCTTTCGACATGGCTTCCCAACACCCTAGTTCAAAAAGACCAGACATAGAGACTGACCAAAATACTACGCCCACTCGATCCGACTATTGGCCACTTTTCTTGGTTGTAGAAGCTTTTCATGAAGAACCCATAAAATTGAGTGAGTGAGTTGGGTTTAACGGTGCTTTTAACAGTATTACAGTTATATCGCGGTGTGTCAGCTTAATGTGGGAGGAAAGCCCGAAGTGATGCCGGTATCAGACGTTTACCACTTCGGTGAAACCCACGAGCATGGGTATGATGCTGACAAACCTAGAAACATAATTGGGGCGAACCGGGATTCAAACCCACAATCATAGGTTTCTGGAGTGCCCAAGGGACGCAACTCTGCACAGCGAATCGCGCAGTCTTAGACGACTCGGCCACCCGTGCCCGGTGCAATATCAAGGTTGTTGTCTCAGTGCAAAAGACACTGAACTCGTGTAAGGGCATTGTCCGTGACAGAGCTCGGTGTCTGTTCGGCATGTCCAAAGATGATATAGCCAAGGAACTTGAACAACAGTCGGTCACAGTTGTCAAACGATTTACCTTCAAGAAGGATGGGGTGGTCCAACCGACCAACACCTACCTCTTCACTTTTGCACGAACTTCTATTCCTGAATCTTTTACTGTAACATCGGAGTGGAGGTGTATATTCCACCCCCTTGCTGCACCTGCCAAGCATTGCGACATGGATCCAAGTCCTTCCACGCCTCTGCTGTTTGTTACCGCTGCGCTGACAAGAACGAGACCACTGACAGCAGGAAGGATGTGAAGTGTTCAAACTGCGGCACGAACCATATGTTCACTGTATATTCCACCTTCCTCAACTATCCGTCAATCAGATCTTCAGACTTTGTACGATCATCATGGGCAATTTAAACGGTCATAACTCCCTGTGGGGGAGTACTGATAGAAATAATGAGGGAAAAGTCCTTGAAGATTTTATCACAGACAACGATTTAAGCATCTTCAATGATGGTTCTATCTTCATCTCGCCACTGGCACATACTCTGCCCCAGAACACTGACAGATTCAAAATTTTAAATGAATTTGACAGGTCGGTCCATGTTGACCATTGTGGAAGTGTACATTTTCCAACAATACTTCCAACTATTAATCCGTCTGACAAGCAACCTTCAACAAGGTGGAACTTTACAAAAGCCAATTGGTCTTTATTCCAAAAACTAAAACCTGACAGTTTCAGGAATGTTCCCAATCCTATACATTTTTTTTCAGATAAATGAAATACTATTGGAGACGAAAGCATTCCTAAGTCCTATACCAATCCTCATATACCGAAAATGATTGTAAACAAGCCAGGAAAAACAGGAAGAAAGCCGAGAAATATTTTCGACGACATCCAACTGTCCACAATTTGAATTGTGCGACATACCTTTAAAAAATAAACTGTGTTTCCAAAATCAATTCCTGCACACCCATGTCCAAGGTGTGAAACATGATTCAAAGGTCATCATCTCAAAGATGGGAATTTTCCTCCTTCGTGGCACAATGCGATTATTATTCCTATTCCAAAACCTGGACGGGATCATACAGATCCATCCAATTACCGTCCAATATCATTAACTAGCTGTGTTTGTAAAACCATGGCGCGCATGGTCAACAATCGATTAGTCTGTTACTTGGAGATCAATTACTTACTCAGTGACATTCAGTGTCGTTTCAGAAAAAAACAGAAGTACAATTGACTATTTGGTGCGTTGAGAATCACTTTATTAAAAATTTCATTGCCAACAAACAACATACTGTATCAATCTGTTTCGATCTAGAGAAGGCATGTGATACAACGTGGAAACATGGTATTTTAAAAGATTTGCATAAATTTGGATTGAGGGGCAGATTACCTCAATTCAATCTCAACAACAGACAATTTCAAGTATGAGTGAGCTCTACTTTGTCTGATCATTTCGATCCAGATCAGGGCGTCCTTAAAGGCAGCATACTATCAGTCACACGTTTCAGCATCAAAGTTATAGTGTTACTAAAGTATTGAACATTAGCGTTGATGCTTCAGTTTTCGTGGACGATTTCAACATTTCTTGTCGTGGTAAGAATATGAATATCATAGAAAGACAGCTACAGCTCTGTCTTAACAAAATTCAAAAACGGGCGAACGAAAACGTCTTCAAGTTTTCTAAATCCGAAACAAGCTGTATTCACTTTTGTAGTAAATATAAACCTCACAAGGATCTAGATTTGTTTTTAGATGGTATTTCTATCAAGGTAGTAGATCTAGAGGAGGCCAAATTCCTGGGCCTCATATTTGACCGTCATCTCACATTCTCACTACATATTAAATATCTAAAGGAAAAGTGCCTGAAGGCTCTCAACTTGTTAAAAGTCGTTTCAAATTCCAAGTGGGGAGAGGATCAGACAACACTTGTACAGATCGCTAATACGCTCCAAACTGGACTATGGTTCCATTGTCTATGGAGGAGCCTGCAAAAGCAATTTAGAAAAATACGGCGCTGTCTTGAAGCTTTTAGGACCTCTCCTGTGGACAGTTTGTACGTGGAGGCTGATGAGTCTTCACTTGAACAGTGCCACATTAAACTTTCACTGCAAAACATCACTAAATTGTATTGAAATAAATCAAATCCAGCATACAATTGCGTTTTCCGCCCTCCGGATGAAAACCTCTTTCAAAATCTGTCCAACATGATTCACCCTCTCAGAATCTGAATTCAACCACACATAACTGCAGCTAAAACAGATCTAAATATAATATCACCTTATCGTCATCTGTCTTCTGCTCCCTGGCAGATGGTGAAGCCAGAGATAGACCTCTCTCTTACCTAAATAAAAAAATCCGAAACAAATCCTTACGTTTATCAACAAGCTTACAGCCTATTGCGAGCTCATTATAATTCTCACAGGTGCTCGCTTTATAAGTGCAATAATCTGAGTGGTGATCTCTCAACAAGGGAAGCAGTCCTGGTGCTTTAAGCCGGTTCCTGACTGTTCTGGTGCTGAAACGACGATTTGTCAACCACAGCTGTTTCAAACGAGTACTTGTTAAAAAGGGTTCTCGGCGTATGAGACGAAGAAGGTCCCTGTCGTCGCAATGTGTCGTCGCAGGATGTCTTCCGGATCCGGGACGGCCCTTCACATCACCGGTCTAAGCATGTTTCTTGACTAAACGGCTTACGACAGTGTGATGATACCCCAGATTCAGACCAATGGCATTACAAGACATTCCTGCGTTATGCATACCGATTATTTGCCATCTTGTGCCGTTTGATAATCGCCTTCGAGCCATGGTCACACAATGTCATGTAATAACTGTTTATAACCGAGCTTAAGAAGGCAATTTTAACGTGTGGATATACTGCTTTTGGAGATACACGAGGGTAGCATGCTGCACGGGCATATACCACGCGTGGCACGTGAGATTTAGTCACGCATGACTTATTACATCATCTCGAGAAATCTTCCCGTAATTATCTTTCATGACTGTTACAAATATTGGAACCGACCAATAATGAAATATATTAGAGTGTGCTTTTTTTCTTAGTGTATATATACCGTCCTGAAAAAAAGAGTTAGCGTAGAGTAGGGTCAATGTGACAGATATTTCAGCACTCGTGGCGTTTCAAAGTATACTGCTGCCATTTTGGTATTATCTGTGCATGTCATTGTTGGGATTGGCGCCTTGGGATTTTTCGGAATATCTGTGTAGATCTTAGTAACAAGTGGAATACTTTTGGAATTTATGTGGCATACAAAGTAATTTATTGGTTGTTTTTTTATGTAATGAGTGAGTGATTTGGGTTTTAACGCCGTTTGTAACAGTATTCTATTTCTGTGATGGCGTGTCTGCTCAAAGGAAAAACAAACCGTTACGTAAAAGGAGAAAGCCAAAAGTGACGCAGGTCTCACACGCAGGTCTCACACGCTTGCCACTTTGTTGAAACCCACGAGCACTGACAATGTGCCGACAAACCTAGAACCATAATCGGTGCAAGCCGGTATTCGAACCCACAACCATAGGTTCCTGACGTGTCCAAGTTAACACATTGAATTCCTGCGCCATGCTTGTTATATAATGAGAACAAAACCGATAGGGTAGATTCATATTCCACTCTGTGCAAAAGTATAAATGAGCGACAAAATCCTTTCCATAATCATTAACTAACAGTGACAAAAATTTCAATTTCCTAAGAAATCTCTACTAAATCCTGATGTAAAATGTTTAACACCTATTAGTTATGCTAAAGACCACGAAACTGTTTTTCATACAGGTACATGTATTACTTGCATGCTAAAGGTCAGTGTTGACGATTGGAGCCAAACCATAGGCGTAAGTTCATGAAGATGCTGCTTTGAATGAATGTTTTTACGCTATCGTCTGCCATATTCCAGCTTCATCACGACGGCCTCTAAATCGATCTGCATCATAATCAGTGGTAGACAGCATGACCCATGCAGTTCAGGATTCATTGATAAACTGACCCGTGAAGATTCCGGGGTAGAGTAGGTCTTAAGCAACCCATGCTTGCCGTAAAAGGCGACTATGCTTGTCGTAAAAGGCGTCTAACGGGATCGGGATACATGTCATCGATCCCAAATGCGCGGATCGATGCTCATGATGTCAATCACTGGATTGTCTGATCCAGAGTCGATTATTAACAGACCGCCGTCATATAGCTGGAATATTGCTGAGTGCGGCGTTAAACAACAAACAAACAAACAAACATTGACAAACTATATAGTTATCAACCAGATAACATTCTCTTTTTCATCGGAGACCCGTGAAGATCCGGGGTAGAATAGGTCTTTAGCAACTCATGCTTGCCGTAAAAGGTTAACGGGATCGGGTGGTTAGGCTTGCTGACTTGATTGATGCATGTCATCGTATCCCAATTGCGTGGATCGATGTTCATAATGTCAGTCACTGGATTGTCTGGTCCAGACTCGATTGTTTTACGCACCCCCGTCATATAGCTGGAATGTTGCTGATTGCAGCGTTAAACAACAAACAATCAAACAAATCGTTTTCATCGACCGGAACGTCAAATGAAATAGGTTCCTATTCTGCCCCCGAATTATCACGGAGTCACGAGCAACGAGGCACAAGAGCGATAAATGAGGAAAAAGAGCGATAAATGACGTTATCAGTGATTCTGGGTAAACCCTTTATCTATGGAAAGCGTCCATTGTTTTTTTGACAGTTGTACACAGTGTCCATGCTTATGAGAAAAGCAAGATATGTTATGATTGCATACGTCTTGATATTTATGGCTTTGAGAAATCCTTGCATACTGAACGTACACACATTCGGCTGGAATTCTGGGCTGAGAGAGTGAATGGCATTAGAATCAGTTGTCACATTAAGTGCTATGAAACTAGATAAGTATCTTCTGGGCCACCTTAATGTTCAGCTTTATGTGATCAATCGCATTCAGCAGTCTGCCACTAGAGTATCCCGGTGCAGAATAGGTCCCCAGTTTCCCATGCTTGTCGTAAGAGTCGTCTGGAATGATGTATGAGAGTTTACAATGAAAGATCTGGCTGATTGTATGTCACGCGCCTCATGTTATCAACCAATATCATGCCTGTCTGCTCCAGATGCGATTTTGTAAGGGCCCCATAGCACATCTACATTATAGCTGATTGCGGTCTAAAACAACAGCAACTCACTTATTCAGAAATCGGAGACATCCTAATGAAATAGTAGGTACAACAAAGAGGATGATAACAGCATGGGAGCTTGTTACTCGAGAAAGAATATAAGGAGTGAACGAGTGTTCGAGCCATGATCATAGGTTTCTGGAACGCACAAGGAACGCAACTCTGCATAGCCTATTACGGAGTCTGAGCAACCCGTGCCCCTAGTGATATAAATAAATGTTGTATATATTTATTCATTGCTGAAACAAGTAGAACATATCTATCTGGGCCTTAAGCTTTTTTTCATAAATCAACTGTTAATCTAGATGAATCGTCCTGAACTCACTGGTACATGCACGTACATGCATGTCGTAATGTTCCTTTAAACTCACATTGTTGGTTGGATAACCTATGTTGTGGTTTCGGTGCACAACGTAAGTTCAGGAGGAACAAATTGAATAGTGAGTATTGTTCGAGATGACAAATTGTGGAACCCTTACCTATACGAATTCCTTTGTTGTGTTCCCTTGCGTTGTGAGCTTCATCGCCAATCTTATTTTCTATTTGACTATGTGCATGTTTTGAGAGAACTCTGTCGACAAATTATTATCATAATTGTTACAGAGGAAGACTTTGGTTTTAAACTTTGTTCTGCATCGAGGACAGCACTCGATACTTAAATGCACATGCACATTGGTAACCTAAAGATGAATGAACACTAAGATCAATAGGAAAAAAAGGCACGAGCAATTGTTTTTAATAAGAATATAAGTAATGACATTTATTATGAAAACATTAATTTAGCATTTGAAACTACACCTACTCGAAAACTTATACACGTAATTGGGTAAGTAATTATGTCCATATACTCACCATATGTAACATTTAAATCTACACTGGTGGATGTGGATTCATGCTATATTAAATACAAAATACATTCATCTTTTCTCCTTGAAAATATAAATAAAAAACAAAGGAAACTTTTAAATGTCACCCCTTTTTGTAAATACTAAACTTTTTTTTAGCATACGCACATTTACTCTCCTGGGAAATGTTTGAAATGACTATCATTGACAACTTGCAAAGGCATCTGTCACATTTGAAAACATGTTGGCATTTAGACCTTCTCGTTTAATGTCATGTGTGTCTTCAAACAGGAGGTGCAAAAAAGAAATCCCTTAAAACTGTCAGCTAGAAAGAAACAACATCAGTCGTTGCCTGTCCTATAACCCTCTTTCTGTGTCTGTCTATCTGTCTGTATGTCTTCCACTCTCCCCACCTCTCTGTCTGTCTGTCTCTCTTTTTCTTTCCGCCCTGAGACCAGAGTTAGTCAACATTAATGTTAAACTGTATCAATAGAAGTGTTGTATATGAGTAAACATCAATGTTGAACTTCATCGATATAAATGTTACATATTTGCTTATATCACATCGCCTGTAATGGGATGTCCTCAGCAGTAGCGAGAACTTGTATCTGATTTTAATGAGATTGAGGTAATCTAAGCATGTGATTAATCCTGTTTTGTTTATTGGGAGTATTAATTGTTCATTGTTATAAAAGTTTATCACTCAAACTCAAACTCTCAAACTCATTTATTCTCAGAAAAAACACCCACGGTGGTACATGAGATACAATCATATTCAATTTTTATTATGTACAAAATGACAGCATTTAACAAGAATAGGATTCGTGGATACTAGTACAATTTAACAATTGAATTGAACACATTGTTAAGGAATTTAGATAGGCCTTTTAGATCTCTTACACTGTTTGTGGTCATAATTTTCTAAAATTGGGACATGTTTGGAAACTGAAGATAATGCTTATTTAAGAGTTCATATCGCTGTTGGTGAATAGCTTCACATCGGAATAAATAGTGAAATTCATCTCCCACAGCGATTGAGTCACAGAGTGGACACTGGCGGTCTTTCCTGGGAATGTTCAACCATCGACCAGTTTCAACGGGTAATCTATGGTTAGAAGTTCTGAATTTAAATATAGGGAGAAATATTGATTTTGAGAGCAATAGATATTTCTCAAATGACGGTTGATTCTTCAAGTACTGGTAATACGACCCTTTGGAGCTTGATTCGGCAGTGGATTTCGAGTTCTGACGGAATTGAGATTTATATATATTTTCAGCAATTGAGGGCAGCCATGGCGTGGAACATACCGATGGGTTTTGAAATACATATGACAGGCCGCAATTATCTAATATATTCTTAATAAATTTTAACCATGGGACATTTTCAACTTCTGTATGGATAGCATACATGTATTTGTAAAGTGTCTGGGACGGTTTATGATATACTTCTGAGGTAGCAAGCTTATGCCAAAAGGAGATAACACGTTTATAAACCTTAATACTTAGTGGTTCCCTACCCAGTTCGCCGTATAACATAAATTTGGGGGTTGCGTTTTTCAGTCCAGTAGTTAATTTAAGAAATTTTAGATGGACTCTTTCTATAATAGTTAGATTTTCGTACCCCCCTCATCTCGACACCATATAATAGTATAGGGACGACGATTGCATCAAATGCAGATAAGAGGAAATCTAATGTCAAAGTAACATTTCGGGACTTCATGAGTAAGCTGAACATGGCTTTAGTTGCATTTTCTGACAGCGATTTGACTGCATCGTCTATTCCTGTGTAGTAAAATTTAAGCCCAAGGTAGTTTTATGAATCTACAGTTTCGATAGGGTCGGGGCCGATAGTGAAACATAATTTCGATTTGTTTGCAGGTCCGGCACCAAAGATCACCGCTTTTGTTTTTGTTAGATTAACATTTAACTTCCATAGAGCACAGTAGTCGGAAAACTGATTTAACGATCTTTGTAGGTCTTTAGGGTTATCACTTATGATAACTGTGTCATCAGCATAGAGCAGTATTAGGAGCTGGAAAAATACTGTTAAGTTAGTATCGATCTGATTTGCAATATCAACAGCTTTACATTCATTTTTAGGTAGATATTGTTCGAGATCATTTAGGAATAATGAAAACAGGAGAGGGGAAAGGTTTTCACCCTGTCGTACACCATGATGACAAATGAAATCCTCAGAGAACTGGTTATTAATACTAATTTTAGATTTGATGTTGTGGTACATATTCTTGACCAGGGTGAAAAACCTTCCTTCAATTCCAAGTTTTTGAACTTTATGCCATAGACCAACTCTCCATACTTTATCGAATGCTTTAGTGAAATCTATAAAAACCGAATATAATTTCGTTTTTGATATTTTCATTATTTGCATCAACATTTGCAATGCAAAAATGTTATCACAAGTAGAAAACCCTTTTCTAAAACCTGCTTGTGCAGGATTTAAAATGTTATTATCATCAACATATTTAGTTAATCTGTTATTTAATATTCGGGTAAAAAGTTTGCCGAAGCAACTCAATATAGTAATGGGTCTGTATGAATTAGCATCTAGGCGATTGCCTTCCCTTTATAGATTGGTTTCAAAATCCCCGTAAGCTATGTCTCTGGCAACAGTTAAGATGATAATATACCATTAAAGAAATTTGTAAGGAATGGGACCAGCGTGTCATTAGCATCTATAAAATAATCATTCTCTATAAAATCCTGTCCTGAAGCTTTAATCCTCTTCAGGCCTTTCATTGCAAATGTAATGTCTTCGGCTGAAATCTCGGTGTTAAGAACTGTAGTATCTAATGCAAGGTTGCCTAGCCAGTTGTCATCGATGGTTGTATCATATGTTGAACGTTCATTAATTTCAGTGAAGTAGGCATAAAAAATATCTATATCTGGTGTAATTTCTGTTTTATTACTATCATTTCTATTTAACATTTTCCAAAATTCTCTCGGCGAACGTTTATTGTTTTCCCGGAAGGCGATATGTATAGTATTTTTGTAACTTTTAATCCGTTTATCAATACACGTTTTATAATTCTTAGACATTTGGCGGTAATGAGCTCTATTTAAAGGTGAATTTGATTTTCTAATTTGATTTTTAGCTTTTTTTAAACTTTTTACGCTGGATTCTACATTCTTTGTCAAACCAAGGCTTGTCCCGTTTCTTTTTATGGTCAGTATACGTTTTAACATTCTTCCTGACACCAAATGTAGTGCATGCAGCATCAACAAGTGCGTGTCCCAGATCGCGGGCCATGCCGTTGATCGCTCCAGCGTCAACCTGAGTTTCACGCGCTGCACGTGCTCGCTCTGTCAGTTCACTCATAATACTCCTGTTGATATTTTGACAAAACATGGTTGATAAATTTGAGTCATACCGCTTGGGTTTCTTCCTCTCACAATTACAAGTTGATGGAGTACTAGGAGGCTCAGTTTGGACATCTAGTTTCTGATGAAGTATTTTGACAGAGAAGTATACTGGGCACCGAACATCAGAGTAAAGAGGTGAGTAATGCAACATTTCAAAATCTGTGAAGTGTCACAGGGACAGAGGTGATGTAATAACATAGTCAACTACTGATTTATTTTTACAGGTTGCTTCACCAATATGTCTGTCTTTTCCCAGACGACAGTTACAGATAAATATGTTTAAGCTCTTGCATGTTTCAATGAGTTTAACACCAAAGTTATTCATTCTACCCATGTCTTGTGTACTTCTGTCATGTGGTAAGCCTTGTTCATCTAAAACTAATTCAGGTTTTAATTCACTGATAAGTTCACTCAAATCCATATCTAGTTCATCAATAATATGTTGATCAAATTACAAAAATCACACATGTTCCTTGTTCGTGCATTAAAATCACCAAACACAGTAACATAATCACTAACTGAGAGGTAATTCAACATAGATTTTTCTAATTCAGTAAATACATCACCATGCACATATTTAGATCCTTCATGTGGTATGTACACATACTCAAAGTACATGTCTTGATCAATATTTGGAAATGACCTGCAAATTTTAATCCATAGAATGTACTCGTTATTACATTGTGATATTATTTATATCGAATTTATCAAGGAAATCTGTTTTTGTTTCTTGTAGGCCAACAACATCACATTTCTCAATCAAAGATAAAAACTCCCCATATTCAAGTCTTTTCCTAAGCCCACAAACATTCAAAGACAGGCAGCCGTAGATTAACATGCAGCTACCAGCCGACCTGTCTCTCATCAAAACACGGGCTGTGTACTCGCGGGCAGATGACCACGGAGTACGTTGATCACGGTGTCGGATTATCCAGACTGGTTCGGTAATTCGTCGCAAATTAGGTGTGTCGGAGTAGGAGTGCGAGACTGTCGGATTAACGGGTCTAAATAGCACTGATTTAACCGATTGTCGGATTAACGAGCTTCGGATAAATCATCTGAATGTTGATTACTTGTTTGTAAACCTTAGTGTTAAACGTTATTAAATTACCTGAAATGAAACAATTACCTGGATGTTTGCAATTGTCTAGGATTTTACAGACGGGCACTACCAGTTAAACGCCATACATAACCTCAAAAGTTTATGTTTGGGTGCGACTTTGATTGTTTACAGTTACGACAAGTCCAACAAATCGACGTATTGATTCCTATTGAGGAATACAGTGAACACTTATAATGACTCTATTATTATCCCCCGCCACGAAGTGGAAGGGGGATATAGGAATGGGTGCCGTCCGTCCGTCCTTCCGTCACATTTCGCTTTCGGAGCAGATCTTGAAAACCGTACCATATTTCTTCACCAAACTTGGCACATAGATAGATCTAGTGGTGAACTGGTGCCTTTTGATAGTTTGGGATTTTAAAAAAAGTTATTTTTATAGTTTCCATGGCAACGACTTTGATTTAGACTGAAAATGGCGGTAGTCCTCGTTTCCGGAGCAGATCTTGAAAACCATACCATATTTCTTCACCAAACTTGGCACATAGATAGATCTAGTGGTGAACTGGTGCCTTTTGATAGTTTGGGATTTTAAAAAAAGTTATTTTTCGAGTTTCCATGGCAACGACTTTTATTTAGACTGAAAATGGCGGTAGTCCTCGTTTCCGGAGCAGATCTTGAAAACCGTACCATATTTCTTCACCAAACTTGGCACATAGATAGATCTAGTGGGTAACTGGTGCCTTTTAATAGTTAGAGATTTAAAAAAAAGTTATTTTTCGAGTTTCCATTGTAACAACTTTGATTTAGACTGAAAATGGCAGTAGTCCTCGTTTCCGGAGCAGATCTTGAAAACCGTACCATATTTCTTCGTCATACTTGGCACATAGATAGGTCTAATGGTGAACTGGTGCCTTTTGATAGTTTGGCATTTTTGAAAACAATATTCTTTGAGTTTCCATGGCAACGACTTTGATTTAGACTGAAAATGGAGGTAGTCCTCGTTTCCGGAACAGATCTTGAAAAACGTACTATATTTCTTTACAAAAAGGCCCAGTGAACATAGTTCACAGGAGCTAATGCATTGCACACACCCGACATGTCATATTTGCGGGGGATGTGAGTATTTCATGCTTGTTTGCAATATAGAACTCATGTATTAACCGTGTGTCGCAAATGTTACATGTATATAATATTCTTATGGTATATACAGTCCAGTCGCTGCCATCACATAAAGTTGTGACAATCATATGCGTATTATGAGTTATTAGGAGCTGTCTACAAGCTGTCTCACACATTTACAGTATAATAGGTCAACGCCAGAATAATAGTCAGTTCCGATTATTCGACGACACAGATTCAATTGGGCGTTAAATGCAAAATAACGGTGACAATTATATCAATGAATCTCTGAAAATCAGTGATGACACCAGGTGTTCGCGAAAAGGGAAAGCATGTCTTGTCCTATCGGTAGCACGTGCTACTGAAACAATAGCTATGACCATGATTACTACATTGTCTGCAACAGGATGAATTACTTTATGTCACAAAGACAGTTAAATACTTTGATTAGAAGGTTTTGGCATGTCAAAATGTAACTAAACTTCCTATTTGTTAGCCTCCCTTGTTCTTTACATATTGTCAAACAAAATCTGATGCATTAACTTGCTTATCGCCCTAATCCTGGGGTGTTCTTTATTTTTTTCGGTCTAAGCGGAGACACATTATTACCAAGTGCATTTCTTACTTTTGCGGTCATATTTCATCAGTTCAGCTTCACGGCCATTATGGTTGTCATGATTTTTTTCTGCACGTTGTGCGTTTTCTATTGAAAGTGAATAGAAATATGAGTAGATGCATTTGTAATTCCGCTGATGGTCCAGGGGGATCTGATGACGAGATATCAACACAATGCCATGAGTGAGTGAGTGAGGTGGGTTTAACGCCGCTTTTAACAGTATTCCAGTTATATCGCGGCGTGTCAGCTTAATGTGGGAGGAAAGCCCGAAGTGATGCAGGTCTCAGACGTTTACCACTTCGCTTAAACCCACGAGCACGGGTATGGTGCTGACAAACCTAGAAACATAATCGGTGCGAACCGGGATTCGAACCCACATCATAGGTTTCTGGCGTGCCCAAGGGACGCAACTCTGCACAGCGAATCGCGGCGCCTTAGACGACTGGGCTTCCCGTGCCCCCCACAATGCCATGACTACAGTTATATAAAGGAATCGGGTGTTCTTTCATTTTAAGTGGTATACATAGACATTAAAAACAGAGTGTGCATGTGTTTGCATCGAAAACTACGTAGGCAATTCAAGGTTTTCAGAATTCCGAGTTGGAATTGTTCCAAGCGAACTATATATTTAATAGACGACTTAATAGAGCGGATTGTCTATGACTGAGCTGATAGCATGTCGCCGTTCCCTGACGGCGTGGATCATAATATCAATCACTGATCCAGACTCGTTACAGAGCTTGAATATTACTGAGTGTGGCGTTTAACAACAAACAAACAAAAATCTAATAGAAGGAACATTCAGAATTGATCTCATTTACTGATGTTGGAGAATTCGATGTGTGCCGGAACACTGTTTTCAAGATCATAATTAGGAAGATTAGCGATTACTAGTTTTACACTTAGCGCTAGCCTAAAGGGCACTGGGTGAATTGTGTACGTAAAAGTATAAAACTACAAGTACTAAGGAGCCGAGCAAAGTAATGAAAGATAAGTATGTCTAGATTCAAACACATTTGTCACACAAACACCGTAACTGGAATATTTAGTGAATACATATACTCGGAGCATATAACTCTGACAGTCTTATTCCAATATTCATTTCGAAAATTGCCCATTAGGATCCTTCAATGTGTTTAGAAATGATATCTACGTCAATGTCCTCTGATAAAAAAATAGAATTGTTCCGTGTAACTGCCTGATCGTTTGACGCAATATTTTTTATTAATAAACACTTCAGAGAATTAAAAAATCACAAGACAAGACGAATGATCTGCTTTGTTGCTAAAGTGTGATAAGAAATGGCGGTGAACGGCTTGTGCCATTTGGGTATTTCCGTTTACCAAGAAGGTGTCGGGTTAGCATAACCTAAATGACTCTTGAAGACGTAAAGTAATACAATGCATTACGGTTTTGGCTGTGTAGTTGATCCACAAAAAGTGCTTCTGCGAACTTTAAGCTTCCTTAATGTACCTGAAAGGATATGACTGACAACGTTAAGTGGCACTGGCTAAAGTTTTTGACACTTTGTATCATTCAGGGACATCATTCCATTTGTTGATTTTCAGTTTCTTTGATTTGAAGTCAGGCGCAAAGTGAGTACTGATTTTGTCTTTCGACGTCATTATCTTGCATCTACGAAGGCTGGTAAAAAAGTTCTAAGCTTGAACTTTCAACTAAGGATAATAACAAAGTGAATAAGTCAATGTAGTACATGTACATTGTTTGAGTAGTTCATTGCAAGTGTATATGGTCTGTTGAGGCCGTCTGCGTTTTAGTGACAGCCAGTTGAACGTGATAGGGGTCCAAATGGACACAGAAATGGAAAAGTACCGAGCAGTCATAAATCTTTTGACTTTAGAGAAAAGTACTTCCCAGTGCTCAGGGATAATTGCCCTAGCTATTCCACTGATAAACGTTGGGCAACTATGTTTAAGGCATGGGGTAGAACAATCCTTGTGATGACCCTAGGTCTGGACGTCTCTCAACTTCCATCAATGAAGATTCAATAAAGGTGATAGAAAAACTTTTACTGTCAGATGGACATATTGCCATTGCTGAACTCGAGGATGACGCAGGTCGAAGCCACAGATCAATTGCAACTATTATTCATGAACATTCACTTATGAATAAGGTATCTGCTCGTTGGGTGCCAAAATTTCTAAATTCTGATCTTAAGGGGTAAAGAACTGTCATTGCCAGAGAAAATTTAGGGCTAATTGAGGAGGATTTGAAAAAAAGAGATTAGTACCATGTAACATGGGTCTACCACTATGATCCCGAATCAAAACGTCAATCCATGGAATGGCTCCATTCCATTTCTCTTCCAAGATTTGTGAAGATAGTTATGGACACTGTATTCTGGGATCCGAAGGTTGTGATCTTTGGTGATTACTTAGAAAGTCAAAAGACGTTTACCGGTGCTTATTATGCTGATTTGCGTCAAAATTTGAGATTTTATCAAAGAAAGGCGGTGAGGACTGCTGGTGTTCTACTACTTCATGACAATGCCTCTTCTCACAACACTCGACTTACAAAGGCTGCTGTGCGACAATATGGGTTCGAAGAGCTTCCGCCAGACCTGGCACCAAGTGATTTCCTAAACTGAAAGAACACCTTTGTGGAAAGCGCTGACCTAAAAGCTGCCGTGAATGGGTATTTCAGGGTGGCTTCAGAAAACTTCTTCCTGACTGGAATTGAAAACCTAGAGATTATGTTGAAAAATAAAATTAACAACATTTACACAATGCCATTTAGAACGTGGTCAAATGTAACAAATGTTATATATCGAGTCAACGTGATGTTGCAAGACAATTTAACCTCGACAGAAACACCATTTGGTGTTTATGGCAACGTTGGCTACAGACGAATGCAGTCAGAGACCATCCTCGGTGTGGCAGGCCACGTCTAACCAATAATCGACAAGACAACTGGATTCGAACAACACATCTACGAAATAGATTGCAGCCACCAACAGAGACTGCAAGAAGCATCCCTGGCCTTCGACGAATATCTTCACAAACCGTACGTCGTCGCCTCAGATGTGCAGGGATTGTCGCCAGAAGACCCGCCTGACGTCCAATTTTGACAGGAAACCACCGTCTACAGTAGTGCAGACAGCGTCTACGCTTTACGGCCATTCAGTGGGGACAAGTTCTATTCACTCAGTCTCGTTTTCACCTCAGCCACAGCGATGGACGGATTCGGGTGTCCCGACGTCGAGGTGAACATTACGTCAATCATTGTATCGAGGGCGGCAGCGTTATGGTATGGGGTGGGATTACAGCAAGACAGAAGAACCGTTTGGTAGTTGTAGAGTGAAATCTCAATGGACAGTGCTACCGCGACGAGATCATCGGCCCTTTTGTTCTACCGTTTTTGCGTCGTCATGGCCCAGGCATTACCTTTCAACATGACAACGCCCGGCCACATATTGCTCGACTTGTTCAGGATTCTCTTCAACAAAACAACGTGAATGTCATCCCCTGGCCGGCTCGCTCCCCTGATCTCTCACAAATCGAACACATGTGAGATGAGATGGATCGGCGCCTTTGAGGTCCACCACGTGTTCCACAGACACTCCAGGAACTTCGAAACATGCTCCAGCAGATACGGACAGATATCCCACAGGACTTTGTGCGACGCCTGGTCCATTCCATGAGACGAAGAAGTGTTGCTTGCATCGCAACCAGAGGTGGACACACACGCTATTGATTTGTTAATTGACATTTTTGCATGTTCATGTTTTTTTTATGAAATCACGCATTTTCTGAAGTCAGTATGGCAAATTAGACCATTTGAACACTTACAGGAGTCTTTTATCTGTTGCAAACCGAACTTGTTTCAGATTTAGTAAAAGACATAACTTTGCATAAAATCTTATTCAATGTCATAGGAACTTTTGTTGTTCAGTATATTTGGGATAACGCTTTCTTAGTAAAGTACAGATTATAGTACTTTTTGGGGTGAAGTCCCATCCTGGATTAGAACCTACACTGCCAGAGTGAGGCACCGAATCCCCAGCACACAAAGTGAGCTATCTAACCCACACAGCCATCGAGGCTTCCACTAAAATGAAAGTCTGACAACTGGTAGTCTAGATCATCTACTTTGTGTACCCCTCTGACAGGTGTAAATTGGCACGGCTCCCATGGCCAAAAGCTATGAACACACAATGCCATTTTGAAAGTTGTCAAATGTAACAAATGTTATATTTGGGATAACACTTTCTTAGTAAAGTACAGTTTCTAGTACTTATCTTGTTCTCGAAAAAGGTACTATAATCTGTACTTAACGAAGAATGTGTTATCCCAAACATAGCTTTGTTCCACTAACACATTTGTTGGTTTTGTTTGTGAGGCTAAGAATTGTTTGACCAGTCTCGTATTGTTGTCATCCGACGTCCATCGCCATCATCCATCATTATCCCCGTGGGGACCCGGGTAAGATAAACAAGAATGTGTCCTCAGCACCCAATTGCTGGTCGTAAAAGGCGACCAAAGTGGGCAGCCTGTTTGCCGTGGACTGCGACCCTGTGTCGGCAGAGGAAGGGATTCTGGTGGTTGAGGGCGACGGAGCCGGCAATAGTGCTCCTTAGTCCTACAAACCACTTCGACCCTAACTTTGCCTAGACGGGCGGTAGAATGGGCCCGATTCTATCAATCGGCTGGTCATGTCATGCCCTGTGCATAAAATATTTCACGCACACTTTTGGTATTTAAAAATAAATCTATTCTACATGTCTATATCATATCTTTCACTGTATAAAACTTGCTTAGAGCCCTATGCCCAGAAGGCGGTGGCTCATGGGCCAATCTGGTGATGCTGACCTCCGAATTCTGTACTTCTCCAATTGATTGTCAAGGGCCGAACCAGCCTGACCTTTAATTTGGTAGAATGCTATAGCTCTTCGTGTCAAATTTGCTCCAGTATACCACCCCTTTATCCCCGGACATTGCAGTTTGGCGATCCGCTGCAGCATAAGACTGTCCTTGTAGACACTCCATGGTGGGTGGGGAAAAGGGGTGCTGAATTATTGTCCTTTCGACATGGCTTCCCATCACCCTGGTTCAAAAAGACGACACATAGAGACTGTTGAAAATACTACGCCCACTCGATCCGACTATTGGCCACGTTTCTTGGTTATAGAAGCTTTAGACAAAGAACCAATCAAACTGAATCCATTTGCTATCTCCAAAGGTATCTGCTGAGAGGTTACAAATGTCACAAAGCTACGTTCTGGCTCTCTCCTTGTAGAATGTGCACGGAAACAACATTCTATCAATCTTCTCGATCTAAATGAGTAAAATATCAAAGTTGTTGTCTCAGTGCACAAACCACTGAACTCGCGTAAGGGCATTGTCCGTGACAGAGCTCGCTGCCTGTCTGACATGTCCGAAGACGATATAGCCAAGGAACTTGACCAACAGTCTGTCACAGCTGTCAAACGATTCACTGTAAAGAGGGATGGTGTGGTCCAACCGACCAACACCTACCTCTTTAGTTTCGCACGAACGACTATCCCTGAATCTATCAAAGCTGGTTATTGTAACATCGGAGTGGAAGTGTATATCCCAATCCACTCCGGTGCTACACCTGCCAAGCGTTTTGACATGGATCAAAGTCCTGCCATGCCTCCGCTGTTTGTTACCGCTGCGGTGACAAACACAAGGCCACTGACTGCAGGAAGGATGTGAAGTGTGCAAACTGCGGTGGGAACCATATGGCTTCCGCAAAATCCTGTCCTGTGTTGAAACGCGAGTCCCAAATTATTAAAGGCAAAACAGAACAAAATGTCTCGTACCACGAAGCTAAGAAGAGGGTTGTGGGTCTTCCCTCAACCACTTCCACTCTCTCTTACTCTGCTGCTGTCTCTCGTCCTCCTGTCAGTACTGCCTCTATCGACTGCCAGACTGATCTGACATGGGTCAAGTCTGTTCAGCCACTTCCTACTGCTTTAGTCCATAATTCAGCTGTGACAAATCTGTTAAAAATGTTGAGTCTCAGACTCCTAAACCAACACATGAACCCGAAACAGAACCAGAACCAGAAGTAACTAAACTTACAAACAGGGAAAAGAAATTATTGAAAAAGAAGCAGCAAAAACAGCTGCAAACACCAAAGGCCACCTCTCCTTTAGAGGTCCCAGTAGAGGTCCATTACTCCTTTGGTCCTGTGGACATGGAGGTAACTCCATCTCCACATGATACCGATAGGAGTACCACAAAGTCTTCCTCACGTTCGCGTGACATTTCTCCCGTGGAAGCACCACCATGAATCCACAAAATATAACACAATGGAATTGCAGAGGTCTTAAGAAGAATTTTAATGAAATACAACTTTTAATCCAAGATTTTAAACTGTCAGCTTTTTGTTTCCAAGAAACATATCTCAAAAACACAGATCTATTTGATATCCGTCAGTACAGTTCTTACCACTCGTTTTCCCCTCCTGGTGATAAGGCTACAGGAGGTTCTTCTATCCTGGTGAAGCAGGGCATTATCCATAGCCCTGTTCCACTCAATACTACTCTACAAGCCGTTGCTGTCCGTGTTACTTTGAACATAGTGTTTACATTATGTTCATTGTATCTTCCACCTTCCGTCAATCAGATCTTCAGACTTTGTAAGATCAGCTCCCGAAGCCCTGTATCATCATGGGCGATTTAAACGGCCATAATCCCCTATGGTGAGTACTGACACAAATAATAAGGGAAAAGTCCTTGAAGATTTTATTCCAAACACTTCAGAGGTTTCAAAAACAGCAGGAAAAGAAAATGGACGATTTTAACTCTGATCATGGTGAGGACTATAATGAAACATTTTCACTCCATGAATTATATACTGCCCTAGGGCAATCTCATGACACTGCAGCAGGAGCCGACAACATCCACTATCAGCTCCTGAAACACTTGCCCGATTCATGTTTGGAAACGTTACTTAGTATATTTGATGAAATATGGACAACCGGAAATTTCCCTTCTTCGTGGCACAATGCTATTATTATTCCCATTCCAAAGCCAGTACGGGATCATACAGATCCATCCAACTACCGTCCAATATCATTAACTAGCTGTGTTTGTAAAACCATGGAGCGCATGGTCAACAATGGATTAGTCTGGTACCTGGAGACCAATAACCTCCTGAGTGACATCCAGTGTGGTTTCTGAAAAAACAGAAGTACCATTGGCCATTTGGTGCGTTTAGAATCGTTTATCAAAAATTCCATTGTCAACAAAAAACATACTGTATCAATCTTTTTCGATCTAGAGAAAGCATATGATACAACATGAAAACATGGTATTTTAAAAGATTTGCATGAATTTGGATTGAGGGGCAGATTACCTCAGTTCATATCTCAATTTTTAAACAACAGACAATTTCAAGTACGAGTGGGCTCTACCTTGTCTGATCAAGATCAGGGCGTCCCTCAAGGCAGCATACTATCAGTCACCCTTTTCAGCATCAAAATAAATAGCCTCACTAAAGTATTAAACAATAGCGTTGATGGTTCACTTTTTGTGGACGATTTCAACATTTCTTGTCGTGGTAAGAATATGAGTACAATAGAAAGACAGCTACAGCTCTGTCTTAACAAAATTCAAAAATGGGCCAACGAAAACGAAAACTGTATTCACTTTTGTCGTAAATACAAACCTCACAAGGATCCAGATTTATTTTTAGATGGTACTCCTATCAAGGTAGTAGAGGAGGCCAAATTCCTTGGCCTCATATTTGACCGTGATCTCACATTCTTACCACACATTCAATATCTCAAGGCAAAGTGCCTGAAGGCTCTCGACTTGTTAAAAGTCGTTTCAAACTCCGAGTGGGGAGGGGATCAGACCACCCTCCTTCACTTGTACAGATCATTAATACGCTCCAAACTAGACTATGGTTCCATTGTCTATGGTGGAGCCTGCAAAAGCAATTTAGAAAAATTGGACACTATACACCATCAAGGCCTAAGACTCTGTCTTGGAGCTTTTAGGACCTCTCCCGTGGACAGTTTGTATGTGGAGGCAGATGAACCTTCACTCGAACTGCGCCGCATTAAACTTTCACTGCAATAAATCTAACCCAGCGTACAATTGTGTTTTCCACCCTCAATATGAAAACCTGTTTCGAAATCTATCAAACCTGGTTCAACCACTTGGGATCAGAATTCAACCATACATCACTGGAGCTAAAATAGATTTAAATATTATTACACCCCACCGTCTACTGTCTTCTCCTCCCTGGCAGATGGTGAAGCCAGAAGAAGACCTCACTCTAACCAATCTAAAAAAGTTGGATACCAATCCTTTGGTATATCAACAATCCTATAACCAATTACGTTCCAAATATAATTCTCACAAGTCTATTTTTACAGACGGGTCCAAGGATGGTGGTAAAATTGCAAGTGCCACCATCGTTGGATCCAGAACTGTCTCCTCAAGAATCCCAGATTTTAGTTCAATTTTTACTGCTGAGGCCAAAGCTATCCTAACAGCTTTGACCTATATTAAACAACAAAACCAATCTAAAAATTTCATCATCTTCTCTGATTCGTTCTCTTGCCTTCAGGCACTTAAAAGTGTCTCACCATATCACCCTATTATCCTTGACATTTAAGAACTCTATAATGATCTTTCCACTTGCCAATGTGACATCGTCTTTTGCTGGTTACCAAGTCATGTAGGCATGCTGATGCTGCAGCTAAAGCAGCTCTTGACAAACCGTTATCTCCACTGCGTATCCCGTACAGTGATTTCAAGCCTACCATCAAATCTTATACTCGGGATCTTATGCAAAAGAGGTGGGACACCCAAGTAGGAAGCAATAAACTACACGAATTGAAACCAACAATCGGTCATACCTACTTGGGTTGTCAGTCAAGACATGACGAGGTCGTTTTACGACAATGTCGTATTGGCCAAAGTCGGTTTACACACGAATATCTGCTTAAGACAGATGAGGACGAACCTCCTAAGTGCATCCCTTGTGATAAAAGGTTCACCGTCAAGCATATATTGCTTGACTGTGTGGAAGGGATTCACATTATCAAAGTGTAAATCTACAAGATCACTTTTCCCGTGTCAGCGGGCATCTCATCATAAATTACTTGAAAGAAATTGGTCTGTATAATATACTCACACGCAAAAGAAACGCAAGTGGTTTTAAGCAAATAGGTAACAAACGCGGAACCATAAATTGATACGAGTTTTAGCATGTAGTGAAACCTGATGGTGTTATCAATATTTTTTGTTGCATTTTGGAAGCCCCGAGTAAAGATGCAACATAAAAAACGAATCGCCAAAACGCACCATTTCCATGAATATGTGGGTATCATGCACCCATTTCTCGCGAAATCGAAAATGCACGAACTGTCACGAACTGTAGCGGGTATAAAACTGTGGCCGATTCTTGGACCTACCACTCCTTGGTCAACAATGCCACGCCTAACTCAAATTCAGAGAAACCAGGCTAGCGGACGTTTAGAAGCTGGAGAGTCTTGCCCGTCATTTCAACGTTAACATAACTACAATTTTACCGTCTCCTGCATCGATACAATGCTGCGCAGACCACAGGTGACCTTTCTTGGAGCGGTCGTACAAGGGTCACCACACCTCGACAAGATCATCAGATTACCCGTCAACACCAGCGACATCCGTTCCTAACTGCAAGTGAAAGTGCTCGACAGACCATAGGAACTCATAATCGACACATTAGCCGGGACACTGGGATCCGACGTCTCCGTTCCAACAACCTCAGATGTCGCCGACCAGCACGTCGTCCTGTTCTCCAACCAAGGCATCGACAAGCACGACCTTCAGTGGGCACAGGGTCATCGCAATTGGCGTCATCGTGAGCGGAGACGTTTCATCTTCTCTGATGAAAGTCGCTATTGTGTCTCCCATGCAGACGGAAGTGTCAGAATTTGGCGGCGTCGAGGTGATCGTTTCGCTGACAGAAACGTTGTGGAAAGGGATCCATGGGGTGGACCTAGCGTCATGATATGGGCAGGGATTGGACTTAATGCGAGACTTGGACCCATGTGCTTTCTGAATGTTGGTCAAGGTCGGGGACACGGCGTCACTGCTCAGTGGTATATCGACCGTGATCAGACCCCACGTTGTTCCATTTTTTGCACAACATCAACAACACATTTTCCAGCAGGACAACGCTCGTCCCCTTGTTGCCAGAGCTACCATGGCCTTTCTGCAACAACACAACATCCGTGTTCTACCGTGGCCAGCCCTCAGCCCTGATATGAACCCCATCGAACACTTGTGGGATGAGGTTCAAAGGCGTTTGCACAATGTGCGCCAAGTCCCTACAACTGCCGATGAACAACGCACAACTGCTCTGGATGTGTGCAGGAGGACCCCTAGGGCCTTCACAAATCGACTGATCCACTCAATGTACAGGAGATGTGTGGCAGTGATCAATGCTAATGGTGGTCACACCAGGTATTGACTGACATTTTGGGTATTGACCGGAAACTGTGTAAGCCCTTAACATTTGAAAAAAACAATAATGTCATCTCCCTTTTAATCCATTAAGCTGTCTTCAGTCAAATTTTTGTTAATCTTGCCCTATTAGTATTTCTTGTCTTTACTGTTGAAAATAAATAACATGTATACTGCATACTCGACTTGCGTTTCTTTTGCGTGTGAGTATACATTTTAAATATGTATTCGAATAATTAAATGCTTTTTTTTAACTTTGGTGTGATGCTACTGTTAACAGACATTATTAAAGGCTCTGTTCAGGAGGTTAAAGTACTGTAAAAATATTGCCCCCCTGCGTGACACGTAATCCTATCATAATCAATGTAACTATCATCAACCAGTGTTTTTAAGCCAACTCATGGATGAGTATTTTTTAATACTGGCTAGCATTGTGCACAACCACCAGTGGCTAAAGTGATGACGTAAATCCTGCTGGGGTATCATGCAGGAAGCAGAGGTACTGTAAGTCCCTATGATCCCCAGTGAGGTGGCCTAGCTTTGGTTACTGGTGGCCTATAGCCCGTGTTTTAAAACTGTATATATAATATTGTTATGCTCAAATAGGTTTCATGAATTGTTTCTAAAAATAGTATGGTCAAATATGTTTTACAACTTGTTTTTAAACAAAACTTTGCATTAATGACAAAATTGTAAATATATTAACTTGGTCTCGTCGCTATATGGCTGAAATAATGCCGATGCGACGTTAAATTTTAACTCACTCACTCACTCACTCACTCACTCACTCACTCATCCATCATTATGTATCGATGCCATTCGTTGTCTGTCGTCACTACCCGGCCCGTCATCGTCCGTCTTTATACGTCGCTGTCGTCCGCCGTCCATCGCCATTATCCCCATTATCCCTCATTTCCCGCAGTAACCCGTCGTCGTCAGTAACCGCTCGTAATATATTATGGTTCTGTTGGGTTTTGATCATACTGGAATTTATTACCCACGTGGTAAAGATACAGGTGGTATGATACTAAATCCGTACGTCACACGTGTGTCGTGCAATGTTGACCTTGTTTCATTCGTTTTCATTGGATAACCGTGACCTCTGTCACACCGGGACTACTTTTTTCATTCATAAAGAAATCGCGAGACGTCATTCATTTTTCAACTACAAGGCAGAACTGAAGCAATCTCATGTGAGCGAGGGATATTAACAAACACTTTATTAAACCAAACAAGATAGCAACATGCATCAATTTCGGTTTGCATCCTATATAAGTTATGCATTGAGCTTCCAAAGACATAATATAATCGAGCTATATCCATTTACAATGTACCGTTCAATAGATAGAGGTTCCCAAATAAGCGTGTCGCACCCGACTACTTTCGCAACTTCCAATTTGATTTAACGTAAAAGGATAATCGTGGTGAAATGAAGTCAGTTTAAACCATCTGGACAGATATCTAGACTTACTTGGAATGATCCGGTTGTGCCATCAGTGTCCTCTTCGAAGCGTATTTTGTGGCACTGTTTCGGGAGTTGTTTGTTCACGTCTGCACAACCAGTGAACATTTCCGATACACATCATTCGAAAACTCCGTAGAAGTGTGTTATTCCGGTGGTGAACTTGCCCTTCGTTCGAAGCTGTCACTGACATGCAAGCAGACTTGAGCGTGTTGATTTTCACGTCTTAGTAAAGGGTGGTACAGTAATCATGAATGTCTTTGGCGAACACTGTTATTTCCCTCTTCCAAAATGGTACGGACATGATATAAATTCAGCTGATAGATCAAGGAAACCGAACCATTTTGAATGCACAGAGGGGACCCCGGCAGTGCGAGTGACTGACTGTTGGTCCGATATTCAAACTTTCAAATTTTCTTATATGTATCCTGCGTACTAACAACATGGCGCTTGAATTCTCATAAGTTGACGGAATTCTTCCAAAAGGATCTTGAGCGTCGGTGCTGTTATGTTTGCAAACACAATAATTATTGCAGGCGCATGTTGTTAATGCGTATGCATAGGAATGTCAACAATGCCCATATTTGGGCATATATCAATATTCATGCGCAACCAGATTTTGCAACCGGTTTCAGTTTGGTCTGTCAACGAACAAAAGTTGTTATGTATTTACACTAACATACATATTTAACATGGGTAATGAATAAAATACCACACTCATTCTGGTTAGATACCATTTTTACGAAACTCGTAAACTTTCTATGTTTTCTGACCTCGCTTTCGCTCGGTCAGATTCAATAGAAAATCCACTCGTTTCGTAAAAATGGTATCTAACGAGAATGAGTGTAGTATTCTTTATGTACGCGTCAATATTGCATATGCCTTTTTGTCTACAATTTGTATATCAAATACAAACTTGAGATATAATTGTACAAGCGTGCACGATGTACACAGATGCAAGCTAGAATTAGTACTGAGGAATATATCATCTCTTCTTGATAACTAAACACACAGATATACCCTGCACGTTTTCGCAAAAAGGTGACGGTCTTGTGCACGTGCCTGTTAACACTTGAATAGTTTAAAACTCACACTGCTCTTTTGGTGTCCAAAATGACGACACCTTAACACAGGCTGGGGTCACAGGCAGACTTTAGACGTGTACCGTCAGCATATGGTAGCCAGTACTCTTAATGTATCACAGTATGTGATTATCGGAATGTATATTACGCTTCACAAAGAAATGTTGATCATAGTTGAGAGTCCGGTTCTAGGGTTTTGAGGAAAAACAGCCAATAAAATCACCAACCACCTACGCCGGGTTACTGGTGTTAGAGTCTTCGGCTTGTTAAACTTTGAAATTGACTTCAGTTTATCTGCGTGCTCGACAGCCAATGGCACAGACAAGGTAAGCACTGTTAGAATCGGCGATGACCACGTCTAATCAAACAAATGCTGATTCTCTTTAGGCTTCGTTGATAGGTGTGGTAGTTTTTGGAGGTGACCAATGATCAAACGTTAACAAGACGTCCTGGTGGTGTTAGTTCAGTGATGTTGTGGGGTATAGTCATCATATCTGACAGAACGCCCTTACACATCATTCATTACAGGCAGTACTACCGTGTTAACATACTGGCTATCATTTGCGCGCAAAGTTGGGTGATGACATTGCGGATTTTCATAGTCTGATTTTCATGCCGAAGAAATTGCATTATGCAACATAGAACCGATTCTTGTTTTTTCAGTAATGCGCAAATATATTCATAATAACTGTTATTTCTTGTGACAGATTAAAATATGATGAGACCTATTTCAAAGATCAAAAAGATAAATAGAAAAAGTAAAGCAAATTGATACCTTCAAAAATATGTTTCTTTGTCAAAAAAATCTTTGAATATTGAGAATATGAGAATAAGTATGAACAGGTCCTATGCAAGGTTTAATAAAACCATTCAATGTGTCATTTTGGGCTCACCAAACAAAATCAAATAAGGTAATATTATTGGCTGTTTGTCCCCCTTTCATCATAAACATCTGCTCTCAGAAACCACTGAAACACTGAAGCTGAAATTTCACATGATTTTCCAACCACTGATGAGACCCCAGTTTGGCCAAGAGGAAAGAATCCGATTTATGTACAGAATGTCAAGCAATTTGGTTGTGGGTATCAACATTCCCATTCCGTTTATTGCGATATTTCAAATTTTGAGCTTGATTTGATATTTTGTACTTCGATTATATAAAAGTCATATATTTCTTGTGGCTACTACTCAACCCTTTTCTCTAAAATTTTAATAAAATTAAGTGTAGGTTTAGTTTGAAGTGGGAAGCAGTTTTTATTTGATTTTAGACCTTCTTTTGACTAAAGACATATTGGCTTTGTAAACTTCTTCTCTTCTGAAATGACAGACTTAAGAATCTGAACTTTGGCATGTATGTTTCTCCATATAATGACATCTATTATGTTTAAATCATTATATTTTTGTTTCAGTTAATCAGTATTTATGCCGAAAAAATCGAATAGCAAGTTAAAATAATTAAAATAATATATTTTACTCTGATACGATACTCTCCGCGTGAGTGAGTGAGTTAGGTTTAATCCGCTTTTCACATAATCTGAGTTATATCACAGGGTGCCAGGTAATATATATGGTATTACCTTTCCGTTTGAGACTAGATCTGAAACATGACTCAATAGTCTGGATCACATGTTATCGCTGATTTAGAAAAGCAGATGCCAGATGACTATAGTACAGTTCAGAACAAGTTACAGAATAGATTTCAGAAATATATATATATATTGAAAATGTATTGACGTTCCCGAAAACGCGTAAGCTTCGTCCGTCAAAGTCACTTTTCGGTTATATAAATAGACCTAGGGCAACCGAGTTTGCCAATACCCACCAAACTCTTACAAAGAGCAAATCTCTCGCCGACTTTGAAATGCGTGGAAACAGTTTAAAACTGATTGACAGTCGTATCCTTGAGCTGTCAACTTGAAAAAGAAACAATGTAAAAACAATTACAAAACTAAAAAAAAAATCTCCAAGCGAGCAGGTGCCCGTAGACGTGCATTATTGTAGAGCGCAAGGGAAATAGTTAGGCATCAGGGATATGTTCACACGGTACCACACTTTGCTATTTAAAAAAATAAGTAGGATGTGGCCTGTCACTAGAACTGATTTACTTGCAACGTACCAGTAAACCATCAACAGCAATATATTACCCTTGTGTAGAACGCCTGTCTCTATTTAGAAGTACATCTAAGACAGCGATGAGTTGGATTCAGTTTTTATATGATCTAAGCAATCTTTTAATCTTTTTTTCTATTTTTGGCGGGATTCAAAACGCAATGCCTACGTAGGCTACTCGGGAGACAAAAACAAGTTAACAGTTGTTTCTGTTAAAAAGTAATTAACGTTTAACGAGCAAACGCAATTTATTTCTGTTCACCTAACCTAAAGTTGGTATGTTCTGGTAAATTGATTATCGCAACAGTCTTTATTGTGGCGATTACACACGAAATAGCATATAAGTGACCCCGTCTTTAAACTGTGACATTAGTTTTCCCGGCACTAGCAATTTCATGACTCCACTTCTGTTTATGGACAATCACTAAAACTAAAATAACAGCTGACCTAAAATTAAACAGCTAACCTGTCATACTGGATTAAATAATAGGAATTATTAAGGTCCTGAAAGTGATCTTATTTCCATACTACCTTTTATCACTAGCTGTCCACTCACCTTGGGATATGAGGACATTGTTTGCTTGTTAACGCCGCACTCAGCAATATTCCAGGTAGATGACAGCGGTCTGTAAGTAATCGAATCTGGACCAGACAATCCAGTGATTGAAACCATGAGCATCGATCCACGCAATTGGGATACGATGACATGCATTAACGAAGTCAGCCGATCCCCTTAGTCGCCTCTTACGACAAGCATGATATAATTCACTGGATTGTCTGGTCCAGACACGGATTGCTGAAGACCTCTTCTGACTCGGATCTTCATGGTTCGTTAATTATTTATCTTTCTTTCGCCATTGCAGTCCCTGTCAGAATCTCGTATATCGCGTTCATAAGTGGCAAAGCAATACCCCAACTACCATAATCATTACTATTGATTTGTTGTAAGAAACATGCTCTTTGTACTCATGATAGTATCGTCGCTATGTTGCTAAAATTATATTTCTGTCCTTCCCCTCTCCCCTCTTTTGGGCAAAATGTTCGTTTTAAGGTGCTAAATTAATTTAACTAATGAAGTCGACTATTAGTTTTCGATGAAATAAACTCATTTCGTCTTATTTCAGCTACTTGTATTCACTATTCATTCATAATTAAGGGTCAAATGCGCTGATCCTGCGCTTGATAATCATTAATACTTACCAACTAGTAAATCTTTAAAGCTACAATGTACAGCTTGTTCCCGCAATTAAAAGTTAGTGAGTGGGTTGGGTTTAACGCCGCTTTTAACAGTATTACAGTGTCAGCTTAATGTGGGAGGAAAGCCCGAAGTGATGCAGGTCTCAGACGTTTACCACCTCGGTGAAACCCACGAGCACGGGTATGGTGCTGACAAACCTAGAAACATATTCGGGGCGAATCGGGATACGAACCCACAATCATAGGTTTCTGGCGTGTCCGAAGGGACGCAACTCTGCAGGGGCGAATCGCGGCGCCTTAGACGACTGGGCCACCCGTGCCCCCCCCCCCCCCCCCCCCCCCCCCCCCCCCCGCAGTTTAAAAGCGTGACTGCCGTTGGAGTATCCATACTAGCTTTCTTAACAAGTAACGAACATCAATGGAATCCAAACGAAATAAAAGCATACAATTTACCTGAACTCACAAAACTCGTTACAGTGTTGCTTACCACCAGGGGTTCGCAAAACCGCTGAACATGTCCTTGCGTACCATACGATTGAAGGTTAGTATCATGAACCCACCAGTGTCCGAAACACTGTTCTTACTAAAGTTATTTAAAGGATATCTATATATCATTGCAAATGATTTAATGATGATGAGAAAGATCCAGGTGATCTAATATTCAACACGGCGTTTGAGTCGAAACGACCGCGTGTAGTTTAAGACCGTTTCATTAATGCATCCTGAGGGTGTCGTAAAACTCTCCGAGGAGAAGTGTCATGTATAATTAGGAGGTAATGCTTCTACTGCAACGCCCTAACTCATATTGCGACAAGCTCTTGATTACAGTCTAGGCAGTAATTACAATGGGAACCAACATGTAAATGTTTGAAAGGAAACTTCAGACATGTGAGCTCATCTAACATTTTGCATGGTGCAATATTTTCAGTGAAAGAAGGCAATAGTTTCAATTATTATCATCGTCATTGTGTTACGAGCTGCTTTTCAGATTGAAACGCAGAGGTTAACTCAGTCAATGAGGTGAGATAATATGGGGTTAAATGTCGCGTTCAGCGTTATTGCACATGTATAGCGACGTGCATGCACATGTGTGTGCGTGTGTGTGTGGCTGCTTGAACTAGTCCGGACCAATGCCGATTGAATAGTGCTCGCCCACTGAGATAACATGAATACCCCACTCGAACACCGTATGCTGACTGCGAACCGATCAGTCCCTTAATGCCGAGCACCAGGGTAACAAGTACAAGTCACGTCTTAAGGTATGACGCACCCGGTCCTTCCGCTCTCCGAGCGGACGCTCTACCACTAGACCTCGGAGGCGGTCATCAGTAAATGACCACAAATTGCAAGTTCAATTAATATTCACGAATGTATACTTAACCACATAGTTTTATGTTTACAAGAGGGCATTACAATGGGTCAAACAGATGGACCCCATTAGTCACCACTTACGACAAGCAACCCATGCTTGCGGTAAAAGGCGACTATGCTTGTGGTAAGAGGCGACTAACGGGATCGGGTGGTCAGACTGGCTGACTTGTACTATTGCTGATTTGGGCGTTAAACAGCAAACAAACAAAATCTGGCAACAGCAATAAGCAACACGCCCTAGAATTGATATTAGTTGACTCACGAATGTTTTGAATTTTATCACGGTTGAATGTCTTGGAAAAGGACAGTCAGATCGAAAAGGCCGCGGATCTTCCTCTTGTTATGAAGCTACATCCAGCCCTCTAAAATCTGTCCCTTTTCAAAACTTCCCGGATGATCATGCCTGTCATGTTTATGTGCACAACAAGGGCGGATAACTCTAATTCTAATACAAAAACCCTTCTGTAAAGTTCCACTCGCTGCTGTCGAGTGCTGTTCAAATCCGTCCATGACAGCACTTGATATTTTTACTGGTATCTCATTCATTCGCTGCCAGTGAAAATATCTACATATATTTACACTAAAACTATTTACATTAAACAATAAGAACATAAACATACGTTTTTTTGCAATCGCTACAGCCCACATCTATCTTAAAGTGTGTTCCTGCTCATCATGAATATAAGACTGCGTTAGAACTCGCAAAAATGTGTATGTCATGATTTTCCCTAGTATCATAAATATTTCAAATACGGTTATCTAAAAACGGTTATCCCAAAATCAAAATACAGTATCTTAACAAAACCGTTGTCTAAAAAACGACTGTAAGGGTAACTGACATTTAACGCCAATGATATAGGTGCCTCATTCTGAAAGTGTGGTTTCGAATCTCGGATAGGACTCCACCCCCAAAATTATCTAAATCTGTACTTTACTAAGAAATGTATATCCCAAATATAAAGTATGTTGCATATATATCCATAGTTAACTCTAAAAGATAAATATCAAATACCCCCAACTTGGTATATCTAAAAGTGTGACAGACATAGTCATAATCATAATTATGCACCAATAAGCTGTAACTTTTTTTCCCTAGTGATTAATTGAATCTATTTGCACTCTTCTAATTGTTCCTCATTCGTATACATTATTAAGTATTCGAAGTTAATTACGTGGCATCGTTCATATGCATGTACTCTTGCATTCCATTTTCTTTAGAAAAGTCTGTTTTGGCTTCCAATTTATTGCAATTTATCCAATGCAACGACACTGAATGTGTTTTAATCACACACACACGCACGCATGCACGCACGCACGCACACACACACACACAGGTTTTCAGCATCGGGTGTTCAGGATCGGTGAGGCGGTTCATTCCCTACATTTGTACCCTGATCTAGACGCGATAATGTAGACAATGGGGTGCTAAGCAACAGACAACGACTCACGACTTTCACACATAGGATATTTCTCCCAACCACCGTCAATGACAACAAAAACAGTGAGCCAGTCTTCTGAGGCTCCACAATACCCCGTGCCGAGATGCGTCCCTTAGGCAAAATTCCAATTATCGTTGGTTCGTGACCATGGCTTTCACGAAACGTCTTAGACTTGTATCACATCGGGCTTTTCTTCCCACAAGCTGACACGCTAACTTTCTCGCTCATTCACTTGAAGAAATATTGTAAACTTTTGATGTCATCTTGAGATAATACAAGAGCAAATACAAAAGTCAGAATCGTGACCTTTATTAAAAGCTTAAAGGAAATCAGTTAGATTTACCCTTTACCAATTTGTATAACATGGTTTTGTCAGTCTGCATTATGTCTTGTCTTACCTTGAGAAGCACCTGACAAAAAACAAACAAATTCATACATGTAACTGCTGATGCTCAAACTTTATTCTGATGGTATCTCAGAGTAGTGTCACATATGCTATTGTGTTGGTTAACAAAGACCTTTAACAGACATTATCCTGGCCAACGAATGCGTTCATCTGAAGTATGTTTGATAGGTCAAATACGAGAGATTACCAGGCCTGATCGGCGATGTGAGCGTCCATTATATGCACAACGGGTATCAAGATGTCTTTGACATGCTTGTAAAGCACGACTACCCATAACCTATCACCTACCACATTCCTTACTTTACAACTGGACCTGATGACATAAGATATGTATGAGATGAGTTTATTGAGTTTAGTTTCTAAGTATAATAAAACGGGCAATTTCCGGTTGAAGCGGCACAGAGATTACACTAGTTATCAAACGACAACTTCACCAAATACCTATTTTGGATAAATTTGATGGAGCGTAAAATCGGCGTAAAGGATTCAGATTGTTGGTGATATAGTTAATGGCATTGTACTGCTAAGAGGGATTAGTATAATGTGAGCCTGTTAATTATCTGGAGTGTCCTTAGGTATGGTATTATTGCTTTCGTTAATAAATAGAATGAAATGTCTTTACCGGCTTCAGGACATTCTTCCCACGTCTATGAAGGAACCGGCCACATGCTTACGTCAGCAAAAGAAACATTATCGTTTGAAGGGTAGTCTTCTTCATCGTTATCAAGTTGAAATAAATACCACCTATAAGACCCTTCCAATACATATCACAAGTCTTGACGAAAAGAATTGTGTGCAATATTTGTGTTCAGGAAAGTGAAAGAGTTTTAAAAGCTGCCAGTGGGTCTCTAAACCTGTACGAGGTCTAACCGCTTGTTCTTAGGCGTCGCGATTCGTTGTTAATAATTGCACATTGCAGCAACCAGGGTTTATCAGTCCAACACATGAACTCCTTTGTTTTAACAAAGGTGGTATACGTATATGGCTTGACGTATATGACGCGACGTTAAACCCCATTTCGCCTCACCTCACCTGACGTGTACAATGTATTCCTGACCATTAGTGAGGAAGCTGATTCTAGCATTGTCCATGAGCGCAAACACCATATCAACTTACTCATCCGAGACAATAGTGATTACAAAGGTAGACACAGACACTCGTTGAGCCAAGATCATCTTGCCTTATTTACAGTAAGTAGGTGATTTGTTCACCCACGCGGAGTTGAAGGATGTTATGTTTGTACTACAAATGTTTTCGACTTTTATTGTTCAGATGTCACTTTGAACTACCCATCACAGGTTGATTATGTCAGGTACTACAAAGAAACCGGCGATAGCACAAACGGAATGTAGTTCAAAGGTATAGGACATTAAGGCGTGATTCGATTGTTTACGGAAAGGGTTTAATGGCGCGTTCAAGATTGTTTCCCTTACAAAACCGTGCCAGAGTTTGGTAAATAGCTGAGAACTGCATCACTTTGGGCTTTCTTTCGACATCGAAACTGATGTAGCTGGAATACTGTCAAAGGCTTCGTTAAACCCAACTCACTAACTCATAATGTAACAACAACCAATCCATTAATATGTATACCGCAGAAATTCCAAAAGAATTCTTGTTACTAGGATCAGGCCCAAGACGCCAATCTCTACAATGACGCATACCGATAATTCCCAAATGGCAGCAGGATACTTTCAAACGTCACGATTGCTGAAATACCGTTATCTCAGTTTTAGGAGGATATTTACAACTAAAATAACACAGAATATTACAACAGCTATCTCATATGCACAGGCTAACATTAATAACCAGAAACAAGACATGAAGAAAATTTGCATCCGGAAACCTTCCAGATACCTTCAGCAACCTTCACATTTCTTGGTATTTTCAAGATAACTTTTTGTGTGTTTCACACTTAAATGAACAAAATGCACACCCACAATTTTGACATTTTTTTGGAAGGTTTCCGGAAGGTATCCGGGCCGGATCCAAAATGGGTAGGTATCCGGAAGGTTTCCAGAAGACGGAAACCTACACTTCTTTTGCTGTGTGTGTGTTGCTGAGTGTAATGAGTTTAGTAACCGTTACGCCAAAGCGGTCACTAGAGCAAGCCCGTCGTGGACGATGGACATTTGGTGAAATCAACTGGTATATATCACTCACGAGTACTTGACTAATGCCAGTTTTATAGAGCTATCCCACTGATATTCATTTCGCAGTTAAACATAAATACCCCCTCAGACACAGTGTACTTCTAGTCCTCGTTTCATGCCCATAATACCGAGCGCCAGGTACGGTAACAACAAGTACTAATTTCAATTTAACGTATTTTGGTATGACGCGGCCGAATATCGAATCCGCGACTTTCCGCTCTCCAGGCAAACGCTCTATCCACTCGACCTCTTACACAAAGAGAGCACATTCAAATATAACAGCAACGTATTTTCAAATTGTTTAATATGATATCATAGTGGGATTTAATTCTAATGACAGGTAAATTTTTCTTCTTATATATATTATGGCATTAACAAGATGTTTGATGTTTCTTTGTAGTGTTCCGTTCATCCAATTAAGCCACTGTAAATGATCTTGCAAAAGTTTGTTTTTTTTTCTTCTCAGTAACTCGTGTTGAAATACGTGATGAACAATTTCGTTTGATATTTTTAACATGATATTTTTTTCAGAATCCTTTGCTAAGTCGTGTCATTTTGACGATCTACATGAAAGAGTACAGTATTAAAAATATTACAACTTCAAGAGCAACACTTTAGTCTCTCAAAGAAATCAATTGACATGAAATATGCCGCCACACCTCCTTACACACTTGCACCGTCTTTAATGTGTCATAGAAGCTGATTTTCGACACCCTTTGTCTGAATAAACAAAGCCTAAATATTCGTACCCTGTAGTCATGACATGTCAATATTTTGAATCACTTATTTGCTGTTATTTATTAGATGCTAATCCCCATATTTAATCCCCTTTGTATTTTACATTGACTGTCTGCCATCCTGAATGAGCTGTGCAACTACAATGTATGTCAATGATTAATTACTGTTGTTTCTATTTAGGACTTAATCCATGCCACCTTGGCTATATACGCCTTGGTCCAGAGATGTAGCCATCGTTGTCACTTTCTACTGAGAACCATACGCCAACCCCTGGCATATAGGAATTTGCAAATAACCATTAACAACGCACACATGCGTCACTCGTTGATTGTGTGACTTGGTTGGTAACGTGGCGTCGTACAGCGACGACGTGCGTCATTGCTCATAATACCAATCATAAGATTGTCTGGTCCACAGCTGATAGTTTACAGACCGTCGTCGCACGACAGACGAATTGCGGGATGTGGCGTTAGGCAAGAAACACAGTCATTGAAAACTGCGTGGGTAAACGGTAAAGGCGGGACATGCTTACCCCTTTTTATGACATATTGCGTCATCACTGATTTTTAATGACCCGTGAAGATTCCGGGGTAGAATAGGTCTTCAGCAACCCATACTTGCCGTAAAAGGCGACTATGCTTGTCGTAAAAGGCGACTAACGGGATCGGGTGGTAAGGCTCGCTGACTTGGTTGATACATTTCATCGATCCCAATTGCGTGGATCGATGTTCATGCTGTCAATCACTGGATTGTCTGATCCAGACTCGATTATTTTACAGACCGCCGTCATATAGCTGGAATATTGCTGAGTGCGGCGTTAAACAACAAACAAACAAACAATTTAATGATCCATTCATATAAATTTTATAATTATTTTGCCTTTGCAAATAATCGAGATTGTTTATTCTCTGTCGTTGACGTTTTGAATTTGAATATCCCCTCAACCTATTGCTTACCCTACGCAATCAAAGGGGCTGACAATATCAATGCATTCATCTTTGAAATCATCGTAAACTTATGGTCATTAACATGGAAATATAAATAATATGTACCTTGTGTGCAACATGATCAGTCACTCAGGGACTGACAAATGTCCGAGTCATATATAATCACACAGTTTCTGTACCATTCTCATATATACTATACTTATTCAATTAGTTGGAAAGTGATACTTGCGAATGTATAACAGCTAGCAGTCAGAATTTGGTGAAGGGACGGCTGGTTGATGTATCTAGGAAGCTCGTGTTCAGGTCGTCATTCAACGATGCATCGTTGTGTCGAACATGTCATATTCATGTCCGGATTACACAATATTTCATATGCCCCTTACACGTTTCAGTGTAACTAGCTCCAGCAGCTACTCCTTTTTCCTATATCGGTTCCTATATCAAATGTGTGTATACTTTGGTGTAGAATTAGCCAAGGAATTGAACTGCCATGAATATTCACCTCATACGCTCAGCTTCAATGTTTGATTTAGACAGAGTGAGAAATAGTATTTGCTTCGGCGCCAGTGGTTTATTGATGATGTATCTTATACATTTAGCACTGCACTCCTTAATCAAATAAATATGAATATAGAACGTAAACGTCAGAGAAAAAGAATGCGTGTCATCCTGTAATCGTGAATCCGAATCCTGAGTATGATTTTTGGTGTGTCACCAGCATACAATTGCTGGCTGATTGTACCACAGGGCTAAACCACGCAAGCCTAATGGTGCCACTTTTGTAGCATATATTTTTTAATTCAATGTTTAATCATTTGTTGTTTTTTCGAAACTTCCGAGTTTGTTCTTGTTACTTCGATTAATAGTTTTTAAATAAAATGAGTTTCTCTTTACTTCGATTTTTAAAAACTCGAGTTTTTTTCTCGTTGCTTCGACGATTTTCTCTTTTTTTTAAATTATATTCTTGATATTGCGAAATGTTCCTGGTTACTTCGAATATTTCCTCTTTATTTTAAGTTTATCTCAAATCTCGTGATACTGTTCAAAGCGGCGTTCAACTTAATCACTCGCTTAAGCTATGTTATAAGAATATGTACATGTAGATATGCATATTCAAAAGAAAGAATACATAATAAATGTCACACACGTCACTTTGCCCCGTGGGGATCCTGGGTTGAATGTGACCCCAACACCCCATCTTAGTCGTAAGAAACGATGTAATAGAGCAACCTGTTTGCCGTGGGTTGCGCCCCTGTGTCGGTGGAGAACGGGAGTCTGGCAGTTGAGGGCACTGGTTTCAGGAATAGTGCCCAGTACACTTCTTTGAAACTTACTTCTCAACTGGACGGGTGATAGCGTGGGCCCGATTCTTCAATCGGCCACTCATGCGGAGCCCTGAGTACTTTGCTTTCATTGCTCTGTCATCGTTAGCTTGGTCTTTGTATATGTTATTGACTTGTTTGGTTTTGAAAATATCGTATAATATATTGATGCTGGTACGAGAAGGAGGTGGCGTATGGGCCAAACTGGTGTATACTTCTCTAGTGTATATCATCCTTATATCCCCAGTGTGTTGGATTGGCATTTATACTACACCGTCATTGTAGGCCCTCGATATCAGGTAGAGAGTAAAGATGCCGAAACGTCATTCATACAAACATTGGCTTTTTAAATCCCCTTTAAGAACAAAACGTGCACTTGACAATGATCATGATACTGACGATGTGAATCAGTATTGGATTTAGTACCAATATTCTTGGTGATTGAAACACCCGACAAGACAAGACAATTGAGATATATATATATATATATATATATATATATATATATATATATATATATATATAATAGAAGGTGATGTATTAATGTCTGTCGATTGAGGATCAATAATAAATGAATGTGCCAAAATAAATTAAGCAACATACTTGTTGTCGGTAGCTAAACTTGTCGGAATCACTGTTATGGTATCTGCTCACAGATCCCTCAACACCAGCAAATGGATCATTAGAGATCGTGATCGACTCTTTGATGATCTGTCCGAGCTGGATATAGTGTCTGAAATGAGAGAGCAAGGAGTAACACATGTGAAAAGATTTCCCAGGCGTCAAAATTCTGAAACGATCTATACAAATACTTACCTTTTCCATTTTCGAAATGGCCTAAATCAGTAAAAGCAGGATATTTTAAACTGGATGTTGAAACCTACATCCCACACCTATACATTTGGCCATGGAGTACATTTTTACACGCACAATGTCATCTGTGCACTTTGTAATGAAACTTCTCATTTCACAGATACTGTGACATTAATTTAAAAAAATGTACAAACTTTCCTGGACCTCATTCTTTATATTGTCCAGTTTTGAAAAGAAAAATGCAGAGCACAATAAAATGTACAAGAAACATCACGTACACCGTAGCAAAGAAACCTTTGACAAATACTGAACGGAATCAACCATATACGTCAGTTAAAACATTGTTTCAACAGAACCAGTTCATTACCAAACAGATTTGACATGGGTTAAGTTCACCAAGCATGAGCCTATATCACTACCAGAGTTTTCAACACAGACAACAAACAGTTTTCAGCATCATTGACTGCTGCATCGTTCTCAACTAGTTTGACACCACCTTCAACCCGTGAAGACCAGTGTTATAATATTGATCTTCAGCAATGGTAATTAAAGGAAAAGAAAAAAGGTCTAGATGTTACATAATAATCATCAGTACATGTTGGCGGTGTATTGTAAGGGTGCAAACAACCAAAAGAGGCGACAGTGGTGTGCAGTCAATACATGTTCGAGACGACCTTATCAATAATGGGTCATGGCGATTGGTCAAGCATTCGTTTGTACGGCTTGGCATGGTGCGGATCAATCTTGTCTTGTCCACACCTCATGCAGAGCCTAGCCTAGCCCAGTTCGGTTAACATAGAGGGTGGCCTTTGACGTTGGCGTGCACGTCACCTGATCATGTCCCAGATGAGCTCTATGGTTGGGAAGGTCAGTAATCATGGCTTACCATTGTATTCTGGTGATGTTTTGCTGCTGTAGGTAGTCAGTTACGATACGTGCACAATGGGCACGAGCGTTATCATTTTCAAAATCAAAACGTTGGCCTGCATGGCTGACCAGAATGTTGTGTGGTGTTACAATTGACAATATGCAGAGGCGTTCTGGCAGTCATCCTGTCCCCTATCATTACTGTCCTATCAAAAGCAATCTGGCATAACGCATCCAGACACGTCCACGCCGGCCTACCCAGAACCGAGACCACCGGCGATTCCCCAGATTCTACGTTCTAAATACCATTGCCGTCTGGCTAGAATGTGTCGATTTGATAACAGTGGTGTAACACGTGCTCCAGAACAGATTAGCTGCAAGCAGACGATTTCTAATGGTCTGGTCAGTAATTATAACTTGAACTCCGCTGGCCCGGCGCGAGTGAACCACGGTTTGATTGTCTGTTTGGGCCTGGTTTCTAATTAATCGATCTAAGACTTGTGCTGTTGACCTATGGAGCCTTTGGCCGGACCAGTCATTAACATATTGTGTCGGCAGAAACCTCTTTCAAAGTCTGAAAATCACAGACTGATACACACTAAACATATTGGCTACCTATCCCTGAGTTGTACAAGTTGGAAACATGTCAGTAACCATAAGGCATTCATCAGGTTGTAGACTACGCCTTCCCAATCTAATCATAAATGAAGTACAGCAAGATGAGAGAGCTTATGTGTTACTGTTGTTTATGAAATTAAACACACTAATGGTACTGTCCAATTTCACGACCTTTCACTGAAGTGTCAAAATCAAGACTGCCCTCACGACCCACGTGCACGATGGAATTGCAAAATCCATGTGCGATGTTTCTGGTGTGTTAGGGCGTTAGGGTTTGGCTCCGAAATCTTAGCTGTCATTTCACAAACTAATCTTTCTTCTGACGACCGACCATAACATTTATATTTCATGATCTCCTACGTTCTGGAGAGTATATATATTCTACTTTCTTCAGCTCTTTACAGTCTGATCTTCAGGCATTATATGATCAGTTGCCTAAGCCTTGTGTCATCACGATTTGAATGGTCACAACCCACCTTGGAGTGATACAAACACAAAAAATACGGAAAATAACCTTTTGGATTTCATCTTCTCCAATGTTAATTGTGTATTTAAAATGATTCAAAGATTTACGCCCTGCAACTGGCACCTACTCTTGCCTTCAGTTGTCTTTTACAGATTCCAGTTTACGGAACGAATTTAAAGGGTCTGTCCATGACGCCTCTGTTCAAGTGATCATTTTCCAGCAGTTCATCCGTCTGATGTTCCGACATTATCAAGATGTAATTTATCGAGGCAAAATGGTCTTTGTTTGGAAAATAATGTATGAGTTAATTAAAGGTTTAAATATTACTGATAGTTTCTTCTGTCGAATTAAACAAAATTGTCGATCAATGGATTCCTAAATCCTTTACAAATCCACATATACGTAAAGCATGGTTTATTACTGACAAGATAGAAAGAGCTAGAAAAAGAAGGCAGAAAAGTATTTCTGGAAACACCCCACAGTCCATAATTTAATTTGGTGTAAGATTGTAAATGCTCAAGTCCGTCGCACCCCTAATAAAACTAAACGCCAATCTTTGCAGGACTATCCATCTGAACATTATTCAAGAACACCAATGTTAAACGTTTGGGATATAGTGCAATACAGTAAGGTTCAAAATCTAGTGTTACTAATCTCAAGGAAGGTGACACGATACATCTGATATAGAAAACAAAGTGGGAGAATCTTAAATTAGCTTTACATTCTTCTTCAACAGTTATATACTAACATTTCGGAAATTTAAAAAATAGTAAAATAGGTTTAAGTCTGACAATGGTGAGAACTACAATGAACCTTTCTCCATCTATGAATTGCACACTGCTTTAGGACAAGCACATGGTACATCTACATGTTCAGGGACTGATAATATCTATTATCAGCTATTCCGTCCAAGCCTGCTAATGAGTTTTTCCACCCAATGAGGACCTATTTCAGAATAACCCAAAATTAGTTCCACCACTAGGGATTCGGATCAAACCACATATTACAGATGTCAATCTTGATCTCGATATTAACTCGCCATAATAGTTTTCGCCTACGTCTTCATGGCCGTTTATCAGGCCGCAAGTAGATCATGCTGTTATTCAGTTTACAAATCTGACACAAATGAATTCGTTTATTAATGGGAATATGTGCAATTTAGAACATTTTGCCGCTCACTTTGTTAGGGTGGATCCAAGGATAGCTGCAAAGAAGCAAATTCCGATGTCATTGGATCTAAAAACTTATTTTTCATTAAAAAACCCAGAAAAAAACTTTCATAACAGCCTTTAGAAATACATTCAACTCAATATCAGAAGTAAAGAATTCAGGATCTATTCATATTCCCTGCAATGCCTCCAGGCACTGAAAAAAGTATTTTTCAATCATGCTTCCATTTATGACATTCTAGAATTCCCAGTTCGGCGTCGTCTTTTCTTTGTTTGCGAGCCAGTGAAGGAAAAAAGGATATCCAATGGATAGACCTATATCGTAACGCCGTATACTTTCGTGTCAGAACAAGTAATGAAAAGATCATTATTAAACGCTAAAGTACAATTGTACCCAGAAAAAAAACATTGTTCGGATTCACAGCCGACACGTGCAAAAACATGTGATAAGAATGATGTACACCTCCGATAATAGGTAATGATAATCGTGTTGGTATGATCATCCCTTAGTACGAAATGATTGTACACCAATCTCTTAGTTGTAAATCCCACCGAATATATACACGTAGTTAAATAATGAATGAAATAAATGATAAAGCAAAGTACAATACTTCCTCGCTCATAATACACGTCGTTAATACACGTCCAGGTCATTTCAACGTTGGCCCAAATAGAGATACGACAATCCCATTGAAGATCCGGCGTAGAATAGGTCTTCAGCTACCCATGCTGTGGGGCGACTAACTTGGTCGCAAAAGGCGACTAACGGGATCGGGTGGTTGAGCTCGTTGACTTGGTTGATGCATGTCATCAATTCCAATGGCGTAGATCGATCCTCATGATGTCAGTCACTGGATTGTCTGGTCCAGACTCGTTTATTTACAGACCGCTGTCACATAGCTGGAATATTGCTGTGTACGGCGTTTAACAAACAAAAAAGAAAGAAAAGAATCTACAGGTAAAGTTTCAGCGAAGTGAAACGGATATTTAAATTTCCCAGGAAGTAATTGTTGCGTAGATATGTTGTATATAAACATGTGTTTTCTCGAAGTCACATACATGTGTATCAAGTCAAATCTACGTACATCACTCTCTATATCTGTTCTAAATGGTAATAAACAAATGTCTGAATTAAAAAACCTTGCTCGGCTGACAGAAAATCAATGCATGAAACCGTTTTTACCTTGGAAAACTATGTTTTACGACTAAGATATTCATCAATAACAGGCGAATGTCTCCACGAGTAGGAGATGACGTCATTGTCTCAGGCGTTTGATTCCCTCCCCTTCCCATCTCCCCTGACAGACACATGTGTAAGACGCGTTAGTGAGTTAGGTTTAACGCCTTAGTTCGGTTATATGACAGCTTGTCAACTTGATGTATTGCATGTCTTGGACGTGTTGCTTTAGTGAAACCCACTAGCACAGGTACAGCGCTGACAATCGCGCAGGTATTCGAATACGGTACTGCAAACATGGATACGATGACATCTTACGTGTCAAGAACGTGAAATCGGGCTGATTAATGTTTTCAAAGAAAAGGGTCACAAATACGAGCATGCATGTATGACACGACACAGTGCACTCACAATATTGTAATCAATCCTGCAATCACGTTCTCTGGCACGGAATGAATCTCCTAACGTTTCAGTGATCTGAACACATGCACTTATTGCCTTTATGGGAAAACGACTGAATCAGCCAGATACATATTGAATGAATGATTCCGCTATTTAAGTAAAAGTAACTGAAGGACCATTAAGAGTTTTTTAAACTCCTGCTTGATCATGATGAAACTGTTCATTTATGAAACATGTTAAATTAGTCTTCACATCTGATGGATCTTCATTGGTTTTGGAAATGCACCGAATTCACAACACGTGGTCGGCCATTGGTAAAATTCTTCCACTTCATCAAAACGACGGAAGATGTGCCAGGAAAATGCTTTGATTTATTTCAGTATGGTTATTGTAGATTATTTTCAGGTGGGGGAAATACACAATGTGTTACCGTTGTGTGTGGTATCCGTTAATTTGGGAAAGTCAAAAGCGTTGAAAATAATGGATTGTAAGGTCTGAATGATAAAGAAAAGGTTGATAAAATAATAAATATAGGCAGACGGTTGTTGCCTCAAAATTTTGTCCAGTGAATTCCGTAAGGTCTTTAGGTAGGTGAGAGTCGTTTGATGATTGCATCCCCGTGCTCATTCTGAATTTGAATTCATGAACTACTCGAGTACCAAGTTACGAGGCGAATACAGGTGGACCCCAAACAAGGTCAACTACTCGATCACAACGCGTGACCCGTTGAATAGTTCCATGGACATGAGGGATTTCGATTCGGAGTGACAGAAGACCAAATGTCGATATTGTAGTACATATTTGAGCTATGGATATAGAGGTGGCTTTATTGTACTTTGCTTTCTGCTGTCCAAGTTTGTATTATTTATATTCACGCAAGATCTGAGAGGAAGAAATTAAGGTGACGATGATGATGATGATTATGATGATGAGCATTAAACAAACGAGCTGTCTGGATCTGCATGAAGTCAAAGTCATATAGAACAATCTGTATGAATTTTCAACAGCTCGCCCTTTAACAGAATAAAGCATGCCTAGCAAAAGACAAATTACACGTCCCATTTTAATTCTGGAAACCCAAAAGTCCAGAAACTCTACGGTCTTTGCCCAGTCTCGGTTAAAGGTATTTACAAAATTAAACATGCCGTTTTCATGGGAACATACCAAGGAAGAAAAAATGAAAAAAAAATTGTTTAAAAACTCAATATTTAGACTATGTCGCCCATGGGCGAAGTGTGGCCCATGGGCCTGCCCATGGGCGAGAATATGTTCCTTTACTTAAAACTCATGTTTTTGTTTCGCAAATATATTTAATGTATTCATTCAAGTATCATGACACAAAATTTAATTCATTTTAACTTAATTCAACGATTTTATAGCAATATTGAAATATTTCGCCAATGGGCGAGAAAAAGGTTTGGCCCATGGGCGAGAATATGTTCCTTTACTTAAAACTCATGATTTTGTTTCGCAAATACATTAAATGTATTTATTGAAGTATCATGACACAAAATTTAACTCATTTTAACTTAATTCAACTATTTTATAGCGATATTGAAAGATTTCGCCCGTGGGCGAGAAAAAGGTTTGGCCCATGGGTAGGCCCATGGGTAGGCCCATGGGCGAGAATATGTTCCTTTACTTAAAACTCATGTTTTTGTTTCGCAAATACATTTAATGTATTCATTCAAGTATCATGACACAAAATTTCACTCATTTTAACTTAATTCAACTATTTTATAGCGATATTGAAAGATTTCGCCCGTGGGCGCCCATGTTTTCGTCAGTCCCTTTCAAGCATCAACTAACTGTTTGCAAAGTATATTGTATCATGTGAAATATACTTTATATTTTATCATTACATTACTATTTAAAAAGGGCATTTGGTTGGATGTTTCCTACAAATTTCACCTGTTTTACATATTGTAGCGATCTTTAATGAACCCGGCCTTACCTCTCAAAACGTTTTGACAGTTTATCATACGAATTCATGTGCGTGTACTCCAATTCATTGGAGTTATTTTCCACAACATTAAATTTTAGTTAGTTTCTATTTCATTTCCCATTTAATGTCCCGTTGATACATCACACTGAGCAATTACGTGACACTAGGTATGCAATATACAGGTACGCGTGCGCGTATTTTAATGAAAAAAATATTCGTCTTTTATTGCATAACGTTTGGCTGAATATCTTACATTCTAACGAAATCTCGAAATAATTATTTAATTACAAGCAGTGTCGAACTGACCAGTAGGAATTATGTTTCAATGCGATTGAGGAAAACGTGAGTGAATATTGTGACACTAAAGCAACTTTTAACTGCATTGTCACTTTTGGTATGAAAATGGTAATAGTTAAGAAAAAACAGCCTTCTTATGATAATTCTCATATTCTCATTAGTACGTTGTATCTAATTACAGTGTCGGCCTTATTTACAGGTGATTCTACAATACTTGTTGTCGGTCAATTACAATCTGCCACACCACGCGTGAATAAACAGTTATGCAGGTGTTGCTGTGGGCAAATACCTAGTCTGTACATGTATATTTTTGTGGATACATGTATTACATATTTTCGTTGATATGTGGATATATTAAGCACCAAGACACAAAAAAGTTTATGAAAGATGAATTTGTGCTTTGATATATATATTCAACGCGAACGAAGCTTGTATTTTCTCCGCGATCCTGATGTGTATCATCGTTCAATTGGTCATTCATTAAAAGTATGTTGTGAGGCGATATCAAAGGAGCCGCTCAATATACACAGTGTCGTCCGTTTCGCGTGAACTACCACCCTACCCTGTCAGTAAGAGTTATGTAATCGGTACACAAATATATTTGGTGCGATGTCAGTGTGGAAGGAGTTTGAATTACGTCCGCCAGTGGCCACAGAAAGTATAGTACCAATCAACAAGGCCAATGCCGTACTAATAACCTAGTGACTCGCGTAACAACGGCTGTCAATATGTCTGCTACATCTACCATACCATCATCCCTGTCACAACTGGCGTATTAACGGCTTATTCAAAATATTAATTGTAGAAATGTCGTTACCAGACTAACGTACGTCGTATTCAGTCCTCAACTGGATGTTACATTCCTTATATCAGTTAACAGCCCTGTTTGTGAAAATATGTACTAGACATAAGATTTGAAGACTAATAACATCAATTCTAAGACCGCATAGACCATAAAACCGAATAAAATATGTCTTGGTATCATCTCTTGTGTATTAGATGATGGCAATGACCGGAAATGTTATAACGTTAGATTAAGAAGGAGAAACATTAAAGTGTTTTACAATACTTGGAAACATGAGCAATAAGATGTAGCAACATAAACATGCATGGAATAGGGAAAAAGGATGAAAACAAATTGAAAAGGATTTAAATACAGAATTATCGAACTAAATAACTTGCCTGAGCAGAAGGGGTACCCAAACTTGTTTGACAGTTATTCGTGTGTTGTAGACTGTCGAATGGGACTCATGTGTGTACGTAGGGTACGCATATCTATTGCAAGTTTTAGTACTCATACACTTTCTCTTTTTGTGTTTTGTTTGTTTGTTAGTTGTATAACGCCACACTTAGCAATATTTCAGCTGTATGGCGGCGGTCTGTAAATAATCGAGTCTGGACCAGACAATCCAGTGATTGACATCATGTGCATCGATCCACGCAATTGGGATACGATGACATGCATCAACCAAGTCAGCGAGCCTGACCACCCGATCCCGGTAGTCGCTTCTTACGACAAGCGCTGTCGCCCTTTTACGCCAAGAATGGTTTGTTGAAGATCTTCACGGGTCTATTGAATGCAGGGATTTGTGTAAAGTCATTCAGACAGCATACAATGCCAACTAAAAAAATATACTCAGTGTCTCTGCAAAGTAATATAGTACGGTACTTAGAGTACATGTGAGATTATACTCAGATTAGGGAGATGTTTTATCCATATAACGTTATTCTACCTAACAATGTATTTAATGAAATGAATGCAAAACAAACTCAACGGCTAAAAGGTTTCATTGAAAAAACTACCCCTAGTCTTGACTAATAAAACAACTGCAACCCGACACAGATTAAACGCAACTTACAAACACAATCATAATCTGGTTAGTCTGTATCACTCAACGAGGCCGCTTACTCTGCCCACAGTATGAAAGTATTGGGCAGTTCAGTAATTAGGAGCCAAAACCAGGCAGGTACGCTGGTCACACTTGACTGGTCTGACTGATGATTAGGTCGTCTGACAACTGTGAGTGAACCATAGCAAGAAGTATCTGCGAAACTATTTGCTCCTTTTATGGGACCGATTAGTTTTATGACCATGGGCCTCGGCACAAGCGTGGTGTTGGAAGACAAGTTATACATGTACATCCGATATGGTGACTGTTTTTCGCTATTCATATTCTAAATACATTCATAATACCACAACATTTTAGTACTCCTTGAAACTTTACAATCACTTCAATATGTACAATAGATTGAACGAGAACACTTGATATATTGCAGATTATTAAATCATTGTCTCTATTATCAGCCGCTACGTTTGTATCGTTTGCATTGTACAAAGAAATATTTTATCTGTCCTTTTGCAGATTTAGCCTCAGAATGTGCTCATTCGAATTAGGAACGAAAATAATTGCTTATCATGAGTATATATGATACAGTTAAAAGTTACTTGTACACTGTAGACGTATTCAGTCGTAAGTCGCATACGACCTTCGCGAGCGAATTGAATGATCCAGGTTAATTGGAACGAAGTCTAGAGAGGGTCATAAAGTTTTGTATTTGGTAATGTGTAGGTTTGTTAAATATAATTTTTTTAATTCCTTTTATTTCAATATGTAAAAACATAGCTATGCGCTTAAAAACAGAGCTGACTTGATGGGAGATAGCCACCTCAGATTGTCTGTTGGACACGGTTTAACCTTACTGTGTCCTCACCCTGGTTGTTGTTACCGTTGTTATAAGGGATTAAGAGCTACGGCTCATTGCATTTTTGGTTACAGTCTGTATCACTAAAGTGGACATGTGCAGGTGAACTGTTCAATTAGTATATGAAATGCCCCAAAATGTGAACTCCAGACAATAATAACCTGAGGGTAAATCCACGTGCGTCTGCCTTTCCCCTCGTTCACCTTCGAAATCCTTGATTATTATATCATGCCAGAGTTCTGAAATTCAGTGACAATGTTGCTGAACAGTAGAATCTGATGGACGTTTTGTGCAGAACCTGTTTGACACTATGGGTTCCAGGACCACTAACACTCTGAGCTGAAAAAGTTTGGTCCTAACCGCACCCAACATCTACAAGTTTGTAAGCTTGTAGACATCATTAAGAAGTAATTAACAGTCCCATGCTGAGACCTTTCTCAAAATTCAGACCGGTGGCAGGCTGCCAACAAAGAGAAGAAAATATCGCAACCCCGACACGAGTGTGCTCAGTCAAACAATGAACTTACGACCGGCAGAAAACAACTCCAGTTGAGTATGCCGATGCTGTATCTCAGCCGTGTTGGCCTGAAAATTTAAACATGCTAATTAAATCCCAAATCGTATAATTATTTTTAACAGAAACCGTATCTTAATTTGTTCTTGCACTGCATCATATCGTGTATTTCATCTGTATATGTGTAATGTGTATATGTATCAATGACTACACTTATACCGCATATTCTGCAACAGACTATAATTAATCACATTATTATTGTCTCTCCATTTACCATGGCTGACTGCACTAATACCCTTTTAACAGTGGACACCGATATCAGTATACATGTAGGCTTTTTGTTCAAAAAGGAATATGCAGGAAATTATATGTAACAATTAACTGTGTACTAATTACATGTTTGAATGTTATCAGTGTTACGTTCTGAGATACAGTGATGTAAGCATCTTCTAAAATCTTCTAAAAATATAATAAAATACAAAACTCTCTGCCGTAATTTTTTGTGGAAATCATTCGATCAAGTAAAAATGACTGCGTGACAAGACGAATCAACTATTTATACCCGATAAAAGAAACTGCCGTATTTTAGGAACAATGCTATAACAAGACATTTGAAATTTCTAACAAGCAGATACATTAGAGACAGTGACTAGACTACAGGTACGTAATCCGTATCAATCAAAGGTGTAAAAAAACTGAAAATCATATCTGTCGGAGACCTACCAAATTACCAAGTTTTATCATTACTATATTTATTACAATGCAAATACTTTAGTGATACATTTTTTAGAGGAGAGGGCATACACACAAGTATATTGCTTCCGTGTGTGAATGCAGGTTGTACTTGGTATCTCAGTTCTCAGTTTCATACCGGTTGTATAACTGAATTTGTATATGGAACCATGCGTACAGCATGACAATTACTTGCTATTCGTCAGTTTACAACACACATAACACGGTCAAACAATTTTAGGCACCGCTTTTGCGAGTTATGTAGTACAATAATGTTTTATTAAAATCTATTTCAATTTGTTTTCACCATTTTCCCTATTGACAGTCGTTGTTACGTGCGTCACTAGGTAATTAGTACGGATTGACCTTGTTTTTTGTTTCTATACTTTGACGGACGTAATTCAAACTCCTTCCGCACTGACACCGCATCAAATATATTTGTGTACCGATTACTTAACTCTGAGGGACAGGGTGGGGTGGTAGTTCACCGGACGACACTGTGTATATTGGGCGGCTCCTTTGATATCTCCTCCAAACATACGTTTATTAAATGACCCCATTAAACGATGATACACATCTCGATGAATATATCAAGGCACTAATTCATCTTTCATAAACATTTTTTTGTCTTTGTGCTTAATATATCCACATATCAACGAACATTTGTAAAACATGTATCCTAAAAAAAATAAACATTTTCAGGCTAGGTATTTGCCCACAGCAACACCTGCATAACTGTTTATTCACGCGTGGTGTGGTAGATCGTAATTGACCGAGAGCAGGTATTGTAGAATCACCTGTAAATAAGGCCGACACTGTAATTAGATACAACGTACTAATGAGAATTATCATAAGAAGGCTGTTGTTTTTTCTGAACTGTTACCATTTTCATACCAAAAGCGACAATGCAGTTAAAAGTTGCTTTAGTGTCACAATATTCACTCACGTTTTCCTCAATCGCATTGAAACATAATTCCTTCCCACTGGTCAGTTCGAAACCGCATGTAATTAAATAATTATTTCGAGATTTCGTTAGAATGTAAGATATTCAGCCAAACGTTATGCAATAAAAGACGAATAGTTTTTTTCATTAAAATACGCACACGCGTACCTGTATATTGCATACCTAGTGTCACGTAATTGCTCAGTGTGATGTATCAACGGGACATTAAATGGGAAATGAAATAGAAACTAACTAAAATTTAATGTTGTGGAAAATAACTCCAATGAATTGGAGTACACGCACATGAATTCGTATGATAAACTGTCAAAACGTTTTGAGAGGTAAGGCCGGGTTCATTAAAGATCGCTACAATATGTAAAACAGGTGAAATTTGTAGGAAACATCCAACCAAATGCCCTTTTTAAATAGTAATGTAATGATAAAATATAAAGTAGATTTCACATGATACATTATACTTTGCAAACAGTTAGTTGATGCTTGAAAGGGACTGACGAAAACATGGGAGAAATATTTTAATAACGCCGTAAAATAGTTGAATTAAGTAAAAATTAGTTAAATTTTGTGTCATGATACTTAAATGAATACATTAAATGTATTTGCGAAACAAAAACATGAGTTTTAAGTAAAGGAACATATTCTCGCCCATGGGCCTGCCCATGGGCCAAACCTTTTTCTCGCCCACGGGCGAAATCTTTCAATATCGCTATAAAATAGTTGAATTAAGTTAAAATGAGTTAAATTTTGTGTCATGATACTTCAATAAATACATTTAATGTATTTGCGAAACAAAGTCATGAGTTTTTAGTAAAGGAACATATTCTCGCCCATGGGCCAAACCTTTTTCTCGCCCATGGGCGAAATATTTCAATATTGCTATAAAATAGTTGAATTAAGTTAAAATGAATTAAATTTTGTGTCATGATACTTGAATGAATACATTAAATGTATTTGCGAAACAAAAACATGAGTTTTAAGTAAAGGAGCATATCCTCGCCCATGGGCCTGCCCATGGGCCTACCCATGGGCCAAACCTTTTTCTCGCCCATGGGCGAAATCTTTCAATATCGCTATAAAATAGTTGAATTAAGTTAAAATGAGTTAAATTTTGTGTCATGATACTTCAATAAATACATTTAATGTATTTGCGAAACAAAATCATGAGTTTTTAGCAAAGGAACATATTCTCGCCCATGGGCCAAACCTTTTTCTCGCCCATGGGCGAAATATTTCAATATCGCTATAAAATAGTTGAATTAAGTTAAAATGAGTTAAATTTTGTGTCATGATACTTCAATAAATACATTTAATGTATTTGCGAAACAAAATCATGAGTTTTAAGTAAAGGAACATATTCTCGCCCATGGGCCAAACCTTTTTCTCGCCCATGGGCGAAATATTTCAATATCGCTATAAAATCGTTGAATTAAGTTAAAATGAATTAAATTTTGTGTCATGATACTTGAATGAATACATTAAATATATTTGCGAAACAAAAACATGAGTTTTAAGTAAAGGAACATATTCTCGCCCATGGGCCTGCCCATGGGCCTACCCATGGGCCAGACTTCGCCCATGGGCAGGCCCATGGGCGACATAGTCTAAATATTGAGTTTTTAAACAATTTTTTTTTCATTTTTTCTTCCTTGGTATGTTCCCATGAAAACGGCATGTTTAATTTTGTAAATACCTTTAACCGAGACTGGGCAAAGACCGTAGAGTTTCTGGACTTTTGGGTTTCCAGAATTAAAATGGGACGTGTTCGCCGGCAATATTGATTTGCATACGAGATCTCATACCTCTAAATATGGCGAATTAAGAAGCCTTTTGGGACTTTCGATAAGAATTCGCACCTTGTTATTGCCGGGAGTCTTAATGAGATGTCCATGTTATCATGGTTGGAGGATCTGTTACTCACGGCGACAGTCAAATTCTAATAATTACATTATAAACCAATATTCGTGGATGGTTATTCTAGGATTTCGCTTGAGCAGAGAGTGTCTGCGCCAACGATAATACAATCACCGTCATGATCATGCTGGACTCGTTGTCCAGATCCGAACTATGCTTACCAGGGTCGTGAAGTACATAATTTGGAGTGAGTGAGTGAACTCATAACAGTGCTGTAGCTACATCCAGGACATGCACTTTGTGTCATCGCTGATTTTCTGTGATCCATTCAGATACTTTTCGATATTTTGCCTTTTACGCCCAGTTTCGTCGGATAAGCAACACTTGTTCTCTGGCGTAAGTTTTATATTTACGTGTATGTCATGCAACGTGGGGGCACGGGTGGCCCAGTCGTCTAAGGCGCCGCGATTCGCTGTGCAGAGTTGCGTCCCTTAGGCACGCCAGAAACCTATGATTGTGGGTTCGAATCCCGGTTCGCCCCCATTATGTTTCTAGGTTTGTCAGCACCATACCCGTGCTCGTGGGTTTCACCGAAATGGTAAACGTCTGAGACCTGCATCACTTCGGGCTTTCCTCCCACATTAAGCTGACACGCCGCGATATACCTGGAATAGTGTTAAAAGCGGCGTAAAACCCAACTCACTCACTCACTCATGCAACGTGTATGACGGCGAACCAATACTACGCTATTACTGACAACCAAGGATCACAATAAGGTGAACTCACAATGGGCGATCTTTTTGTTCCAAAGGGCAATAACTCTCCTTTTGAAATGATATACGCGACGGTCCAAACTGTCGCTTCCGGTCTGGTTCCCGGATCAATGCGCGCTGCGACAACTACTGACATGTAGAGACGGAGCCAAGCTAAAGAGTTATCCTGTTGCACCTTCGTTCAAAAACGGTCGTTTACAACTGAATATTTTTAACTAGCACATATTTTGTAGTGATTATTAGTTTATAATATCAACATTTGTTGAGTCTTCATCTACAAGACGAATTGTCACTTTGGAATATAGCGGGAAAAACGTCATGAAAAATGGTATATTGCCACGGTATTTTCTACGTCAGAAAACAGCGAGGCATTCTGTCAGTCTGGGCTAACATATTGCATCGATGAAATAATGCAAACTCATTTTATTTATCAGCCTTTGTGTTATTTCCCACAACAATTCAAGCATTCAAATCTCAACAAATATTACCATGGACTTCAATTTAATAAAATTAGTGATACGCAAACATTTGCAGCACACAGACAACTTTGACAGGCCTTAACCAATGATCTATATAGTAAGTATTCATCCGCGCCTTTACAAATATTTTAAGAAGAAATAATGTTCAAAATAATAAAACAACTGATTTTAAATGTTACTTTTTATATCAAAATTAAAGTTGCATCTGAATATTTGAATTTATATTATTTTTTTAGAAATAGGCCAAATGAACATCTACCATGGATCTATTAGATCTAAGCACTCAGTTAGTCAGTTGCAATATACATACCAGTCATCATACATTGAAATAAGAGATTTACCCATATTATTCTGCCCCTTATAACATGTGTCCCACCATTAAGTGCTCTGAGTCATCACAGGTGTTAATTCATTGATCCATCATTTCTTACAGAATTCTGATACTCATGCTCTTAAAATAGTAGTTAATTACAGAGATGTGTCCCGACAAACAACAAATCATACTGACTACCCCACAAAATGTGTATGATGCATTCATAGAACTAAATCATAGTTTTATCTCCTTGTTTTAGTAACATTATATTTATTTTAATGTTGACAAATTATTTCCCATACAAACCAACACACTATCCTGCTGTATCTAAGTATCCTGATTTTCATTCAACAGTACTTCAAGACACCTGTAGTATAAAGTATATTTTGTAGATTTTATTATCATATAGCAAATATGAATTTTATATGCAAATATGAATATGAAAGTTAATCATCAAATCTTCTGATTCTGGTTAAATAAATGCAAATTGAACCCCACAGTCATTCCATGTAGATAAATGGATTTATTTATGTTATTTGTTTTTGCATATAACAGATTATACTTACATATGTTACAGTCAGTGTCTATAATCAGGCCCAATATGTATTTTGACTCAACATTTCAGTCAATATGCATATTGACTGATTCACTCAGGTAAGGTATGTTTTTTCTTAAATTTTCATTCATTTATTATTGCCTGAAAAATAGGACCGGATTTTAGACAGACTGGCTGAAATGAATAAGACTGCATAATTTAATCTCCTCAATTTAATTTGTATCTATTTTGATCTTATCAAGATCAAAGTAACTTATGTAAGAAATTAAGAATGTTTTGACAATGAATTGATTGATTCTCCAAACCTGAAAGAATACCAGAGTCCCTTTTTTATGTTACTTATCTTTATGAGCATAAAATTCAGTTGAGAAACAGATGACAGCTAAAAAGTCATGCATGTGTAATCAAATACTAGTAGACATGCACAAGTGTGCCAAGATGTTAAATAAAAAAATTAGAGTCATTGTGCAATGAAGATATCTTTTGGTGTGAAGAGAAAAAAGAAAAACATAAATAATTTGTTTATGTTGGAATTTAAAACATCAGTTTAGAACAAGGAAACATAAAAAGCAAGTCCTAATGAAGTTAAGAATCAGCTTTCTCTGTGTCACAATCACATGATTATTGTCAATGCAGACACTGCATTGTTAATACAATCAACATTTTAGAGATTGGCAATTAGTATGAATATATTGTTTTATTTAAAAAAATGTAGTTTGTACAAATACTCTTGAATATGTATTTTAACTAACATGTAGGGTCCTCTGTGTCTGAATTTTTTTAAGGCCAAAATAATATATATCTTTCATTGATCATATTGAAATATTATCATGGTAGTATTTGGCAACAAACAGATACCATTCATATACATAAAATCCTTGCTTACAACATGCACCAATTAACCCTTAAATATCAAAACAGATTTCAGTGATTTCCATTTCTTTTATTTTGAACATTGTAACATGATATCTAGTTTATGACGTAATTTTACAGTGCCTGTTACTCTTACAATTTCTTGAGAACATTCCTCATTGCTCTCTGTTATATATCTGACAAATACTTACATGTGTTGCTGTCAATATTCACAACATTGAGGCTACGGGCAACGTTGCATGAGACCTTCACATTTCGCGTACCGTATCGCCTCACCGTTGTACATACTGAAATGCATGCATATGATGTAGCCTGCTCGGCGATGCTACAACATAGATATAGGAACGTATACAAAATCTACTTAATTTTCATACATCAAGGGCAACACTTTCAGTACCGATTGCAAAACGTCAACAAAGCGACCTGGGATGAACGATCAGCTGATCTCACCGCATCGCCTCGAACGCCTATCTAGGGGATAACTATACAATATAATCAGTCGTGGTCATCCCTGATGTATCATTAAATCAAGGAACATTTATTTCCGGACATGGCAATAGATAAATCATTGTTTAGGCGAAAAGATATGCTGTCCACACACAAGCGTGACCGTTGCCGAGAAAGGTGAAGGTTATACTAGTTAACTGACTATAGGCGTCATAGTAACATGTAGTGCTCGTATCGCGCATACCACATGCGCCGTCAGTTTAAGGTTGGACCGTCCGGGTCAGCGCACCTAGCGGGTTAATGAAGGGAAGATAAATTGAAAAAGATCGCCCATTGCAACCACTGTGACATGACCCTATAACTGCTCAAACCAGCGTCAAACCTGACACAGTCTTTAGTTATTGTGCACTGTATTGTCTGATCAATGTTACTTCAGCAGCATAGTTGTTCAGTAATTTCACTGCATAGATTTTCATGATATATATGTCATTTCATTCTACAGATTTAAATTCATTTAATTTCATTCACCAAAGATGTATAAATGTATCCACGTGTTATTGGTTCACGGACGCTTTAGAAACATTCGTAGTTTTCTCGCTAATCATGAGAACAACTATTAAGCATTTCACTCACTTATAAAAGACGACTTTATCTTAAAAACCAGTCATCGTCCGATTATTTACAATGTCTGTGTGATGCCACACCCCTTGTTATAGCGCGAGTAATCGAAAACGTATGATGTTCGAAAACATGTGATCCGACGATACATGTACATATTTTTGAATCGAATATAATGAACTGACAATTATTTGGAAAACGTTGGGTTACTCGTCTTTTGTCCGCAAGAATACGTGTCAATTCAAATTGGGATATGTTCTCAATGCCGTTGATGGATATCGTTGCTCATATAATCAATCACTGGCTTGTCAGAGCCAGACAGCTATAATCTAATCGGCAAATCCGAACAGCTATAATCTAATCGGCCAAATCTAGATAAAGTGTTATGAAATATGAATGATTGAATTTGACCACAGAAGGAGAATAACATTTCATTTTTACGAAGTCTTTGAATAAAGAATGCAGTCTTAGTAAGGTATGATAAATATTATGTATCTTATTTTGTTTATCAAACTTAAGATTCGCGAATGTTATTCACCAAGGGTACCATGTTCCAGCAAAACTGATCTCAAAAGTGTTATTGAGCAGAGTAGAGATGTCTCCGCTCCTTGCGATATTGGAAACACGCAAATATGACATTTGTCATTAAGATGGCTTCACATGTTTTTTCTTATAGTTTTTATAAATAAGTTCATTCAGTCATGAGGTGCATTTTGTTCATGTTTAACATTGAAATTTTGTATTACATGTACCTACAGACGTCCTCAACTTTTACAATCATTAAGATAGATTTTGTGAAATAATTTTATTATTTTTGTCCTAGGACTTGAATCGTGTCCGATACATTGTCCTTACACTTATCTTATAGTTGTTATATGTATCACAAACCAACTTTTGCGATATTGCAACGGCAGCATATCTCTCTGAGGCAATAGAAATTGCAATTGTGATCGCCCGCAACATTTTCTGAACAACTATGTGTTTTGTCCATTTAATCCCCTGTGGATTCCGGGGCATTCTAATCCCCTGTCCAAACTGGAACCAATTGATGAGGGTCAGGTGGTTAAAATATGTGTGGTATTACTCTCTACGTCTTGATCGTTTGTCACACTGGTTTACCTGTCGCAGACTTCATCATTTACAGGCCGCCGTGAACCGTTTACTAACGTACTGCTTGAGTGAGTCGATATTTCAAGTGTCCTCACCAACGTGAAGCTTTGTATCTTTGCTCGTTAAAACATCTAACTATTTGAATGCCCAGTCGCCGTCTTGTAAACTCACAGACAAGCCGGGTGGCCGTAGTGTACAGATATCGATCATGGCCTATTTTTTTAAGGTGACGTCTCTTGCTTATACGAGTCACTATACTGAGAGGTCGATAGGAGGCACAAGAAAGATCTAATTGCCACTCACAAATGTTTCACAAAAATGATTCAATGTAACTTGTAATCATAATTTATGGTAAATTCGTTACAAACATCGATAACCCTCGTGGTTTACGAGCCAATTCGTAACCTTCCGTACACCACTCTACTTTCACGTGACACAAGGTTTGCAATAACTGGTTCAGGACAAAGCTAAGCATAGGTCACCAGCCAAAATACAGATGAAGTACATGTATTCCTATTTGGCTACGAATACATGCATATTCCAAACAAGATCGCCTGGACTAACGATCGAGATTTCACTGCGAATAACAACAAGGATAAGCCTGTTGGCTTAACGCTGCTAGGCCAGTGTTAAGCCCTGCCACTGTACAAAGAACTACATAGACTCACTGGTTTTAGTTACACCACGGCGGGTCAACTTAATGTCGGAAAATAAGCCACGTTAATAACTTCAGTGAAATCAGCGAGCACGGATGTGGCATTTATGGACTAGTATGTTTATGAAGTCTTGATATATATCTATGGAAGCGAAATGTGGATTCGGACCAGCGAGTCGATCACGTGCACTCCACTCCCGGTGGGATGCGATGCTAATGTGACTGTTAACAGGCAGATTGGGTTGTATTTTCCCCAGGGAGGTGAGAATAAAAATCGAGTGCACACTGAATCATTGACCGGGTTTTGATAGTGTACCGATTTGAGCATGCCAGTGTGTGAAAAATCAGCTAATATCAATGGCATTATTATTATTATTTACAGATTAAAATACAAAAATGCAGCAAAGAGTGTTTGGGTGATCCTGGCACAGTCAGGCTGGTTAGGCTCATCTTCAGATCAGGGCCCTTGCCCCCTCTACACGCAGCACGAACAGCGAATGGGTCTTCTCCCAGGAAGCGCTGCCTAGTCGAACCCACCCAGAACTTTTCGGAGAATGTGAAGACTCCCCAACACTGCAGCTTTCTGCATTACCCAGATTGTCAGAAGAGCTGTATTCCTGGTAGCAAACCCGGGTACTCTCCCAATGTCAGTCAACAGATTACGTCTAAGGCTGTAAATGGGCCTATTCCAAAGAATTTTGTATTTATCATTTTCGATGACGCCCTCTTCATATTCCGGGTCGTACCATGGGTGGACCTCTGTGTCAAAACCACAAGCAATACATGTGGTAATAAAATGATCGAGCTACACCACTTCGATTGGTTGACGTTGATTTCTGTACCGTCCAGCAGTACAGAATCATAAAAAAAATCAACACCGACATTGAGATTATGTCCCACTTCCTTGGCTCGGTTTAGAAAACTGTGTAATGCCTTGTTTTCATCATGAGTCTTGACATGCTTCACAAGAGGATCATCAGACAAATAAATTTGTGCAAAAGAGCACAAAACAATTCTATCATGAATAGCCTCCACATTAATCAAACCACGCCCTCCCATCATAATTGGTAAATATAAGCGATTTGGGGAAGAGCGCGGGTGGTGGGATCTATTGTCTGACATGTGAGGGTGTCAATACCTTGGATTTCTTGTTTCGTTCAATCAACAACACCAAAAGAATACGAAAGGACGGGCACAGCATAAGTATTTGTGGCTTTGACTTCATTGCGAGCGTTCAGCTCTGAACTCCAGATTTTCTTTAGTCTATGTTTGTACTCTGCCCGAAGTTTGCCCTTGATATGGGCATTCTGGAGTTTGTCCCTAATCTGCATCCCTAAGTACGTATAGGCCTGACTCCCCACAATATGGTCAATAATTCCTCCTCAAAGTAAACTGACTGATCCTCCCTCTCTTCTACCTTGCCACGTTTCAAATGAAGAATGTTGCATTTGTCGAGTCCAAAGGATATGCCGATATCATTAGAAAATGACTCGACAAGGAGAATCTGTTTTTTGTGTGTGGATCCTCCATTGGCAATAGGTTCAAGGTCATCCATGTAAAGGAGGTGAGTTAGGGGTGTTGGGGATCTTTGCTTCGGAGGTCCCGGGTGATAACCTTCCTCTTTGCTGAGCAAAAAGCTTAAAGGATTTAGTGACAGACGGAAAAGCAAAGGGCTGAAAGAATCGCCCTGAAATATTCCTGTTCTGATAGAAATGGGTTCCGAAGTCACCACCTGCCCCTGCGAATACATCTCAAGTTGAGTTGACCAGCAATTCATTAAAGACTTGAGTAAAACAAGTAGTCGCTCGGTGAAGTCAATACATTCCAGTGACCTCAAAATCCATTCGTGAAATACAGAATCATCAGCTTTTCTGTAGTCTATCCAAAACATTGAGCGATTACGGTGGTACGTTTTAGCCCCTTCAAGGATCATTTTCTTAACTAGAAGTTGATCCTTAAAACCCCGACATCCCTTTCTGGGTCCTTTCTGCTCCATGTAAATAATGTCATTGGATGCGCAGTATGATGACACAATATCTGTAAGGCATCCTTTAAATATTTTGTATTATGTATTCAGACAAGTCATAGGGCGGAAGTTTTGGGGATCAGTCAAATCACCTATCTTTGGGAGGAGTATTGTTCGACCCTTGCACAACCAAGGCGTGACGTCCCCTGTATCCACAAGAGAATTAAAACAGTGTATAGTAATAAATAAACAGTTGGTAATTAACGTTGATTTTGGAACGTATCGTTGAATTCACGATATGTTGTTGCATGGACGTGTGTTTCCTTTTGTGAAAGGAACCCGTGGGAATCGTAGGTCCACAGAAACCTCTGCTTGTCGAACGAGGCGGTTAAGTTGATCGGTTGGTGTGGTCAGGATCGATTAGTTGTTCGCGTCATCATACCCCGACGGTGTATGCAGGATGTTTCCGATAACATCACTCACTGGCCTGGTTTTGATTCGATCATTCAGTTCGCCGTCACACACACAGCTAGTATTTTTGCTGTCTGTGATCTCAAATAACAACGAAAACGTTAACTGTTTAAATTACCTTTGTCTTTTAACGGAATAGATCTTAGCTACTTTACACTAAAAGACATCCGATTGCTATAAAGTCTGCACATTTAAGACAAAAACGAGACTTGTTCTTATCATATTTATACACGACTTATCAATTAGTAACCAAAGTAGGGTAGTTGTGGAGAATTACGATATGTTGTTTTATAGCATACTCAATAAAGTACCAAGGTCAACGATATTTTCCAAGAAACTAATTACTTCAGGGGAAATTGAGCCAAGTGAAGGAACATTTTCATTATGATTGGATTTGTTATCGTAAGGTGTATATTACGATATATGATTCACAACACTGTTACGGCTAATGACTTTTTAGATAGAATTGTTCGCGTTGGTGAGACATAGTACAATAAGAATATATATGTACACGAAGTTTAAACAAATTTAACAATAGTGTGTAACTGGTTTAGGAGCTAACGTTCAGCCTGGAAAACGTACCAGGAATTATTGGGGACGTAACTTTCTCGACTGATTAACAAGAATAGATCTTCAGCAACCCATGCTTGCCGTAAAAGGCGATTAACCTGGTCGCAAAAGGCGACTAACGGGATCGGGTGGTTGGGCTCGTTGGGCTCGTTGACATGGTTGATGCATTTCATCGTGTCTTAATTGCGCAGATAGATGCTCATAATATCAATCACTGGATTGTATGGTCAAGACTCTGAGGCACTGAGTTACGTCCCTTTGGAGAACACACCAACATTCCTGTAGTCTCCGAGAATTTGCTTTAAATATCAAAATCAAGGCAACCTGGCAACCTCAAAAGGACATTTGGTAATGTGTGAACACTCTGTGGATACGTTATGAACAAAACATGGAGGATCTAGCAACATACAGAGCTAGAATCGGAACCTTGTGTCATCCACCCGGGACCCGCCAAGTCAGCCACGTTGACAGGTACACGCCATACACATGTCATGATAACTCAGATATGCCGTATCGCATTATTATATGCACTTTGCTGCTGACTGCGCACCTTTCGTTGTCCGCATTACTGATCAGTAATTAATATGTATTTTTGAATCTGATATTTGATCACTTCACGGCGACAGAAACTACATTCTTTTGTGTCTCATGTGACGTCACAAACCCGAGTTGTGACCTAGTTTTGTCACCGAATCTTGCCTCACCTGCACGTGAAAAGTGTTTCCTTGGGGGTGACGCGATTCCTGTGGGAGTCATAACACAGCTCCTACTGTGCTCTAACGATATAGAGACAAATCCAGGCCCAATAACTCTCCAAGAAGTACAGGAGAAAATACTAGTAGAAATAGGGAGCATGAAATCGGAGATACGAAACGTCAAAGCAGATTTAAGCACACAAATTTTAGAACTAAAGAATCACATCCACACTATCAGTTCTAAATGTGAAAAACTGGAGGAATCTGTTACAGAATTACATCGTAATCTAAACACTATGAAACAGAACCATGATATAATGTATGATGACATTGATGCACTTTCAGGCAAGGTGGATACTGTGTTTGATCAGATGTCAAAAATTGATAACGAACTAGATAGACTTGAGTCCTATGGCAGACGTGATAATATCCTCATCCACGGAATACCGGAAGCTGCAGGCGATGAAAAATCAATGTCATGTAAAGATACTGTGTTATCCGTCCTCAATGAACATGCTAAATTCAAAACGTGGCAACCATTGGACATAATACGTGCGCACAGACTTGGCGTTAAACGTGTAAATGTAAATCGCCCTCGCCCAATGATTGCTAAGCTACATTCGTCTGACGACAAAGTTCGTACATTGAAAGCGAGACCCACATTCAAGGAAGGGGGACTCGGAATTTCTAGTGACCTAACGTCACGTCAAAGTCAACAGCTTCAGGCACTTAAGGGAACGAACACTTTCGGGTATTTCAAAGATGGTCGTTTGGTAACAAAACCCCGCACCATGGAAACAACATCAACAACGTTTAGCACTTTAAACACGACACGAGGAAGCCGATCTTTTCATAGAAGAACGGATGGAACAACAGTGTCACATGCTTCTATCAGCTAGGATATCGGCCGAGGCCCGGATAGTTTTTCACGAGATCCTAACACTATCAACACCGGTGTTACGTTAAACGCTGATTGTCCAAGCGAAACATTCACCTTTCTAAGTTGGAATATTAATGGACTTCGAAACAAAATTGATGCTGCTGATTTTATATCATACTTACAACAATTAAAATAGCATGTCTTGTGGAAACTTTTGTCGACTGTAGTTTTGATAATAGCTGGTTAGTTGGTTATGATATCTATTATAGTCCAGCAATAAAATTATCTGACTACGGAAGGCTGTCAGGTGGTATTTGTGTATGTGTCCATCAATCCGTCAGTAAATTTTTTAAGTTAATTAAATCAGATGAAGATAATCTCCTGTGCTTGAACATATCAAAAGTGTAACTTACAATTGACAAGAACGTAAACTTGCTATGTACATACATACCACCAGCTGGTTCGCCGTATTATAACCATGCGGTCTCAAATTGTTGTATTGATCATCTTGAAGAATTTATGTTAGATAATCAGTCGCAGCTTAAAGATTCTATCAGTGTAGTCTGTGGAGATATGAATGCTCGTACTGGTCAACAAAACAATCCTCTAGTCGATATACAAAACGATTTTGTTCATAGTAACTGTTCATACCCAGAAGATGAAAACGTATGTGTTGGAGATCAGAAATCCCATGACACCGTTATAAATAAATTTGGTCAGATACTGCTAGATATGTTGTATACATTTCAGTTGTTCATTGTCAATGGGAGAGTGTATGGGGATACCCTTGGAGAATTTACCTATTGTGGAAACCAAGGTGCGAGCGTTAATGATTATTTTATATGTTCCCCCGATTTTTTCGATTATATTAAGATGTTGAATATTGGCGATCGTCTAGAATCTGATCATTTACCTTTGGAATTGACCTGTAAGTTCCCTCATATGAATCAAATACATACCAAATTAAAATATGTGGGTGTCACTAAGAAGAAATTTTAAACTAATATGGAATGAAGAACTTTCGAACAACTTTCTACGCAAACTACAAGAAAGTATAACATATTCTAAACAGTTACTTCTAGATAAACTTGATAACAATATTGAGGGGGCAATTGATGACTTTGTTGAAATTATGCTAACTTCAGCAGCTTGTATGAGAAAAGAGTTAAAACTGAACATGGATAAAACTAAAACTTTTAATACTGGATGTAGAATCGCAAGGCGTAACGCCCGCAAAGCGCTGCGAAGATTTAGAACAACCCGTACTAGTCTTGACAGAAAAAAATATTGCGAAAGCAGGAATAAATATAAAGGTTGTTGTCGGAAATACAAATTCGATATGCGTAGACAATAGACAAGACACACTGAAAAAGTCTATTAACGACCCTTCAGCGTTCTGGAAACAAGTACGATCTCTTAAGAATAGATCTTCTGCTACAGATGACATAACAAAGTCGCAGTGGCTTAGTCATTTTAAGAAGGTTTTTTCAAATGATGCAATATTCACTATGGCAACTGATGATATGCAAAATGATTTTAGTGAAAGCTACACGGATGTTGATGAAGTTCTGCTAGATTCACCCATTGTTGAAAACGAAATATTAGATGCGATAAATCACCTCAAGAAGCGAAAAGCAGCTGGTCCTGATGATGTAGTTATCGAAATGTTGAAGTGTTCTAAGTTTGAAGTTATGCCTTTTCTTTGCAAATGTTTTAATAAGCTATTTGAAAATGGTGTTTTCCCAAGCAATTGGTCATGTTCTATAATAATCCCCCTGCATAAAAAAGGAGACAGGAGTGACCCAGATAACTATAGAGGTATTTCATTAATGAGCATTTTAGGAAAAGTATTTACTACAATATTAAACAATAGAATTTCAAAATGGGCGACCATGCGTGATAAGATTCCTGAATTTCAAGCTGGCTTCAGAAAAAGTTATTCCACCGTAGATCATGTATTTACACTATATGCACTTATTCAAAAAACCTTGTCACGGCGTAAGCATAAACTGTATGTAGCATTTGTAGATTTTAAAAAGGCTTTTGATTCTGTCAATCGCTTTAAGCTATGGACATGTCTACGAAAAGCTGGTTTACGTGGGAAAATCTTTACTATTCTAAAATCAATGTATTCTAATGTGTTCGTTGTGGGGATAGTTCATTTTTCATTAATGAATTATATTACGAAACAGCTGCCAGTGGTAAACATGGTATACAAATGTTCCCAGATTGGATAGAAATACTAATGCTACTTTTCGCAGATCATGTCATTTTAGTGTCAGATACTGTTGTCGGTCTTCAAAGGCAATTAAATATTTTAAGTACGTACACCAAAGAATGGAAATTATCCGTAAACTTGGAAAAAACTAAAATTGTGATCTTCAGAAAAGGTGGTCCAATAGCGTCGAAAGAGAGATGGTCATTCGATGGTCAGTTAGTCAATATAGTAGATCACTACTCATATTTAGGAATCTGGTTCTCACACTCAATGAATTGGAAAAAATGTGCCCTTGACTTGTCCTTGCGTGCAAAGAAAGCTTTAATAAGTGTAATGTCTATTTCTCATAAAGTGGGATCGATGTCACCTAATATCTTCTTTAAGCTTTTCGATACCCAGATACAACCAATTTTATTGTATGGTTCTGAAGTATGGGGATTTCAACGTTATGACTGTTTAGAGAAGGTTCATTTATTAGCATGTAAAAAGTTTCTTTGTGTCGGATCTTCTATACCAAATTGCATGGTTTATGGTGAATGTGGTAGATACCCATTATATATTAATTTTCAGATCAGATGTTTAAAATACTGGTTTAAAATTCTTCATATGCATGAACAACGTCTCCCCAAATTAGCCTATAACATGCTTCTACATTTAGATAACATGGGAAAGAATACTTGGACATCGCATATAAGAAATCTTTTATTTTCGCATGGTTTTGGTTTTATATGGCTATGTCAGTCAGTTGGAAATGTAAATATGTTTCTTAATGAATTTCGGAATCGGTCTATAAATATGTTCTACCAAGAATGGCACTCCACTTTAGAGGATAGTTCGCGTTATGAATATTACAAAACTTTCAAGACTTTACTTCAACCAGAAATATATTTATCAGTACTCACTACGGAAAACTTAAGAAACCAGTCATTAAATATCGACTTGGTTTGCTAGACCTATTTGTAAATGAAGGAAGAAAACTGTCCATTGAAAAAATGAAAAGAATTTGTCCATTGTGTAAGCTAGAGATAGAAAATGAAATTCATTTTGTGTTTGTCTGTCCATTTTACAGTGATCTCCGAAAGAAATATATAAAAGATTATTTAATAGCAATGTCACCGATAAACGCCTTTATAGTTACGCTGACGACAAAGAACGAATCAAATATATTAAATCTTTCTCTTTATATTAAGCATACATTAGCCAAAAGAGATGAATTAATCAAACAACGTGTATATCCCAATGTGTAACAAATGTAATTGTATCTACATGCGTAACTCTTTCTTGTATATGGGCCGGTGGCCTTTTGTACAATAAACTTCTTTGACTTTGACTTGACTCGATTATTTATAGACCGCCGTCATAAAGCTGTAATATTGCTGAGTGCGGCGTTATACAAGGAGCAAAATCTCAAAGAAAACAATGGTAGTCTGTAGAAATGTGTCATATTTTGTATCCGGATATAATTTGAATCAATCGATCATTGTCACATGAACATAATCAAGTGCCTTAATCTTAGATTACCCATTAAGAGCCGACCATGCGGTATTCTAAAGAGAGCTCTGTGTGTGCGTGTGTGTGTGTGTGTGTATTTATTTGACATTCTCGACATTCCATCTTTCAAAGAAAAATGTAATTTCAACATATGTCTATGTGTGTGTGTCACTTTCATCAATATATCGATCTGCCTCTCAGTTCGTTTCATCTAATTCAAGAAAATAATCATGAGGTTTCCACCTTCAACAGAAAAAAAAGTTATGACATTATCGTTTTTGTTTCAGATTGGCGGTTTGGGGCACTGCTCTGCAAACTTGTTCCGTACCTTCAAGGAGTGTCTGTGTGTGCTTCAGTCAACACACTGGCAGCTATAGCAATAGACAGGTAAATGCATCTACCTTACTTACCTGCTGAACCAGCTGTAAGCACTGGTATTTCGAAAGTGAAAGTTGGCTATTATTCTACCAGGGAACGGTCCCGATGAGACGTATTGAACACGCTACTTGTCACTAATAAGACATCAGACCTCTAGGCCATAATGCATGACCTAGTCTTGAAATGAACTGCGATCATGTTGCAGACGTTACTGTCAGTGTTATGTATGTAAATCAATTATCATGTCTGGCTTTGACCTTATGGGTTTACGGTGTGAGGATCACTCTTCGTATTCAGCTGAGAAATGCCAGATTATTACTTTTCGGAGAACAGACAAGGCCCGAACATGATAAAAGTCCATTATAAACTCGTGTTAAGTAAAAAATGGTTTCATGATTTATTTACATCCATTTATCTTCACGCTGATTGAATATGCGTAAATGTGACCTCGTTCTGACGCCCTCGGCGGGGCAATAATAATACTCACTTATCCTCGAGAAAATAGTTTATTGTACAACATTTTGATCAAGGGCCGTTATATGAGGAGAAAACCGATGCACTGAGATGAAAAGTGTCCTCTCATAAGCACAGACACAAACATGACCCAATTGGTTGAGGGAAATATTTGATGTGGATATGACGTTCACTCACGACCACGAACATCATAATTTGACTATCAAAAGCAAAAGCACTTATAGAATATGCTGAAATATGACATTGGTTTACGGTATAATCTATTTTAAATCATCTAACTAAAAAATGACAAACATTTAATTCCGAACATCACCTTCTTTTGCGGCTTCGGGTAACAGACAGACACTTGCTTTTTGAAGATTGTGTGAGTGGCTGGTGAAATGCTTACCTATTAAACTAACACCTGGTGCCATTAGGGATCCATTTATATCTTTCACAGATATGTTGCCTCACTTTGAAAGTAGGAAGCTCAAAATAAGTGTGAAAATGTTATGCCGTTATGAGGCCCTCGTTTTCCGATCTTAACAGGTCAGAGTTAACCCCCTTAGATCATGACGTAATTGGTGCCAATTTAATTGTCTTGCGTAAACACTTCAATCACACTTACGCTGTTATATCCTTTTCAAATAAGGGTGCATCACCATATTGAAATTTATACGAATCTCACATGTCTAATTCTTGTGAGAGTTTCATTTTTGATATGCCACCATAAGTGAGCAGTTGCATCAAGCGTTCCATTGGAGTGTGAGAGGGTTATGCACGTTATGTTTGCTAAAAATAGTATGTTGGCCCACAACTTCATAAGTGTCCATGCAACGGTTCTATGATTTGTTTGTTTTTCTTTCTGTGGGTCTCACAGTTTGTTACTTGACCTAAAACCTTTGATCTGCTCTTAATAAATTGGAGAATACCCGAATCTAATAAGGATGGTGTTAGTATGAAACCTTTTGCTGACTTCGTACGTGATCGGCCTAATTGGAACTCAGGGACGAACTTATATGCCTTCATCAGTATTAGTGTGCGATATTGGTTGAAAAGAATCGATCGACAAGTGTGCGACAATATTTCGAGGCGATGTCAACTTCATGTGAATCAATGAACGTCCGACCGAACCGACCGACCGATCGCACGAACGAACGAACAAAGAAATGAGTATTTAGTGTTAGGGAAACATCAATGTCTTCTTTAGACAGAAATACAGCGGAAATCTATGTATACTGTATCAGTTTGTTACAAGAGTTACCTCCGACATCAAAGAAATTTTCGATGCCATTGCAAAGCGGATTGCCAGTCTAGATACATCGTCTCCTATCGTCGTCTATGAAGTCAAGTCACGACATGTCGGGAATATTCATTAAGATGGGCCACTATGGTTTGTGAGCGGATGTTCATTAAAAGTTTTCGTCCAGACATCGTTATTAGTTCCATGGTTGTAGCTGAGTCATTATCTCTATATAAGTAGTGAAGTCTTGATATACTCATTTGAAATACAGTATTCTAGTTTTGTAGACAAACTAAGGGTTTCTGAATAGTTTGAAGCAAATTTGGCGAGACCGCCATTTGTGCGTCGCCCAGTGTTTCTTTAACTGACGGGTGTTTCAGGTATAAGGAGAAATACGATTCAGGTGTTATACATAATTTACTTTTAAACCCCAACCATCAATTATTATAATTCACCGACTTAAAGAAAGTATGTTTATGTGAGGTGTTTTCCTTAAAAGGTTTAGCTTAGTATAGGCAAATTTGTATTTAATTCGAAGTGGAAGCAGGTCGGCTCAGAATGTTATGATATATATATATATGACAACATAGGTGGAATAACTTTTGCAATAAAGTCGATATTTGCTGGGAAGTTGCCAACTAGCTGTCACATAGGTGCAAACTCCACTTTGTTTAATGATTTTACGACTTAAAAGTAAGCATTTCCTTCTGTCGATATCTTCTATCCTTCTATCAAAATATCATGGCTCAATTTGTGTTTATTTTATCCGCATACTTTTCCAGGAATAATTTCTATGGCAGCCAACTCCATTTCAATATGAAGAAGTGCTACATTGCAGTTGACTTGAATTATTAAATTGGTGTTGCCTTAATATAGCAAATATTACATTGAACATATAGATAGAGTATTGTTGTCCTTATCTAGAATGATGAAGACCCTATGTTAATCAAGTTCACACATGAAAACGCCCACCCACATATATCTGTAAATAGACTGGAATAATTGAAAATGTCTTACCGGTAAGACATGACATGCTTAACCTTTTCGTTAACACCTGGTGTCGTCACTGATTTTAAGTGATCGATTCATGCAATTTTCACCTCTAGTTTACCTTTGACGCGCAATGTCATCTGTTTCGACGGATAATCGAGACTGGGTATGCTATGGCGTTGACGTTATTATTATTCACAACGTCAACATGGGAATCATAATTAGTCTGTGAGTATACGAACTATCTGAAACATGATAAGGACTACTATCAAAACAAACACTTCTACAATGTAACTGAAAAGATAAATATATCATTTCATTTTGAAAATATACATTTGCTGTTGTATGGCATAGTCGTGAAGAAGACTTACATTTGTTATTTCAAAGAGAGAGTTATCCAGGTCGGGTTTGTTCAAGTAAACACTATTTCTATAATGTACGATGTGGAGAAATCTTTGCATACGTAAAATAATGTTCTAATTTCATTTCAGATACATTGCAATCTGCCACGTCCTTGAGTTTAAGCTGACGATGAGGTCTGTCCGGTTTACAGTGGGTGTCGTGTGGACATTGGCTGCTTCCATTATGATTCCATGGATTATCTATTACCAGCAAATAGAGTTCAAGACAGCGCTACAGGTTCTCTACATCTGCTTTCTGGATTGGCCTAGACCTGAACAAGCTCAAGAGTTCTTCCTTGCCATCTTTCTGTTTTGCTACATTTTCCCCCTCCTACTCATCGTCATATGCTACTCTTTGATTGGACTCAAAGTATGGAACAGAGATCTTGGAGGAATATTTTCTGAAAACGTCGTGATACATAGATCTAAAGTTCGAGTTGCCAAAATGTTGGGTATTGTTGTGCTGTTGTTTGCTCTGTCCTGGATGCCCTTGTACGCCATAAATATAAAGCTGTCCTTTAACAGTCCAGATATGCACAGCGAAGAAATGAGAATCATACAAGATCTCATAATCCCCATGGCTCAGTGGCTGGGGACGTCAAACTGTTGCATGAACCCACTTGTATATTGCCTCTTCAGCAAGCGGATGAGAGCAAGGATCAGAATAATGTTGACCTGCTCGTCCTTGATCAGGACTCGTCGGAAGCTTCTTAAAAGATACTATTCAAGCACAAAGCACATGACAGTGGATTACTCAAATGGACAGATCAAACTGGCTTTCAAAAGAACGCAGTTAAATGGTTCAGATGATCGATTCAGTAAGCTCAGTAGTGATACTCCAAAAGTTGTTGAAAGACATTGTATGTACAATTTGTAGGAAGTGAGATCTTATGTGATGTAAACTGCTTGAAGGTGGTAATCATTTAAGTATCGTCCATACTTTTCATACCGTGTCCGTTATTGTCGTCTTATATATGTAGCATGAAGAATATGCCGCTGGTAAGATATTTTAACATGTTTTTGTATAATGTTTCCCTTTTAAGTGGTATATATCATATTGTTATTCTGTTATGGATATACGCTGAATTGCCATTGGTACTGAACTTGTATGTTACTTTCATAGTGTTTGTGACATTTCTTCCGTCGGAAAACGGTTTAAGTAATTTCAAAATGATAACTCCTATATATACACATTTGGCCTTGTACTGAATTTTAATAAAGGAAACAAATTTGAGTACGTGCAGAATTGTTTTACCTCATAAAGGGATTTTACATTGACAAGTGAAAAATAATATATTGGTCGGTAGTATTATGCTGATTCAATTTGTGTTACAACAATATCTCGCTTATGAATATGAAGTAATGTCATTGCGTCTGTCAAATTGGTGCACAAGTTACTCTATTAAACCTTACTCCAAAAACGTCTCCCGTTACATCTGTAAAGGAGTAATGTTAGATCACGTCCTAAACGACCTCTTCTGTGTTTGTTTGGATCGGAATGCTTGACAAATGTGACAACAGGACTTCAGAGAAGTGGAAATGTTATATTCAAAAGAATCATTTGTTCGATAAAGGTTATGTGTTCAGGTACCGAAATGTAGCATTGAATGCATAAAACTTGAAATCTTAGTCTTTATTTACACTATTATAGCTTCTACATGTCATTTAAAAATGAGATCTACCTACTGACATACCAAACTCTCATAACATACAAATGAATGTATCTGCAATTATTTTGTTTCACTGGCTTCGTATTACACACTTCTACGGAAGCGTAGTAGGGCCACGGTGAATTTTCTTTTGTCTAAGTATCTCCTACGTAGAACTTATTATCTCTTACGTAGGACTTAGTATCTCCTACGTAGGACTTAGTATCTCCAACGTAGGACTTACTAACTTACTATCTCCTACGTAGGACTTACTATCTCTTACGTAGTACTTAGTATGGCCTGGAATCACTATCTCCTATGTACGACTTAGTATCTCATACGTAGGACTTAATATCTCCTATGTAGGACTTATTATCTCCTACGTAGGACTTAGTATCTCCAACGTAGGACTTACTATCTCATACGTAGGACTTACTATCTCCTATGTAGGACTTATTATCTCCTACGTAGGACTTCCTAGATAGTAAATCCTACGTAGGAGATAGTTATTCTAGTCCATACTAAGTCCTACGTAGGAGATATTAAGTCCTACGTAGGAGATAGTAAGTCCTAAGTAGGAGATAATAAGTCCTACGAAGGAGATAGTAAGTCCTAAGTAGGAGATAATAAGTCCTACGTGGGACATAGTAAGTCCTACGTAGGAGATATTAAGTCCTAAATAGGAGATAATAAGTCCTACGTAGGAGATATTAAGTCCTACGTAGGAGATAGTGATTCTAGACCATACTAAGTTCTACGTAGGACATAGTAAGTCCTACGTAGGAGATACTTGGACAAACAAATTTCACCGTGGCTCCACTACGATTCCGTACACTTCAGGCCTTAAATGATAAATAAACAAGATGGGATTTCGGAGCTTACAAAACAGTTCCAGCTGCCAAAGGTTTGGCGCCATTATCTGTGCGAAAGAAAATTTGTCTTTACACGGTGTCACATGTGGGAAAGAAAACTGTAATTGTGTACACTTCCATACAATGTACACGCTACGGTCTTATCAAACTACAGTCACTACTGACAATTTCAAATGTTGGTATCTCGCAACATCAAGGGAAAACATCTGGAGTGAAAAAACATATGCCATTAATAAAAGAGCACAAATGAGTCAACGTAGTCAGGTACCTGGACAAAATCGGTGACAAATTAGCCAGGCAACCAGACGAGTTCGTCTGAAGGACTAAACGTACTGTACGTTTAAGCAATCAATTTGCTAATCTACATTTACCACCCATTCTGTATTTATTATACCAGTGGGCCAGTCGGGTAGCCTAGTGATTAAAGCGTTGCTCGTCGCGTCGAAGACCTGGGTTCGATTCCTGACATGGGTACAATGTGTGAAGCCCATTTCTGGTGTCTCCCGCCGTGATATTGCTGGAATATTGCTAAAGGCGTTGTAAAACCATACTCGCTCATTATTATAAAATGCGATGTATACCACTGATACCCACCGAAACGTCAGTAGTCAAATGACTAGTGCTGTGGTATGCTTCTAAAACATGTTTTTTTTGATAATCTATAGTAATAGAAATTTGTGCTGAATTATTTTCCTGGTGTATATATTCCAGGTATATCATGAGAAAAAGTTTACAGGACTCTACATTGTAAGGTGGACTCTCTTTACAGATTGTTTTTCCAAATGTTACGACAATAATGATCTGATAAGGGCTCATTTGGGGCCACAAGATCTGCAAAGTTTGAGAATCGAGAAAAACGTAATCGGCCGCTTACATATGAATGAGAATTCATTTTCTATATCTCCACTGCTCGCATTTCGGTAAACCTTCACAGACACGTGAAACGATCCACAAGGTTTCCGTGATTTCAAATTACCGGCACTTGATTTTATCGACCAATTGAACGTCGAGATAAGGAAAAAGAAAATGGGAAAGGGAGGTAACTCGTAATGCCTAGAAATCAAAACCATCGCCAGTATTTATTGACATGAAGACATCCTTTTTATCAAATCTTTGTTTGAGGTCTTTCTTTTGCGTGTCAGTCAGTTTTTCAACGTTAAATTTCTGTCAAACTCTATCTTAATCAATAGGACTGGCCGCTTTGTTGTTGATACCGCCAACGCTGGTTTGAAACTCGCATTGGTACGTTAGACCTAGGAGCGTAGCCAATCGAATCGGCTAAAGGAAATCAAAGGCTGGTAATTTAAGTGAATTAAGACAGAAGTTAGTACAGGTTTACCAATATGCGAGCCCTGAACTAGGATACATAGGATATTGACAATGAGACTTTTCAACACGTGCATGCTTTCAACTTACAGCACATCAGAACACAAAGTGTAGCAGTAAGGCCACATTGTGGTCACAAAGGCTGAGTTGGAAGTTTTCGAGGTGCGTTTTATTTCTTTCATCCAAGTTGACTTAGTAAGGTGATGTTGATTAAACAGAAAAAAACATATGGTAAAAATGCCCCAATAGGACTTGCTTTTTTTAACTATTTGTAAAATGATTTTTTCTTTCATTTTATTCATTCTTCATAATAGCATGTCAATCAAGTTGCAAACGTACGAAGGAAAACGGTTCTATTGCTCAGGTATATGGACAGGTCCAATATATTTCATGGCAATATTTTCATTTGAGAGCTTCTGCTAGTTTTTAATTTGACATTTTCCAGTGTGTAAAAAAAATCCTCATCTTCCTTCTTAATTTATATATAAGCCCAAAAAGACATCATGTATGTCGTTTTGATTAACATATACTCAGCAACAAAAGTTCCTTCAACTGGTTTTCAATATTGTAGTGCATGTATGGAATCAAGTCACCAAAAACGCAAATGCTACAGAAAAGCATGCATTCCATGTTGACTTTTATGCAAGCCCTATGCATTTCACTACCCAAGAATGGGTATAAAAACATGTGCGTTAACGGGATTCCATATGCATCGTTTAGCATCGTGCTGACAACAACCACTCAGAAAAACAACAAAATTACGCAATTATTCAACATTACGAAATGCCACGCCTGTCTGAAAATGAGCGTCTGCGAGCCATTGATAGGCTTGAAGCTGGATCGAGTAAACGTGATGTTGCAAGGCAATTTAACGTCCACAGAAACACCATTTGGTGTTTATGGCAACGTTGGCAACAGACGAATGCAGTCAGAAACCATCCTCGGAGTGGCAGGCCACGCGTAACCAATAATCGACAAGACAACTGGATTCGAACAACACACTTACGAAATCGATTCCAGCCAGCAACAGTGACTGCAAGAAGCATCTCTGTCCTTCGACGAATAGCTTCACCCACCGTACGTCGTCGCCTCAGATGTGCAGGGATTGTCGCCAGAGGCCCCGCCAGACGTCCCATTTTGACAGGAAACCACTGTCAAGCAAGTCTACAGTGGTGCAGACAGCGTCTACGCTGGACGGCCATGCAGTGGGGACAAGTTCTATTCACTGACGAGTCTCGTTTCACCTCAGCCACAGCGATGGACGGATTCGAGTGTACCGACGTCGAGGTGAACGTTACGTCAATCATTGTGTCATGGAAGAAGATCGGTTCGGGGGCGGCAGCGTTATGGTATGGGGTGGGATTACAGCAATACAGAGGACCCGTTTGATAGTGGTAGAGTGAAATCTCAATGGACAGTGCCACCGCGACGAGATTATCGACCCTGTTGTTCTACCGTTTTTGCGTCGTCATGGCCATGGCATTACCTTTCAACATGACAACACCCGGCCTCATATTGCTCGACTTGTTCAGGATTCTCTTCAACAAAACAACGTGAATGTCATCCCCTGGCCGGCTCGCTCCCCAGATCTCTCACCAATAGAGCACATGTGTTCCACAGACACTTCTTGAACTTAGAAACATGTTGCAGCAGATATGGACAGATATCCACAGGACTTTGTGCGACGCCTGGTCCATTCCATGAGACGAAGATGTGTTGCTTGCAACGCAACCAGAGGACACACACGCTATTAATTTGTAAATTGACATTTTGGCATGTTCATGTTTTTTTAATGGAATCAGACATTTTCTGATGTCAGTATGGCAAATTAAACCATTTGACCACTGTTGCAAACCGAAATTGTTTCAGATTTGGTAAAAAACATAACTTTGTATTGAATCTTATTCAATGTCACAGTAACTTTTGTTGTTCAGTATATATGGACGTTCAGACTAAGCATCCTCTCCTATGTTCAAATGCACTTCATGCACATATACTAACACACCGGTAGAGGTTTCACACTGTCAAGAGGTCGAATGAGTTGACACAAATATATATGCTCGAGACAAAATCTTTCCCTATATATGCTCAATTTCCTAGCTCCATCCCCATCACCCCGACCTTTCTGGAGCCAAGAATGTTTATACGGACAGATCATCCTGCATTGTATTTGCTGCTTTAATGGCCTTAAGATGTGAAGTGAGTGGTCATGGGTAAATACATGTATGGATGTTTCACTTGGCTTTCGTGGTTTCAGTGTAACATGCTCGTGAACAGCCATCATCAAACATATACACTCCAGATTCAAAATGCAGTCCTCTTTGATGATGCTGAGCGCTTCCTTTGCACAAAGATTGACGCAAAGAGAGTCAGACAACTATCAGCTACGTGTCGTGAATCTGTGAATTACGTTTTGTTAATTGTTCTTGAAACTATAACATATAACGATTGTTAGTCATAAATCGAGCCAGTATTTAAACTGAAAGACGATCTATCTTTGTAAAATGTATTATGTTTATCTGATTTATGTCATCTATTATCCAAACGTTTTTGTCAGTTGATTTAAAATATCTTCATCTCATATTACATGTCCAAAGGATTGCTCTGTTAAAAGTTTCAAAGGTTTGCCTCGGGGTGTATAAGTTCTATAGCCACATTTGAAGGATTTCTTTTTAATTAATATAATGACTGCCTGTCTTGGCATCCACCGGATGATGAAAACACATTGATCAAACTCCATGAAGTCTTTATGACTGCGCGTCAGCTTTATATTTGGGAAAAGCCTGAAGCGATGACGTTATAGACGTTTACCACTTTTGTTCAAACCACGAGCTAGGATATAAGGGAATAGGTTAACGAAATAAATCACCAAACCAAAAATTCTTTTTAACAAGAATCACTCAGATCTAATACATTTTGCAGACACTATAATCCCATCTCGTATCGGGTGGCTAGAGAATTACTGATCATTACATGAATTGTAATCAAATAGGTTCGACGGTCCATAATGTGAATACAGATCTATTTTCATATCTTCCATCGTGACGGATAATGCTACAATTTGCTTGGTAAGTACAAGATAAAGATTTAATCAAAATAAAAATATTTTTGTATTTAAGTCCTGTATCAGTAATTGTTATAAGCCTCTATCCGACATCATCAAAGCACATGTGCCGAGAAGTATTTAGTTCTGGCCCAGCCTGTCCTGCGGGCAACCGCGTCATTTATTTATTTCTCAATGCTGAGCGGAAGGCAGTTTAATGTTTTAATGTAAGTTAGCACTCTAGGCGACGAAAATATGTTATTTCGTGATGTTTAACGCCACAGTCTGCAATATTCCGACGTGGGATATCTTAAGCAATTGACCATTTAACAGGGACAGAAAACATGACGACACGCGAGTTTATTTGAAGGAAGCCAGCTTGATATATGCTGCGCTCCAATGTCAAATACGTTTATCGTCTCACAATCATATGACGCCCATATTTAGTTGGGATGTTTATTCAGAACGACGCCTTGCATGGCTTGGTTCTGACTCTTTTGGTGTTGATTTACGTGTGACTGTAACCACATGATATGAAATGATATTATTATAATTGTGAGTGCCTCAATCTATGCGATTAAAGTATGCTAATTGCCATCCATTGTTTGAGTATATTCAGTGACATACGTAAATTCTTCAACAGACACGCAGGAATCTATTTCAGAGATGTCTATTCAAGGCACACGTCTATTAATTACGATAACTACTTTAATTTCATTGAATAAAACGTGTGTGGTTTGCATTTTGAATGATAACGGCTTTCGTTCCAAAAACACTTAGCTGAGAACGAGAAGGAAATATCTCTGTACTTGGAGGGGTTTCTTTCATTTGGCGAGTCTTCCTGACCCTGCGTGTATTCAAGGCAGGCGTCTGTTTATATATTTACGGTATGTTTACAGACGAGCATTTTCAATTTGCTCATCTAAATGCAACGTAGAGGACTGAAGACAAATCTATAAACAAGAGCCTCGTCGGCCACTGTCTTTGTTGACACAAACGAAGTTACGTGTATTGGTATCGTGTTATTACGAGTTAATACGAGAACACCAAATTTTGCTTTAGTTGTTCGGCACTATTTACTACGTTATAATGTACACATTTGAAACACCACACGGTGTCAATATCGGTGTATATTTGAAGGCACCTGGGTGAGTGAGTCACGTCGAACATTTTTGTAGTTATATCACATCACCATTGTCAGATTGAACCAAGGGGCTCGAGTTTTGGGGTCAAGAAGCAACACTCACAATCACAGAAAAACTGTTATTCGGACTCCGGATCTTTGGATTCTGTTAAGTCTAAGGGACGCAACTCTGCACGACTGGGCCACCTTGAACTGTCCGAATGTCTTCCCAGACGATTATCCCATAATTTCAATTCATGTGATCGATGGACGTTCAAGATCAGGTGCGTTGCGGTTGCTGTTAAAAATGATTACGTCATCCAGTGTGAAACCAGTGATCATTAATAAGATCATTCATAAAAAGTTACCCTGTAGGACAGGCGCCACTACCACTACAGCAATGCCATCGCAGCGATTCTTCTGAAACAATTTCCATTGACGAGGCGTCTTTGGTTATCATTACTCAGCCAAGCTTCAGACGTCGGCACAGCGGAACGTGCTTAGAACATCCTTGAGATATTATGCAGGAAATTGGGCAGACCTCACTGTCGACAAGGGAGACCCATTACTCCGCATCTTACACGACTATTTTTGCTTAAAAACACATTCGTGACGTCATTGTGTTGTTTACGATATTCATTATTTTAAACCAACATTAACTGTCAATTAATTTAGATTTGGAGTATTTGGAAACTATTTGTTCAATTTTGATAAGTGAATGATTTCAAATTCCGCCAGAGCTGTTCGATTCCGCATTATATGACTTGAGGACACTCTGCTACGACGACACATGGCACATTAATTGTATTTCGTCTGTACAAAAAGGCCCGTGGCCAACAAGTGCTGAAATTAAGTGAAGTATGAAGTATGACACATGGCAGTACCGTGTGAAATTAACTATTAAGTATGTTCAATTATCTGTAAAATCCGAAAATGCTAAAAAGAATAATATATTTAATGTTGTGTAACAGCATGTTACCTACATATATAACGATGTCATCTTCAAAGCAATTAGATAAACCTTTGGCAACCAAAAAATCAGGTGAACATCCCTGTTGAGGGCTCTATATTCCCTGTAATCTCCATCCGCTTTGTTAAAAAGCACAGGCGATTGATAAATATTCGTTTAGGACCTCATGAAATTGTAAAGAGACATGTATGCACATGCATGGTAATGGTCAGCGGGAGCTTGGCACACGTGCCACTGTGGCAGAGAACGTATTCAAGTGGCATCACGCAATGGCGACTTCCACTGTATAAAAACAGGCTACTAACAGTTCTGGTTTGTTTTTCAAATCTTTTCAAATGAGAGTGTTTTGTGAAAGTCTACAAGTAGGGATGTGTTTCAAGTTGGGGAATATCCTCGTAACTCTCAATTCCTTACAAATTATGTTCCTCGCGATCGGCGCCATTGTCTTAAGGAATGTAGAGTTACTCGTCCATTACCTTCTAAATAACAACCAGCACTGACAATGAAACATTTTAAACTTCACAATCAATCTGAAAAAAGCTCTATTTAACTCAGCCTAGGCACGCATTTCTTTCAACTCTCATTATGGTGATGTGAAGAGTACACGGAAAATTCATGTTGATAAGTATATAACTAAACGCTGATTAGTATAAGTCAGGGCTCCCATAATAAATCGAACAATTAATTAAAAAAATGTATAGTAAGAGAAAGTAGTAAAAGTTCAATAAGAATAAATTTATTCTGAAATAAAATAATGCATGTTTTAACACATATTCATGAAGACATTCTGACTTTAAGGTCATGTTCATTCACGACGCTCTATTTTGATGTTTGCGTGTTTGTTGGGAGCATGGTACTTACACTCGTGTTTTTGTAGTGCGAACAGCACACAATGAAAACTAACGACCACGTGCCTAGGGAATGCTGCAAACAGGAATGGAGCAAAACGAAGTTGCCAGACATTTTATTCTCTTTGGAAACGTTATCTACAGCAGGGCAACACTCACGACAAGCCACAAACTGGTCGTCCACGTGTGACGTCACGTCAACAAGGCAACCATATTCTGATGGTGCGTTTACGGAATGGATACCAAACTGCTACAACAGATCGAATAATTCCTTGGTAGACACGAAGTAAGAGAAAAACGTACGCAACGGGTTGGGGGAGCACTTCGTCCGGCCTCGACGTCTAACAATACGCCCCTTTTGCTTCCAAGTTTTAGTACGCTTAGCTCAGTGTGAACAAGGGGGCACGGGTGGCCAAGGCGTCTTAGGCGCTGCGATTCGCTGTGCAGAGTTGCGTCCCTTGGGCACGCCAGAAACCTATGATTGTGGGTGTGAATCCCGGTTCGCCCCGATATGTTTCTAGGTTTGTCAGCACCATACCCGTGCTCTAGGGTTTCACCAAAGTGGTAAACGTCTGAGACCTGCATAAGGTTACATCATGCTGCCCGCCGACATGTTGCACGTGTTATATCAGACTTTTTTAGGCAGCATATCATTGCTGTACTGCCAAGGCCGGTTGTTTCTCCGGATCTCTCCGCCACTGAACATGTCTGGGATGAGATGGAACGTCGCTACTTTCAAAGACAAAACATTTACACCACTTTATATGATGCACAGTAACATTATTACATTCGTATACCAGGGTTATGAATCATTATCCCATCAGTATTACACTGAATGTTAACTAAATGGTATGAAATTGATCGCCACTCAAATTTCGAAAAGTCAACTTTCCCTTTATATCGAGTAATATTCCAGCAGCTATTACACGTCACAACATGCAACCGCACATGCTCTGTCTTCAAAGATGTCAAAGCAAATTAAAATTCTCCCCTTAACAGTATGACAGAAGGGATGACTTTCACTTTCAATTAGTCAACTTTCACTCATGTCGAGCAATATGCTAGCAGCTCCAGCCTTTGGTGTTTACAATCGAGCATGCTCTTTCTTCGAAGATTTCAAGAGCGTCATGCAACTCTTGCTAAAAAAGTTGTTTCATCAGGGTTACACCATTCAATGTCTTCGTAAAGGTTTTCAAAACTTTTTATGGTAGACATCTGGAGTTCTTTTCCTAACCTGACGCATCGCCTAGCAAAATGATACTTTTTTACCTTTTTTTTTACTTCTACCATATCTCCCCATGATTGTTTAGGTGAATCCTTGACTTGCCTTTGCATGTATTTATGATGTGTCACTGGTGTGGCAAGATACGCTCACATTTTCGTGCACACCTGGTATCATCACTAATTGATGATAATTATTGGACAGATGCTTATGATGTGGTTCGATTAATACAACGCATTCTGCGTTCTTTTTTGTCGCTTTTATTATCACAAACTACCAATGGAGTAGATATCAGCAAGTGCCAGCTTGGTTCACACATACTGTGCACGTTACCGCAGGAACATCACGTCAGCAAGAGTCGTATGACGCCCTTCTTTTTAATCTTCGTCGATGGCTTCTCCATTAATTTTAACAAGCATTTTAACATACCATTGAAGATATGTTATCTTCTAAACGCAGGAGATCTGTCATCAAAGGATGAGTGTTTGTAATGCACTGTGAGCACTGTACTTATTCACTTGAAACAAATCAGGGGAAATTGATACGTTCTGAGCCTAACATAGAAAACTTTGATCTAAAGACAATATTTTTCAACATAATCCCCTTCCACACTGATACATTTTTGCCAACGATGTTGGAGGGATGTTATCTCAGGTTAGTAAAAGTGTTTCTCTTGGCTGTCTAAAAATTGTGGCTTGTGGACATGACAATGACTGATTTGTGCACTGGCGCATTGTTCTGGTGGAACAGCACACTTTTATCAGCTTCCCTGGAGTCGTAGTCTTATCTTCATCACGCAATTGCCTCAAAGGTGCAGCATAATATGATCCGTGTATTGTCAGGTCATTTGAAAGATTGTCAACCATGATACCCTCGGCATCCCAGACAACGGAGGCCATAACATGTCCAGCTGATTGGACACTCTTGCCTTTATTGGTGGTGATGTGTTGTTTGGAAGTGATGAAACATGTGATACAAATCGTTGGAGGATTTTTTTCTGAATACATTTCAAACAGGCATAGATTATCTCGAGACATATTTTGCCTTGTGCATCATGTCAGATGTCAGACGCTTTTGATACATTTAAGCTGATACTCTCCTCATAGTTTCTCAAGTTTCTCTGAAAATAGAGTTACTGTCTCCTGGGAAATGCCAACTTAATCTAGCAATATGACGCTTAATCATTCGCCTGTCTGTCATCGCCATATCCTGTTCTCTTGATAATTTCTAGAGTTGATGACGTCACAGAAGGTTCAAGACATTGTTGTTTCAAGGCCCGCTACTTCTTACCTCTTTTCGATTGCTGGGAAGGTGAATGCTTCCCTACTATTGTACTCATGGATGGCTTTGGAATTAACCCATTATCTTAAAGTATATTATCCAAAGTCTTATTTTACAGACTTGACACAGCAAAACAATTTGCTCAATTGACTCATGATTTTGTGGATATACGTCTTTGAAATCACGTAATGTCAAAGAAACGATTTTACTATTACACAATTTCTTCCGCTTGAGTTCAATTTGCTTGTATCGAACTGTGGATTATTGCTATATTTTCTGTTACCCATGGCTTCGAGTTAACAAGGATTCACCTTCTTTGATACCTACAGATTAACCGCATAATGAAGCTATAGGTATTGTTGGGACCAGGTGTCTGATCAGTAACAAGATCCCAGATGGTAGATTACAAACATTCATTGAAACTATTAATTTAGAACCTCTCTGTGCTGCCACTGATTTTGCTTGCAACTAACGTCCTTATAGCTCACTAAGAGTGTGTGGTCGAATGATATCAATTACAAGATACTTTAAATAGGCACATTGATCTTCTGCTGCAGGAAAGTAAGACTTTCGGTGGACAAGAATGTCTCGTTCAAAGATTGATACAACAAATTGGAATTTGGGCCACAAGGCCCGTAGTAATATGTCTCTCCCTCTCTCTCGGACTGGACCAGACCGGATGTTCTCACACTTTGAAGTAAGCTCAGTCATTGTCAGCTAAAACAACAATGGTAATCCTGCATGAAAATTCCATTGATCTTAACACTTTGTTGTCTGGTTAGTTAATTAGAATTCACTCACCTGTTCATGAGGAACTCAGGTTAATTAGAATAACTACATTGTACGTGTCACGAGCGTGTCAATAAATAACGGTAAACCCAGCTTGTCATTATCTATCGCAATGGCAGAGCGACCGGCAAAGAAAGGGTGTATCGAACTTAAGCTTGCTAAGAAAAAAAGCTTTAATTAAGGAATGTTAGTCAGTGTCAGAAAGAATGTGTATTTAGTGCCAGCCCATGTCAACATTTCATGTATATGTGCTTATATGCAATGATTTTGTAAGAAAAAGACTCAAAGTCTAAAATGCACCAATGTGGTCTGGCGTACTAAGGAAACCAGCCTGAAAGACGTGCAAAACAATCTTAGGACAAATCCTAGGTTTTTAGCAATTTACAGAGATAAAACATTAATATATTAAGTCATTGTAAAGGTGTATGTTCCATATACCAATTAATATTAGTATCATTAATGTTGCTTCGTGAACGTAAGATTATGCATACATTCCTCACAAGTGGTCTTCCTGAGACAACTTTTGTTAAGTGACCTTACCTTCTGTTGCTGTTGCTGCTAGTACCTTATCACACATTTGACCATCCTGGCTACAATCATGTCATGGTTTATAACGTGCATTAAAGCCTTTCGATGATGGGTCCGTTTCCATTTTCCGTTGAGTGCCACAGTTTCCTGAGTGAACGCGAAACTGTCACATATTTCCACATAATCAAATTTCCTTTTCGATTTATCTCTATGTAAACACTGAACACTTTGCATTTATCTTTTTAAAATTTTATCTCACATCATGTGGTTTATTTCCTAATATATGTGCTGCTAGTCGATAATTCTTGCACATAAGGTTAAACTTGTAAAAACAGTCTTGTGTCAATGGATATGCTGTTTGTTTCACCTGCAGTTAAATTGATCTGTTCGTGGCATTATTATAACCAGTCCAACCTGGATGTCAATAATATTATTTATAATGATAAGACACTGTGATCCCCTTGTTCTAAAGCTGTGTTAATCGCCATGTTATCAGAACATTGATATACACACAGGTCTCTGTAGTGACTTATGAACATCAAATTCTGGAATGTACAGACCACATTAAAGTTCTCTGATGTATGATTGCGCTAATGCGCAGGTTCATGTTACCATTTGCAACATGGATATTATTACGTAGATAGCTTAATGACACGAGGTTGCGTGATATTTTGAGCAGTACATGTAATGTACGTAGACATTGAAGAGTATCACCTGTCACCTGTTCTTGCATCTCATATAATCATGGTATTTTCAAGCATGTCAGAAAACAAAAGTATCAATTTCTTCAAATATAACGTAATAACAGCTTTGTGTTAATACAAAAGTTCGAATAAGAACATTTCATCTTTCTCCTGGGAGTTTTGATCCTTGTCTTATACAATAACACGCACTTCAAAGAAGAAGAAATATGTTCATCTAAGTGTTTGCATCTATGGCATGATAAAATCTATCCTGAGCAAGCCGATGCCGAGAAAATTGTTTGATGCTATGGACTAAGTGTATTTGAGTGCACACTGGTGTCAATCTGTGACACATATTTAAAGAACAATGATCGTTTTCCCGCCTCGCTGTCCTTAATGTCTTGACTTAGGTAGTCTACTGATCATGATTTAAATGCTAAGCTCCGGGTTCGACTCATCACAAGGGCATAATATTTGAAGACCACTCCTGCTATACCCCGTGGTGAATTTGCAAGATTATTGCTCTAGCGCGTAACATGCTCTCTTTCACCCACACAGTCCATGATGAAACAGGTTCACTTTAGATGGTCCAGCTCTTCTTTAAACTCTGTCTAGTAATGACTATTAATAGTAAATAGTCATTATCCTTTGGTACAACTTCGAACACGATCTGTCATATCGCCTATATTCTTTCATATCTCTTTCTTATCACTGTTTACCTCATTAACATATGTTTTACTCCAATTATTATTAATTTATCATCTCTAAACATACTGAAGTCTTTATGCTCAATACACTTATCTTGTTGATTTTTTTATTACTTTGATGAACATGTGTAGGGATGCACTTTATCAGTAACAGACAGTACTGCTCTGCATGGGCTTTGTAAAATAGTGTATGTGTCCTCTGTCCATTGCAGGCATGTTGTTAATAACACACAATAACAATTAAAACAGTACAATGATGTATGAAGTTCTTAAGATAAACTTTGATTGCTATTTATAATTAAACCGTAAGTGAATTTGAACCATGTAGTGAAACAGCCATTGTCAAGAGAGGTAACTGTTACAGTTAATATAAATCCGACATATCATCGTAAGCTGAATGTGCTAAATATAAATTATGTTGCAGCCGTGCAATTACTTTCAGTATTAATTTTGGTAATCATGAGGTTCTTGTATAAATATAAATGTTCTTCATGTTCTAAAGTTTTGACACTGACCCAGTGTATTGTCAATACAATTCGGAATTATGCAATCAGACCAAACTCCTACATAAACCACTTAAACTAATTCGCCTGGTGTTTATACTTGTTTCAACATCAGTGCTCTATAATTATCAATCAAGGTTGTAAACTGCAAAGGTGCCATGCACAATGACAACACACGTGTAACCTAAACAGCTTCCGTGAAACGTTGGTCATATTGTGCATTGTACATAGTATGAAGTACAATGTGCACTGTCGGTAAACAGAATGACATTGTGTCTTGGCACTGTTTTCATCTCAATATCATGATTCAAGAATTTAACCTGCCCCACTTAGGCTTGGGAGTTAATAACCTTGTAACTCTTTATACTAAAGCATACCCTGCATTGTATTTTAGGAAGAAAGAGTATGAGGATAATGATAATGACTGATTACATGATATCGATTATTCTTTGAAAATAACAAACTGCGAAGTAGAATAGGACGATATGTTGACATCACATCCTTCTTAATCATAGGAATATGACCAAGGCTTTCCTAGTCCACATGCCTTAAATTAAAAACCATGTGTGTCCAATGTTGTTCGACGAAAGCATTGGCCATGATTTCATACATGGATTCGTATGTTTTTAACCACTATTTTGCCTTGTACGCCTAATGGAATCTCTTTCGGCGGGTGTTCGAAACTAGTTGGTCTCTGCCTTTGGCGTTTTTTTAATTGTAATAATGATTATCCCTTACATGGATGACCTTCATCTTCTTACCAAATTCGAATCTACTCTAAAAACAGATTGCCATTTTCGAATCCTTTTCTAATGATATTGGTATGTCTTTTGGACTCGACAAATGCAACATTCTTCATCTGCAACGTGGCAAGGTATCAGTCAGTTTACTTGGGGGAGGAATTATTGAGCATCTCGTGGAAGGTTAAGCCTATACGTACTTAGTGATGTAGGTTAGGGACAAACTCCAGAATGAGCATATAAAGAAAAAAACTTCGGGCAGACAACAAATGTGGACTTAAGAAAGTCAAAGCCTCACATTCTTATGATGTACCCTTCTTTTCATGTTCTTTTGGTGTTGTTGATTGGACGAAACAAGAAATTCAAGGTCTTGACACCCTCACACGAAGAATCATGTCAGACACCCCTGTTAAGATATAGGTCCGGACAACTATGGCCAGATCGCCACTGCATGTTGTTAATTGAAAGGTCACTGGAGAGTACTACAGAGACAACATACTGACGCCAATAGCTATTCGTTTTGCGCGCCATGCTGGTCACTTTTTTTGTTTTCAAAACGAAAAACGCTCGTACGCACCGTTCCCACTGACTACCTCAAGCAGCCAAACATCATCAGAATGCAATGGCAAGTACTGACTACCTTAGACTAATACCTACCCCCCCCGCGCCTTGATCTTGAGACGTCGAAGGTCTATTCTACGGAACCCTTGACTGGGCAATGCGCAGCAGGGGAGTCAACAAGGTTCTCTCAAATTATCAATTGGAGATGCCAAGCCATATAAACAAATGTTTGACCAGTCGTAGGGACATGACCTATTATTGATCAAGTCACATTGAACGTTCAATTTTTTACTACACCCCCTGTCGTTTTCCTTGTTTGTTTACACCCTTACATTGATCTATTGATTGTCATGTTTCATATATTTCTTCCCTTTTCTTATCCATCAATTAGCATCACTCGATATCCCTTAGTATTTCTGTAATCATCTGTTATTTTCGAACATGCACTTATGTTTTGGGAGAGTAGAGTATATTGTTATAAGTGATTGAACACTTTGAAGAGATGAGTCTTCTGTTCAGATTTGAATGATAAAAGGAAAGGTATATATATTCTGGTGGTGGTTCCTCGGTGAAGATCCACAGTACTGGAATTATCAATGTCAAAACGACTACATTCGGAATTCATTTTCATTTTCAGAAATGATGACGTGACATGGTTGGTATTATAACACCAGTTCATCCGAAAAGGAATGACATAGGATTGGCGTTCAAACGCATGCCACTGAAACAATCTGGGGCTAAAGAAGGAAGGTATTTCATCAAGGCTTTGTTGAATGCAACTTAAGGAAATAATAAGTGTAGAAATCATTTGCAGAATTTGGCAGTATCTTTCGGTAATTTTTCCAATCAAGGAAACAAATGATTAATTTAGATCACATTTGGGATCCTTGATTTTTCTGCAGGCAAATGCGTGGATGTTCTGATTTCCTCTTCGGATGCTGTCTGTCGCAACCCTATGTCCATGAATCATTGCTCAGGCAAACTTAGCATGATACAAATTTTAGTCTGTTCTGTTTTGTATTTGTTTTTGTACACCCACCTCATGCTAATCAAGCAGATGGGTAAGAGTATAGTTGTACAACTGTCATAGTTCCTCCAAATAACTGCAGGCTGCGGAGAAAAATAAAGGCGTCTCTATTCTTTGTGTTCCGATAAATAACATTGACTTTGTCTAGATTGGTAACGTTAAGGGATAGCTCAGTGACAACCATATAGTGGTCTGACATATACATGTTCTCAGTGGACAGTGTGGACATTTCTTCTGTTGTAAAAACAGTTCCTTGTCACATCCAAGTCGATGATTTGGACGTTTTTTAGTAGGACTGTTATCGCTGTTGTAATATGTGGATTAATTCACATTGACATCTGGCATGTTAAGTTCCCCCCAACGAACACTATGCTACAGCAATGTATGTATGTATGTATGTATGTATGTATGTATGTATGTATGTATGTATGTATGAACGAGGGGCGTTCAATAAGTTTTGCAACTTCAAAATATCTTTTGCACTTTTATTTTTCAATATAATCTCCATTCACCTCAAAACACTTATTCCATTTTTCCTTCATGCTTTTAATACCACTTTTATAGAAATCCGTAGATTGGCCCTCTAACCACGCCTCCGAGGCAGCCTTTATATCCTCGTCATCCTGGAAGTCTCTTCCACGAAGGGCAGATTTCATTTGCCGGAACAGGAAATAGTCCATGGGAGCTAAGTCTGGGCTGTAGGGTGTGTGATTTAACTGTTCGAATCCAAATTCACATATGGCGGCCTGTGCAATTCTCGACTTGTGAACCGGAGCGTTGTCATGCAAAAGTAGAATACTACGTGTTAACATCCCACGGCGTTCCCGGCGAATAGATTTACGCAATTCTTTCATTACATTAGCATAATTCTGTCCATTGATTGTAGTTTTTGGTGGCATGTAATCAATCAGTAATATGCCTCTTGCATCCCAACATATGGTGGCCATTACCTTGCCAGCCGATGGTTAAGTGCGAAACTTCCTCAGAGGCGGAGAGTTGGGGTGCTTCCATTGCATAGATTCAAATTTAGTTTCTGGGTCCCTGTGGTGGATCCATGTTTACCACTTGTCACTAGACAAGAAAGAAATCCGGTTTCATCAGCAGTATAGATGAAGGAGGTCGATGTATAGATGTAAGAGGTCTCGACAACTTTCAGTTCTCTGATGGCGATCTTGAGCTCTGAGGTTTCTCGGTACCCATCTTGCAGATACCTTGGACATATCAAGATGCTCATGAATAATGGTTCCAACAGTTCCAACTGATATTTGGAATTGCCTGGAAAGTTCAGATACTTTCACTCGTCGGTCAGACAAAATTCTTCTTTCTATAGCAGCAATATGGTTTCCGGCTGTTTGGCACCTGAAGGCCTGCCTGACCTTGGACATGTAAAGACCAACGGCAAACTGTGAAGTAGTCAGGAGTATTCTTACCCATCACTTTACACATGCGATCATGGATTTGCTTTGCATCTCTCCTTGGTAAGGAACTTTATTACAGCGCGGTGTTCATGTTTGAGACATGATTGAGACCGCCCTTAGGTGAATGAAGCATCACATCTAACTTATTGTTGTGTCTGGAACTTATTGAACGCCCCTCGTATGTATGTATGTATGTATGTATGTATGTATGTATGTATGTATGTATGTATGTATGTATGTATGTATGTATGTATGTATGTATGTATGTATGTATGCATGTATGTATGTATGTATTGTTGGACTTTGATAGTGTCAGTAACGTCACTGGCCTTATAACGGTATGATAACGCGTTACTTTAAGCTAATTTCAAAGGTGGGGTGTTAACGTTTTAGTGAACTTGCACAAAATTTGGCATACTTCAAACCTCTATCGCTGATTGAAATGGTATTTAACAAGCATCATTCAGCAATCCAAATATTTTATTTAAGCGCATTAAAATATTTTGATTTAATTTCGGAACAACAGAAATATTTCAATATAGTTGCTACCACCTTTCTCACATGTTACCCGTTTTCATGGGCAGGAGTTTATAGAAAGCATTTTTTTTGTAATTGAAACCTGGAACAAACACCTCATACTTCCCAAACAAGTAACCAAATACCCAAACCAAAAGGAAACCCAAACAATACATCATCTGAGATGTGGTAATTCTTGTATTAATGTCAATGGATTATGGATTAATGACCTCTGGCGAAATAGCCGTATAGCCGTTCCTCCATTCGGTTCCTGTCTGCGGATACAATGACCAGTTACTTGTTATATCTTGGTTTTGATCTATTTCACAAGGCCTTAGTTCCACTGATCGAGGCATATCAACGACCGTCATGTGGAGAGATAGGAAAATGTAATTACCCAAAAGCGGGTCAGGTGTAGACAGAAGGTATATTAGCAGTTTGTCATGCCTGCCCATGTCTGAGCATTGTCTGGGAGGTTCATGTGTAAAATGAACAGCGACAGGGAATCTCCATATGACCAACTGGTGAAGACATCGGAGAGGTCGTTACGTGTTTTCAGAGCCAAGGATTTACGGTTCATGAGCCGAAACGTCTAAAGCCCACATCACTCCGTGCTTTCCAACATTAATCTGACGGACCGTCATATAACTGGAATAGTGTTCAAAGTGTCACTCACTCTTGCACTTTAAATAACATAACTTGAAATGAAAATTTCACTTGCACGGATATTTAGTAAAGGAATCCGTCGTGTATGCACATCCCGCAAGTGAAATAGATGTATATAACAGTATTTTGTCTGATGGCGGTATATATTACTTTCATGTCTATTCCATATAGTCAATCGTGAGAACGAAACCTGTTAATAGAGGAGGCACAAACCGGAACGGACTGCTTTGAAAATGCGACAAACCAACTCAATGGACTAAGTATCACAGGTTTCCTAAACAAGATATGTCACAAATGATTATTCCGCTAATGCTCAAGAACAGGTGAACATGTACATTCTTAACGTGATTTCATTATGGCTTAGTAACATCATCCACACGAGCTCTGGTTCAACCAGAGTTCCCCAAATGAGGCCTGTGTTCCTCATGTCAAGGCGATGCCTGAAATTACTGTAGTAATTGACCAATTATGCCATAACTTGCATCTGAAAAGTTGCACTTAGCCAGAACGCCCACAGTTATATTAGGGACATGGCTAATTTGAACGTGTAAAGTATGTTTCTGTTTATAGATATTCCGTTGGTTTGCCATGCGACGCTATTTACGTAACCAAACCGGATTGTCGTCTCTTTGATGTTATTGAAAGTACACTGATGCCACGGAAGCTGCCTTATAATGCCTCTCTTCTTGCCGTCTGTTACCGAGTTTTGACGGAGTCCTTCATAAGTGAAGATAATGCAAGTTGATATCATTAATAAAGGACGAATTATCTCAATAAATATTTATAACATTGTTGACAAACATGTGGTACTGATACGGCAGTTACCTAACACAAACACACACACACACACACTCATGCACTCTCTATCTCACACACAAGCAGAGAGAGGGAGAGAGAGAGAGAGAGAGACATGGGTAAATTGACATGTATTCCAAAAAAAGCGTGAAGGATCTTGGCATGAGAGATTAACTACAGTGATATGAAAGAATCGGGGAGCCCTTAACAATTTTTAGTAGTATATGGAGACGAAATGGACGTCCAGTAAAATAAATTGTTTCACAATGGTCTGCGACGTGTATGGGTTGTCATCACATATTGCGCTAATGCACCTGATTTAACTGAAATGCGGTTTTTAAAGCGGCGTTTTACCCAACTATCTCACCCACTCTCTCAAGAGCTGTTCATTTTGCATTTCGTATAAGTCTACCGACTTTAATATTACTCGAGATTTAAATTCATTACCACCTACAGCACACTGTAGACAAAACTATCAATATGTCTAAAGAACATCCACAAAGATTATCGAATTCATTAACATTCTGCAAAGATTGTGTTTGATCCCGTGACCTGAGCTGAGGTATTACAACACACCTAAACGTTTTTCGAAACCCACACAGTTTGATATGATGGCTGAGTAATTGAAAATAAATGCGCAACATAATAACCCTGAGGAAGGGTTGATCCATTCTAAATGTTACCAGCAGCTGCAATAAGCCTCTCTAAACGTGTGATTAAGATCAAACAATGCACTAATGGACTGTAATGCACTAGTTCTATGTGTACTCGCGTCTGATCACTGTAAATGATCGTATTGCAACGTGTTAGATGTAACTGTAGCGTAAAGAGGGTTGTGACGTTTCCTTTCGTTGGGCCATGAGATAAGGTGAGGTGAAATGTTCGCCTTCAAGACTGTTGTACTTATATAGCGACGTGCGACGTGTGTGTGTGTGTGTGTGTGTGTGTGTGTGTGTGTGTGTGTGTGGCAGTGCGTGGCTGCTTCTTCTAGCCCTAACTAATGCCGGTTTTATAGTGCTAGCACACTGAGATACAAGTTTAATTAAAATAGCCCACTCTGACACAGTATACTGACTCCGAGTCCCTTAATGCCTTGCGCCAGCTAGGGCGCCCCGCTGCACGATATGTCTTAGTATTTGTTCTATTTGTGCACTATTTATACATATTTGTTTGTGCGTGTATATTATCTGTGTGTGTGTGTGTGTGTGTGTGTGTGTGTGTGTGTGTGTGTGTGTGTGCTCTTATGAATTATGATAGTGTATATGAACAGCCTGTGTTGTATATGTGCGGGTATATTATCTTTTTTTTTGTCTGTGTGTGTGTGTGTGTGTGTGTGTGTGTGTTTATGAATTATGATAGTGTGTATGAACAGTCTGTGCTTTATATGTGCGTGTATATTATCTTTGTGTGTGTTTGTGTGTGTGTGTGTGTGTGTGTGTGTGTGTGTGTGTTTATGAATTATGATAGTGTGTATGAACAGTCTGTGCTGTAAATGGCATGACATTGTATGGTAGGTTATGGCAATAGGTTCTTAGGTTAATATGTGTGCAGTGAAAGTTTATAGAGGAAATGTACGTGTGGTTATGATAGGTCTGTTGGTGATGTGTGGAGAAGAGACTGTGGTTATTGGTGGTTGTGGCTGTATACCGGTAGACCGGTATGTTTGGGTAGTTTATATTTGATCAACGCTGTGTGGATGACCTATGCTAGTGAATGTATGATCTGTGCATGTGTATATGTGGGTAGTGAATGTACGGCAATGATGTATGTATGCGTGGGTATGATTTATGTTGGGTGTATGTGTGGGTCGTGAAGGTATTTGTTTTAGACAATTCTGTGTGTATGTGTGGGTAGTGTGTGTAAGGTTTATTCTGTGTGTATGTGTAGGTAGTGAATATATGGTATATGTTGTGTACATGTGTAGGTTTGTTTGTTTCGTGGTTTAACGCCGCACTCGGGAATATTCCAGCTATATGACGACGGTCTGTAAATATTCGAGTCTGGACCAGACAATCAAGTGATGGATATCATGAGCATCGATCCACGCAATTGGGATCGATGACATGCATCAACCAAGTCAGCGAGCCTGATCACCCGATCCGTAAGTCGCCTTTTTTACACAGTCGGGCGTAACAACAGACAAGTAACAGTTAACAGAAACGTTTATTTACGTTACATCAAGAACACATTCTAGAATAAACACTTCAATTAAGACATTAATCAGTGTTGCCAACTCTTCAGTGGTACCAGCAATTTCGGTCCAACATTGTATATAAACCTTTCAGTTAATGTGGCCTTGAAGAGATTTAATGCCGTCTTTGCTAAATTACTCAAGAGAACACAACCTTTTCTCTCACCCGTCAACAATAATGGTACTGCAATTTACAATGATTGGTAAGTTGCCATGTTTGATTTTGTCTAGACCACATATTACCACTGAGTGTACATTTTAGAAGCAAGTTGTCAGAACATACACTGAATGTACAGGTAGGCATACTCGTATCAAGCGCATATATTTGAGATAAAACAAATATCCCAATACAACTGCTAAAGTGAACATTTTCGAAATCAGTCTTGAGGGGTAAACATTTATGTCTTCCGCTTTAAACGTTTTAAGTTCAACTTCTTCGTGTAACATTTAGTCTGAACTTGCGAAATTACATGTTGTCTTCGAATTTATTACCTTTTAATATCATAAGGTGTAAATGTTGAAACCGTAGTGAGATTAAAACTATTTGTAAGACCAGGTGCCACTAAAAACTGCACATTTTATCGTCATTTCATATTTACAGAATTATATTTAGATATGCTCTTGAAGTGTGGCATGGGAAATGAATTCTCGTAACTCCATATGGGGACGAACGGTGTTGAAGATTGGATTTGCGTTGTCGGGACGGACGATGTATATGGGTAGACTAACGTCGTGGATCTGCGTTATCGAGGTGAATGTGGATATTGGATACGGTTGAGTCATGCCATGGGTCACGGTCAACAATAACATAGAACGGTGTAAGGCAGTAAGTGGGGAGCTGTTGTCGGGCTGGCCGATGAAGAAGAGGGGACATGCTATTTCTGGTCGGAAGGTGTAATAGATCGGCGTTGTCTGACATAACGATACATAATATGTGTCCGTGTTGTCCAGGCCGACGTGAGGAATTGCGTCTCACAAATAATACACGTTGTCGGTGCGGACGTGGTAGTCAGTGAAATGATTGGGTGTAAAAGATAAGATAATGTATGAGATTGGATATGTGTTGTCAGGCGTTACAGAAAGACATGTATTTTCATTAATGTCTTACCTTATTAAAACTATTAAGAATCATGCTGAAAATTACAGTTTGTTTAGAATTGTAATGAGCTACTGAGTTATGGGACACTATTTATGAAATAATGTACATAAATTATAGCCATAAAAACGAAAAGATAATATATTCTAAGTACACAATAATACAAAATACATGCTAATGCAAATATGTATGTAAATAGGGGACAAGCGGGTGGTGTGTAATATAAATTGTCTTTGTTTCAGGATAAAATAAAAGGTTTGGGAAGAAAGAGTACATAAAATGTTGAGATAAAACCCACTTTCTCTGCGTAATGTTATTATAATATTTCATTGGTCAGTTTTAAACAATAACAATTTATGACAATTCAATGAAAGCAATGTTGCATGTATTGCATGTTTTGCATGTAATTTTGTTTAAAACAGATATATTCATACGAATGTGTTTGTGTTAAAAGGCTAAATATGTTTAAAAGAGGTTTCCGTTGCAAACTGGAAACCTCTTTGTAGCCAATCAGAATCAAGCATTGCTCACTGTCATGGTATTTAGCATGTGTTCATGAACCACTATAAAATAGTGATGATAACAGATGTTCTGGAAATGGCGACCGTTTCCTCTCCCACCGGTGGCACCCGTCACAAAAACATCCAAAGGTTTGGTCAATGCTATTTTGAAAAGTCGACCATAACCGTATATTGTCCATGACAGAGTAAAAAATGCTATCGTTTTGTTTCTTTCTTTGTTTGTTGTTTTACGCCGCACTCAGCAATATTCCAGCTATATGACGGCGGTCTGTAAATGATCGAGTCTGGACCAGGCAATCCAGTGATTTACATCATGAACATCGATCAACGCAATTGGGATCGATGACATGCATCAACCAAGTCAGCGAGCCTGACCACCCGATCCCGAACATGCTATCGGGGCAACATCATTGCACCACTCGTGACATAGATCATCAATATCTTAGTACATGGATCTTAAGTTTAACTGTATGGCCAAATTCCCTTATTTTGATTGTGCCAATCCGAGCAGAAATCCCGATTCCTATGCTCAATTAAAGAAATGTCCGACATGCCATGAAACTCCAATACTGTTTAAAGCGGCGTAAAACACAAATCACACCATGTGCTTAATTCGCATGCAAAGATCCATGTACTTAGCTGACAGCCTTGACATGTAAGGGTTCGTTTTTCAAACTGTCACATTTAGATATGCCGTTCGCGAAGAGATGCCGAATTGGTTCGTTCTGTCGCAAATATACACCTTGAAATTAATTAAACATGTATCCGTATATTAGATATTATGGCCCTTTTCCACGCAATACCATTGCCAATACCATTGTCCACGAGCTTGGTGTTACGAACACTGCACGTGAAGCACAATACCCATGAAATGTCTGAAAACACATTTTGGTCGTGAACATTGCTGCAACACAGGCTGCATGCTAATGACAAAGCATTATCATGGCACGTCGTAGGTTGTCTGAAGCATTACCGAACAACAAAAGAAGACAAGGACAGACACGCCTAGGTCAACCTCGCCAGACATCGAAGAGAGAAGCTGTAGCATTATGAAGGCTCGTGAGACGACCTCCATTTGACAACAATAATGTTTTAAAGGCACAGTGGCTACCAGGAAGAGCGATTTCAACCAGAACCAAGGGAAAATGGTCTGGCTACGAGCCAGAAGTCCAATCAAACGTCCCTTGTTCAAAACAGGCCCATAATGCGGCTCGTCTGGTAGCGTCTAATCAACGTCTACGCAGGAGTATTCCATCATGGCAGAGTGTCCATTTTTCTGATGAAAGTGGGTTTCTGTTGCACATGGTGGTACACTGGAGACAGTTAAATAAGACATGGCCGCAAACAACATTCTAGAGACCCATCCATTTGTTGGGGGATCGGTAATGGTTTTAGGAAGTGTTTGATGCAATTGTAAACTTGATCATGACTTGATCATTGTGCAGGATAATGTGATCGTACCTCGATATCAGGATGATATCCCGGATGATAACCCCTTTTGAAAATCATGCTTTGGCCACTAGACTTGGCTTCATTTGCTGTTCTGGAATGCTTACGTCAGAATGTCATCGAGACACTTCCTTGGCCAGCATGAATTCCCGATCTTTATCCAAGAGAACATCTATGGGATATTTTAGGCCGTCAAGTTTGACAGATACCCACCTGTACACAATGTACAACTTGCTGCTGTTTTGCATGCGGAATGGACTGGAATACCTCAACGTCAAGTCCACCGTTTGATTCATGGCATGAAGAAGTGCGGATGCGGCTTCAAGCAATATCTACTCACCCTCTTTATTTGTTTTCCGACTACGTTTAAAACACACAACTACAGAAACTACTATTTATTTCATAAACTAAATGAGATGGTCTATAATCACGACGGATGTGTAACTCCATTTGCGTATTCCATTCAATGAGTGAGAAGCCATATGTTTATTGATTGGTACATGTACGTTGTTTAAAGCTCCACTCCGAATCCCACCCACATGCCGGAAATACTTCATAATGGTTTCTATTATTGGATGTGATCACCTTGTTTTGGTTCCGTCTGCATCTAACCGATATATTGATCCATGATCACAGAACATTACGTGCATGTATTACATAACTAGTATCTGTTAAATGCTCTAATGTAAGCCTTTTTAGTCAATACACGAGGAAACGATTCTCTACGCCGGGAGGGACAGAACTTACAGTTGATACCAACCTAAATAACAGTAAATGATAGTGATACAAACCCCAACGTTGGGACTATTTGAAAAAAACCCAACTTAAGTGTCACACTGTGAATTATGAAACAGATGATGCCATTTCAGTGATCTCTTTAATTTCTAGCCCACGTGGGTAGATCAGTGTACGGGAATTTGATATTAAACTAGTATGGAAGGATAGCCGGTCATATACCAATCAGATCATCGATATACCTGAAGCTTAATATTAAGTAATACACTTGAATATTATCAATGATCAGGGATCCAGCTTTTCACATATTGTTTTGTAACGTGGTACATTCATAAGATTACATGTTATTTAGTTATTTATTGTTTACACAATGAACAGTGCCAGGTATATTCTAAGTCAGTAACATGGTTACAATATAACTAAATACGTATAAATGATATTTGAGAAGAGTTAAGCATGGATGCCTTATGTTTCGTTTAAATATGTTTAAGAAAATATATAATGTACAGCCGCAACGACATACATGTTACATTTTGTAGACACAGAAACCGCATATCATGTTGCTCATCGTGCTTGTCACTTCCACATGTTCCCTTTGAACTTTAGTGAAACAGAAGAGAATTTGCTGTTGAACAGTCCCGAACTGCAACCGATTTCTATTGACAACTATCAGTAGGGATCGTCAAAGTGACCAATTGTGCAAATGTCATTGCCATGTCACCGCTTTAACATTATGATATGGATATATCCGGACCAACCTCGTTTAAGGTTACTTCTAATTGCATCAGGACATGACGTTGGTTTGGGAAGGGACTTGTTTTGCTTGTTAATGTCATTGAATTCAGAAATAAATAGTTCCGTTCGCTTCATTGGTAATTGGTTTATATAATAATGAGTTTGGAAGTGATTAAACAGACGTTAGGATAATTGGAGTGGTCGTTACTATGCCTACGCACATTGAGATCTCAATCCAAGTTAATTAATTCAATTTGCTGGTCATGTTACAGTTCTGCCACAGTAACTGTTACTGTTTTGCCACATAATACAGTAAATGTTACAAGTTTGCCACATAATACAACTACACTACTCTGCCATACAACAATGACTAAAAATCAGAACACGCAAATTGTGCTAAAAATAGGTACTGGATTACAAACTGTTGTGTTATGACATTACACAGTAATTGTTTCAGTAGATTTAATGTAGCCAGACGATCGCAATCTTAATTCTAAGGCTGACACATATTAGTTAAGATCGAGCTAAGGTTGCTTTGTGAAACCAGTGTTAACTGAAGAAGAAATCTGCCAAAACCACGCATCGGTACTATCAACGTTTGACTTGACAAAGCGTCCGTACAAAGAGAGAGATCTTTTGCTGGTTTCAGAAAATATACAAACAAATCCATATCTCAAAGATTAATCATAATCCTTAATGCCATGAAGGGAGAGCTGCCATTATATTCACATAAAGTATTTAAGACAAGTAAATTAATACCATGTGGATTCTCTAAAAACTCAAAGGATTTGCTTAAATATTTTGCAATCTCAAAAAAGAACCAAGTTCAATTCTGGCAAAACATTTGATTTTTCAACCTTGTACACTACTATCCCACACGACACACTTTACGACAAACTTCATTCTTTTGATAAATAGGGCATTTGTTTAATCCAGGCTGGTTATTCGCTTGCATTGACGATATATATTTACTAAACTTGGTAGCAATAGATATAGTTACATCTCTACCTTCAGATGTTAAGGTCAATCTGTCAAACATCAAAGAAAAGCCTTCTGAAGTTTACTGAGAAAACCATGTGAAGTGCTGGACTTCCTCTCTGATAACATCTATCTGAAATTCGGGGTTAAGACATAAGACAAGAAGAAGGCATTCTTTTTATGAGCACAATTTGTCCTCCTCTTCTTTCTAATCTGTTTTTATGCATTCTCTGTATTGGTTAATTTGGCCAAGAAGTTTAACTTCAGTTTCAGGTATATCAATGATCTGATATCGTTCAAAAATGGTCAAAGAGCCAATTCCCTTCCACTGATTTACCACCAGAACTAGATGTAAAAGAGACCAATGAAACTGCATCAACTGTTTCATAATACATAGATCATATACTACATAAAGGTTGCCAAGCATCACCTCTTTAAAGATAATGCGTCAAATCGTGTGCGTCTGTTAAAATATCCAAAAACAATATTGCGCGAGGACATGTTTAATGAAACAAAAGTCCGTTGTCATGTGCCACACAATGTTAATAAAAACTAAACAAAATACACAAAGAAAAAAGTTAAGCACAACCCTATTTCTGAACCATGACAAATGGCATGGGATGACTGACCACAGGAGCTGAGCGATACGAATGTCATCGGATAGAACAAACATTTGACAACAAATAAGGAAGATATTGGTGAGTTGTGATTGAAAGTTACTGTCAAAAATATCATGGTAACACAGGTACCGTTTTTGACCTGAGACAATACCTAAAAAAATAGAGCTGCAGGATTAAGTAAACGAGTTACGTTTGATGTTTCATGTGAAAATATTCCTTTAAGTCTCGTGAAACAGATCAGTAGTGGGTATAAGCGCCACGTGCCCGGATGACGCATTCCACCCTACGTCTCATGCCTCCAGTCAGACGTTGGATCTGTTGATGAGTCAACAACACCGCTCCTGATGCAATGTTGCTTCCAATTGCCGTAAACCTTGTACAGGAGGGTCACGTGCCTGCATGCGCCGCCCCAGAATATCCCAAACATGTTCAAAGGGGTTCAAACTGGGCTCATTGCTGGCAAGGGTAGAGTCGTTATTGCATTGGCCTTCAAGTAATCCACGACTGAATGCGAACGATGAAGCCTTGCATTGTCATCCATGTACTGAGGTCGAGTGGCAAGAGGGTGGTTGTCAAAATGAGGAATAATGACTGGACGTCCCAGATGTACTGAGCCCCTGTTAAGTTGCCCCTTATGGTTACCAAATCCAACCTGCTATCATGTGAGATACAACCCCAAACCATCACTGAGCCCCCGCCGTATGCCGCAGTCGGTTTAATGTTCCTGGGGGTTTGGGCCATGTTCATGTGCCTCCAAACTCTCGTTCTTCCATCAGTGATGTGGAGCAGAAACCGACTTTCGTCTGACCAATGGATCCGTCTCCAAGTTCTCAGATTCCTGTTCTATCGTGCAATACACCATGCTAGCGTCCTGCTGCTTTCAGCTGGTTCCTGACGGTTCTGGTGCTGAAACAACGATTGGGCAACCACAGCTGTTTCAAAGAGTACATGTTAAAAAGGGTTCTCGGCGTATGAGACGAAGAAGGTCCCTGTCGTCGTGATGTGCCGTCACAGAAGGTCTTCCGGATCCGGGACGGCACTGTACATCCGCGGTCTGGGCATGTTTCTTGACTAAACGGCTTATGACAGTGTGATGATAACCCAAATTCTGACCAGTGGCATTACAAGACATTCCTGCGTTATGCATACCGATTTGCTATCTTGTGGCGTTTGATAATCGTCTTGCTTCAATCATAGGAAACCTGTCTTCCCGCTGTGTGGTGGAACGCTGTCGACCACATACATGTCCCCTGGTAGCTGATTCAAACGTCTTGCATCGATTCCATGGGCTTCAGATCACACTTTTACTGACATCATACACGTTTGTAACGTGACGTTGTATTGACCCAGTTTCAAGCATGCCTATGCATCTGCTTTTGTGCTCTCTGATAGTGATGTACAGTGATTCTGCAACGATAGCATGCCTCTGTCTATTTACGATGAAACTGAGGTCATATAGGGGTTAAGCACTTTATATGTACTGGGATATTTCAATCATTATTTACTTCGAGTAGTCTGTGTAGGTCTGTGCGTAGAGGTTCAGAGTGACAATGAACTCTCCACTAGACAATATTAATGACACGAGGAATGACTTCAACTTTCCCTTTATATCAAACAATATTCTATCAGCTCTCGGCTTTGGTGTCTACATTTCATAACTTTTGAGGTGCAATCCGTCATGCTCTTCCACGCAGATTTCATAGCTCTTGCTCAAAAGTTGACCAGGCTTAGAACAAACCATGCCTCAGTGAATCTTTCAAAAAGGTTAATGGTAGAAACGTTGTACAATATGTTTCTGTATGTTTTCAGGTGAACAATTGTCTTTGCGTGTGTGGCAGGATACACTCACCATTTCGTAAACACCTGGTATCATCACTACTAGGGATTATAATTACATGGTTATGATTACTGAAATGGTTTTGTCGTCATAATATGAACCAGGTAACAAATTCTTAACTTCGCTAATTATAACGTTACTTTGTTTTGTGAAAGAAGGCCCTGGGCTCCGTTCCACAGAGGAATATTACCGCTATCACTATCGTAACTTCGTCACGATATGGCTGAAATATTGCCGATGTGACGTAAAGCATTAACTCACTCACTCACTCACTATCGTAACTCTCAAAGTTTAACAAAGACTTACGAGAGTCGTAGCGCTAAGATTGCTTTGTGGCAATGGGTCCTGGACTGTAAAGTTACATAGTCTGGAACGGTGCATCACAGAGTGTGAGATATACAGGGTACTAAGCATCTTCTGTTTGAATCAGAAAACTGAAAAATATAATTTTCGTTTTGTTTGTCTGTTGTTTTACGCCACACTCAGCTATGACGGCCGTCTGTGAATAATCGAGTCTGGACCAGACACTCCGGTAATTGACATTATGAGCATCGATCTACGCAATTGGGATAAGATGACATGCATCAACCACCCGATCCCGTTAGTCGTCTCTTAGGACAAGCATGGATTGCTCAATATCTATTTTTACCCGGATCTTCACGGACAACAACTTTTTTCATCTGGGACAAAATATAATATATGTATATGAACATAACTTTTTTATGACCAAGTATTCAACACGTTCTTTTTGTAATTCATAATCTCATAAACTTATGATAAGGTCACACAAAGCTGACAATGGTGAACCTTAGAAGTCTACAAGCGTAAGATCTACCTGAGAAACAGACATGGCTGATACCAAACATCAATAGGATTCCGACTGTCTGTGTCTGCAGCTGCATTCATACGGATCTCTCCGCCATGTCAAGTCAAGGTAATCGCAAACCACCACCTCCTACTGAAGAAACCTTCAGACATCTTTCAACGCTGTCTACTGATAGATATGATACCGTCTGTTTGAACTTTGGAACTGATTACAGCGACTGAGAATATTCTGACTGAAACCCGGCGATATGTAAAGGATTATTTTAGATTAAATATGATATTGCATGCCTTGCCTGAAATGATGGCCCCGACGTATCGATCTTCAAAAAAACTAAAGGAGTTATTTTCCTTTTGATTAACCAAGTGTCCACCGCATCTTAAAGATCAAAGGCCATGTTATAGGTATAATGAGTCATTGAGATAATGTCATCCACATCGATATAAAGACAGGGCTTGCTGCTAACATGTGTTCAGCTATTTGTTTGTGTGCTGTGTAACACCGCACTGAGCAATATGCCAGCTGTATCATACAATCGAGTCTTGACATACAAACTGGTAAATGTTATTATGAGCAACGTCTTACGCCGTCAGACATGCTATAAACCAAGTCATCATCACCGAGGCTTACCACCCGCTTCATTCAGTTGCCCCTTATGCATAGGTTAATCCCCTTAAGGTAAGTGTGAACTTTGCAAATCCGTATAGCACTTTGGTCTTTTAATAAAAAAGTATGGTCCTTACAAAAGCTTTACGAACCTATATGTTTTGTTTTAGTCACAAAGATGTCCTAGATGTTTAGGAGAGTATGATAATCAACGATTTCTACAATTTCAATTTTAGCTAAGAGTTGCAATTGTCCTTTCACTTCAGCAAAATGTAATGTATCACATTTTAAACGAATTTTATTTGATGTGAAATCTATCCATGAATGAATCTGTGAAATAACGTGTCAGTGCGTTGAACCGTCCGATGTGGCAGGATACGCTCGACTTCTTTTGCGAACATATAGTGTCAACACAAAATTGAAATGGTCTTTTAACACATGTTGATGATATAGTCGGAATCGAACAACGGACTCTGGTTTTAGCAGAGGTTTTCTACTGATTATGATTATCGCGTGTGCACGGTGATTAAAAGAGCGTAATATGATTATTTATCAAAAGTTGTTGAGTTACATTATACAAGGCCTTAGTAATTATGAAGCAAAGTTCGACTGTTCCTGAAAAATTGTGAAATATAGACACCAAAGGCTGGAGCGGCTGGATTATTGATCGACATAAAGGGACACTTGACTATTGGAACGTTAAAGCAATGCGTGCCAAAGGGACGCAAATCGGCACATCGAGCGGCTGCGCCACAAACTACAGGGGGACTCTCGCTAACAAAGTAAAAAGCTTCTGCAAGTACATAGTATGAAAAGACACATTCAGAGTAAATTTTCGTCGCATTTTCTTAACCTAAACTGCATTTTTCCGACTGATTTAGTCATGATCTAACTTTGATTTACATTGCCAATCACGAGAGACACTTGCATAAGTCACTTGTGACAGAGCATAGGATGGCATGTTTGGGGTAATGGATTATGTGTCAGATTCTCAAAGAAGTCATAACTTCATACTCATTTGGCATTAACATTTGAAGTACACGCACTCACTGTTCTCCTTATGTGCTTACGATTTGATATGCTGGGATTTTGTATCGAAATTAGATATTTTTTCAAAGCTACAGCTGCAAAATCAGATATTTTTTTATGAGCCTGAATTTTTAAAAACAACAACAACACCTTGCATCAATGTCATTTTCGTGGCAGGCAATTTGTTAGTTTTTCCACAATTATGAAGCATATTTATTTTGTCGACAAAATCATAGGCGCCCCCACAGAAAATCAAATGGTGGGTCCCTTTTTAGATAAAACACACACACACACACACACACACACACACACACACACACACACACACACACACACACACACACACACACACACACACACACACACACACACACACACACACACACGATGTGTGTTTTTATGTGAGCATTAAGTGGATTAAGGTTGGGCAAATTAAAATAAACGATGGTAATTTTGTAAAGTATAACACGCAGATTCAAGCGCTTGAATCACAATCAAATAGTGATGATACCAGGTGTACGCGAAAAGGTAGGCGCAACCTGCCCCATTGGTGGCACCCGTCACTACATGCAAAGTCAATTGCTCACCTGAAAAAAACCCACAGGAACATATGGTACAAGTCTAAAATGGGATCTGCATCGGACATCAGCTTGGTCACTTATGCTTCAAATTTAGGAATGTGCCTCACATGTCCACCATAAAACATTTTTGAAAACTTTACTGAGGCCTTGATTGTTGTAACCGTGATCAAACAAATTTGACAAGAGTTGTGTGACGTTCTTTAAAACAACCTCAATGTCAACGATATCGCCCTGATTTGAACGTGCTGAACCGAAATTTAACCAATTACGCAAGTGGAACACGAGATTTCTCATTACAATGTCGAGCTGGCAGATATATAATTACGAAGTCACTTTGTCAATAATAACAAATGATTAAGAAGCAATTGTTGATAATTAAAGATCCCCGAATGCCCTTGACAAGAGGCAGGTTCAACAGGCCACGGTTTATGATTTACGCCACGGTGTGCGATCTTCCATCTGTATCACGGCGCCCTGTAAACAATCGAGCCTGGAGCGAACAAACCAGTGATTGAGAAACAAGCCATGTCAGTGGAGGGCGATGACATGCAATCAGCCAACTCACAGCGCATGATCACCTGATTTCTGTTTTAGTCAGACCTATTGTAGACCTATTCTGATCGCCATGCAGAAATTGAACATTTAGTATTCGTAAAACAGTGTAATATTTCTGAGATTGACAAAAAAAGTGTTTTAAAAAATAGAAGGTGAGCATTGTCAGTTCAGTAGGTTTTAATGTTATTGGAAAGTATCACTGAGGCTGCCCAAGAACTGCAAAATCAATCTCGTCAATCAAGACGCAACGTTTTGGCCGAAAAGATGCACGTGCAGTCCCCAAAGGTCACCAAACATCTTTTCCAGGTATTCGTAAAATTGAACATGCAGAATTTGTACAAAAAGGCGATGAACCGTTGCTAAGACATCACATGTAATAATAATAAAAAACACCAAAGATATGCCACGGTTAACTGCGAAACAAAACGAGAGAGCCATAGGTATGGAGCAGATGGGAACCAACCATCACTCTCATCTGACTTGAACCCAAGTGAACACGTAAGTGATCATCTTAAGCGTCAGATCCAAAGACGCCAACACCCACAAGCTACCCAGCAAAAGCTTGCCGACGCTTTAAGAATTGAATGAAACGAAATCGGATTCCCGATTACGTCATCAGGCGGCTGACAACATCAATGAGACGGCGAGTGCAATTGTGCCTCACGGTGATCATACTCGTTAATGAGCGTACCAGGTATCCGTTAGAGACCACAAACTTATCATGATCAAGACCGTACCTGCTTGACTCTGATCATTCCTGTGAACTGTGATCTGCCTACCCCCATGTTCATGTAAACGTCCCCTGTTTTGAGTTTCGCACTGACGTTGTGCATGTCCCCTATCAGCGAATACACCATAATTGAATAACATTATCTTGTTTGTTTTCATTTTATTGACCATCAAACATTGGTGTTTACTTTCTTTTGCACACTAGTTTACATGTATGTTATAATCCTGTATGCACAAATCCTTAATATCCTTTAATGGTCCACAGCTTGACTTAAATGTACATACAGGTGTGATTTATCCGTTATGTCCATGTACATGTACAGATACATGCACCCTATCAATATAGAAATACAGGTTCCGAGCGAAGTATTGTCTGTTTCTGGACAACAACATGTTCAATGCCCACGTGTAGTGTAATAAAGTAAAGTTTTCCCCTGAACTACTATAGTTACGGCAACTAGCAAAAACTTGCATATTTCTTCCTGGGGTATATTTAGATTGTCTGTTAAAGAAACTATTTCACTGATCGATAATTGATGTGGATGCGCCATTAGGAATGACATGAATGGTAGAACAATGTTACCAAGGACACGTTATATCATGGGGGTGAGTTACTTTTGTACAGCGTTATGACATTAGACCATAAGAACGTAACTACAAAAGTGTACTTCATTGCAGGATAAAGTACTGTCAGTGCCTTTGTTCTTTTAGCAAATCATTTTAGAACACAATATATGTAAATGGGTCTGATATGTTCTGAACCTTACATGGAAAGACGTTAAAATGATTTGCCAACGATGTTTTAGGGATATTGTCCCAGTTTTTAGAAGTCCTTATCTTGGCTGTCCAAAAGGTACTATGACATCATCGTTCGAGTCGAAATGGTTTCCGGTTTGAGTGTTCTTCATGTTTGGGAACAGAACTAGATCAGAAGAATACGTTGAGTGCTAAAGGAGTTGAAAGCCACACTGTTGGATTGGAGCCACAGCAGTGACTGATTTGTGCACTGGCACATTGTTCTGATGGAAGAACGTACATTTGCTCAGTTTCCCACGTCTCTTGGTCTTATTTCTTCCCTATGATCATCATCTGTGATTGAGTTCCTATTTATTATAATATTAGTTTTTAGTCCGTAACTCAAAACCTTCAGTATATCTCTATTTCTTTGGACAATACAAGTGTGCTTGTGTTTATTGACTCCTCAAACTTTCCAAACATGTTAATTCCCTCAAGTTTAATTTCAAACCAATGAACTTATATATTTCAGCCCAAGGGTCTTTACGTTCATCACACAAGGTTTTAGAAATGTCTGGTTTGTCTCATTTTGCATTATATGTCGAGCCTGACAGGAGATCGAAAGGGAAACGGCTCGACCCGACATGAAACTAGCCTGGTCTACTTTGATCAAGGATTTGTTGTGGACAGAATATTGATAATTAGGAGTAAATCCACATGATATATTCCACATGACGTTCCCATTCCTAACATGTATTTTTAGCTGTCAATAAATGTATGCGTTAACTTTTACGTTTGTATAAATGTGACATGCCCGAGCTGTTATTGCGATGCTTTATATATGGTAGTAGTCTGTCATAAAACCTGTGAGAGTCGGTTTTCAGTTATTCAGATGTGGTCCCGTTTTCATTCACCAACATATGTTACTAAATTTACATTTAAAGTGTTATGCTTCATGTTTCCCTTCAATTCCCTTTTAAAAGATAAATTCAAATGCAAACAAACGTAACGTCGAGTCTGGACCAAACAATCCAGTGACTGACAGCGTGAGCATCGATATACGCAATTGACATACGATTAGATGCATCAACCAGGTCAGCGAGCCTGACCATCCGATCCCGTTAGTCGCCTCTTACGACAAGCATGGGTTGCGGAAGACCTATTCACTTCCCGGATTCCGGGTTAGAACTGTCCCGATAACGACATTCTTGTCGTTAGGATGCCACTAATATGGATCGGTGCCATAGTTGATGGCGATGCATGATCGTACCCCTATGGCGTGGGGCTTTGCACATAAATATCTGTCTATTTACAAGTGATCTTACGATATAACAATTCGGGGCGAAGCCTGAGTGATCTAACGTTATAACAATTTTATTGTCTTAACCACCATGTAACAGATGATGCCTTGACATATTCTATTTCGATTCTAATATTGCCTGTATTGTCTTATACTTAATCTTAATGAACTTGAGCTTCAGGTATATCGATGACCTGATATCCTTCAATAACAATCAAATAGCCAAGTCCATTCCACTGATTAGCCCACCTGAACTAGAAACATAGGAGACAGCTTCATCTGTGTCATATTTAGGTGAGGTGAGGTGAAATGGGGTTTAACGTCGCGTCCCAGATTATTGCACTTATGTAGCGACGTGCATGCACGTGTATGTGTGTGTGTGGCTGCTTGTACTAGTCCGGACTGATGCCGATTTATAGTGCTAGCTCACTGAGATACCATGCCGCAGTTTTAACATGAATACCCCACTCAGACACAGTATACTGACTCCGAGCCGACCAGTCCTTGTTTTAGCCCCTTAATGCCGAGCGCCAGACAGGGTAACAACAAGTACCATCTTTTAACGTCTTTTGGTATTACGCGGTCGGGGATCGAACCCCGGACCTTCCGCTCTCCGGGCGGACGCTCTACCACTAGACCACGGAGGCGGTCGTGTCATATTTAGATCTATGCACAAAGATTCAGAGTGACAAAACACTCACCACAGGACTGTATGCGCCTATGCTTGTCATAAGAGGCAACTAACGGGATCGGTTTGTCAGGCTCGCTGACTTGGCTGATGCATGTCGTATCCCAATTGTGTGGATCGATGCTCATGATGACAATCACCGAATTGTCTGGTCGAGGCTCGATTATTTACAAAACGCCGTCAAATGACTGGAATATTGCTGAGTTAGGCGTTAAACAACACACAAACAAACAAACAAAATAAACAAGACTGTATGACAAGCCGGATGACTTCAAATTTCCAATTATCAACTTTCCCTTCATGTCGAGCAATATTCCATCAGCTCCAGTCCTTGGTGTCTACATTTCACAACTTTTGAGTTGCTTAAAGCTTCTTCTTCAAAGATGAAGTGAGCATCATACGACTCTTGCTCAGAAGGTTACAACATTAAAGGCCTCAGTAAAGCTTTTAAAAAGGTTTTATGGCAGATATATGGAGGACATTTCAAAAGTTGAAGTCATACCTCTTGTCCTGCTATCTTTTGGAGAGTGTTTCGTTATGAATCTTTATGCACAGTTCTAAATATGAAACGGACGAGGCGGTCTCACTGCCTTTTTTATTTCTAGTTCAGGTGGGTAAATCAGTGGAAGGGAATTGGCTATTTGATGTTTATTGAACGATATCAGATCATCGATATTCCTGTCACTTGTAAGTCACTTCTGAGGATTATAAGCGAATTTCCAAGACTTGTTTAGTATAACATAGAATACATGTTTGGCAGTTATACTTATATAGTGTGATTATTTATGATTAATATACAAACTACTAAGACCAGATTTACATTTCAGAGCTTCTTTAACGAACTTAGCACACACATGAAAGATTGACACATCATTAAGCGTCAATAATTTATGTAGTGTACAAATGTTTGATGAAATAGCCCAATAAGGTATGTCTTCTAAATCTATGTCTGAACATCGACAGAAAATATATCTCCTATATCGCCACTGACCAATTATGCATATCCGAAACCATACGTGTATAACAATCTTACAGAAGATGTCCATGCTTTCCTTCCTTATCTCCTGTATCGTCACTGACCAATGCATATCCGAAACCATACGTGTATAACAATCTTACAGAAGATGCCCATGTTTTCCTTCCTGATGAATCGAACTTCGTAACAAGTAAGTAACAATGTTTGGGATAGTGATCGTCAGACATTCTTAACAATTTACACAAGTACGTTACTACATTAGTACTCTGTGTGAATTCCATGTCCACCACAGTTAAAGCTGCATTAATACTCGGTCAATAACAGCTCTTTCTTGGAAGCCTCTCACATCCACCCCATATAAAAAATGGTTTATTCTACATTCAAACAACTTAAATACAAGAATATGCTTGAAATGCTTAATAGCAATCGACGCTTTACTAGCTTCCCACACAAGAGTATTTTTACACACTGTCCATGACAACCTAGTAGAAAACATAATGCCTACATAATTTTAGTAAGTTGATGTTAATAGTAGCTCTTCTACTGTCACATAATTTCCAATAATTCTATTAACTGTCAATCTTTCTGTGCAAACGAATAACACTATCACAAGAAATACATTAATAATCAGCCTACAATAATTACAGTAGTTCCAAATATCTACACTGGTAAATATGCCTCTTACATCTGCTGCATCTTCTAGCATGGATTGAAATTTGTGAAATAAAGATACTTAATGAAAAGGGCTGATAACACAACCTTGTCTAACTCTGCTTAAACTAACACATTAATCAATAATAGTGTTTGATATTCTTACAGCTGCTTATATGTTTGAATACTTTATCCGTACGAAAAATAAAAATAATTTACCTTTTATACATGTATTCATTATTGAATACCATACTAATGTCCTATTAACTTCAATTAAATTCACTTCTTTATTGTATGAAAAGCCACAGGCCCATGTACAACGGAGTTACATGACATATTTTAAGATGCAAAGTCAAGGTAGCAATTCACTTCGTAACAAAAACGCACTATGTATGTACAATACCAGTTGATGTTGTGTTAGAAGATCCTCGCAGGACAGTAATGAAGACAACCTTATAGCATTAAAATGAGATAAAGGCCACTGCAGAAAGTACTTTGTTTCTTAGATTTTCGTATATAGGGCAAATAAACACAAAATGGTATTCATCTTCGACAACAATGTCACAGAATAGGCAAAACCTTATGGATTTCTCAATAGATGAAAATCTCCCTGTGTTAATTTTAAGATCATTCAGGCCAAGTCTATAACGAATAATGATGTGACGAAAATTCCTATACCGTAAGTTTGATAAATAAGAATCGGGTTCAAGCAATGACTTGAATTGGCAATAAGTATCATGTCTTGAACTTTCGTAAATATCTGAAGGCCATTTCTGATGAAACATATCAATTGCATGCATGCGAAAGTACTTGGTGAAAACATTTGCATTACCAATTATCTGGGACAGCCAAATGAAACCAAAGTCATATGTAAAAAGCAATGTACGAATACAAGAAGCCCATGTGTTCTTTTCAAGACTATCGAGGTGTACAAGAATGTTGTAGGCTTTCTAAGGTAAACGGTGTTCGGGCATTATTATTATTTTACACCAGTCCTTCAAGCAACGAGTGTAAGGTCCAATGTACAATAGGAATCTCCCGCATTCTCCATAAACCATATTACTTGGTGTTGACATACCAACATTCAAAAATCTTTTACAACCGAGGACCGAGGAGATGAACCTTTTCAATTGTATAGAACTCTTTACAACCCCATATCTTAGACACATACAGTAAAATAGGTTGTATTTGAGAATCAAATAATTTAGAATACATTTTGGCGAAATAACTCTAAGCTTAGACATAACAGATTGGACTTGTAACAGAGCTTTCTTTGCTCTGTTTGTGAGATTAATTACTGACTTATTCAGAATCAGTGTATGTGTAAAAAATATGCCAAGGTATTTGAATTCATTCACAACATTAATACATGTACATGTACCTATGAAAAAACCATTTCTCTCTTGTGGCCACTCGACCACCTATCTACGAAATATAACAATATTTGTTTTATAAAGATTAACACTAAGTTATCTGAATATTCGTAAGTATGTCAAGCTGATTCTGTAGACCAGTAGTAGTACTAGACATCAAAATAGCATCATCTGCAAAAAGTAGCATGAGAAGTTCTATTATATCAGGGAAGAGCTGGACGCTATGTCTACCAGACTGTATGATATATCAACATATAACAATGAGAAAAATATAGGACTTTAAACACATCCTTGGCGTAAGCCTACCGGGCAATAAAAAAATCACTTTTAGTATCACCACAGCGAACACATGATTTTACATTTGCATTCATTGATTTAAGAATAGAAAGCATTCTGCCTCCTATACCCTTATTTTTCAAACAGCTCCACAATTTAGCTATATTTACATAATCAAACGCATTTTTAAAATCAACAAAGGCCACATACAACTTACATTTCCTGTACGATAAATATTTCTCAATGACTGCATCCAAAGTAAATATGTGGTCAAAAGTCGAATAGTCCTTTTTAAATCCCGCATGTGTTTCAGGGATCAAATCTCTCATATTTGACCACTGTGTTAATCTGTTATTGATGATAGAAGTAAATGCTTTACCAAGATTACTAGTGAGAGATATACCTCGGTAATTATCAGGATTTTTTGCGTTTCCATTCTTGAATAACGGAATAACGATAGATTGTGACCAGACAGAAGGAAACACACCTGTATAAAAAATCCGATTGACACATTTAACAAGAAAAAGAATAATATCAGGTAATGAGTACTTAAGCATTTCAGCTATAACACAATCAACCCCAGCATATTTACCAGTATCAAAGCGAGATATAGCATTAAATATTTCCGTTTCCGTGATAGGCGATTCCAACAGAAGCATGTCAACATCACTAAAATGTTCACTGACTCACGTTCAAAGCACTCATTGTCTTCTAAATATATAGTCATCTTTTGAGTATAACTTCTTGAAATGATGTAACCATTTTGGGATATAGTTCCTCTGGGGGTAGGATGTCTCTGAAGAGAACGTATAGTTTTCCAAAATAATTTCGGACTGTGTAAAGTGCTGTTTAGTCGGACCAGCCGTGACAATGTAAGCAATTTAAGATCATATTTGAACTTTCTACAAAAGGTTTTATACACATTTCTCAGTTTGCAGTAGCGTTTCAAACATAACCAAATGCTTTCTGAAATTCTAAATAAATACAGTAAAAACGTCTGGCACTTTTAGATAATACTTCTGTACAAGGCACTGCAAAGTGATAATATTATCCGTTGTGCAATAGCCTTTGTTCCTAAATCCTTCCTGTGCCTCGGGTATGCAGCTAAGGAGATCAGAAAAACGTTTAAGACACTCATTTAGAATAGGGAAAAAACCATTCCCGAAATATCCACCAAAGATGTACCTCTTATAATTATTAACCCAGTCAAAACGTCCTTATTATGGAGTGGTACGTTTACAATAACACTCCTTGCCAATTCAGATGGAATATTCCCTGTTGACAAAATATTATTATACCAAACTGACACATATGGAATAAAATCAATACTGCAACATTGGGTCACCTCAGCCTTAATACCATTTGATCCTGTGGCTTTATCCGGCTTAAGACTTTTTATGGATGATTCGATCTCTTCCTATGTGATATCATAATTAATTATTAGAATATTATATCATCATCAATACCGATCTAGAAATCACAAAACTGTTCATTATGATTATAAACAAAATAATCTACCTGGCCAATAGTATCAGAATTCACAGGTATATCAGTGAAGTTTAAAGTATTATTAAATAATCAATTCTTCTTATTCGTGGAAACAGGACTACGACTTGTCTTATTTGTTAATGCACTAGTCCTCTTCCAGAAAGTTTTACTATCTCCACTTCGTTCTACAAGTTCACCAACACAAGTTTCTTCCTGGATAAAGACCTGTAACTATTCCTTAATTTACAATTTCAGGAAATAATTTCCTTATCACCAGTAACTCTAAATTCATCGAATACATTTAACGTTTTAGTCTTCATATCCTCACGATCTTTATGGTACCATTAGTCTCAAGATGTACATTTTGATGCTCTAGCAACAGAGAGTAACCGCGTGAAAGAGCGTCATTATGACCGACATAGGTCAAATCTTCAACAGCTAAAACAACAATCAAATAACAAATGAATAAACTATATATTAAGTGCAGACAATGACTGACAAACATCATTTTTAAAAGCATCACAGCTTTCCTGTTTCCATTTACATCAAGGAATAGTATTCACATGCATCTCATTTACATTATCTTGTTTATTTTCTTCCTGGCTGCGAGGATGTAGGAAATGTAAAATAAACTAGCTGAGAATAATACATAGTCCACCAAAATAGCGCCATTCTCTTTCGAACAAGTAAATGATCCATCCTTTTCTCTAGGGAATCGTCCATATACAATACTGACAGCAAACGTACAGCAACCTCTCCCATATTCATTACACGCGTAATCTCTGGTATTCCGGGGCACGTCAAATAAGTCCGATACATACTCTTTATCTCCTAAATATGTTATAAATCTGTTGTCGTCAATAATAAATCAAATTACAAGTTCGCGCCTTATAGACACCAAGAAGAATGATTTCCCAGTCTGGATGTTCATATAACACAGCAAATACGCTTTTAAGTAGGTCGTCTCTTCCTTTATGAATTCTATTGTTAGTCATTGCATAAGTACTTACAGGATGGTTGTATAAAAAACCAATAGGTACATTATGTAGGAGGTTATATATACTCTTATCAAACAACAGAAATATCATGTCTGTGTAGTCAGTACTAACACGGCGCAGATCATGTAATTGTGAAGTAAGAACACAAATGGAAATGCCCCCCTGGTAGCTCTCTGTATGTAATTCGTATAAACACTGTACTCAGGGAACATAGCCTTTTGATTTGCAGTTGATAAACAACTGATTGTTCCTTTAACAGTTGGTACCAACATACTGTCGTCCAGTGGTATCTAAATTGAATCTCTCCCATCCGTGATTCAGTATACTAGTTTCATGGTATGCCTGGGACGTACAACTCGCGGCCAAATGATTTATTGACAGATCGTCAAAGGTGCTTTAAGATGCATGTATAACATACATTTAACTTCATTCATATTAACATATCGTACTTTACAATATTACTTATCAAGATAAGTTAGTCAATTACTCACAAGTTTAGTTTATCCAGGCACTCTTATCAGCCTGGAGGATGTGGGAATTGGGTGGGGGGAATTAATGGGTATCAACTGCAGTACACAACAATGAACGTTTAAGGCAAGAACGACTATGTCCCCACAGGAACTCACTTGATTAACCTGCGCTAAAATAAGGGCCGAAAGGTTGTTTATAATTTGTTAGTTGAGTGAGTGTTGATAAACACTGCATTTACTCATTTTGGAAATTTGTGTACTAATTTTGAAATGAAATGTGCAGGTGTATGGTATGGCCAAATACAAGGAAAATACTTAAATTATTGCCTACAATATCGACTTTCAGCATGCGAAAACACTTGACGTTTTAACTAATAATAATATCAGACAGCGTTAATCACGTCATATATGAAAACATGTCTCCTCCCTACCGAAAGTGCATGTTGCCGATATAAAAAAAAACCTATTAGAAATAAGGGTACGGTATAGTTCGCGTTCCGCGTTCTTCGGAAGAATTTTCATTTAACTGGAGACTGCGGTTGAGTGTAATGTTTAATCTTCCACCCTTGCAGACCTAGGGTTACAACTGACAGCTCGTGATATGTCTTTCTTTAGCTGACGGTACATACGTAAGGACACTTCTACTTATCAAAAGGTCTTACATAACACACGTTTTCTCTATTAACAACGCCCGTCACATAAAACAATTTTACTAAGTGAAACATATGTTACATAAACAACATATAATCAATAAAAAAGACATTTGCTTTTACGTATAAAAACATATTTATCATTTATAGTGACGTTTCATAGACGCTTCAGAGGAAGCCCTGAAACCTGGAAACAAATAGTTTCATGTCTTTATATTCTTCAAACTTCTAAATCAAGGACTCAGTCAAAAGTGCCCGTCGCAATAAATAACGAAACAGAAACTGAAGGGGAAAAAGTTTAGAACATCAATTATATATTCTCACCTTAAAGATGTTCTTTAAACAATGGTTTCACCCATTTTGTATTGAGTTTCATATTTAGATCTATACTTGAAGATTCAGAGTGACAAAAACTCTCCACAAAACCACGACCACGTGCACATGACAAGAGGGACGACTTCAATTTTCCAAAAGTCACGCAATATCCCAACAGTCTACATTTCAAAACTTAAGGCACAATGAACATGCTCTTTCTATCAAGATTTTAAAGAGCTCAAAAGTTGTTTGACCAAGGTTACAACATGTAATGCCTCAGTAAAGCTTTGGAAACTTTTGAGTTCTACGAAGATTTCAATGAGCGTCATGCGACCCTTGCTCAGAAGTTGTTTGACCAAGGTTACATTCAAAACCTCAGTAAAACTTTCAAAAAGGTTTTATGGTAGACATGTGGAGGGCATTTCTAAATGTGTAGCATCAGTGCCAAGAAATATGTCCGATGCATAGATCTGTACCAGATAATGTTCCCGTCTTTTTCCAGGACAACTTGTCTTTACATGTGTTTGTGACGGCTGCCGCCGGTGGGACAGGATACGCTCACCTTGTCTCGAACACCTGGTATCATCCCTATTTGACAGTAAATCATAAACAGGTCCTCATGATATCGTCGGAATCGTTCAATCGACTCTGCTTTTAGCAAATATTGCTTTTCAATATTGAAACGGTTCTGTTTTTTATTCGCTCTAGCAAGTGGTCGGAAATGAAATGGTCACACTGTGGTCCCCCTTAAAGCAACAATCGATGGATACACACTTCCTAATTCTCATCTTATGTTAGAGAAGCTTATCATGTTAGAGAAGTTTAAAGACCCGTGAAGATCCGGGGTAGAATAGGTATTCGGCAACCCATGCTTGCCGTAAAAGGCGACTATGCTTGTCGTAAAAGGCGACTAACGGGATCAGGTGTTCAGGCTCGCTGACTTGGTTGATGCATGTCATGGATCCTAATTGCGTGGATCGATGTTCATGATGTGAATCACTGGATTGCATGGTCCAGACTCGATTATTTACCGACCGCCGTCATATAGCTGGAATATTGCTGTGTGCGGCGTTAAACAACAAACCATCCAACCAATCATTAACTAAGATTAAAACAGTTTCAACGTGAAGAAGGAACTCAATGAATCACTGACTATGATATGTACAACAGCATGTCAGATAAATGAAGGAGGAAAGTTCAGAGTGACATAAATATGCTTCGGTAAAACCGACGATTCTGACATTGTTTCGGCGACTCAAACTAAGTGTATATACATGCTACCTGTGCCCCGCTTACACAATGACTACAGCACACAAAACAAATAACTTGATGCTACTGGTACGCACCGTCGATAACACTGGATTCAGTGTGATATATATGGTTGCTCAACCTGCAACTACAAGTCTCTGAACAGGTTCATTGAAATACAAGACTAAAAAGATGATCCAATCAAATACAAGTTAAAGAACTTCAAAGACATCGAAATTCCGTACAGATTGTTAACAGTTTGCTTAAAATAAATGTTTATTAGTATCGTGATATGATATCGTTATGATAAATAATATGTTTTATTTGAAATAAATATTAACGACACTCATAACCTTTTACCATTCAGTCATATGATCCTATTAGTTGTATAACCTTCGAAATCTCTGATACCATAACGACAAAAGGACGAAACACTTTGTCGTGTTGTTCCCGTACTTATTATGGACTTTCTTTCCGATGCTTATAATCTCTCACACTGCTGCAGTGCCACTGCTGTCCATCTATTGTACTAATGACGTTATAGCATTACATTTGTTAATAACTTTGATTTATCGTGGTTCTGTTGCATCAGTCTACATAAATAAGACGTTCCTGAAAGAGTAAGATAAAAGAAATTAAATGACAATATATACTTCCTTATGTCCGCGGATTTTACTACATGTGTTACTTTCCATCTAATACAGTACCTTTGCGCGAACACCTGGTATCATCACTGTTGGATAGCGACTCATAAAAAAACATGGTCATGATAAAGTTGGAATCGTACAGTGTATGGAAATGTCGCATTCAATCGAGTAAGTATACATATGCGAGCAAAGCGGAATTCTTATCTTCTAGCCATAGGTTATGTTGGGTGAGCTATGGCTTACATTTTGTATCGAATTCTGACTGGAGGAGACATAATGACTGAAGAAGAATGAAGAGATGTTGCCAGATATATATTATAATCCCATCTCGGCTATAAACCCAACTTTAGTGCATTGACAAATGATCGCTAGTTGACGTGTGCCATTAAGGCAAGGCGATTTGACACTAGTTCAATTTGACATAAATGTGATTCCGATATGAATCTGTTGTTGGTTTATGTTTGTCCAGATACAAAAATCATTTATCTTATCAATATTGAAAGGCCTTTGCTCCGTATACAAAATGAGGGTTCATTTTGAGATGCACACTTATAATTAACCGTACATGATCTGCTGATTCTGGATTCGAATCCCGCTTTCACCGTTGTTACTATCCTTTGTCAGCAAGCAACCTATCCTTTGTCAGCAAGCCACCTATCCAAACTCGCGGTTTTCACAAAAGTGTTAAACGTCCGAGACTTGCATCACTTCGGGCTTTCCTCCCACATTAAGCTGAAACGCCGTGATATAACTGGAATACAGTACAAAGCGGGGGTAAACCCAACTCACAAATTCACTCTCTCACTTCGGTTTTGTAATCTCAATACCACCAGATTAAGTCAGTACTAGATTGAGCAGCACCATAATTTAACTCTTTCAACATACATGTTCAATGCAATGACGTCATCTCTGAAGTAACTTCGTTAGATCTACACGTCATTCACACAAAGTTCAGTCACTGTTTTTTTAGTTTTTCGAGATTAAGTCGCTACAAATATATATTTAATATCGAAGCAACACGCAATGTTATAAAACAAGGGGAAAGCCTGATGGTAACAGACAAGTTGCCTTAATTCGAAATATATACTTATATAAAAATCGCCGATGTTTTGTTCAACAACGAAGATTTATAAGGTACTTTATTTGCCGGTTCACAGGGACTGGCAGTCACATGACGAGTAAAACACTGGTAATTACTGGTAAACGGGAACACTGAAAAAGAGAGGCGACATGAGCCTATGCATGCTCAACTAGCTTTACAGGAACATCCAGTTAGTTTACAAGAAATGTATTCAAATAATATTACCATTAGTCGAGAAAGGTCTGTTAAGAACTACCTCAGTAAGTCAGTCACATTCGGCGCGTCGTGATACATTTAATTCAAGTACAAGACGTCAAGATAGCCGACACGATAAACATGACGGGAGAGATTTCCGAAGTTGTTAATGAACCTGTGGCGGTCACATGTGTTAGTCATCATTGATCAGTTGGCCGACCATTTAAATGTGATTATGAAGATGTGTCAAACAGATACTAAGGTAAATTCATAGATTGCTGTGCTCTGTAACTGTCAGTCAAGACACGGATCGAGTCTGTCGTTTTTCAATGTATACTAAAACGCTGAGTTCAAGATTATAGGATGTAAATGATCAGAAAGGACGCTTTTGTATGTATTCGTGAATGGGAATACCCCGAGATTCCCCGAGGAAAATGGAAGTAGTCCGTCAGTGTTTACATCATTTCAAGAATACAGTCATGTGAAAAGTGACCGTCAAATTGTGTCGCTCATACGCTTATGAACGTGAGGTCCGCGGTCATGGGACCGGCCTGTCTTCCGATGGAAAAAAACCGTATCTCGTGTAAACTTCAAATCGATAAATTATAACAAGATATTTACAAGTATTGAGTTTGAAACAATGACCATAAATACATGAGAAATATCTAAGAGTACTAGATAATCGCGCTGCTGCGTGAAAATAAAAGTTGCAAAAACATTTTCCAATACATGAATAGGTTCGCATACATGTACGACATGACATGCATGAATACATACATGATAGCAGTATGCGATTAAATCGTATTTAATATTATATTTATTTTATCATATATATTGAAGGTGTAATTCCATTAAACGTACATATCTAAGCTTATAATTATAAAATGTTATAAATGTTATAACATGTATAGCTTATAAGTGTAGTAGATTATTATTTAATCTGCTTCGGTTTTAATGTACTGGATAATTGTATGTTTATTATTGTATTAAATGTTCCAGGGTGTCGGTTTATCACCACAGAAAATAAATTAACCAGATCACACCCTAGCCTGTGTCATTATGTTTTTAGGATACATATGCAAATATTTATGGATATATGTATATAAAAAATAATGTATGGGTCACCAATGCTCTGACAATGAATGTAAGGACAGGACACCGGAATACGGCGACCGCAGGAATTAGTCGAATTAAGAGAGAGGTAAGCAGTACAGTCAAACAGACCGTGACTAGACTGGTTTTACGAACCCGTGACATGATATTAGTGAGTGATTATGGTGTTCCAGCGCTCCTACTAGTGCCTGAATTTCAGTTATATTATATCAGAGTGTACCAGCTTAATCTGTCAATTATGACAATAGACACCGTTGGTGATAACAGGTTATAGATAATTCTAACCCCAAACCCACGGAACTCGGCACCATTGGGAATCGAAGGATAAGTAAAAGAGGAAGTAAACGTAGACGCTGTGGAACCACCCACCATCGAAGAAGAATATCACTTCCTTCTCACATACGACATATATAACGAAACCTTGTATCCATGCATGACTGGCCATTGCAATTAACTGTCTACGAACAGTCCCTAAATTCAGCAATTACTGTTATAAACATTCAGCACGCTGTTATTGAGAAATCCCTCCACTTACAATGTGTGATTTTGTACTATATAACTGTACTATTGGTTGGGGACCTCTCAGTCTGTTCATGATAAACGAATACGGTAGGAACAATGGGTGTCCACAACACCCCGGCCTTCACTTTTCTAATAAATTGTGAAACTCAGCTACCAAAGCCTTTTAAGTTGATAACATACTGAACTTGCCGTCATGATGTTCAGGTATGGACGTGTCTTCTACCACTGCTCCGGCGTCTGAGAGTCGACTGACATCTCTTTGTACTGTCTCCGACACTTCGTCCTCAGTACACACATCAAGCCCTCCATCAAAATACCAATCTTCTTAATACACACACCCATGTCCAACTGAACGAGTCATACGAAACAGAATGAGAAGTAATGGCATTTATTTTATGTTTGAGCAACCAGGCTTTATTTAATTATTGGCCATGTCTGAAGTGTAAAGAAATGACGCGTCACGGCGATCACCAGGGATCGATTCGTCACATAGATACAATGCTTTTGGCCACTTACTGGAAACCAACGTTAAGTTCGAGACTGTCGATCCGCACCTCAGGGAGCACCGTTTTTGTCAAGGATTCAAAACTTGACAGACGGGCATGAAAGTTATTTGGAATTTCAAATACAACTGCCGGGCAAAAGAAAGTGTTCACCATCTCATCAAATGAAACCAATAAGAAATGGTTATTCGGTGGTGAAAACAATCATTAGTATTAATATTATTGTACATGTGATACAATTCACAGGATATAATTAGTGTTTGAATTACATTGTTTATATTCTTGTTACAAGTACTGCTCAATACACAGTGACGTGGAATACATAGTTGTTTGTTTTCAGCGTATGTCTAAATTGGTATTTCTGCCAGTCAAAATGTCTTATTGTTGATATAAATGCGATGTTTAATAATGCGAGCAAAGACCACTCGCGTTTTTCGCATTTGAATCACGCTCGCGTTAATTTCAAGATTTAATATTTTATCATATGTAATAATGATAATTTGTTAAACGACTATTAATAATTTATTACTGTTTCTTCAAACCAACGACCACGGGATCATGGCATAGCTCACTGATACAACTCTGCACAGCAAATTGGGGCCGCAGATACCAGTAATTGGGTCACACGGGCACACTCTAGTTTGATAAATATAACGACAAACAATGACGTCATGTTACATGAAACCATATATAAGGTTACAGTGAAAAAGATTTGATGGCAAATTGAGAAATAATATATATCAGATATATCAGCGATTACTTTATAGGGCACGATCATACACCGTTCTTGTCATGGGCCACAGATGATCCAAGGTTATTTCTGCTTGCATGACCACAGTGTAAGGAACTAATCCGTATGTTGGCTTGATCATGAGTCCCACGATTCCACACCGGCTTGCTGGAATCCTGATTGAGCCGCACTGATCTTCGCCAAATGCCACGTCTATCTCTCCGACAGCTTCGTGTTTAATCAAAATATTAGAAGGGTGTCATCAAAGACAGAAGGTATAAAGTCGAGGTATATTTATACATTTACTACAGCTGACATGTGTCGTGTTTGCTGTTTAACGTCGCACTCAGAAATATTTCAGCTATATGGCGGAGGTCTGTCAATAATCGAGTCTGGACCAGACGGTCCAGTACTAGTGATTGACATCATGATCGTAGATCTACGCAACTGGGATATGATTATATGCATCAACCAAGTCAGCGAACCTGACAACCAGATCCAGATAGTCGCCTTCAAGCATTGGTTCCTGAAGATCAATTCTAAGCAGTATCTTCACTGGAAAGCTGAAATGTGTTGCACACTGAAACCTCGTCAGTCTGGACTGCGTTGCGGAATGAATATGTTTGTCATCAAGAAAATAGAAAGGTCAATTTAACACATGTCTTTTTAATTGTATCACTAAATGTCATTTCAAGCTGAAATGTGTTTGATGATATTATTGAAGAGTGATGAAATAGTGTCTTGCCTTGCACCATACAAGGGCTCAATGAATTGATAGAACGTATCAACGTCCTACTCCCAGAACTGGATCTTCCCGTTGTCCTTGTTACTTCAACAGGATTCATCACAGGCCTTTTATCACAGGCACAACTAGCTCAGCCAAAGCACATGGGCTCACAATTGGTTTTCCCAACAGCATTCCCATCTTTAAAGATTATTATCATCCAAAACTGGCTTCCACAGGAGATATCGCTTGGGTGATGCTTTGTAGACCATTGTGATGTCATTGGTTACCATGACGTCACAATAAAATGACGTCACTAATGGCTCTGCTACTGACTACGTTTGATGATTTTGATGATCGGTTGGTTGCTTTGTTGTTTAACGCCGTTCTCAACAATATTCCAGCTATATGACGGCGGTCTGTAAATAATCGAGTCTGGACCAGACAATCCAGTGATTGATATCATGAGCATCGATCCACGCAATTTGTATACGATGACATGCATCAGCCAAGTCAGCGAGCCTGACCACCCGATCCCTTTAGTCGCCTTTTACGACAAGCATAGTCGCCTTTTCCGGCAAGCATGGGTTGCTAAAGGCCTATGACATTGTACACGTGTCATGATTGTTACCAGCACCAGGTATCCGGATGACGACACTGGCATCGACTTCAGGAGTCTATCCTTCCAAGATGTGACCCCCATTCATCATTGGAACGCCTCCAACGGCTATGTTGTCTTTCAGGTTTCCCGTTTTACCAACCAACCTCCCTCTCTGAGCACCTTTGATGTTACAACGCAAATACCTATGAATATATGACGTTTGTTAGTTCATATATGGTGAGCTATTATATGGGAGGTAGTTCTTTTTTCGGGGAACAGTAGGCACGTGTGGCCAAAACGTTTGATGCCTTCAATTTGTCTGTTTAAGAGTTTGGTCACTTGGATTCGAATGTTTGATTCACAGTGATTATGGTCCTTGGTTTGTTAGCAACAGTGGTATTGCTTATTCTTTTCACCTAAGACAATTATCAAAGTCTAAAACATGTATTATTTTCCTACGAATGAAAAGTAATTGGCCGTGATAAAGAAATAATGTCACTGATGGCGTTGAACCAAACTCACTCACTTTTTGCGAAGGAGAGAGTGAGTCTTGTAGAACACAACAGTCCCACTTTAAACATGATGTCAATCATAACACTTTGGCCAGATTTGAATGTGCGATCAGAACAATAGTTAAGTAGATATGCGGATATGAGACTGCTGTATTAAAGCCCACGGGCATGGGAATTATGTTGACAAAACATACATCATTACAATGCATAATGATTCGAATCTACACGAATATGCTCATATCTGTAAATTAGACTTCAAATACAAGACAATAAGTCGTTTTCGATTGTAATTTATCTAATAAATCTGAAATATGTAAATTAGAGTTTGTCAGATCACATGTGGGTCTTCAATCGGTCTAAAGCAGCGAACTAATGACCGACATTGCTGATATTGAATCCGTCGGGGAAGATAAGCCAGGACTTTACACTAATTGAGTCTGCGTATTTTCCAAACCCCAGAGATGCATTTAATTTGCCGCTCTTCACTTTGTATACGAATTCTGCTCGTGCGAAATGAGTAAACGTCTGGTAAAGCTCCAGGTTGTCCCCGGAGTGACTGCGACCGAGACTTCCTGGTGAAGATTGCGCGGAATCGACGTATCCAAGAGTGTAGTTCATCCCAAACACTGCCCACTCACAGTGCAACAACACAATTGGTAAAAACTGGAAGCATCAAGTGATTGCATCGTACATTTTCGGTGCCCCATAGTCAAAAACAAACTAAGACATTTTACACAGTAAACAAACGGAACACAATGAAAAATACGTTTTTGTATCTGGATACATACCACATGCATAAATGTTTATGACATACTAATATAACTTTACTTGCATTTTACAGCATGCAAGATACATGAGCGAGAAGTTATATGTACATATATACTGGTAAATATGTCCAAGATTGATTGATTGCCTGATTAATGTTTAACGCCGCACTCAGCAATATTCCAGCTATATGACAGCGGTCTGTAAATAACCGAGACTGGACGAGACAATCCAGTGTTTGACATCATGATCATCGATCTATGCAACTACGGACACGTTGACATGCATAAACCAAGTAAGCAAACCTGACCTCCCAATCCCGTAAGTCGCCTCTTACGACAAACACAGTTGCCTCTGTTCTCTACCCGGATCTTCACGGGTCATATGTCCAAAAAGGAGAATAACTATAATAGCGGAAAAAGTAATTGTGCTTCATCTCAAATGCAGTAAATGTTGTATGATTGAAAATATCAACCTAATATTTGGTCATCCGTCTCAACAATGTTTTATCATCACTGATCCATTGAGAAAACCCATACCTGAAAACAGGACACAGAGCGACACGCCGTCAAATTGGGGCGGTGTAACAAGTAAATTAACACCGTCAATATCGGGTGTGACCACCATTTGTGTTGACACAGGTGAGGCAGCGAAAGCGCATTGAAGACATCAGATGATTGAAAACAGTCTAGGGGATGCTGTTCCAAATGTCAACCAAAGATTAGTCCAACTGAGCTGTCATTCTGATCCTGTCGTAAGCGTCGCTCTCTCTCATCCAAGACATGTTCTGTTGGGGAGAGGTCTGGAGAAACAGCCGGCTGTGGCAGTACAGCCATGTTATGCACCGTGACAACACGTGCAATATGTGAGCGGGCATCAGCCTACCGCAACGTGACGTTACGTCCCTGAGCATGATCTTGAAGATATCGTCCCGATAGCGTAAGCCATTCAAATTGCCATTAACAATGATATGTTGTGTTCTCCCATGAGCGGTGATGCCTCCCCACACCATTCTTCCACCTGCAAACTGACGACCTTGGGTAACCCAAGCTTCGCTAAACGTTTTCCCGGACGCCTGTAGACCCTCACACAACCATAAGGGCTATCCAGATGAAACGTGGACTCATATATGAAAAGTATACTATTTCAGACTTGTCTTCTGAACCTCAGATGCTTTTTAAACCAAGTTACTGGCGGTTACATGACAGCAAACGTTGGCGTATAGATTTACGTCGGAGCCGGATGTTGTTCTCGCAACCGGTTGCGTACGGTTGTGCCACTAATTGGTCCCAACCCAGGAATTGTCAGAGATGTTAATGTGGCAGTTAGGCATCGATTCCGTAGATGCAACAACCGAATATGGTTGTCGTGTTGACGTGACGTCACTCGTGGCCGACCAGCCCGAGGCATGTCATGGATGTTGCCCTACTGTAGATAACGTGTGCAAAAAAAATGGTAATGTGTTTCGATGAATATTAAATGTCTGGTAACTTCGTTTTGCATCATTCGTGTTTGCAGCATACCCACGGTGCTTAGACGCTGATTTGCAGCAAGCCGAGGCATTGCGTTAATTTTATTTACGGTTAAACAAAAATGTTTTAATGGGCACCCGAGAGCAGGATAATCAGTGTGTGCTGTTCATATTAAGAAACCACGAGTGTGAGTATCCCAACAAACATGCAAACATCCATTATGCGACGGACATGAACAGACACGTGCAAATTGTCAATCTCGACCTGAGAGACAAGGAGAAGTCTTCATGAATATCTGTTAAAAGACGCATATAATTTATTTTTCTTGAGCTTTATAAGAAGCACGGTTACTTTTTCTGCTAGTATTTTAATTGTGTTTTCTCTTTATCTGAAATCTTTATCCTATCACACAAAACTTCCAGCACCTTTATCCCCACATAAACTTCAACACAAATGACCTTTTTACTTTAATTACTTTTACTTACAGTTTAAAGCACTAAAATCAGAAAAAACATGAACTTAGATGTATCACAGACGAACAACAAAATAGGGTGAAGAGATGAAAAGAAACATGCGAGAAGAACGAGGTGTACTCTGGTAGAAACAATCTCTTTTTCTTTAGTGTGGCCGGCGACTTGAGAGAGACTTCTGCTCAGAGTGCAGTACAGGTGAAAGAGGATTTATAGCATCACCTCCAGTTCCCTGATCCGGACATATTCCAATTTGATACAGTTCGCAGAATGAAGGTCAAGGAAACAACGCCAGAGATAATTGCCAAGTTTGTACGTAGAGGTGATAAGAACATTGCTCCACGCACAGCTATGTCTTTACTCAAGGACACGAAGGAAGTAAGGGAGTCAGAGGACTTTACATTTAATACAAGGGAGGAGGCAGGAGGATAATTCCTTTCATGGTGCTGGCAAGGGAAGAAGGCAAGGGGGCCTTCTTGGTTCAAGATAAGCTTGTCATTGATAAGGTCCCATACACATTCGATAGCGCGTACCCTTATATGATTACGGAACAGCAGAAACAGGAACCCACATGACAGCCCTTCAGAGAACTGGGTCCAGACCACTAACCACAAACATTAATTAACACAAATATATATCGGCTGCCCGAGGATAATCATGTTTCTTTAATGTGTTTGAATATAAATAAGATTGATTCCAAGCTCACAATTCCTAACCTTCTTCAAGTTTGAACACATTATACACACATTTATATAATTGGTCTCTCGGAGACCTGGGGGAAACAGGGATGGTCTACAAGATATACTGCTCGGAAATACATGTATCCAGTCCGTGAGAGTGAAACAGTATCGAACTGGAAGATACAGTGGTGATGTGTTGGTCTATGTCCATGATTATTACTCACGCTTATTTAAACAGGTAATTGGATGAATGTGGCATTTTTGTCTCCGGCTTCCCACTGGTTGTTAATATGTATGTTGTTTTTTGCCTTGTTATAAACCTCAATCTCAAGATCAATATAATGGTATAGAATTAATAGAAAATATGATGACTTCTCTGAAAATGGAATATCCATACCACGATTTAATACCATGTGGTGACATTAACTCTAGAACTGTAACCGAGGACGACTTATTGAAAATGATTCTATAGAATATTTACCATTGGATGATATTGGATATGACGTCTCTACAACTAAACTGACGTACAAAAGAAACTTTACCAACTGAAAATAAAAATTTTAGACAAAGTATAATTTTTTTTTCGATGATGTCTATCTAAAACACATAACCTAAATACAACAATAGTGTATGCAGAAAATGTTAATCGTCTGTTACATGTTTGCGAGATAACACGCGAAAAAGTGAAAAACACGTGTCCCACAGACGACTGCAAATGCACGTGCGGGTAAGGGTATAACACGATTGCAACGGCAAGTCAGACATCCACAGTGATAAAAAAACACAAAAGGAATGCCACGACTCACTGTAGAACAACATGAACGAGCCTTGGGTATGGTACAGATGGGAGCCACCCACGCCCATATTGCCCGTGTTGCCGTTCCCAACTTGTTGCAACGTTACAGACAGACAGACAGGGCGGACAGGCCAAGAACAGGCTGACCCAGGGTGACCACGCCCCATGATGACCGGTACTTGCGTACCTTGCACCTCCGAAATCGCTTCCTGACAGTGACGTCATCGGCGACAAATGCCTTAGGTCACAGGGTTAGTCGACAGACAGTGGCCAGGAGACTCAGGGCTCATGGAATCAGGGCTTTTAGACCATACAGAGGACAGCTATTGACAGCGCAACATCGTCGTCTGCGATTGAGATGGGCCCGGACTGTACGACGTTGGCAACGACGTGACTGGCAGAGGGTTGTCTTCACTGACGAAAGTCGATTCTGTATGTTTAGGGCTGATGGAAGACAACGTGTTTACCGCCGAAGGGGTGAACGAACGGCGGCGTGTTGCGTGCAGGAGGTCGTACCATATGGTGGAGGGAGTGTCATGGTGTGGGGAGGGATCTGTGGGCAGGTGAGGACACCGCTGGTCATCGTTGACGGAAGCTTGACAGCTCAGCGTTACATGGATAACATTCTTCGTCCAGTTGTCCTATCATTTCTCCAACAGCAGCCACGTGGTGTCATTTATCAACATGACAACGCTAGAGCCCATACAGCCAGAATTGTCACTAACTTCCGCAGCCAACAACGTCAACGTCCTGCCGTGGCCTGTACAGGACATGTCCCCCATAGAACACCTCTGGGACTTGATGGATCGTCGTGTTCGACAACGACCACATTCTCCAGGCAACCGGCAAGAACTGATCTTGGCCCTCCAAGAAGAATGGCGTCGAATCCCACGTCACCTCATCAGACGACTGACTTTTTCTGTGCGTCGAAGTGTTTTTGCGTGTATTGAGGCATTTGGTGGTCACACACGCTACTAATGACTTGTTATTGAACGTGAGCGATTGTTTATGTACTCTGCCTATTGTCCATGATTCTGAGAGCTCGAGTTTTGTACCACACCCAACTTTGGGGTGCTCTGACGTTATTCTCGGTCGCGGTATGATTGTCATTTTCAGTGTTGATTATGTTGATATATTGATCTTCTCAATAAACATTACTTCATGCATGTATGTTTTTTTGTTTTTGAGCAAGATTGGTTTCAAACTCTGGTAAAGTTTCTTTTGGACGTCAGTTTAATTTACTCAAGCGAAAAACCAACAACTAAGTTGTGAATTCCTATGGAAGACAGTTTCTAGATTTATGTAAACATTTTGAAATCCATATTTGTAATGGAAGATTTTCAGATACTTCCAGTGACTTCACCTATAAAGGTCATAGTAGTTATAGTACCCCTGACTGAATATGCATGTCGCAGTCTCTTTTCAAATATATTGATTTTTTTTCTGTCATATACAACGTCTGATCACCTGCCTATTTCATTTACATTATGACAATTCCTGAATTGTATTATCCCCTCTGTTAAATCAGAAAGTGCTACACGTACACCTAGGCCAAAATACAAGTGGAAAGATGAGGCTAGAGATGAATTTCGAAACAGGTTTGAAGCACTAACCATCCAAGAAATATTTATAAAAAAAAAATATATAAGTATGTGTCAGTGTTCATGCTGTTGTTGATGAAGTGGTTAATATATTAAGATTATGTAGTGAACTGTGGAAATGTACATCTTCACATGTATATAACCAAAATAATAATCAGCAAATGTGGTTTGATTCTGAATGCGAAAGAGACAAGTTAAATTTATTTCGCAAATGTTCCACTCACTTTAATTTCTTGTTAAAAAAAGAAGCAAACAACAAAAGTCGTTGTCACCTGGAGCAGCAGTCATTTCGAATTAAAATTTCGAACGATTTATCCAAGGCTGCAGAAGGAGATTGTAAAACATTTGGGGGATTAATGAAGAGATTTACCAAAATAATGTTTACACAAAAACTGAATTTTTGAGAAGTCTATATAATGGTGAAAACCAAGATGAACTGTCCAGTCTTCTGAAAAAAAGTGGATTTCTATCTTACAAATCATGACCAAGTGTCCTGTGAGACATGTTTACAACTACCCGATGATCTTCCTAGTGATTTTACTGACTCTGAAGTTACAAAAGCCAATGAAAAGCTAAAACTAGGTAAAATTCCAGGAAGCGATGGTATCCCTGCAGAGTATTTTAGGTGTATTGATGCTCCCTTAGTCCCATATTTGACCATGGTATTCATATCATATTGAGGTATGTTGTCCAAAGAAATGGACCACAGGCTTGATTGTACCATTATTAAAGTAGAGTAATGTAAATTGTCCAAATTATTACAGAGGTATCACACTGTTAAATGTTATGAGTAAGATGTATTCTTAATAAGAAGGTGATAACAAACTATCAGATGTTTTACCCGCCAGGGTTGTACTCTCAGTCGATTGTTGATCCAGATTTCAATTGAGGAATTGGTTGAGACATGTGTACGTCCTTACAGGACGGGATACTCCTATCTGAAGAAATGCTCAAAGTCCCAAAATTATTATTTGCAGACCCAAGATACCCCTGTTAACTGCAAAAGAGACTACACTTGCTAAATGCTTACTCGGTAACATGGGGAATGGAAATTTACATGAATAAAATAAATATAATGGTATAAAGAAATGGTGGCCATCTTTTAATTCATGAAAAATCGTTTTACAAGGGTAATGTCATAACAGTTGTCAACGCATATATATATATATATATATATATATATATATATATATATATATATATATATATATTATATATATATATATATATATATATATATATATAATGTTTAATGATTACTCCAAAAGATGCCTGGACTACAATAGCTAAGAACCTTTCAAAACAGGCTGGTAAATCCCTTATTCCTTTAAAGTCAATAATAAGAAGGTACACTATTCCTTCGAAATGTTTGATGAAAAGGTTGTACCTCTCTTAACTTATGGAAGTGAAATTTGGGGTGTTCCAGCAAGAGAATCAATCGAACGTGAACACACAAAATGTTGTTAATGTCTGTCAAATATGAGTGAGTGAGAATGGTTTTACGCCGCTTTTAGCAATATTCCAGCAATATCACGGCGGGGGACACCAGAAATGGGCTTCACACATTGTAGCAATGTCGCGAATCGAACCCGGGTCTTCGGCGTGACGAGCGAACGCTTTAACCACTAGGCTACCCGACCGCCCCCTGTCAAAAATGAGTTACAAATATTTTTCCTAAATGTATTCAAACACAAGTTGAAAGATTGCTTTTTACAAGATTGTCAAGGTATACATGATATATCAGAACCATTAGAATTTTCTTCTTCTTTACATCGTTGCTATAATGTGAGTTATACTTGGCATATATAAATAACCTAAACTTCAGAAAGGCATTAAGAGAATTAGTGAAGTGGCTTTAATTCATTCCGAATACAGAAGTTTCGAAGAGGCCTTTGTAATATAAACGATTTAGAAGTTATGTGTCCAGTATGTCCAGTACCTCAAACAGAATACCATGTTCTATTTAACTGTCCTGTATATAAAATAAAACCTTATCAGTGAACTTGCATGAGTACTATTCCAATCTGATAGTAAGGCAGTCATGTCCGAAATATCAAAATTTGTCTATACTATATTCCGTTCTAGAGGACATGTGTAAAAGTTGTGTTTCCTGCCTGTATTCATTAATGACGTTTCTGTTTCACTCATGTCAAATATGTATATTTTCTGTATATGCACTATTGGTCACATGGCGGCCTTGACGTACATGTTCTGGTGGGCAGATAGTAAGATTACCGTTCTGAAGAAGCTTTAAGTAAATTATCTGAATCAAAAAAGGATTATGAAAAAAATAAAGAAGAAGAAAGCAGGATAAATGCTTTTAATAAGAGATTACAATGGTATGAAGAGGGAGAGAAACCAACTAAATACTTTTGTCGTCTTGAAAATAGAATTTTTACAAATAATATCATCTCCTCCTTGATCAATAATGATGGTGAGGAACTGAATGATACAACTCTCATCATTAAAGAACAAGAATCATTTAGAGAAACTTGTACCAAAAAAATAGTTCAGTAGATACTGATCCAAGCCTGATGTTAAACAATATTCCAATTCCAAAACTAGAGAATGATATGCAACAGGCTTTTGAACAGCAGTTATCCTTACACGAAACTGGTAAAGCTACACTTGCAATGAAAAATAATAAGAGCCCAGGTCTTGATGGCTTCCCAATTTACTTCTTTAAATTTTTCTGGAAAGATTTAAGAGTCTGGATATGGAGATACTTTAATCACGCTTATCATTCTAACTTCTACTGTGAACTGGCGTGATTACTTGCATTCCAAAAGCAAATAAAGATAGAAAAAGATTAAAAAATTGGCGTCCCATTACTTTATTAAATGCTGTATATAAGATTTTAAGCTCTTGTATTACTAATAGAATCAAGCAAGCTTTAAACAAATTAATTCATTGAAATCAATCAGGATTTATCCCTGGGAGATGTTTAAGTGAAAATACTAGATTACTTTACGATATCATCTTTGAAACTAAGAGACTTGACAAAAAAAGTACGTTGATACTCATTGATTTTGAGAAAGCGTTCGACACTGTGAATAAAGATTTTATTTTCCTCGTTCTGGAAATTTTTTGCTTTGGGCCAAATATGATTAAATGGATACATATACTCATGTCTAATGCCTCTTCTTGTATTGTCCAAAATGGCCACCTCTCTGAATTTTTTATGAATGAAAGAGGTTGCAGACAGGGTGACCCAATTTTCCCCTATTTGGTTCTTTTCGTGGCTGAAATTCTCGGTATCATGATTCGTAATAATGAAGATATAAAAGGTATACTTCTACACGATATTGAACACACATTGGGCCAATATGCTGACGACACCCAACTCTTTTAAGATGGCTCGAAAAAAAATCATTAAAATAAGCCATGGATACACTGGAAACTTTTTACAAAATCTCAGGATTAAAAATGAACTTTGAAAAAACTAAAGCAATATGGATAGGCAGTATGGCTGGTAGTAAAGTCCGATTTTGTCCTAACTTAAAGCTAGATTGGCATGATGGCAACTTTGAAGTTTTGAGTATGTTTTAATGTTGACTTAAAAGACCTTTGTGTAATCAACACTAAAAAACGCCTGGATAATATCTATGGTATTATAAGCAAATGCAAAAAACGTAATTTGACTTTGATGTGTAAAATAACAGTTATTAAGACTTTAATTCTCTCTACCCTTGTACATATTTTTTCTGCTCTCCAAAATCCATCAAAAGCTTTAATTGATCAATTGAATAGAATTCTTTTTAACTATATTTGGTGTGTCAAAAGAGATAAGATTAAGAGGGATTATTTGAAAAGGAAATACAGTCAAGGTGGATTGAAAATGACTGATATACCCAAATTTATATTATCTTTGAAGATTTCATGTTTAAAAAGATATTGCGAAAAAAACATTAATTATGACCCAGCTAGTTTTCAGCTGGCTCATATCTACACTTTAGGTGCCAGTTTGCACAAGAATCGGGAAATTGTAAATCCTTTCTGGAAAGATACCCTTATAGCCTGGAGTGACTTTATGCATTCATATGACTTTGAAGACTTAGAAAAAGCAGAAATTGCTTCCCAACCCATATGGTTAAACCATTATTTTAGAGATCCAGTATTAATTTTTAATGACTGGTTTAAAAAATGTATAGTTACGATAAAAGACTTGTATGATGAAAACGGATGGATCCCTTTCCCACGTTTACAACAACTTTATGATCTTAAAGGAACTTTTCTCGACTATAACCGCATGTTTTTTAATATTCCAAGAAGATGGAGACAAAATATTAATAAAAATCTACATTCCTCTTCTAATCTCACCGTATCTCCTTGGATTTATGATCTTACACGTTCTATTAAAGGAACAAAAGTTTTTTATAATAAACTGATAGGGAATTCCCTCCCTCTCCCTAAATCTTGTTTGAAATGGGAAAATCAGCTAGGATGTTCTTTTCCATGGAAACAAATATTCAGTGTATATTGCCATAGGTTAAGGGACACACAACTGAGGGATTTCCAGTTTAGATTTATTCATAAAGTAATATTTACTAAACGTGAGTTATTAAGAATGAAACTTATTGATAACGATGAGTGTTCTATGTGTCATACTCACAAAGAAAATGTTTTTCATGTTTATATCGAATGTCATGTTGTTAAGAATTTTTGGTCAGATTTCCGTATTTACTTGACTCATATCTTGCATAGAAAAATCCATATAACTGACAACGAGCTCCTCTTTGGTACCTCTGATGTATTAATTAACCATTTGATTGTAGCTGCTAAAAGATTTATCTTTGTCCAGTGTATTAAGAATGAAAATGTTGACTTTGTCGCTTTTAAGAACACAATAAGAAGTATCCATGACGTTGAATATTATATTGCACGTAGTAATAACGACTTCTCTGCCTTTAATAGAAAATGGGCTTTGTTTACTCAAACTGCAAAATAACTTATTCACTTGATGCTTGCAACATAACTTGATGTACAATAGTGAGTGAGTGAGGTATTATTTAACGTCACATGGGCAATATTTCAGCCATATCGTGACGAGAAGTTATACAGTTATGATACATTTATGATACATATATTTAGACTAAATAAAAAGCTGTCAACGATGGACAGTAGAATAACTAGAATATCTCAGACTTGATTTAAAACTAGTTGAGAATATTAAAAAAGCAGTAAGCATTAATGAACACCACAATATAAAAAAATGGGCTAGAAATCGTCAGCCACTGAAGGGAAATCACCATACTGGGGACCATGGGGACTTACAGTACCTTAGCTTCCTGCATGGACCCCGGCAGGACTTATATCACCCCTTCGAAGAGCCACTGGCGACAGTGTACCAGTTAAGCCTTAGATTAAAATAACGAATATACTACGTTTAAAAGCCTGGTATGCAGAAAAATACCTAGAATGATATGGGACTTACATACCCTCTTAGGGGGACAATAATTTTACGCTACTTCAATCCCCCTCGAGGGTATAGCCACTAACAATCTAAGTTATTAAATTGCACTACCAATTTTTTAAAACAATACAGTTAGTACATCAAAATTTATGAACAAGTTCTATTTCTTTTAAAAAACATAATATTAAACGAGAATTAACATTATTAAAAAGGTCCTTAATTGTTTTAACATTGAAATATTTATCCCTTGTGATGGAAAAATCAACACAGTCAAGCAGGACATGCTTGACCGTGATTCTTTCATCACAAGGGATACAAAACGGAGGATCCTCACCTTTTAACAAATATTCATGTGTTTATCTTGAATGGCCAATACGGCATCGTCGCATAATGACCTCTTCAAATCTGGACTGACAGCCCAAGTGGGTGTAACCGTTATGTGGTTTAATTTCATGTAATTTATTGATACCTACTTGGGTGTCCCACTTCTTTTGCATCAGATCACGGATGTAAGATCTAATTGCAGGTTTAAAATCAGTGTAGGGGATCAGAAGTGGTGTCACAGAGGAGTTGAGTGCTGCCTTTGCAGCATCATCAGCCATTGTGTTACCAATGATACCAACATGGCTTGGTAACCAACAAAAGTGATGTACCATAAATACCGCATCTTCTCAATTGTATACATAAATATGCCTTCATCTGCACCATGCTGTGGATTATGCCTTAGGCCTCCTCTGTACCACATCCTTTTGAGAAGTACCTTTATACATGAAGCTGTACTGTTTTTCGATTGCATATGTATCCTGTGAATATGACTGAATAAAAAAGAAAAAGAAAAAAAGAAAAAAAAGATTACCGTTCGTATTTTCTAGTAAACTAAGTCGGAAACAGCAATCGGTTGTATATACATTTTCTCCCACATCTACCGTTGATTTAGTTACAAATTACCCGATAATATAAAAAAGAAATTTCCTGCAATGACCTGAATATATTTTACCATAAACAATTATCGGGAATCTGATCGTGTTTGTGGGATGTAATCTGCATATCAGTGAGGAACACATCGAGAGAATTTCCGTCGCCATGTGGGAAATTACTTTATAATTTTGCCATTTCCTGCCATCACCACATCTGTTATTTAAAATAAACGTGATAGATCACTGAGGAAATGCGTTATACAAGCGTTATGTTCATATAAGTAGCATATACATAAATTTAGGGAGTCTCAGTTCTTATCTCAACGATTTTGTTTTTTTGTCTTATAGAGATGCCCTGAACTAACAGGCGTTTGTTAAGTTGGTTATGAAATGTTTCTTTTGTATGTGTCTTTAATGAAGCGCATAGACAAACAAACCTAAATAACCCTTAATCAAATAACATGTTTGTACATTAAATGAAAGAAAAGTCATAATACTACAACAATAGGGTTTTTTATATTTTTTTGTTAATGATGAATAAAGACAGATAAGCAGCTGTATTGAGGGAAGTGATTCAATAACATCCGTCCCATGGTATAGATCACTAAATCAATGGAATATTGATAACTATGTAACATGACAACGGTTGAAAGGATGTTAATTTCACACAAGACACTTATTACTCGCAACACCTCGCATCCCGAGTTTAGTGGAGTCTTCTAATGCCTCCTGTGACAAATTCCTGCAGTGTTAAATGAAGAAATTAATGCACACGTGGTTTGCCCAATTACTACCCTCAACCCTGAACTGAAGGGATCAGTCCAACTCGGTCTGGTGGCCAAATTCCTACATTAATTATATTGAAGTGATGGGATGTTGTTTGATATTTTTTTGACTCATTTAAAATTTACCGACATACAATAACACAGCCTCAGCAATTGGCAAAACACTATCTGGGTCGACTTACCACCAACAAACCAATGGATAACAAATAGATGGTATCGCAAAGGAGGGCAGAAAAATGGGTACCATCCATGCAGAGTGTATCCACATCGGAGGCGGTCACTTTTCGCGAAACAAAGAATATTATCATTCTATCCATCGTCAATGCAGGGAAAAGGCTGTCCATCAATGTCATACAGTTTCTTATGTGTGACACAGAAATAAATAAACAGTAATTCATTCGTGTGCTTGCAGACGTCAGGGAGGTCGACGTCACTGAGTGTCCGGGGAAATGGCGGCATTATCTTCCGCCTCTGCTTGTAGAGTCCACTCTTCTTGGAATGGTAGGAAGGGATAGCGACAGCCTCATGGATGTCTAGTTGGTCAATTTCCTCGTCATAGATCATCTGAATAGAAGTTGTCTCAGGCTGAAGTGCTGACGTAGAGAGATAGCTGTCTCAATCATACCTGGTGTTCTGGCGGATAGTTGTGTGGAGACTGTTCCGGACAAACAGACCCACTGTGATACACTTCCCAAGGCAGCCACCTGTTCACAGTATTATTCCCTGTAGGCATTTGTCATCAGTAGACCTAATCATTCATTTCCTAAGATATGTATTAATTCCAGACTTCGGCAAATATAAGTTAATATTTCACCTCCGATGCTTTTTTCCGTTCGATGTTTTTAGTTGTACATAATATGACCGTATCGTAAGTTGTTTATTCGCGGTAAATAATACGTTGTAGACATGGTAATCAATCGGGATGAGCAGACAGAAAACGCCCCGTAATCTGATACGAAATCAGATCGTTGCAATAAAACGCTACTTCTCTTGCAGATAATTTTGAACCATTGCATCTAGTGTCAAGTACCCATGTAAAAAGAAAATTGAGCATCTGTTGTTATATTATGACTTTCAGTCAATAATTACACCTTGATTCAACACAGATGGAAATCGATGTTAATATTTATGCCATAATAATTTGTAGCTTCATGAACATTTCCTTCTTAATGCAATGGAATAATTACATAAGATATCCATGGTCTGAAGGACATATCTGATGAATATATTTTGTTGAACAATGTGGTGACAGGGACATTTGAAAAAAAGAATTAACTGCCCCATCAGTTCCAAATGCTTTATCGTTTTTCATACTGCGATTGCATTTCGTACATTCTTGTGTAATATACATTTGGTTCTTCCGTACCCATATTGATGGCCTTATCAACATCTTCCCAATGGCACAGATGCAGATGTTTGTGGACTTTTCCACAAAATCTTCACATTATCTGACACGATAGCTTAGATCCCAGTGTGAGTTAAAGTGCTTACAGAACTTTTTAGAGTGTTTATTTCGGAGTTGTTCCAGCTTCTTATGCTTCACTTTTCATACAAATGCCGTTTGTGTTTATCTTCCTCACACCTTGTATCTACCTATTTTCCTCCGTGATATTCCTTTTAAACATTTTGAGTGCATGTTGGTAATATATCTTTGAACTTATCTTTGATATTCCTTGTCAAGCCAAGATGAACCAGAATATTTATACGAGACAAGATGCCTAGACAGCGAGAGGTCGACAGTGGGATCCCAGGCCGCATCATACCAATAGAAATTAACAGACGTTAATATGCAGAGACACAGGAGACAGATGCATCAATATTTCCCCTTTTCAGTTACTTCCTCCCGACTCCGACTCCTTCTGCTTCTCCCACTGCTCTTCTTCCTCCCCCTATCCCATCAGAAATATTGTCCACACACAGGACAAGATGTAGGCTCCATGACGGATTACTGAAAAATGAGAGCTGAACATAAAAAAAATCAATATCCAGCTGTTGAACTTTTTAGGATAACCCATCCATTTAACGAAAAGCTCCTTCAGGCAAGTTCAGTTCTCTTTCTTTTCTTCTATATTTTCTCCACTTTCAACATACTGTCTGTAAGCCTGCCTACTCTCTGTAATTCATTCCCATAGAAACTACATTTTTTTAAAACTAATATCGAATTTTCCTTCCTTCTTTACTGTTTGAACTAATATCGAATTTTCCTTCTTCACTTTACAAACATATCCGGGGTAGAATAGGTCTTCAGCAACCCATGCTTGCCGTAAAAGGCGACTATACTTGAAAAAGGCGACTAACGGGATCGGGTGGTCAGGCTCGCTGACTTGGATGATGCAGGTCATCGATCCCAATTGCGTGGATCGATGCTCAGGATATCAATCACTGGATTGTCTGGTCCAGACTCGATTACTAGTATTTACAGACCGCCGTCATATAGCTGGAATATTGCTGAGTGCGGCGTAAAACAACAAACCAACCAACCAACATCCTATAACAATATCACCGCACCGAACACATCATATAGCAACAACACCGCAAAACCACCTCATATAGCGATCACACCACTGCAACAACATCATGCAACAATACCACCGCAACAAACACATCAAATAACTATAACACCGCAACAAACACATAAAATAAAAATAACACCACTGCAACCACATCCTATAACAATGTCACGGAAACAAACATATCACATAACAATCATACCGCAGCAAACACATTATATACCAAAATCACCGCAACAAACACATCCTATAACAACATCACCGCAACAAACACATTCTATAACAATATTACCGTAACAAGGACATCATGTAGCAATAACACCGCAACATACACACCTTATAACAATAACATCACAGCAACCACCACCAATAACACGACAGCAACCACTACATATAGCAATCACACCGCAGCAAACGCATCAAATAAAAATAACACCACTGCAACAACATCATACAACAATACCACCGCAACAAACACATCAAATAACTATAACACTGTCACAAACACATAAAATAAAAATAACACCACTGCAACCACATCCTCTAACAATGTCACGGAAACAAACATATCACATAACAATAATACCGCAGCAAACACATCCTATAACAATATCACAGCAACAAACATATCATGTAGCAATAACACCACAGCAACGACCTCATATAGCAATAACACCACTGCAACCACATCATATAACAATACCCCCCCCCCCCCCCCCCCCCCCCCAAAACACATCATATAGCAATAACACCGCACCAAACACATCATATAACAATAACATAACATCACAGCAACCACCTCATATAACGAACCCAACACAGAAACCACATCATATAGAAATAACACCACACCAAACCCATCTAATAACAATAACACTGCAACAAACACATCTTATAACAATCACAGCAACCGCATCATGTACACGTTGCAATAACAGCACAGCAACCACCTCATATAGCAATAACACCACACCCAAACGGTAATATGGTACATATACTCAACAAAAACAAGAAACACAAAAGTAATTTCAGATACAGCATTTGTTTCATAATATATATCATATATAAATCAACAGATGGTAATCGATTGTTCAAATTTGGCATCGATATCATTGTCACTGACCCAGGTTCTATATGCCATACATGGAAGAGTAGATTAAAGCTAATTCGTTGACCCCATTTTGTATTATTAGTGTGATAATCAATTTTGTGAATGACGGCGTGTGTATCAGAGGGATATGTGTACTGTGTACATAATAAGGTGGTGTTTATATCCGAGTATAGCCTCACAGTATGATCATACTTTTATATATATCATAGGTATTCCAATCTTTCAAAAAAACAGTTGGGTATATTTGTTACCAAAAATATAAAAGATCTGATGTTACTCTTATTTGCCAATGACATTGTACTTTTCTCGTGTACTGTTCGGGGCTTGCAGGGACAACTTGGGAATTTAAAGACATATTGTTTGAAATGTGGATTGTGTGTAAATCTTGATAAATCAAATGATATTGTATTTAGAAATGGAGGGATAATAACTCAGTATGATGGTTTGGTTTGTTTGTTGTTTAACGCCGCTCTCAGCAGTATTACAGCTAAATGACGGCGGTCTGTAAATAATCGAGTCTGGACCAGACAATCCAGAGATTGACATCATGAGCATCGATCCACTCACATGGGATACGATGGCATGCATCAACCAAGTCAGCGATCCCGTTAGTCGCCTTTACGACAAGCATAGTCGCCTTTTACAGCAAGCATGGGTTGCTGAAGACCTATTCTACCCCGCATCTTCACGAGTCTAACTCAGTATAAAGCTAATGAGAAGATAAAGATGGTAACGTACTATAAATATCTTGGAACTATGTTCTCCGCACGGTTAAAACCGTCTAAAGAATGTGAAACTCTTGCCATGCAAGCACGGAAGGCAATAAATAAGGCCAGTGTTTTTATTTGTTCAGTTACAACAGATTTATAGTTTATCGACTGCTTGTTATATATTTGACTGTAAAATCAGTCCAATATTGATGTATGGTTCGGAAATATTGGGTATTAAAAAACATGTGACAATTGCAAACATGCAATTTTAAACCTTTTCTTGGTGTGGGTAAAAATGCAGCAAACAAAGCTATTCTGGGAGAAACTGGACGTCATTGTATGTTTATAAATACGCAAATAAGGGTAATTCAGTAGTGGGTTAAGCTTTTACGAACGAATGCAAGAAAGGAAAAGTCAATTGTGCATCGTATGTGAGACAAAGGTTATTTAATAGAGGTTTTGCGTATGTGTGGTTATTCAAAGATATTGGTGATAAGAATAATTATGTTTTTGTCTGCATTTGGAAGACGCTTCAGAGATATCTATTTCCAATCATGGTACAAGAGTTTGGAGTCGTCTATTTTTTTGGTGCACTATGCTGCAATCCGAATTATATATAACTATACTCAGAGACAAACGATTAGTTAGAGCAATGTGTAAATTTCGAATATCTCTTCACAACTTTCGAGTCAAAATTATTCGTAAAAGGCCATTGTTAAATATACCTCATAAAGAATCTAAATGTAAAGAGGGGCGGTCGGGTAGCCTCGTGGTTAAAGCGTTTGAACGTCACGCTGAAGACCCGGGTTCGATTCCCGACATGGGTACAATGTGTGAAGCCAAATTCTGGTGTCCCCCGCTGTGATATTGCTGGAATATTGCTAAAAGCGGCGTAAAACCATACTCACTCACTATATGTAAAAATATTTTGTAAGTAAGGAATATATTCACTTGTTAAATAGTTTCTTTCCACCTCATGAGACAAATATTATGAAGGTAATATTACGTTTGCAAATTTATTTAACTGTGATATTGATGTCCTAAGCTAGATAGTTTTATATTTATGTAAATTGTCAATGAGATCGTCAAAGATGTAGCACTCTGGACATGTGACCTAAAATATGATCTATCGTACAACTGTACTATGGCCCATGCGGCCTGAATCACGAAATAAAGGTGTTCGATCCCCGACAGAGTCATTCCAAAAGAACTTAAAATATGGTACTTGTTGCTACCCGTCCTGAAGCTCGGCTTTAAGAGTCTTAAACAAAGACATTTCTGTAGCGAACTTTGAAGATGAAAACTAGCCTCCTTGTCACTTAGTTGCAGAACGTTGAGGTTTACCGGAGCAGAAAACACACACACACTCACTCACTCACACGCACGCACGCACGCACGCACGCACGCGCGACATCAGTAAAATAATCTTTAACGCGTATGTTACATAGCCTACAGATACAAGTTTCTTAGAATGGACGCTTTTATTCTGCTACACGAGCACACATTGTAACTTGTTATTTTAATCCAGGGGAAACTCTCACGATATCAGGACACGACTTATGAGGTCAAAAGGCCCTTCATTTTATTTTATTTGTAACAAAAATTGGATGACAAATCTTCTTCACCTAATGTGATTAAAAAGAAGCACCTTCACATGCAGTATGTATGAGATCCTACAGGAATAGAGGATCACATGCATTATTCCCGGATTACAAAATTGAGGGGCAAAAGAAAGTATTCCGAGTTTTATGTAAATGAAAATTGAAAGAACTGATGTAAAATTTGGAATCCGTCCGTTTAACGTTCACTCATTCCTGCAACAGTTTGTTAAAATGTCATTCGTGGCTGGGTAATATATTTTAGAAAATAAAACTATGTAGATGTATTTTTTGAGTGCTGACTCCGCGCCAGAACAGTTCAATTTTTTGGACAGATGTCGCTAACCTAAAATAGTTTTCATTGACAAAAATTCATAATCAACTGAGAGGTATAGTTTCTTTTGCTGCTCAGTTTAGCATATGCTAAAGTTATCTTTCAACATATTCACAGCAGCAAAAGTAAAGCACCGTCAAATCAAAACGTTGATATAAGTAAACTAACGGCTAAAAAAACCTTTACCATAGTTTGATATCATTCTGGTTTAGAGATCACAAAAGATAGATACATGAAGGAAAATGTATTGAAAAGATCAAAATCTCAAAGGAATCAACATTTTAAATGATAGTGATACAGCATCCAATAATGACATGACCTTTTCCCGAACTGAGGTGGGGTTAGCAAAAACAAGCTTTCAACGTAATGGACAAAGGGCAAAAAGATCTAAAATCGCTCTCAAGTTCAATGACACGTCACATCAATAGCATAAATGACCACCTCCTGCTACAAGACACGCAAAAACCTCTCCGGCCCGCACAAATAGTCATTCGTCTGATGTCGTCGCGTACGATACGTCGCCATTCTTCAATGGAGGGCCTGGATCAGTTCTTGTCGGTCGGCTGGATGATGTGGTCTCTGTCGACCACGACGATCCGAGACACCCCAGTGGTGTTCTATGGGGGTATGTCTGAGGAGCGTGCAGGCCACGGCAACACGTTCTGTACGATTTCGACCAGCACGTGGCAGCTGTGGACGAAATGGTAAGGCAATCGGACGAAGAATGTCATCCATGTAACAACGAGCTGTCAAAATTCCGTCAACGATGACGAGTGGTGTTCGAGTAACCACATGCCCGTAGGCTTTAGTCGCTGATGATCTCACTGTCATGAATCGATTCCCGAGATGCAAAGTACGCATGCACCGGTCTTCGTTGGGCGTAGTTACCTTCAGTCTGCCTGTTCTTGGCCTGTCTGATGTCTGCCCGGTCTGTCTGTGACGTTGCATCAGGTTAGATACAGAAGCACGGGGGCAACAAAAGATTCTAGCAATGTCGGCATGGGTGGCTCTCATCTGTATCATACACAGGGCCCGCTCGCGTTGTTCGGGTGTGAGTCGTGGCATTTCTGTGGTGGTTATTTCTCAGTATAAGTGTCAGCCATGTCGTCCGTATCCTTTATATACCCTTATTGCAAGTGTAGTTTCAGCTGCCCAACCGGCACGTGTTTTTCACTTTTTCGTATTGTCTACAAAACAAACGTTCCGTGGACACGTCACTTCTGCATAGAGCATATGTGTTTGGACGATGTGTTTTGCATTGATTTAGCTTGAACATTTTTGAAGTGATAAAGTTTTTTTGGGCCGTCAGTTTATGTGAGGACTATGCCGCAAAAATGTTTCTTTGAAATTATTTATTACTCAGCCAAAACCTTGAAAGTTTGTTGGGTTGTGCAAACTCGCTTATAATTAGAATGTATATGTACCTAGAAAGCGATCCGCGAAGACTCCGAGGCAGAATAGGTCTTCAGCAACCCATGTTTGCCGTAACATGTGACTACTTTTGTCGTAAGAGGCGACTAACGGGATCGGGTGGTCAGGCTCGCTGACTTGGTTGATGCATGTCATCGTATCGCAATTGCGTGGATCGATACTCATGATCATGATATTAATCACTGGATTGTCTGGTCCAGACTCGATTATTTACAGACCGCCGTCATATAGCGGGAATATTGCTGAGTGCGGCGTTAAACAACCAACCAACCAACCAACTTAGAAAGCAAGAAATGTGTTTCCTTCAACGTCTCATGGTCAAGATTATATTATTAATGAGTACCTAAAGAATATACCTAATATTTAGTTCCTATACTGCTTAAAATATTGAATTGTATCAACAGGTATTGTCTTCAAACATTGGGCTGCAGTTGTAATTATACCATTCCTTAAAGAGAGGTGATGATAAAGAGCCAAGTAATTATCGTGAGCTAGGTGACACTTCTTAGGTGATAGACGAGGTTGCATTCGGAGGAAACAAGACACTGTCTATGCTTAACACAGCATACGCGTCACTGTGCAAAAAAAAGGGAATTATGTATCTATATATTTTTGTATTGTAAGGGGGATACGTAGTATGCGAGGATATCACAATTCGCGAGAGAAAGTCAATATCAATGGACAGTGAGGGGCGCGTGCCTTCATGAATTCTAATGTTAACAGGACGTCGTTGTGGTTGCCAAAATGTTAACCTCATTGAACATGATTACTGCTGTCGAGCGTGCAAGTTGTGTAAAGTTAAAAAATGCGATTTTGCTTTTTTAAGTATTCACTTTGCATGTTTAAAATTGATGAATAACTATGTTATAAACAAATGCACACAAACACACATTTGAAATTGATATTGATGTAAATTGACTGTGTCAAGAAAATTCAGGTGGTATGTAAATTCGTGTATGGTTATTATAGCAGATACGTTTTGATCAAATGCGGTAAGTTTTAACGTTAACTGATGCTAAAATGTGAAACGGTGTTACTTTCATTTCTACCATGAACTTATAGACGAGCAACGTAAAATCTGTTCATTTGATCTCACATTTAGGTTTGATGTGTTCTTTCGAATCTACATGTACCTGCTGAAAAGTCTTCATCTACATTAAATGTTTTATTCAATCACTGTGATCTTGTGATGAAAGCAAGTGTTTGAATGGAGGCTGGCGTCAATCAAGAATATCGAAAGAATATCAAATATCAGAATACATTGCACTCATATCTACATGTATATCTGCAGTTAACGTCGTGTACACTAAAGACCACGGTAGTGGGATCCGAAATCTGCATCATGTACCAGGGGGTGCGGTTAATACGGTCTCTAAGAAACGTCGCAAGTTGCTTTGCAGGTTTGCCTCCCTTACATGGCACGAGTGGCCCACCCCGATTATGTTTCTAGGTTTGTCAACACTATACCCGTGCTCGTGGGTTTCACCGAAGTGGTAAACGTCTGAGACCTGCATCACTTCGGGCTTTCCCCCCACATTATGCTGACACGCCGCGATATAACTGTAAGACTGTTAAAAGGGGCGTTAAACCTAACTCACTCACTGACTCCGAGAGGCACCCTGATCATGATCCTTTGACTTGGAGTTCGTAGGTAGAAGACTTTCCAAACAAGCTTTTCACTCACCCATTCACATTTTCCGTTGAATTACATATTCCGTGTGTTCCACGTAGCATAATTATGTTCCTCACATCACTGAACAACGATTTGAGGCGCTATAACGATAGGAAGTGAATGTTTTGGGTGCGGGCCCGTAAGAGTGATTCTACCGATTTAGGTTTCTACAGTTCTCATATATTATTGCATTTATCAATCACGTTTGAACTTAAGTTTTGTTTGGTTCATTAGGGTATGCACGCATGTTGTGTTCCAGTTTCCTTCAACTCAGATCAATGCAACCGACAAAAGTAGACACACATGTCAATCCTATTTGGACAATGTGTTCGCATTTGTTAACAGGAAATACCATATGCAGAATACGTATCAGTATCATGATTATCAATATGTCAAGCATATATATGTATATAAACATTCTACCAGTGAATATCCGGGTATACTTGATACATGAGTGAGACACTCTCAGTTCTCTTCTTCGGTTACGGCCTGATATTGTAACAATGACAGCATGATATGTAATCCTTCCATGATCGCCATGTCCCACGTTTTTCGTAAACTCTCATACTAGGACCAATCGGGAATATGTCATGATACGTGAAGGCAACGATGTGCTTAAATATGGACACAAGTGGAATCTTCATCAAATTTAGTTCCTAAACACTACACGAAGAGAGACGAAAGTTACTGAGTGTACATTTACGACATCCTCATCACCTGAGAAACGAGAAAGTGTAGAGTACCATAACTTTAGTTACACAAAAGATGTCAGCAGATGCCACCTGGCAGTCGTATATGTACAATTATCAAACAGTGGTATTGCCTTCCAAATATAATTAGTAGTTTGAGTAAATGAGTGCATTAGTGAGTGAAACGGCTTTAACAAATTGAGTATTTCAGTTACCTATATCATGAAATGATTGCAGAAAGGGCGTTTTACCACTTTGGTGGACCCACAAAAAGGTGTAAGGTGCTTTTAAGCTAAAGACCACAATCGGGACGAATCAGAATGTCAAACCCCTTAGCATTAGATCCTGGTACGCAACTATCCACAACGAATTACTCTGCCTGAGATGTCCAGACCACACGGACTCTTTAGATTGTTAACACACGTGAATAAGTAATGAATGTCTCAAAATAGCCAAGAACATTCGCGATGGTTGTAATAATCAGTCTTAAGTTGGACGAAGTTTGATAAAGCTCATCGGTACAACGTTAACTTGTCTCTACAGTAAAACATCTTCTGTCATTGGCGGGAGCGTTGACCAGCAGCCAAAAGAACGTTAAAACAACTGTAGATCGGATTAGGGCAGCTTGGTCCATACTGATCCTTAATTTGGCTCGGAACATCCAAACCTGAACCACATGCTTGACGTATAGGACCAGCGCTCCCGGATAAAGTTATACTTGCATGTAAGTATCCATTCATCACCATCTGGCTAACTAGTCTGTTGTGAAACTGAACAAAGTAAACGACCAAGTGCTCATAAAAACAGGCAAGCCTTATTTGGCTCATTCTTGACGCAGATAACCAAGCTGCAATTTATTGACATTCTCCAAACACGCCACCATTCAGTGTATCATCTCACACGTAACTGGAAATTAGACATCCCCTGTCATATCAGGCGGTTACTTATGAGGACCACACGATGTATCGCATGTCTTGTTCAATAAAACACGTCCGTAACATGTCACGTAAACTACTATCTTTCCTTAGTACGTACATGTATGTCAATAAGGTCAATAAAGTCAATGAAGGTTCCATATTACAGCCGCAAAATATGAAGAAACATACTTCATGAAGTTGTACTCGGTAATCTCGGAAAATCAAGCTCTTTAATGCAGAAAGGCGTCGCGTAATGTATAATAACATTGACTTTTAGAAGTACGTGTTGCAGTCTTCTCAAAAACAAATTGTGGTCTGGAGCTCACCTACCATTATGGAGACGATCAAAAGACTCGAATCTCATTCTTACCTTTCTCATTCTCATTCTTCATTTTGCTAAATGATAAACATGGTAGTAAGTAAAAATCGTGGAAAACGTATACCTCTGGGAAAACTGTTTGATGTACCCTCTGTGTGGCCACAATTGTTTCAATAGTACATCAAACCGTATGCCATGAGGGATAGCCGATTCGAAATAATCTTACCGCCTTGTTTATCATAACTCATATACTTGTAGCATTATACCAGTAAACGTGATCCTGGTATACGTTAAGAACATCGTCAATTTATGAAACAGATTCTACATGTGGCAAAATGATGAAACGTCACTTCAATGTCATTGGACAATCTTTTCAGTCGTATTTATTTGCATTAACGTTTGACGTATTGCGATTTTGAGTAGTGATTACCAAAACAGGTAAGCGAGTAATGACATTGTGAATAACCCTTTACCGTTCGACTATATTTGCGTTGAACTGGGATCTCCTGAAAATTTCTTATGATAATGTGTAATTTGGTTTTAACGCCGTTTCAACGTCAGTTATAAGACGGCATGACAGATTAATGTGGAGAGAAATCCCGAAGTGATCTTAAACGTTTTCCACTGTTTCGTAAGTGATTCATGCATTCAGAATGTGTGTGTATATCTCACGCAGTTATGATTGTACGAACACGCGTAACGTTAAGTTTGCCTTAATCAAAGCGAAAGAAAGACAGTGTCGTTCGTATTGGCAAGTTACAAGGTCATTATAAGATTTCTTAAAATTCCATTAAAAGTTGGATGTTTGCAAGAATTATTTTAAATAGGCTGAAAACAAGATAGTCTGAAAATTTAATAAATTGTTTATGATTTAATTGTATATTTATATTGTTATTGAAGCCTTTGATTCGGACTTAAAATGGAACAGTCATTTGGTAGTCTTGATATGGTCCTGGATCTAATGATAAAAACTGGGTCAGGGCTTTATTTTCAAGAATTAATGTAAGTAGCAGAAATTTATGATTTTCTTTTTCCAAGAGGTGAATTAAACGATGCGTTTTATTGTAGAGTTCCCCATACACAGAATAAAAAACACAGTCATACGATGGGTTGGATTTCTGTGAATGCAAGTTACACATATGCTACAAAGATAACGTAATGCGACAATGGTTGAGGGACGGTCATCAGCGTCAACTCAGAGACCATATAATCGGAGAAAACTAAAGACTCTACAGCAATGCCTCATGCCTTGATGATGAAACAAGCAGTTCAGAACAAGCATATTATATATATATCATGGCCTTCTTCGGAACTGCTTGTATAAGCCTCGCCTTAGTTGATGGCGCCATAATCAAGTTTTATGCGGGTATGTGCTCTGTATGGTTGGAGGAGTGTTTTCTGATCCCACTTTGAGATTGAAATAAGTTTCAATAGGTCACGCGCCTTGAGACATACTTTCTTTAATTATTGAATTAGAGGCAGAAAGTGTCAAGTGATGCTAACAAATTATATCTTTAAACTTGGCTTCTTTTACGACTTTAATAGGACTGTCATCTAAAATTCCGTGTCTTTTTTAGGTTGATATTTTCTACAAAATATCATACATTTTATCTTAGCATTTACGAAGTTTCTGAAGACCATTTATGGATACCATATATTATTTATGCAGTTGTCCTCCAATAGTATTTATGTTAAATTCATCCACAAAAAGTAATCCATCAATTAAGTTGGAAACGTTTGATAAACTGTTCATCTGAAAAAGCTATATAACGTGACAGACAAAATGCTTCCTGATCCTGATTAAAATTATATTGGTTTGTTTGTTTGTTGTTTTACGCCGCACTCAGCAATATTCCAGCTATATGACGGCGGTCTGTAAATAATCGAGTCTGGACCAGACAACTGAACATCGATCCACGCAGTTGGGTTCAATGCATCAACCAAGTCAGCGAGCCTGATCACCCGATCCCGTTTGTCGCCTTTTACGGCAAGCATGGGTTGCTGAAGACCTATTCTACCGGGTTGACGGGTTGATTATAATGAAATCAGCCCACGCGGACCTGAAACTGCCTGTCAGTTACAAACCTTGAGATAAATTGAGGAAAACGGCCTTGCAATCTAAACTCATGTAAAACGTTTAAAATACCGTGTTTTCAAGACACTGCATGTTGGTTGTTTATAATTGCATTTTAACAAATGAATCCAGTTAAACTACGTGTGTACATAGAGCACAATGTGAATGCAACGTGCAAAGTATGTTGCACTGATTGGTGATTGGTTTTAATACGAACTTGACTGTGGATAGCATCCTGTCTAACGATGATTAAAAATCCTCCAGTGGTCCTATTACCCGGAGGAGAAGAAAAATGGTATGCAACGAACTGACATAAGTTGAATTCTGTCTGCTGTAGATAGGTTTCTTGCAGACAGAAAGCTGGTGGTTTAAAATCCTGGCCGAATAGCTGTAACTCACACAAATTATTCTTCAGTCCTCTTCAATTCCACTTAAGACATAAATCTACTGTGTTTAGAAAATTGATTTAGTCCCATTGTAAACGTTATCATGTGTATGCAAATGATATGCCTTGGGTAAGTGTTGTAATAGCATCATCGAAGCAATCAGGGTTATGGAATAGGACGTCAAAATCGTCGCCAAGTATCCAATATCAAACTACCATATTTCCTCTATTAGACACTCGGGCGTCTATAATTTCGCATTAAGCCGTTAACCCGGCGTGTATCAGACACCTGACTTGTATTGGAGGAAATATCGAAATAGGTGATCGATCGGCAGCCATTTGTTATGGATCGATATGTAGGCTATGGATGTATCCATACGCATGGTTTTGGTGTGAAAAAGCTAAATTTATTTAAAAGAGGTTTCTACTGCAAAAAGGAACGCTCCTTTTAGCCATTCAGAATCAAGCATTCTTCAATGTATTTGTTAAATGTTTAAATTTGAAGAGTATCTTTTCGGAGGATTGTTTGGGACTCTGACCCGCACTTTCCTTGAAGGCGATAAGCTATCATGTGTCCTAATAGTATGATTGATGTTTTCGGACGTGTCCTCGAGAGATCCAAGCTTAATAAACAGTTAGATATGTTTATCTGAATCTTTTCGAACTTTGCACTTTGATATTATTCTGGAAGAATCTGTTACACTACTTCTGGGTTAAATTTTAGAAGTTGTTTGAGATTTGTTTTAGATATTACTGCCAGTCTTCAGTTATATGAGTCGTCTCATTACTGTGATGAACACATGTAACATACTTTGTGCAAGTATTTCCACCATGGCCGTATTTGTAGCCTTTGAAACCTGTCAAATGGTTTTGAATATTGTGAGTGAGCTGGGTTTAATGCTGTCTTGAACAGTTTTCCAGTTATTTCACAGCGTGTCAACTTAATGTTGGAGAAAAACCCGAAGCGATGCAGGTCTCAGACGTTAACCGCTTTGGTGAAACTCACGAGCACTGGTATGCTGCTGACAAATCGAAAAAACATAATCGGGGTGAACCTGGATTCGAACCCACAATCATAGGTTTCGTGCATCCTCAAGGGACGCAAGTCTACAGAGCGAACTGCGGTGCCTTAGACGACTGGATATCCCGTGCCGCCGTTTAGCATATTGACTGACCTCAACTGGGTGTGTGGGTAGCTGTCAACATTTATGTTGGTGTGTATAACATTTTATCATCTGGGCGCCCCACACCCCATGTAATACCATAAGGACAATGCTATTAACAAGTGCATCTCTGAGTTGCAGAACCAAACATACTCGGAAAATACACTCAAGCAGAAAAACGAAACGAAATATTTTTTTAACGAGATTGGCCCATGATCCACAGCATTAATTATATTGTACGTATCTTTTATAAGTCGAAATGTGAGTGAGAGTGATTATTGTATACATCCGCATCAGCAATCGTGCAGATATTCATGGCGAGAAGTGTACATAGTATCACGTGGTGACCATAGATATACTAGTAATGTAGTTTCACATTGTGAAATGCTGGCCTTCCTCATTGATAACACCTAAATGTATGTCAAACATCTACTTGCATGTCAAGGTTTGGGTAACACAGTTTGGCAAGAATTAGGCTCCAATTGTGGTCCTGTTTTTGCTGATCTTTTTTTCTTTATGCATTCGAGACATACTTTCTTCTAAAATCAAACAATGACAATTTGAACATGAATTTGAACTAAAGGTTCAGGTATATCGAAAGATGGATATTGTTCAATAACTTCTAAACAGCATCCCTTCCCTTCCACTTATCTACTCATCTGAACTAGAAACAAAAGAGACCAAGGACAACCCGCATATGCTTCATACATGTAGGTCTATGCATAGAGCTTCACAAGACTGTATGGTAATTTCATGAGGCATAACTTCAATTTCCCAATGGTCAAAGTTCCCTTTATGTCCAGTAATATTCCTGCAATTCCAGCCTTTGGTGTTTACATTTCACAACTTTTGAGGTACAATCCAGCATGCTCTTTCTACCAAGATTCTCAAGAACGTAGTACCACTTGCTCAAACGTTGCTCAGGGTTACAACATCGAAGGCCACAGGAAAGCATTCAAAAGGTTTTAAGTAGACATGTGGAGGGCATTTCCAAATTTGACGCATCAGTGACAATGTCTGATGCAATTCCCTATTTGCTCAATACCATATTTTCCCTATTTTCAAGTGAACAATTGACTTGCATGTGTTTGTGACGGGGGCCACTGATGGAGCAAACTACGATAACCTTATTGCGAACACCTGGAATCATCACATGTTGATAGTAATTCATAAACACATGCTTGTCGTGTAGGTGGAATCGTAAAATTTTCTGCTGTTAGCTGACACTTCCTATGAATATGGAAAATATTTTGTCGCTTTAATTTGAAGTAGTTAAACTTGGCTGTTCAGAAACTGTTAAAATTGCTCAGAGAAGGTATAAACATAATTATAATAACGATATGTGTAAAATCAACATTCAAACAAAATGTGCTATGTCCAAAACGGGTATGACAACTTCACCATGACGAGATAGTCACGAACGGTCAGATGCATGATGCATGTCCTAATTTAGGTTTATTGAATACATATTCATTCGAGCTGCGCTGCCACTGGTCATTTGTGTTGTCTAAAAAGGAGATGTAAGATAAGTAAATGTAATTATTATTTTTTATTGTTTTTTGAAGTGTTCCTTCAGCTGCAGTATCTGCCTCGCAGTTGCCTATGAACAATAGACGATATTCTTTCCATCCACTGATACTGTTAGATGATAACATAAAATTTCAGCAATGAAATGATTTCCATGTTTCCAGTTATTTATTGCCCGTAAACACGACAATTCACTGACATCACTACACTACAAAATATTAAAATTGCTATTGTCAGAATTTTAAATATATTTCAGGGCAAGCAATATGACATTATCTTCAGCAGCTTCCATCAGACAATCTAAACGAAAGGGTGGTGTCATCACTTACAGCTGCGGCTGATACCATATCGATCCATCTGTGTAAATATTTATACAAGTGGGATACTTATCTTTAATTTCCAAAAACGTATGTCTACACAACAGTATATTTGTAACATCAAGTTGCCTTCTGAAATATTAATATCACTCAAATTTGCATCTGATGTGGGATTTTATGTTTGTACCAAGAAGACGAATCGATGTAGTGTTCTCATCATAAACTATGTAATTAAATAATGAAAGAACTGTTGTTAAATTTGATTATGTCTATTGAACCACCACTCATTCCTGCAACAGTTTGTAAAAGTTAATCTGTGGCTGGGTAAAAGTTAATCTGTGGCTGGGTAATTTTGTGCGAAAATCTAGACTTGGAACGATGTATATTTGTGCCGATAAAAGCTAATTTATTGATTTTCAAAGATTAGGTGCCTCAGATTCCCATCAGCAGTTGTGCGTTGTGCGATTTTTGTTTTGAACTTTTAAAAGTTTAAATCAAATCATGTTTTAACAATAAAACCAATCGGAAGTATTTGGGTGCTCACTAAGTGGCACTGCCGTCCCTTTCTTTCGATAGAACTAACTGAGATATTTTCAATTGAAAATAAAACATTTGATAAAATCAACCGAGTGGTATTTTTTTCATTTGCTGCTCAGTTTATAAGCTTTTAAGAAAGACGTTCTAAAAGCTCCAAGGCATCTACTTCCGTGATAGGGAATTGTATCTAGCTGTGTAATATAAGATTCGCGAGCTGGCACAAAAATAATACAACGTGACCACACATCCATAGAGATGAAGAAGTGATTCACACCTTATTTTGAGTTTGAAACTTCACAGTGTCAAGTGCTTACTATGCCTGACTCAAAGGTTGTTTTTTTAAATCAAATTTAATACCTAAGGATTTGCTCCTTTAACAATGTTGATGGGAATAGTGTATTACTCGGGGTCATTATGCATTTTCTGTTTTTTGTAACGAAAATGTACACGTTTTAGATTTGGAGAAATTAAATCCATTTGTAAGACAAAGCTGCAATTGTCTTTCAATGCTGTTCATGTCGGTTCCACGACAGACTATGTTGAATCATCTGCGAATAAAGAACCTTAATGTTAATTAAAACCTGAGCCCAACTTGATGTTGATACCAAAAGACTGATGTATATAATACACCCTTGCGCAAACTCCTATTTTCGGCTCATACACATGATGCTCTGAACATGTCTACATGTACATTCTTAACCTTGTGACATACAATCCTTTTTAAAATACCATACTTCTTGTGGTGTTATCTGCTGGAGGAATATAAAAAAACCTACTTGCCATTTGTTGATGAACCATTAGAGACAAATGACTCAAGTCCGACTATATGATCAATGGCACTTCTTTGGTGTCTAAACCCACTCTGAATATAGAGTGCTTTGAGTTCAGGTACGAGACAAGTCGACCTTTTGTCATACATTCTGTTCATGGTCTTGCAGACACAGCTGGTTAAAGCAATTCGGCGGTAATTCGTAGGATCCGATGACATGGTTTTGGCACAGGAGCAAGAGCTGCTTCGTGTCAGGAAGGGGCACAATTCCTGTTTCCCAAATAATTTTAAATATATGTAATATAGCTGGGAGGGATTTCTCGGGTAGATGTTTTAGTAATTGGTAATGGTGCTGTATAATGAGCCTTCTCAAAAGCCCCTTGAAATCAGCACAAGGAGCATGGTACGTTATGACAGACAATGTACATGTATTTCAGTAACAGGCCACCGACCCATAATACATTAATGTAGTATGATAAATCAGGCCTGCCAGAGGAAGATAAACACACACACACACACACACACACACACACACACACACATATATACATTATATATATATATACATTATATATATATATATATATTTATACTCTTCAAAAAAAGAAACTTGACACTGACTTTCAAAATGAAATATAATGCTATTGTTTCAAAATAGGACACAGAAACCATAATTGAAACACTGTTTGAAGATCAATGTAAACAATGTTCAAAACTCGTGTCACCTAGACAGACACACGTACACGATACAGTTAATGTCACAGGGGTACAGAAAATGTCAGTATCGGTTGTGCCCACCACGTGCATCAATCACCGCTTGACACCGACGACCAATAGATGCAATCAAGTTGTCAATAACACGCTGTTGGATGTGCTGCCATTCATGCTGAAGTGCATCAAGAAGCGCCGGAAGTGTTTGGGGCGTTGGATTCCTTCTGCGAACGCGTCGATCCAACTCGTCCCACAGATGCTCAATCGGGGACAAATCTGGTGACCGGGCTGGCCAAGGTAATGTCTGGATGTTGTTGTGCTGTAAGAAGTCCTGACAAACACGTGCAATATGCGGTCGAGCGTTGTCCTGCTGGAACTGTCCGCCATGAACATTGACGTGAGGAAGAACGTAAGGCTGTAGGATCAAGTCTCTGTAACGCACACCTGTCAATGCACCTGCCACATGCACGAGAGGCGTTCTACCACCGTGATGAATTCCGGCCCATACCATGCCACTCCCGCCGCCAAATGGGACAACCTGCTGCACACAGTTGTGGGCGTAACGTTTACCCCGACGTCTGTAGACACGTGCGCGCCCATCAGCACGTGTGAGTAGGAAACGGGACTCGTCAGGAAACAGTACATTTCTCCACCTTGCACGTGCCCATCTAACCCTCTGTTGGCACCAAAGCAGACGGTCCGCCAGATGACGTGGGGTCAATACATGACGTCGAACAGGTATTCGTGCAAAAAGTCCAGCCTCCCTCAGTCTGTTGCGTACCGTTTGATCTGATATTCGGCATACCCCAGGGATCTGTGTGGTTGCAGACGTGGCTGTGGTAGTGCGGTAGGTGTCGCAGCCGGATTTATCGATCTTGTGCTTGGGTTGTCACCCTTGGTCTTCCTGACCTTGGTCTGTCGTCAACTCTGTTGGTGTTGTTGTATCGGGTCCACATTGCGGAGATTGTCTGTCTGGAAACGCCAAAGTGCCTGGCCACTTCTTGCTGAGTTGCTCCAGCTTGTAATCTCCCAATGGCGTTGTTCCGTTGATCTGCATTCAGTCTTGGCATTCTATGCCGCCTCTACCGCCGTTATAAGAACTGAGCAGCCGTTGATGTGGATTTTTATACCCATTTAGCAGGAGAGAGAGGGGGGGGGGGGGGGGGGGTGTGTGTGTATGGTGGATGAAGCTGTAAAATTGATCCCCAAACGCCACGTTTATGTGCTTTGCATGTGTTTTCGCGAAGTATAGACACATCATCTTTCTGTTTGACTTATTTGGTTCTCATTTAATGTAATTATTTTAGATATTTGGCAAAAAGTGTTTTTACATCTGTCAAGTTTCTTTTTTTGAAGAGTATATATATATATATATATATATATTAGCAATTTCATTCATGACAAAAATGTATTTGGTATTTCTTGATTTGTACCATTCTCGATAAGTATTAACCCATATTATGAAGGACAAGATTATCACCTATTGGCATAAGTTATGTGAATTTTATCAGACATGGAGATATTCAGTGTAAAATGGCGAGAAATACTTTCTTATGGATCGTTATAGCCTACTGGGATCAGGTTCTCGAAATATATATTTAGGTATTTTTTCTTGTTGATTCTTCTAGTTATTTTACTTTCCCTCGTTGGCAGGTGTTTTATATAAGTTTCAATATATGTATTATATTTAACTATTGATAGCATCGCTATATGGCTGAAATATTGCCGATGCGATGTAAAATTTAACTCACTCACTCACTAACTATTGATAGTCACGATATGGCTGAAATATTGCCGATGTGACTTAAAATTTTAACTCACTCACTCACTCTTGTTGATTCTGACACTTTCGAAATGTACGATCGTAATTGTCAACATAATTCTTGCTTATTGTTTCAGCAATAATCATTTTCATATTGTCACTAATGTTAAAAATGTTGTACAATGACAGTGGATACTTTAACTGATTTTTCGAATCATATTCTACACTTTGATAAGTGGAGTGTGTATTTGTTTTGGAAACAAAATGTTTCCAGCTCATGCGTTTATTTGGTTTCAAACATCTGGGAGCTTTAGCTGGAATAATTGGGTAGATCCTTTGAGGGACCTACAGTTTCAAGTACAGCTGGGAAGAGATCGCTTCAGCATAGATCATGATGAACAGACGATGAAAGCACATTAACCAGAGATGAATCAGATGTCGATAGGCCCAAGCATTAGGATTTGCTAGTTGCAAGGTGCAAACAGGTATTGCGTCATTAGTTAAACGAGAGCTTCATTGTCAAGCGGCTTGGCTTCTCGGCTCCCTTCTGTAACTTTGTGAACGTTAGACTAGCGCAAGAAAATTTGTTGTCTGTAAATTCATTCTCTAACAATTCAATCTAGCTTTGGTAAAGTACCTTTTTATTGTTGGGAGTCAAGAACTTCTGTAGCTCAAGTGCCTGTATAATTAGGAATTGAAGTATTTCGGTTTTCAGTCCAAGAGACATTTTAGGAAACGGTCCACTGTACCCATTTCCCCCATATAGCCAAACCTAGATTATTCACTCATTAGATCGCCAATTTAATTAATTCCCAGGAGATTATTGGTCTCAGACAGTCTTATCTGCTGTCTATGTGTCTTACTGATTTTTCTTGTCAGAGTGTTCTTTTAGCCGCCATTTGTAACAGCTGTTACACAGTTGCGTAGTTAACGAGCTTGCATATTTGTTCATTGTTTATGTATAAGTGATCTTGGCCTTGGCCTGTGACAGTTGATGTCTGGTCACTTTAGACTGTCTCTCATTAATTACATCAAGCTGGTAATAATGAAACTGTAAACTTTAACCACGTTGTAATTCATTTCTTTATTTACATTTATTAGCACCCTAGATTCAGGAGCTCAGATCCGTGATATGAAGGCTAAAAGCTATTGGGTAATCGTGTGGCGGTTGTTTAACAGTTGGCCCTAATATGTCGATAATTCGGTATATATGTACTGCACCGAGGACATTCTCGGTCCTTTTTCCTTGGAGAATAACCCCTGGCCTGTCATCCACGACGTCGAGATTGTAAAACAGATATGCTTTGTTTGTTTTCTGTTTAACGCCGTACTCAGTAATATTCCAGCTATATGACGGCGGTCTACATGTAAATAATCGAGTCTGGACCAGACAATCCAGTGATTGACATCATGAGAATCGATCGACGCAATTGGGACCGATGACATGCATCAACCAAATCAGCGAGCCTGACCACCCGATCCCGTCAGTCGCCTTTTACGACAAGCATAGTCGCCTTTTACGGCAAGCATGGGTTGCTAAAGACCTACATGCATTCTAACCCGGACCTTCAAGGGTCTTAACAGATATGCATGATTCTTCTGTGCTTTGGGGGCTATTTGATTGTTGTTGTTTTTTAAAATTTAAAAAGAGAAGCAGTCGCATAAGACATGCCTGGTTGTTCTGCACGAAGAACATCTTTCTTTGCATCCAAAAAGTTACGTTCGTGATTCGTTCGCGAAAGTGTATTATCGTCGCATGTTCTATCACACCAATGGCATGCAGTTAGATTATGGCACCACTTCGATCCATGGTCATACTTTAGACAACTGTATAACACGTCAAGAGATAAGGGATAAAAGTATCAACTCGTAAAAGTTGCAAGGCCAGTTTTCAGTGATTCTGGACGCTTTGGAAGACCAAATGTAAATAATTAAGTATTGGTATTGGTTAGTTCATATTCCTTCCTAGCTGTGAAACGTTGACAGCAGTAACCGCTTGTGAGTTTCACTCTTCCACAATGTCACTCTCTGCCATATCTGAAAGGCAGCGTCCCACATCACGGACAATGTCGTTACTGCTATTCAATGTCCCAGGAGGAGAGATCTGAACATGAACATAAGCTGGTAATTTTGTTGAAAGGAGAATTTTCTTCTTGCATTTGATCAGTAGAGATCCAGATTGTAGCTTTTTAACTTCGCTACCTAAACCTTCATTGTAGTTTTCTATGGCCAAATGATTCAAGTTAAGAGGACCACAGTTCGTAGCAGACATGACAAGAAATCGAAACCAATTAGCAGGGTTGATGAGAGGTACAGTAGGTCCTCATCTTCTGAGTGAATGAGTGAGTGAGGGTGATTGTTTGGGTGAGTGGATGGGCGAGTGGGTGATAGAGTGGGTGGATGGGTGGGTGGGTGAATGAATTTTATTATTAATACCCGTTTGTAAAGTATGTATGACTGTAAGTCTTTCTCACTATCAATTACAGGTGTACATTCCTGAGTATAACATCTGTATAGCGCTGCATTAAAGGTTCATTCATAGAGAGTGAGTGGATGATTTTCATCTGTCTCAACTTTAGATATACATGCAAGACTGTATGACAAGAGGGATGCCATCTACTTTCCAGTAGTAAACTTCCCCTTCATGTCGATCAATACTGTAGCAGCGATAGCCAGCCTTTGGCGCAAGATTTAAATATTCCTAAGGTACAGTCGAGCGTTCTCTTTCTACGAAGAGTTTAACGAGCGTTATACGTCTCTTGCTCACACGTTGTTTGACCAGGGTTACATCATTCACTGCCTTTGTAAGGATTTCAAAACGTTTTATGGGAGACACGGCATTTCCAGATTTGCATCAGTGGCAAAAACGTTGATGCAATTCCCTATTTTAACTCGTATAATTATATTCTCGTGTTTGTTCAGGGGAACATTAGAGTTGACATTGCATGCGTTTGTGATGGGTACCACCAGTGAAAATGGAAATGCTCACCTTTTCTCAAAACAGTGAGTGAGTAGGATTCTTATGATAAAATTGCTCGTCAGAATTTCAAATTTGACAATTATGACATTAAATATGACATTAACTTCAACAACAAAGATGAAAGGTCCACCAGTCTGACTAAAAGCATGTCATTAACAGTAACAGCTGCGACTGATACCTTAGCAGATGTCACATTTGATGAGTCATCCACGGGCGGTGAGATAGCGAAAGTCAGCGATAATAAAATATATTCACCCAGCGGCGACAGTGGTGAACCCCCCGAGACGGGCAAGACAGAGAATCAGGGATGATGAGCGATCCTCACATGAAAGATGCTTCCAAAATGATGAAATGCGCGAGAGACATGAAAACATGCTATTGTCCCCTCATATACAACCTAACAAGCTATTTGAGATTCGTACACCGTGCCCTCACCAGTCAAACACTACTAGATCAGTCACCATGCTATCATCGTGTACGATATACCCGACCGGAAGTTTACACACCACGCTAGCATCTGAATATAGTAACTTTCTGGCGACTGTTTGCATTACTCAAATACAAGGCAATGAGCGTCTACTGAAACTCAACAGAAGCAATGTAACACCGTTACAATCATTGTTAAACAATAAAATGTACTGCCATACAACACGCTATAGCGTAGTACAACAGGGAAAAACATGGACCAGACAATCCAGTGATTGACCCCATGAGCATCAATCCATGCAATTTGGATACGATGAGTGAGTGAGTTAATATTCAAAGTCACATCGGCAATATTTCAGCCATATCGTAACTTGAACAAGTTATAGCATATATGAAAAAACTGTCGTCAAAGGTCAGTACAACAACTAGCAATATATCACAGATTATAACTTTAAAACTAGTTTTAGAACAATAAAATGATTCGATTATGATAGAAGACACATCATAAAAACAGGCTATTGATCACCAACAACTGAAGGTAGATCACCATACTGGGGACCATGGGTACTTTTGCTACCTGCATGGACCCCAGCCGGATTTACATCATTCCTTCAGGTGTTGGCGATTATTAACACATTTAGCCATATTAAAACAACATTTATTCTACGGTTAAAAGATATGGTAAGAATAAATCTACTTTGAAAGACGTGGTCTTACATACCCTCTCCAGCGGACAATAATTTTACACTACTTCAACCCCCTTTGAGGATACAGCCACGATCAATCTCAGTTATCACAATTATTCTGCCAATAATAAAACACTATATAATATACACAACATATTAATTAAAATTTATGGAACAATTCAATTTCTTTTAAAAACCCAATAACTAAATGAGAAATGATATTAAAAAGATCCTTCATAGATGTAATCTTGAAATATTTATCCCTTGAGATGGAAAAATCAACACAGTCAAGCAGGACATGCTTGACCGTGATTCTTTCATCACAAGGGATACAAAACGGAGGATCCTCACCTTTAAATAAATATTCGTGCGTATATCTGCTGTGGCCAATACAACATCGTCTTAATACGACCTCTTCAAATCTGGACTGACAACCCAAGTAGGTGTAACCAATAGTGGGTTTAATTTCATGCAATTTATTGTCTACTTGGGTGTCCCACTTCTTCTGCATTAGATCTCTGATGTAACATCTAATAACAGGTTTATAATCACTATAAGGTATAAGAAGTGGTGTCACAGATTTGTTGAGTGCTGCTTTTGCAGCAGCATCGGCCATTGTGTTCCCAATAATACCAACATGGCTGGGTAACCATTGGCGCATTGGCCAGTAGCAAGAACATTTAATAATTCAATAATATCAATTAAAAGTGGATGTTTACAAGACTGATTTTTAATTGCCTGAAGACAAGAAAGAGAATCTGAAAATATAATATATTGCTTATGTTTGGATTGTTTACTTATGTACTCTAATGCTGTTAATATGGCCTTGGATTCGGCCGTAAAAATGGAACAGTTTTCTGGAAGTCTTGAAGATATAGTCCTGGATCCAATGATGGTTGCGCTGGCAACTGCGTCACCATCCTTAGATCCATCGGTTAATATAGATTTATAAGTATCATATTTGTTTCTTAACTGATTATACTCTTGTTGATAAATAAGTTGATTTGTTTCAGATTTCTTCAATTTAGTTAATGTTAGATCCACCTCTGGCTTAACTAACTGCCATGGTGGAGAAGACAAAAGATGGGTTGGGGCTATATTTTCAAGTGTTATTTTAGCAGCAGAAATATCATGTTTTATTCTTATACCAAGGGGTGGAGTAAGAGATGATTTTGTATTATAGAGATCGTAATAGAGAGGATTAAAAACACAATCGAAAGCTGGATTGGAGTTATTAGACTGTATTTTAGAAATGTACTGTAAAGATAATTTAATGCGACGTTGCTTCAGTGACGGTTCATCAACCTCTGCATATAGACTTTGAATCGGAGAAGTTCTAAAGGCACCAAGGCAGAGCCTTAGGCCTTGATGATGAATTGAATCTAGTTTTTTTAAATTGCTTTTACAGGCTCCACCCTAGATGATGGAGCCGTAATCAAGTTTAGAGCGAATGAGGGCTCTGTACAGTTGGAGGAGGGTTTTCTGATCCCCTCCCCATTTGGAATTTGAAACTACTTTTAATAAATCAAGAGCCTTCAGGCATTTAGTCTTTAAATAGTTAATATGTGGTAGAAAGGTCAAGTGAGGGTAAAAAATAATACCAAGAAACTTGGCCTCCTTGACAACTTTGATCGGAGTTCCATCTAAAACTAAATCAGGGTCATTATGTGTCTTATATTCCCTACAATAATGAATGCAGTTGGTTTTAGTTTTGGAAAACCACGCGGACCTGAAATTGTCTGTCAGTTATAAAATGGGATATGAATTGAGGCAAACGGCCTCGCAATCCAAAATCATGTAAATCTTTTAAAATACCATGTTTCCATGTGGTGTCGTAAGCTTTTTCTAGATCGAAAAAGATAGACACGGTATGTTGTTTATTTATTATAGCATTTTTCAAAAATGATTCTAGACGGACTAAATCACCAATTGTACTTCTGTTTTTACGGAAACCACATTGAATATTTGTAATTAGGTTATTGGTTTCTAAGTACCAAACAAGTCGATTATTGATCATGCGTTCCATGGTTTTGCAAACGCAGCTGGTCAATGAAATTGGACGATAATTTGAAGGATCAGTATGATCACGTCCTGTCTTAGGTATGGGAACAACTATAGCATCTCGCCATGAGGATGGAAATTCACCTGATGTCCAGATTTCTTCAAACATTAGTAGAAGGGTTTCTAAACATGAGTCTGGTAAATGTTTCAGGAGTTGATAATGTATGTTATCAGCTCCTGTGGCAGTATCATGTGCTTGTCCAAGAGCAGTATGAAGCTCATGGATTGAAAATATTTCGTTATAATCTTCCCCATTATCTGATTTGAAATTTATGTTTTTATTTTCTTGCTGTTTTTGGTATTTTTGGAATTGAGGTACATAGTTAGAGGAGGAAGAATGTTTTGCTAATGTTTCACCAAGTTTATTTGCAATATCCGATTTATCAGTCAATAGGTCGTCCCCGTTTTTAAGATGATGGATGCTAGATTTAGAACCTTTACCTTTAATTTTCTGTATCATGTTCCATACCTTTGACATGGGCGTACGAGAGTTTATCTTGGAAACATACTTTTGCCATGATTGACGTTTATATTGTTTAAATGTACGTCTGGCTTTAACATTTAAAATTTTAAATTTATTCAAATTATGTACCATGGGATGGCGACGGAAATAGTGTTCAGCCTTTTTCCGTGCCTTCCTAGCTTGTTTGCACTCATCGTTAAACCATGGTTTACGAATATGTGGGCTTATAGAGGACTTAGGAATACATTCATCAGTGATTTTGTTTAATTCATCGGAATATAATTGCACAGGGTCAATAGGTCAAGAAACAGATCAGGTTTTAATTTATTGGATGCAAGTATGTTGTAATGCACCGGATCTCCAACATGCAAACACCAGGGATACAGGGGTGGTTTACTCCAGTAAATACGAAATGAAGAGCTATATTTGTCCACCAATTATAATGGCAGACTGGTTCGGCCTTTGACAGAAAATTGGAGACATACAGAAATCAGAGGTCGACATCACCAGATTGGCCAATGAGCCACCGCCTTTTGGCATAGGACTCTGGGCAAATTGTTACATAAATAATTTGAGAATGCGAACATGTTATACATGGCCAAGTCTAATTATTACAGTTATCAAAATCACGTGTGTGCATACACAATTTTATGCACAGGGCTTGGCGTGACCAGCCGATTGATAGAATCGGGCCCATTCTACCACCCGTCTAGGTGAAGTTAGGGTCGAAGTGGTGTGTTGGGCAAATGGAACACCGGTTCCTGGCTCCAGTGCCCTCAACCACCAGACTCCCTTCCTCAACCGACACAGGGGCGCAACCCACGGCAAACAGGTTGCCCAATTCGGTCGCCTTCTACGACCAGCAATTGGGTGCTGTGGAAACATTCTGCCCCGGTTCCACACGGGGGAAGAGCAATTAGCGCTACCCAGCACTCACCACGAGGAGGTTGCTCTTCACGAGTGCCTTGGATACGATGACATGCATCAACCAACTGCAAGTCAGCGAGCCTGACCGCCCGATCCTGTTAGTCGCCTATTAGGACAAGCATGGGTTGCTGAAGACGTATTCTACCCCAGATCTTCACGGGTCCGAGGGATAAGTCTACAACTTAAACTGCATAATATTATCCGCTCATTGTGTAGCAGTACTTTGTTAAAACCAGTAAACACGGGTATTGTGCTCACAAACCAGGGCTCATAATAAAAGCGAAGCCATAATTCAAACCAATGACTGAAGGGAACTTGTACGACAAAGAGGCTTGCTTGCTTATATGATGAACACGCCCAACAGGGGAGTTGTACATGTAGCAGATATAACACGCCAATAAGTACCGAAGTGGTGAAGTCCAAAAGGTCAAAAACTCAAATTGCAAATTTGCGCTCACCTAAACAAATCACTTCATTTGAGATCTATCCGTTTACCAATCAAGATACCTCAAATAATAATCGCCTGCATAAAATTTTGACATAATATAGGTAATATTTATAACTTACCTTTTGAGCTCTTCATTGATCAAAGTATATGCCATAAAACTGAATCAGAATCCAAATGATGATTTACGAATCGCCAGCCTATCAGTCCTTGAGCCTCGCCTCACTAATTGGCGTCGTATACAGCTGACGATGACAAACTAACAATGTCCATAACAACAGGTGTGCAATAGTAAATGCGGACTTCTGAAAGGTTATCTAAGGCCTCGTAAAGTACTTGCTGTACACAACTTTGCGCATGTGAAATAGTATCTTTGTTGAGGAACATTGTCATAACGTTGAGGTCTATAGCTATTTGATCAGATAAGAATTGCAGTTTCATCAGGTCTGACAGTGGGAACGTTTGTGGCAACTGTATGCGATATTATCGAACCATTTAACAGTTATTTATTTGCAAAATTACATGAATTATAAGACATAAAGGATAGAGGAGAATTATAAGACATAAAGGATAGAGAATAAACAGACTCGGTAATCAGTCTGAATAAAATATATGAATTGCTCATTGAAATACCGGTATATGTACATATACCTAATCCTTTTCGTGTTTACTACATTTCAACAGAGCCGTCTTTTATACACAAGGGAAAATTCCAATATATATAAAATATACAATTTTGTGTATTTGGTATTTCCAAAATATACATTTTTGTATATTTGGTATATCCAAAAATATACAATTATATTGTATATATTGATAGATTTTATCACTGCTTCATTGAATTTCTTCACCCCCTTAGAGAAGGTTTCTTACAATATGTGGTTGAAAAAGTTTACTAATGATACCGAACAGTATTATTATTGCATGTGACAATAATGCTTTAATAATATTTTAATTATGACAACTATATTTGGAGTGTTATGAATAATTTGTATTTCGTTATGTTGACAGCATTTTACATAAGAAATAGAACATTTTGTGTAGGTCTTAGTAACAGTTTGATCAATAATATAAATAATACGTACGCCATGGCCAGCTGTTTACAAAAAAAAGATGATCCATACATATAAGTAGTTCAGAGTAGTTTTAAAAAATGACTGTAAAATTGATATATCATTAAACCGGCAAATACGAATATATACAATCTATGAATATCACATTTTCGGATTAAGCAATTTATAATGTACAAGTAAAGAGCATTAAAGAGACAATTCATTTAAACCATTACATATCTGTCCCTTGGCAACACAAACATCACATTTTTCTTTATACATTTTCCGAGTATCTTTACGAATTTGCACTTGATACGTTGAATTGGCATGAACGATGCTGGACAATTGTCAATATGCATTGTCGGATGCCAGGCTTCGACTGGTTTACCACAGTGGTACTTTAATTCACCTGGAAGTTACCGGTACCATCTCACTTCAGCAAGGAGATGTGGTTTGAGCTCCCCTGAGAGTTCTACGCTGTGGTGAATGTAGCGGAGCACTTTGCCAGATCTTGGCGATATACTCCAGTCAATGTTGCCATAATGGTTTGACCAATACGCTAATATATTGGACGAAAAGATTGATGCCTGTGCTGAACCAAACAGTGTGTGTCCTAGATGAACAGTTTTCAACTCTTAGTATGCCGGCATCATGGAAATTTGAGAGGAATTGTACAATTTCAAATACATTTGTTTAAGATAAATGCCTTCTTCAATCGTGATACCACGCAGTTTGTTATTATTGAAGGAATAATCTTGAATGTCAGACCAACACGGTCCAGAATCTAAAAGACGCGAGGACAATCTCCATAGGTTTGTAACAGCGTTGTTGGTTGTGCCTAGCGTTCCAACCTTTGAACCAGAAACAAGCTCAGCAAATACTGGTTGGAGTGTTTCAGCAGGCTGGAAATCATCTGAGAGTGTCAAGCCAAGAAGACTAGGGTTGCATACAAATCGTCCAGCAAGCAGAAGTTCAATATTCTTATTGTTTGTGGAAATGTTCCCCATCATTCCATTGCAGCGTTCAAAGCTGAATAACCAAATTGAATAAACTGGTCCAAGATACATTCTATCATGTGGCCATGCCGATGCATGTTCGTGGTGACCTTTTCTTTTCCATAAAGGCGTTCAAAAGAGGTACAGAAGCGCAACAGGAATGCATCTGCAACCTTGACATCCCTTTTCGTAACTACACGACAACACAGATATCGACAAGCTAGCACAAAGTAACGCCAACATTCCAAGTCTTCATCATGTATAATGCCTTTCAAAGCATATATAGAAAAGAGGAGAGTCCAGTTCTTGAATTGATCAGCCGTAAAACCTGCAAACCCAGATGCAATTTTACGAGGCATTCTGCCAATATCACTTTGGAATTATGCAAAATCGATTTTGGTCTGAATTAATTCAAAGTACTTATCAGTCAATACGCCATTTTCTTTCCATACGTGCAACATGTGTTTAGCAGTTCCCATAAAAAGATTATGCATGGGATCGATCACCGACATGCGGATGTCAAAATATGGTAGCTCAGATAGAACTGAATACTGTGTGCCATACAAACGTTCTAGCCTCTCACGTTCTGATTTTGATGTACTGGAAGATATCTGTCTAACTTGGGCAATGTGGTTCTCGTTTGTCCTAGGTTGCCACTCTTCCCTATTAAAACCACTGTTGTCACGTTTTCCGAAATCACCAGGAAAGGTTTTAGAACACAGCGAACAACCTTTGATAGCAGCATGACCGAGAAATCCACAAAGTTTTCTACACGCAGGTATATCACAACCTACACACATTAAGGCCAAGCGAACTGTTCTACCTTGGCAAGGAAAAACCCAGCGCTCCAAGCGTCAAGGAGTTCATCAACTAGTGGTTGAACAAATGTATTTGTGGGCGGCTCTTTCTTCATATGTGGTATAACGCCGACCAGAATAATGTTTTCACGTTTGAAACTTTCTTCGCGTGGCAGGTTTAAAACGACCATATATAATTCACCAACGGAATATTTCACATGTTTAAAGGGTTGAAACCTGTCAAGGTTCAGCATTAGGCCATAATTATGTCTTGTGGTTAGGAAATTCTCGCTAAGGTTCTTCCATATCTGACCATCGTAGACATCAGACAACGTGTCAGATGACGGACTTTGAAATCGCCATAGTTCACATTGGGCCAAAGCCAGATCGTGATATTAGGTCACGAATTGAATCTCTTAATGGCTTGTAATAGTACGATTTATATGGAATGAGACTCTTCGTTCCAGAGGGTAACCGTACAGTCTGGAGCAGTATTGCACCACAAGGACGTCGATGATGTTAGATAGGATGATTTGGCTGATTAACATGTTCACAATATTTGCTTTTTTCTGGCCTTCAAAGAACATAACACAGTCTGCATATGCATAAATATTATTGCAAGATGGGCAGACAACATAATGTACAACGTTATTCTTGTCAAACTTCAATAGTTTTTGCAATAGATAAGCGCTGGTCGGGAACAGAGGCAGGACTATTAATAGAGCTTCATAATGCGTGGCAGCAACAGTGAGCAGTCCATGAATGAACCGGAGAAGGACAGTTATAGAACTCGTCGAGATGTAATATACTGACTGCCAAAGACAGAGAAATAAGCACGACCAAAATACAAGCAGTCTTGAAAAGTCGTGTTGTTACTAGGCTCATCTGCTGCTTGTTGACATTTTGCCTCTCGGGGTTGAAAGCTGTGAAGAAGGTCTTTGATCTCTTCTTCGTCAATTTCTTCATCTACTTCCTCAACAGCAGAGAATTCTTCTTCGGGACGTTTAGGTTTTTCATTTTCAGGCTCTTCATCGAGGTTGGTTGTACACAGTTGGATGTGTCTGCTGCAATTGGCAGCAGAAAACGATTCATCACAGGTTGCGCAATGCTTTCTCTTAGCCATGTCAACTATGGAAAAAGAAGAGAGAGATTAAACCATCGTCAATGCGCCTAAAATACACTAGTTTATACCATAGTTATAAAATTCAGGATTATAAATCAAGGTTGCAGGGTTTGTATAGCGAAAGGCTGCCAATGTCCTAACTAGATCGGGGTGAGAAAAGCACTGTTTGTATAGCGAAAGGCTGCCGCTGTCCTAACTAGATCGGGGTTAGAAAAGCACTGTTTGTATAGCGAAAGGCTGCCGCTTTCTTAACTAAATAGGGGTTAGAAAGCACTGTTTGTATAGCGAAAGGCTGCCGCTGTCTTAACTAAATAGGGGTTAGAAAATCACTGTTTGTATAGCGAAAGGCTGCCGCTGTCTTAACTAGATTGGGATTAGAAAATCACTGTTTGTATAGCGAAAGGCTGCCGCTGTCTTAACTACATCGGGGTTAGATAAAGCACTGTTTTTGTAGCGAAAGGCTACCGCTGTCTTAACTAAATAGGGGTTAGAAAAAAGCACTGTTTATATAGCGAAAGGCTGTCGCTGTCTTCACAAAATAGGGGTTAGAAAAAGCACTGTTTATATTGCGAAAGGCTGCCGCTGTCTTCACAAAATAGGGGTTAGAAAAACACTGTCCGTGTAATGAAAGGCTGACCCTGTGCTGTCTTAACTAAATCGGGGTTAGAAAAGCACTGTTTATATAGCGAAAGGCTGCCGCTGTCTTCACAAAATAGGGGTGAGAAAAACACTGTCTGTGTAATGAAAGGCTGACCCTGTGCTGTCTTAACTTGATCGGGGTTAGAAAAGCACTGTTTGTACAGCGAAAGGCTGCCGCTGTCTTCACAAAATAGGGGGGGGGGGAGTGAGTGGATTGGGTTTAACGCCGCATTTAACAGTATTCCAGTTATATCGCGGCGTGTCAGCTTCATGTGGGGGGAAAGCCCGAAGTGATGCAGGTCTCAGACGTTTACCACTTCGTTGAAACCCACGAGCACGGGTATGGTGCTGACAAACCTAGAAACATAATTGGGGCGAACCGGGATTCGAACCCGGATTCGAACCCACAATCATATGTTTCTGGCGTGCCCAAGGGACGCAACTCTGCAAAATAACCAAATAACCACTCTGATTATAGACCTATTACACTTGTAGAAGATGCAGGCATTTTTGTGTGTGTAAAAATTGTTTGTATCAGACAATTTTACAATTGGACTGCTCTTAAACATTGTATGAGCAATGAGCTAGCAGGTTTTAGAAAGGGTTTACAAACTTCCGACAATATCTTTATTGTTAATACTTTATTAGATAAATATCTGTCTAAAACACGTAGCAGGATGTATAGTGCCTATAGATTCGAAAGGAGTGTGAATAGGAATGAAATTTCTGTATTTCTCTAGAAGGTGGATATACATAGTTCTTCAGGTGCCACTCTGGCGTTAGACAGGTATGCCAACTGTTGCCGTTTTTGTGGTCATCTTTCATCAATGATGTCGTGGTGTTTTTTAACTGTGAGGGAGCTCATGGTGTAACTAAGTCCATGGAATTATTTAGTTTGCAGATGACATAATCTTGTTAGATGTAACAGCTACAAAAACGTCTTGTCCAACTCTCTGTATTGTGATGGAAATTAACCATTGATGTTCAAAAAGACAAGTGGTTGTATTCAGGAATGCTGGCAAACTTGGATATTATGAAAAGTTTAGGATTGGAGATTCTGTCGTTGACCCTAGTCCCTAGTTATAAATATCTAGGTGTGCAGTTATCGTCCTCTGGTTCTTGGTAACCTGTTCAAAAGACTTTGGCATAACAGGCATGGAAGGTAGTTCGAATACTACAATCAACACTGGGAAAATTTTCAACAATCCCAGCTAGTGTCTGTTTTCATATTTTTTATATAAAAAATATTGCATATTTGAAATTATGTCGCAGAGGTTTAGTGATTTCGTCACCCGATATTGAAAATGTACACGATCGTTTCTGTAAAGTTGTTCAGAGCTTGAATGGAAACACCCCTAACATAATTGCAAGAGGTATTGTGAATAGGACATCAATCAAGGTTTTGCATTATAAAATTCTGGATAAGGTTATTGTCACAACAGGTTATGTTATCATGAAAGGTTCTTATGATTTTCAGTATAGAAGGGCAGGAAATGGTAAAAGCCTGTTATGCTAAAAATTAAATGTTTAATCTTTGATATATATATATATATATATACATGGTTTTGGCGAAGTTTGGTTACAACAGGGTGTTGGAAATATAAATGCATTTATATAGTGTTTAAGCTAAGATATCTGCCAACGAACATGTGATAATAATCTAGAATGTTATTCTAAGCTGAAATACTATTGCTCTGTCAAGGAAATGTATTGTGTCATATATAGAAAATGAATTCCACTTCTCTCGAGTGCCCATTCTATTCAAATTTGAGGCACTCGGCACTCCGATGAGCGTCGGCCACTTGCTCATGGCTTGCGGGCACTTTGTGAATCGGTTCCCTGATGTAATAGTCAGCCATCTGTACAGGTGAACTGATCATTATGTGGCACCTCAACAGTGAGTGAGTGAGTGAGTTAAGATTTTAAGTCACATCGGCAATATTTCAGCCATATCGTGACTTTCAAAAGTTATATATAATAAATACATGTAAACCATAAAAACCTGTCGACAAGGGACAGTAAAATAACTAGACTTATCACAGATTATTATTTAAAACTAGCAGGGAACCATAAAAATACATCACTAGACAGGACAATACATTATAAAATGGGCTATAGATCGGCAGCAACTGAAGGTAGATCACCATACTGGGGACCATGGGGACTTATAGTACCTTTGCTACCTGCATGGACCCCAGCAGGATTTACATCATCCCTTCAGTTGTTGGCGACGATTAGGGAATGTAGCTGTATTTAAAAGAACATATATTCTACGATTAAAACTATGATAGGAATAACAGACGTCGAATGATATGGACTTACTATGCCCTCTCAGGGGGACAATAATTTTACAGTACTTTAACCCCCGTCAAGGGCACAGCCATTAACAATCTCAGTTCACAATTAGACACTATCAAATTAAGAAACAATTATGTACATCAAAATTTATTTATCAGTTCAATTTCTTTTAAAAAGTTAATTATTAAATGAGACGAAACATTATTAAAAAGATCCATTATTGAAGTTGCACTGAAATATTTATCCCTTGTGATGGAAAAATCAATACAGTCAAGCAGAACATGCTTGACCGTGATTCTCTCATCACAAGGAATACAAAATGGAGGATCCTCGCTTTTTAAAATATATTCGTGTGTATACCTGCTATGGCCAATACGACATCGTCGCATAATGACCTCTTCAAATCTGGACTGACAGCCCAAGTAGGTGTAACCAATATTTGGTTTAATTACATGTAATTTATTGATACCGACTTGGGAGTCCCACTTCTTTTGCATAAGATCACAAATATAAGATCTGATTACAGGTTTAAAATCAGTGTATGGGATAAGAAGTGGTGTCACAGATTTGTTGAGTGCTGCTTTAGCAGCAGCATCAGCCATTGAGTTGCCTTTGATGCCCACATGACTGGGCAACCAACAAAAGACGATGTCGTATTGGCCAGTAGCAAGTTCATTAAATAATTCAATAATTTTGATTAAAAGTGGATGTTGACAGGATACGTTATGGATATCCTGCAGGCAAGAAAGAGAATCGGAAAATATGATAAATTTCTTATATTTTGACTGTTTACTGATATATTGTAAAGCTGTTAAAATGGCATTGGCCTCTGCCGTGAAAATAGAACTATTATGGCACCTCAACAGAATACTCATTCATTCATTAACACAATTTTGCTTTTTTTTGGCAATGTGACTTTTTCTGGTTTGTCTATAAATATCCTTCCATTAGTGATGGTATATCTAACTTAATCCAAGTTCGTTGAGTTTTATAGCGTCACTCAGAATGCACTTCCTGTTTATTGAAGTTTCTTTCTTTCTTTGCTGTAGCATTAAAACAATATTTTTCGAATTTCTTTTCTTTTCACGATTGTACCAGATGTCTCGCATTTCTTTGAAGTGTTCACCTCAATACCAATCAGCGGTGTCTCGCATTAATTTAACTGTTATCAACTAGTTTTACAATTGAACCTGTGATATTCTAGTTATCTTACTGTCCATCGTTGACAGCCTTTTATTAATTCAAAATGTAATTATTATAACTGTTTCGTCGCGATATGGCTGAAATAATGCCGATGTGACGATAATTTTCACTCACTCACTCACTCACTCGCATTAATTTAGTGACGCATTTTTGTTTTGGGTCTCGTGCTCGCATTATTTTCGTGACGTAATTTTATTTTACAGCAACAGAATGACTTATTCAGTATATCACAGAGTGACTGATTGAGCATATTTATGAAACAGAATGAAACAGAACTCAGTTTGTGCTCTGTTAGATTACTATATTTGACTGTTAGTTTATTAGTAACGCCGCAATATTTCAGCTATTTGTTGGCGCTCTGTAAATAATCGAATCTGAGCCAGACAATCCAGTGATTGACATCATGCGTATCGATCTACGCAATTGGGATACGATGACATGCATCAACAAAGTCAGCAAGCCTGACCAACCATCTCGTTAGTCGCTTCTTCTGACAAGCATGGGTTGCTGAAAAGTGATGCAGGTCTCAGACGTTTACCACTTCGGTGAAACCAACGAGCACGGGTAGGGTGCTGACAAACCTAGAAACATAATCATAGGTTTCCGGCGTGCCAAAGGGACACAGCGAATCGACTGGGCGCCCCGTGCCCCCGTGATTTCATGAAATGACTACAATGTTTCATTAAACGACTGATCCTTTCAGGCATTTCACGAACTGTCTGTTCTCCTAATCTGGCTGTAACATATATTCACTTGTCTTCACTTTGGAGATTATCGGTTGTATTTGAAGGAAGGAGGTTGACTTTAAAGGCGTATTTGAACAGGATTTCTTATGGAGGACATCATCTTTGAACGAATCGGAAGACCAATTTCTTGCAGACAAATTGAAGCAGCGAAATCATTAGGAATATAGCCAAACGGTATTCGATGGAATCAGACTACAAAAAATAACGATGCATACGGCATATCCATTATATTGTCGGGTCTTAATTGTGTGTCAGTCTATAAAATATATTTGTTTCAGTCAGTGAATCTGCAAGATACTAAAATGAATAAATGGATCACTTTTAAATTTTCGTGATTAATAGCTTTAGATCTTTTGAATCTGCATGCCATTATAAACGTGTATGTAATTCACATATGAGATTTTAGTTGGTTGCAACAGCTACTTTAGGTGGAACAAGGCCACACAGATAATCTGGTGATAAGTCACTGACCATGTTATGACACGTTTCTTTCACTTTGCGAGAACGTGACATTTTGTTTCTTCGTACATCAAACAAGTATAGGAACAGCCACATATTGTACCATACCACATTCATGTTGCTGTATTTCTTGAAGTAGACACATAATGTTATGCACAGGTGACATATCGATCACTGGACATACCGAGTCCAACGAGTTTGGAATGGATCGATGATTATATCAGTCACTGGATTGTCAGGTCCTGACTCGATTATTTACAAACCGATGAGTGCGTCGTTAAACAAAAAACAAACAAATCATATGTATGTGTAAGAACATGTACATAAGCTAATTTCCCTTGTAGTCATCTGACATAAACCTGACTGTAAGAAATTTGACGAGTCATGATTGGCACGCACATGTTTTTAAATACTGTACTTAGACAACTCGTAAGAACGTCTGGTCTGTAATTTGAGCATTCGTTTTAAACTTAGTTGTCTGGTCAAGATTCTAGTGCACACAGGCCGGCTGGTAGGTATATTGCTGTACAATGTATGTGGCGTTAGACAAGAAACAAACACATACAAATATGTTTGGGTGGCGGGTACTGCCGTTGGCGTGTGACATGCCTACCGCTGCGCGAACACCTGATGTGAATCTCTGATTTTCAGGGGCTGTCGGGTAGCCTAGTGGTTAAAGCGTTCGCTCGTCACGCCGATGACCCGGTTTCGATTCCTGACATGGGTACAATGTGTGAAGCCCCTTTCTGGTGTCCCCCGCCGGGAGACGAAGTTTTGACGAGACAGTTTAAATGTTGTGTAAGCTTTTTTTAAGTGGAAATATTAATCATATAACTGTTGATAGTCTGTTCCCAATTCCATCTGGTCCCGTTAACTGTGTGGTGTAATCGGAGCATATCCGGAAAAAACTACTAATAAATATCTTCCCGAAGCTAACGTTTCCTATAGCCTATATCAAAACCTCGTTACCACCCTTGCCATTTCAAGCCTACTTTTCTGTGAGTGGACTATCGCACATATCGACATCCGTTATCCGAAAACAAGGTCACTACCATGACCATCGCATGTTGAATGTACGCTGACTAATTTACTCCAATGTTTGGTTTATGTGCAAGCTACTTTGAAAGAAGCAACAACAGCAAATTATTTAAATTTAACGAATGATCAAATGCATTCATTAAATGTCTTTAAAAAATGTATGCTATTTTATTAATTCCATTTTCCTTCACATTTTACATTTCACTATCATACATAGGGTGTGCATGGATTTAATGTGACATTATTGGCATGTTTGTAGCATGGACAGATCAGTTATCATAGTTTTACAGAGTATGGGTTGCTGAAGAGCTATTCTACCCCGGAATCTTCACGGGTCTTCAGAAATCCATGCTTGTCGTAAGAGGCGACTATGCTTGTCGTAAGAGGCGATTAACGGGATCGGGTGGTCAGGCTCGCTGACTTGGTTGATGCATGTCATCGATCCCATTTGCGTGGATCAATACTCATGTTGTGAATCACAGGATTGTCTGGTCCAGTCTCGATTATTTACAGACCGCCTTCATATAGCTGGAATATTGCTGAGTGCGGCGTTAAACAACAAACAAACCAGAATTCTTAATCATATTCAACATGTATTACGCAATTTACACACTAAAATACAAATGCTATAATACAATGAATATGTGCTATTAATAGGTAATTAATCAAGTTTAAAGTAGCTTTCTATTCAAACATGTAAATGTAAACATATCCCTGGTAAATATTAGGAATACACCCTAACATATATATGTAGCAATTAAATGAAGTTATGAAAATATAGTTTTTGCTTATTATTATATATGTATTCAAATATATACATTCGTGAAACAACAGCACATAACAAAACAAACTATATTGCACTTTACAATGTATACAAAACAAATAAAAACACATTCTGCGACACATATACAAAAGAGATGATTATTTTGCAAGTTTCTCACACACATAAAAAAAACCAGTTGACACTTGCGTTTCACAATGTCATTCTTTATCTTTGTCGAATTGTACGTGTATATCGTTAAACACCAACATGACTTTTGAATAATCACTATCGGAATGATCTATTACATCTTTAATTGAAACGCGTTGACAGGTATTATGCTGGTAATTGATCAGTTTGCTGATAGATAAATGGTAATTATTTGGGTATATTCTGTTTATTTTCAGAACGGAAATCTGATGTAAGATGAAATGTTGCTACTTCGATACACGTTTACCGTTTGCTTCGCTACCTTCCATCATGTCAGTTCGTGTTGAAGTTGCAGACTGAACGAACGTTGCTTTTCTAAAGTAACAATCGATGCAAAATACGTGCTTTTGTTAGATGCTCATTATTAAAAAAACCGTCAGATATTTTATGTAAAGGGCAACAGTGTACCGTTTTAACTTGGATCCGCCTCATAAGTTGTCGCAGTTTATGCATGAGCCGCGAACGATCTTACGAAGCAACAGTTCATTTGAAATGCACAGTTACCAACCTTTGGGACCGGACGGTGTACATTCGCGTAGTCTTATAACTTGAAAACTGCTTTGGGCGACGTTAAGACCACTTCTAATACACATCAACTGTTGGGATAAAACAGAAGAACAGACAGAAGGCTAAGTGGAATACATCCTTGAGTACATGATATTTTTGTTTGTTGTTTAACGCCGCACTCAGCAATATTCCAGCTATATATATATATATATATATATATATATAGAGAGAGAGAGAGAGAGAGAGAGAGAGAGAGAGAGAGAGAGAGAGAGAGAGAGAGATTCTTTATTTCCTCCAGAAGTTAATCCGAAGATTATACATAATTAATCAAACGTATTCACACAAACCCATATTACCTGTACATATATACAATACAAGACAGTAGCACCAGTGTTATGCCATTCACACAGTACAAAAGGTTAGATCAGATGACATAATCAAGGTAAGGCTTTAGTGTAAGTACATGTACATAAGCAGAAAATATCAGTATAACAGATTCCCATGTAACTATATCAATACATTGTGAGAAGTGAGTATCAGCACAAAAGAAAAATGACAACATATCTTCTTCATCTTGTAATTCCAACTGGACATAGGTTTCAATTGCAACAACAAACAGATCAATAAAAGTTGAAAACAGTTCATTTCTTTCCTGCAGTAGAGCTTCACAATGTAATATGATGTGATTATCATAATCAAAGGCATGCTTGTTACACAATAAACAGTCCCTGGAAGTTTTGTTTCATGATGAAACTCTAACACAAAATTTTAAACTTGACCTCTGTTCTGGAGACATAGATGCTAGTTGCCATAATATATGGTGAGTAAGCTTTGTGTGTGTATTAGCATGAAGCGTGAAAGACCTGTATTGACAGAAACGTTTCTGCGCCACATATTTTCTTCATATTCATGAATGGTTCATTAACCAGTTGCTTCCATTTTCTCTTTGTAGGAAGTACACCACAGCTTATATATGAACAAAGGTTGTTTCGTAGGTTATACTTGTTAAGAACTGATAATAAATCTCCACATGCAGATTTGGGATTAGTTGGATTTGCAATGTATGCACAAAAAGATGTTTAACAAAACTGTTACAGGTTAAGTTACCTAAGCGGCCGAGCAGCTGAAGTTTACAGTTATCGATATAGCCGATCATTGTCCAAAGCCCCAGATTAGCAATAGTGGATTCTGATGGAGATCTTTTATCAAGTCCTTGTACAGTTCGCGCGAAATAGCGTTGAGTATGGTCAATGACATTAATGTTTTGACCCTTAATATCAAAGAGCAGTTCGCAGCCGTAAAAACTTGTTTTTAATATCATTCTTAACCAGATTTTTACACTGGTAGCTGGATGTAGCTCAGAACTGTTGAGTCCCACATATTTTAACGAATTAATACTTTGTCTTGCTTTTTGGCAACATTTTTCAATACTTGATTTACATGACAGGTTATGCGTTAGTAGTATGCCACCATACATGACATAGTCAGAGGTTGTTATATTTATATCACCAAGTTTGCAGTTAATATCTAACCCCTTTTGTTTTATCTTAGAGAAGACCACAACATTACTTTATGAAGGGTTATACGTTAGTCGCCACTTTGAGGCATATGAATGTACTGTATCAAGTGCTTTTTGAAGCCCTCGTGGCGAGGTGCTCACAAGAGTTGTGTCGTCTGCAAGCAAAACCGTTGGAATATCTAGACCAAATACACAAATACCACTATTTGCTTGTCTAAGGGCTGTTATAAGGTCATTAATGAAGACTAAGAAGAACCAAGCAGAGAGAACTCTTCTTTGTCCGACACCTTGCCTTACATGGTATATATCTGAATTGGAAACAATGTATAGGAACACAAATGTGACTTTAATAGTAGTATTTAGTTACGTATAATGCAAATGACTTCTACGTAAAAGTTTAATTTGGGGAAAGACATTTAGGCAAGAAGTACACATCACCATGGCAACTATTCAGCTCCCCTTCTTGTGCATCTGTTTGGCAAAGTCAAAACAAGGTAATTTGGCCAAGAAGTTTAATTGAACTTAAGCTTCAGGTATATCAATGATCTGATATCGTTCAATAACAATCAAATAGCCAATTCCCTTCCACTGATTTGCCCACCTGAACTAGAAATAAAGGTTGGGTGTTTGCTGTCAACGCCGCACAATATTCCAGCTATACGGCAAGCGTGGGTTGCTGAAAACCTATTCTCCACCGGACCTTCACGGGTCTAGAAATAAAGGAGACATAAAGATTCAGAGTGACGAAACACTCTCCACAAGACTGTATGATAAGAGGGATGACTTCAACTTTCCTTTAGTCAACTTTCCCTTTATGTCGAGCAATATTTCAGCAGCTCCAGCCCTTGGTGTTCACATTTCGCAACTTTTGAGATACAATCCAGCGTGGTCTTTCTACCAAGATTTCAAAGAGCGTCATACGACTCTTGCTTAGAAGTTGTTTGATCAAGTAGTTTTAAGGTAGACATGTGGAGGACATTACCAAACTTGACGCATCAGTGACAAACATAATGTCCGATGCAATTCCCCAATTTGACTTGTACCACAAGTTTCCATGTTTTTTTCAGGTGAACAATTGATTTGCCATTGCATGTGTTTGTGATGGATGCAACCGATTTGGGCAAGGCTAGCTTCCTTCGTGTCGGTTTAATATCTACTGTTCCTTCATATTAAACCTACTCTAATCTGTAATGGGAAATGTAAATAAGAACATATATTGTCATATATTGAACAGACACTCATAAAATAAATTTGGATAATGCAAACATACAAAATATCATGTGTGTCATTAAACATTCCTAATATTAAGAAAACCCATTTTTTCATCAAGATCACGAGAGGTACACTATCATAAACCTCTGAAGTTTAGTGCAAAATTTAGTTTTCTTAATTCATAAAATTAATTGTAAACATTGTTATTACTCTTTCTTCAATTAGCAAGTCACATTCAAAGAAATGATAATACACATTTTCACATTTACACCCACACGCACATTCTACTGTGCCTTATATTCCTGTATTTATAATTATAACTTACCTGACTAACCTTAACTTATAATATTGATATCTGTGTCCAAAAGACACGATAGGGGCTTGGCATTTATTAGATTTATAAGACAACTTGACAGAAGATTGAGGACAAGAATTACGTTAAGGTTTTAGTCTCGTCCGGGGAATTGTCATATTTTCAGAATTTCTAAGAGAGTGTTTAATAAGTGAAGCAATCAAATTTTGAAAAATATGCTTTGAGTGTGATGCGGCAATGTTGTGATATACACTTTATAAAACATAATTCTTCATTTCGTTGACCATAAACTGAAATTTGTTTCAATGAGTATATCACTTTTCAGGCGGTGTTAACAATGTAGTGTACATGACAAGACCACTTCTAGGTTGATTCGAACGCCTCAATGTTAGGGTTGATAACTGTATCAATTTCCTTATCATCAAACTGATGTAAATAACAGCTGAACACAAAAGTAAAATTTTAGGTACAGCACTATGATGCATAGGGCTCAGCATGACAAGCCGACTGATAGGCCCGGGTGAAATCTCCCTCCGTCTAGGTGAACTAAGGGTCAAATTGGTGTGCTGGGACCAATGACCCTACGGTAAAAAGTCGCAATCGGCTGCTGGGACACATTCTAACATTCTAAGGACCGTTTTTTATTGGGTTATTTGACTTTTAGATAACAATAACCTGTTTGTGTACACATTTCCAGATTGTGTCCAAAGAAAGTCGCCATAGTAACCCGTGTTGATCCGGGGTAGAATAGGTCTTCAGAAACCCATGCTTGCCGTATAAGGCAATTGTGCTTGTCGTAAGAGGAGACTAACGGGATCGGGTGATCAGACTTGCTGACTTGGTTGATGCATGTCATCGAACCCAATTGCGTGGATCGATGCTCATGATATTAATCACTGGATTGTCTGGTCCAGACTCGATTATTTACAGACCGCCGTCATATAGCTGGAATATTGCTGAGTACGGCGTTAAACAACAAACAAACCTGTTTGTGTACGCATTTCCAGATTGTGTCCAAAGAAAAAAAGTCGCCTCAGTATCTTCATCTGTTCACAGTTTTGAATAACAGTCATAGAGCCAGTTACTGTGGCAATTAAGAAGTTATCACATCAGACAGGCATATGCAGACCTTCAAAACATTAGTTATTGCAGTAAATATAGCTTAACTTAAATCATTCTTGAGATATCTGTGTTTGATTAGCGGGTGCTACTTGTGGGGTAGGACAAGTCCTGTTGACCCTTTTCGCGAACAGATGGTGTCATCACTGATTTTCCGTGATTCATTCATATAGTTTTCACCGCTATTTCGCCTCGTGGTAGAATCTGTTTTAGCGAATAATCGGGACTGGTTATAAACTGGTGATAACGTTTTTGCATTTCTAACATGCACTAAATACGCTCAGCAAACTCTCAAATATGGTCCGTGAACTTCAAAATGCTTCGGTTTTATAACATATCGCTGACAAGGTCAGATTTCGACAAAAAGTCAAGTTCACAACACACGACTCCGGAACTGTTGATACCAACAAGACACCTCACAAGTCTGTAAACAGTATTTCTGTGATATCACTGCCTGTTAGCTTAGTGTGTCAGGAAAACCAGAAATGCAAGACGCAGATATTGAGTGTTTACCTTATTGTATATCCGGGGTATAGTTCTGTAAAACCTAGAGGGGCGGTCGGGTAGCCTAGTGGTTAAAGCATTCGCTCGTCACGCCGAAGACCCGGGTTCGATTCCCGACATGGGTACAATGTGTGAAGCCCATTTCTGGTGTCCCCCGCCGTGATATTGCTGGAATATTGCTTAAAGCGGCGTAAAACCATACTCACTCACTCACTGTAAAACCTAGACATATTATCAGCACGAATCTGAGATTCCCCTGCCAGGAAATATGAAAGCAATTCATGTAATGATACATTTCTGAAGACATCTCAAAAGAACAGCACGGGATGGACGTTTTGTTTGTTTGCTATTTAACGCTGCACAATATTCCAGCTACATGACGAAGGCCTGTCGACATATCACCACCAACCGATCCAATTTATCACTTTGTACGACAAGCATATGGTGCTGGGGACTTATTCGAACGGGGCGTACGTACGGACAAACGCACGAGTATGGACAGACGGACCACTGAATACATGCACAATGTCTTTAGAGTAATGCTTGCGCTTTAGCGAGTTACAGTGAATCAGTAGAACGGCAAGAGAATCTGGCATGAACACGCAAAAAGAAACGATATGTGACATTTATATGACGCTTCATTTACCAAGTGAATATATGGAAACATTTTGCGGAGCCTATTTTTGTCAGAAACAGATATATATTTATATTGAAGGTGTATTACTGCGTACCAATGACTCGTTGCTTCAGTGAATTGTTACTCAAGACATTTCACTGGGTACAGATCGTACGGATAAACGAGTTTTCAAAGTACAATGATTGTGATATAATTACGGTGAGTGCCATATATTGCACCATCTGGTAATATTAATGAATTTTCATTAATATACTTATAACCAAGACATAGTTTGATTTACTTACAATAAATATTTAAGGATTAATACTACGTGCATTCTTTCATTTACAAGAAGAACGTAGAATGACAAGCTTCATCTTATGGCGTCTACATTTCTAAATCGCTCACTGCAAAGGCATGCACATTTTATTCAATATCACGGAAAGGAACAAACGTTAGCTTTTCAATCACAATTTCACCATCAAGGGCATGTTTGAATCATTCAAGAAATGGTAACCAAATAAGTTAGCACTCAGCTAATTTATTCCAGCTATAAATAACGGCGGTCTGTAAGTAATCGAGTATGGTCCAGACAATCCAGTGATTGACATCATGATCATCGATCCACACAATTGGGATACGATGATTACGACAGACATAGCCGCCTTTTACGGCAAGCATGGGTAGCTGAAGACCAATTCTACCCAGATCTTCAGAGATCCCAGAGTCTTAGCAAAATTAAATCATACTCTGTTCTGTAATCAGACTCTGGTCTATATTCCATGGCAAATATAGGGTCAGAGTGCAGCTTTATGATTGAAGCGTTCGCTCGCTCGATTGCTTACATGGTGACAATGTGTGAAGCTCGTTTCTTGTGTACCACGCCCTCATATTGTTAGACTATTTCGGCGTAAGTGTGCTCATGATCACTTACTCACTGCAAACATTCCACGAGGTTCGTTTAGTCTCTAAGCATTATATTTATGTAAGGAAATATATGACGGATCAAAGGCCCCACCCATCATATTAAGACAACTTCTAGACAACCTGCAGTGCCGTACGTTGACGCGTAAACCACTCCGTTGGTAAAAGAATGCGGCATGTTTTCTGAACGAAACATCAATCACTTCCAGCCACCATGGGCTCTTTGAGGTGAGTACGATAATATGAAATACAGTCCGTCACTGGCCACTTTAATTAACCAGTTTAATTAGCATTTTCCAAGGCCAGTTCCGTTCATTAACCCAAGCAAAAATCAACAGTAGCCGTCAATATGCCTCAAAAATGCTTCTAGTTTTTGAAGTCACAATCATGTCGGTAGTGAGCGAGAATAACTCCGGGAAGACCTTAAAACATTGTTCTGAAATATACTAGATTTCGCGCTGTAGTATTCACTATGAATGATTTACACAATACAATTAACTTTAAAACGTTAATTAACATTTGCCTCCCATCACTTTGGTACGAAAACACTTTGACGCTGACAATTCCTCCCCTTATAAGCATTCTTCAAATCAGCTTAGTTCTCACGTCTATGATAATTGAAGCTGACGAAATACATGTACAGCTAAATCCGTTTGCAATGTGCAGAGGTATCGTAGGTATCTGTGGAGAAGAAGCAAACGCCACCAAGATTCATAGCTATTCCCGACGAGTACAATCTGCACGGAGACTAATCTCCTCAAATTAATATGTCAACATTTTTTTTATCAAGGTTGCTGTATTAGTGCACAAGACACATCACACACGTAGAATCATTGCTCATGATAGAGCATGTTGCTTGGGCACATTTGAAGCGGTTGGCGAATACGAAAGATGATGTTGTCCAGCCTTCCTTGATCAGGAACTTCATCAACAATCTCCTTCGTACTCTGCAGCAGTCTCCCGTTCTGTAACCACTACTGTCTTCATTTTCTTGGCTCGACCGAGAAACCTGCCCCTACAGCGTTATTAGAAAAAACAACAAAACTATGTCAACTTCAACTTCAAAAGCTAACTTTCGGTCATCGACACAAAGTCAACCCGAATTAGCAATTGATGATCTTTTTCAAAGAAAAGAAAACTAATAATTAAAATATAATAACTTTTATCTCCAAGAAACTTGAAACACACGTTTTTGTATACGTCAGTAAAGTTTCTATCATTCATATATGCTCCACCATATGCATGTGAGAAAACTACAGGAAATTCTTCAATCATTGTGAGATGGTGTATCATCCACACATCGCACTGTTTCTCTAGACACTAATCGTCATGAAGTCCGCATTAATTTGAACTTTATATTCATCAATTTTTTCAATACATCCTCTTCATTCATCTATTCGGTAATCATATCTTAAGACGGTATGACTGTCTTCCAAAGCCCTGAGTCACCATGGGCTATTTTAAAAAAGCACATTGTAAAGTGCTGATGCGAACAATTAAGGTACTGTCGGAAATGCTGGAAAACTGATTTTTGCCTGCTAAAAATGGATATAATTTTTCACAGACTGTTGTTATTAAAATATCGAGTAACTACCGATCGCCCTACCTGTGGTTTGAAGTATTTCAGTCACAAGGTGTCCTTTCGACAAGTTTATAGGAGACAAATTCGAACGAAAACAGGAAGTTCACATTTATTCTAAGTTCAATGATGACAGTCTGAAACGGACTGAAGAAATATGCGCACGTGACTCCGTTATAATGATAATAATGTAGTCTTCATAAAACATCTAATCCACACACAAAACTCATTTTGAGAACATTCTAGATGTGCATCTTCTAAAATGACAAAATGACGCTGCGGTTGTTTTGTTAACATTGCTCCCATGATGCATGTTACATTACATTTCCACAGCCATAACCATGGTACACGATATTGGGCAAATTTATACAAGTTCTTTACAGTTTAGAGAAATAGAGGGAAACCATTTATTAATTTAGAGGGTGAATTATCGAACTGCCCAAGCTGTTGGGTTTTCAATTCATACCACCAAGTCTACGGTATAAGAAAACAAAACAGGTATAGGGGTGGTCTCAAAAACAAAAGTGGGAAGTAAAAGGATATTTGACAGCTTTGATAAAGGGCAGATTAGGCGAAAAATGTAAAGCTTTATGAGCAGAAGGTAACCCTGACTTGTTGTAGAATTTGGGAGGAATTAAAGATACAATTAATGTTTCCCGGACTGCACTAACTATTGCTCTCCAAGAGATGGAATTTCGATACACTGCGCGTGGCGATGACCGAGCACTTTTCAGGGGAAATTATTCCCTCCTGTCTATGAGGTCACATTAACTCCGAACCATTCATAATTTTACTATCACAGTCAGGGCGTCCAGATCACTTACATTGACAAATCTTTCCACTGACTACATGTGGCTATCGGCAGATGGACAAAAAACACCCATGTTACGATCAGGTAAAGGTCATCGTGTCATTGTTTTGCACTCTGCAACCCATGATATGGGGCTTATTGATGGATGTGTGCTAGTTTTCGAGGCGAAAAAGAAACCTTGTGATTTTCATAAGGAAATTATAGGAGGTGATGTGTTCATAAACTGGTTTGAACTTCAACTATTGTCCATTTTAAACAACACCAGTGTTATTGTCATGGATAACGCCAGTTTATATAACATCAGGGTATCAGATACTGCCGCCCATACCATGAGTAGTGTGAAGGCGACCATACAGGAATGTATGCCATTGTCGACTTCAGACCATGTGAAACGAAAGTTCAACTCATGGAGAAAATTCGACTGAATAAGAAACCAGTAAAGTACGAGACTTATGTGCTGGCGGCACAACATGATTACGTTGTCTTACGTACGCCAGTCAGACATTGTGAGCTCAACCCTGTTATGCCCATCTTGGCTAAGTGTAACGGGTTCGTAGCAAGACATAACACAATATTCAAAAGTACAGATTCACATACGTCATCAGCGGAGATAAATGCTACCTCAAGAAACCATCTGTAGAACAACAAATACTTCTGGATTTCAAAACCGCAACCTTCCAATACTCATCCCGTTTCATAGCTCTTAACTAGTCCATCATGTTTCCAAGCAAACATGATGCAGTACATATCCTAAATTGTTACCCCATCAACGCATGTCAATTAAGTACAATAACACCAAAATTTTTGAGACCACCACCAACTCGGTGACATTTGCAGAATGGGAGAATGCACGGGACGGTGTGAGGTCATCATCTCGGGACAGGTGTTAGGTAATTACCTCAGGTTCTAGGCCATTTCCTATGACTCGTATTTATTACATGAAGCCAGAAAAGCAGTTATCTAGCATTTCCGACAGTACTTTAGGGAAAAAAGTTTTAAGATTTTTTTCAAACAAGGATTTTAATGGCGGTTCAAGCACGTATTCACATCTTCACATTGGAACATAATCTGCTCTTGATATTCTTTCACGTAAAGATTCAAATCTTAAAAACAAGATTGAACGGCAGTCAATGATAAATGTGATGGAGGCCCCCATTTTCCAACAATGCTTATAACTAAAACCCGACTGATCTTCAATATTCCAAACGTAGAATAATAGAAAGGCCAATCGGTCTTTATTTCAAACACAATGTTCTGGAAACCTGCATTCTAAACATTTAAGAAATGTTCCTATGAAATGAAGCTGCTGTCATTCCTGAACCGAAACGAGGTAAGGATAAACAAACCTTTCCAATTACCCCGCCTGTTGCACTAATTAGCTTCGTCTGCCACTGTGGGATGAATGATTAATAGGCGCCTTGCCTGGCATTTGGAATCAAGTAATATCACTGACGACTGATATTCAATCTGATTTTAGACGTCAAAGGAGCATCATTGATCATCTCTTGAAATTGTAATCATTTTACAGTATTTTTTTACCTTTTTACTTCGAGCAAGCCTATGATACGACATAGAAGTGTGGTGTTATGAAAAATCGAACAACATATTGAATTCATCATTTTCGATTAAGATATGGCATATGATACTACATGGCAACGTTGTATTTTAAAAGATTTTTGATTGAGAGGGTGATTACTTCATTTCACATTTCAGTTTCAAGCAAACAGACAATTTCAAGTACGAATGGGTTCTAGCTGGTCTACTCATTCCTACACAATCAGTGCATACTTCAAGGCTAGGTGCCTATCTATCACTCTGTATGGTACCAACATCAATAGTCACAAACGTCTCGTTGATGATTGTAACATATCTGTCATGGTAAGAATACACGCACTATTGAAATACAGTTGAACCTGTCTAAACAAAATTCAAAAGTGTTTGAAGATGACAATGACTTTAGATTTTCAATGATTTGTATTCAACTTTCTTGTCAATATAAAGGAGATTTTGAGATGGTACCCACGTACTGGCTCCCACAGGAGATATCGCTTGGATGAGATCAATGAAATTACATCACAATGCTTTGCAGACCATTGTGACGTCACTGGTTACCATGACGTCACAATCAAATGACATCACTAATGGCTCTTCTACTGAAGCTGTTTGCAGTACTTTTTACACCGAAGACACTGCTAATTACTGTCTACAAATTGAAAAAGTTGAAAGAATGATGTTGGATGATAAATAAAATCTTACCCTCGTGTCTTTTGATATCAAATATATCAACACTCGTTGATAAAAGTGGCAAAAATCCTCGGCAAGCCTCGGAATTTTTCCACTTTTATCAACTCGTGTTGATATATTTGATATCAAAAGACACTTGGGTGAGATTCTCTATATCTACAATACATGACTAAACTGAATTCACATCAGACAAACACAGCAAAAGATTGCAGTTTCAGCCCCAGCTGAGAGGTCATGTTTCAGAATATCACAAGCTGGTTCCATAACAGAATTCAAACATACAACACCGCGGCTAAAATAAATCGTATCGCCCTACCGAAAAGTGCAAGTCCCAATTTCAATGAATCTGAAACTCTTGCCTCCTAAATCCCAGCTGTGGCCTGTTGCAAGAAAAAAAATATATTTTTGCAGAATCTTTGTTGTGCCTTCAGGCACATAAATGTTTGTCACGGAGTCTCACTTTCCTATAAGTTTCACCGCAATGCTTCCTATTACGCCAAATGTAATCTGTTTCGGCGGACAATCGAGACTGGTTATTCTCTGGCGTAGCCGTTTTATTTATAATGCTTTACATTTTAGAACCACATATAGCTATTTCTACTGTCCAAAGCGACATTGTTTTCTGTTGGTTACCTCGTACTGTTTTCTTATTGCAGGTAACTCAAATGTCCTTGCTGCAGCAAAAGAACCAATATGTCTACCTCTTACCCCACATTGTGAATTTTACTATCAATCAACAATTCAGTGATTGACATCATGAGCATCGACTTTCACAAGAGGGATACGATGACATGCATGAACCAAGTCAGCGTGCCTGCCCACCAGATCCCGTTGGTCACCTTCTACGACACGCATGGGATGCCTGCTTACCAATTCTAACCCGGTTCTCCGCGGGCCTGCTATGCTATGTTATAACATGGTTTAAAATTACATTGAAAAAGCTTATCTCAACGCCATATGACTGAAACAATGCCGATGTACGAAAGCCTATTAGGGCCAAATTCATTGATAACATTTTTTATTTAAAAGTTGTAATTACAAGTTGTAAAGGTGTATTTACATATCAATGAATTTGGCCCTAATAGGCTTTCGTACCGATGTACTTATGTACGGTTCCGATGGTATGATACATGTACGTTGATTTATCAACAAAGACCATTGACTAATCCGGAAGGCATAATACACTCCGGTTTCTGAAATGAAAAATGGAAGCCAAGACAAATTATTGACACATCCTAATCCGTATAAGCTCGCACACTGAAGCCTCGGTAAGCTGTTTTGATGGATGAATTGTCGTTTATCATGGGGTGTTTAAGTATATCAAAGGGCGTTGCTGTAAAACAACAATTACTATTTTTGACGGTTGGCCCTTATTGCAAATTTACATTGAGAGGGGTACAGTGCGTGTTTATATTTGGAAAAACCAACGTTCAAATAGGATCCGACATGCAATTTTTGGAAACATTTATGAATTTCTTTTGGATGTACTTTTCACTAGAATAAACTGGAATTTTTAGCTTTAAGGGTATCGGGACGCTGAATGCATTGTCTGTACAATTAGAGAAAAACCAAGAGTCACAAGGTATAAAGGATATGTGTCTTTTATGTGTTTATCTCATCGAGTGACCTGCCAAACATGTTCATATATGGCACAGATCTAGAAATGATATATTTTGTTTGAGTGATGTTTTTGGACACGAACAGACACATGTTCTGGTATTTATTAATATTTTCTCACTGATCTTACATATCTTGATCTGACAGACAATCAGATATCGATTTCATGTTTTCAGATAAATATAGTATTTTGTCTCTAAATTAGGATATACACATACCTTGTTTTCTATTCCGGGGTAGAATAGGTCTTCAGCAACCCACACTTGCCGTAAAAGGCGACTAACGGGATCGGGTGGTCAGGCTCGCTGACTTGGTTGATGCATGTCATCAATCCCAATTGCATGGATCGATGCACATGATATTAATCACTAGGTTGTCTGATCCAGACTCGATTATTTACAGACCGCCGTCATATAGCTGGAATATTGCTGAGTGCGGCGTTAAACTACAAACCAACCAACCAACTATGTTGATTCAGCTACAAAAACATTGTTTCGGCCGAAACATTAAAACTGCTCCCTTCTCCCTCCCCTCACTGTGCTGCAAAGCGAATATATTTCTCAAACGTGTTTTTCTTAACTTGAACGCAGCATAATCTCTGCAGATATCGTTTTCTTTGGTTTTAACAAAATCAGTACATGCACTATCGTGTTTCGATTACAACCCTGGTCGTCTAATTATTAGAACTTCACTATGCCTGGGTTGTCTGACCATGCACGAGTGGTTACCCTATGTCTCAGTGTAATAATCCTTGTAGTCGCTGATAAGTGCTGTCTGTTTGGTAGAGACTATCAATGAGCATATTACTGTTTGGGTTGGGACAACTAAAGATACTGCTACAATACTGAGATTAATAGCAGTGTCTTTATTCAAATACTTAGTAATGGGACAATATTAATTGAAGGGTTTGATGCAAGTGAGAAATGTAAGTGAACTAAGATAATTTGACAGTGTAATAGCAGATAATAGAATCAAACACTTAGAAATGGGATAAGATTAAATACAGACCGAGTTTTTCCAATTAAAAACCGTAGGCGAATTAAGTAACTAAATGCGCGGAGAAGTATAGAGTCTGGGCACGGATGAAATTGTTAAGATTTTGCGTGGAGTGTGAAGTTTTGCAAGTAGAGCACATGTTTTATATACATTAGAAGTTTATATACAATTCCTAAAACACCGAGGATGCTACTTTCACTACGCCCAGGCATTACTAACTTTAACCAACTGGCAAGCCGAGCTAAAGCCCTCGCTCTTGTGCCGCTGGATCAAGTGGACAATGTTGGGTTGACGCCATCAGTGAAAGTTCCGAGTGCCTGTGTCAAATTCACGGACTACGTCACAACAACATGGATTGAGGGAGCATGGGGCACACTGGGTTGGTATCACTTTGCTCATGAAGGACACAGAACCAACAACATTGAAGGTTGGCACAAGAAAATTATTTCCCTGAGGGAACAGTCTGTCACGGAGGTGAAATTGGCTCAGCAAAGAAGTCACAGTCGAGAACCTGCTAGGCCCAGACAGTATCAGGCAGTGGATCAGAGTCTTAGACGCGATAAAGACAAACTTTTGAACAGTGAAGTATCTCTGATGGACAATTGTGCATCTTCTGGGATACTTTGACTTTAATTAATCTTACGCTTTTCGTGAACAATGAAGGACTGTGTTGAACAATTGTTGGAAACATAATGCGTGTGGTGATTAGTGCTACATAATATTTTTCGAAAACATTTATTAGTCACGTATAAGCGCTAAGATAGATAGATAAATGATGCAATTATATATATATGTCTTTTTGTTTTATTTTGTGCATCCCCGTTAACAGTATTTTATGTTATCTGTTTGTTGTTTAACGTCGCACTCGGGTAACATGCATGACGGTGGTCTATAAATAAATAAATCTGGACCAGACAGTCCATGAGTGACATCACGAGCTGCGATCCACGCAATTGGGATACGATGACATGCATCAAACACGTCAGCGAGCCTGACCACCCGATCCCGTTAGTTGCTGAAGAGCCCCTGGTCAGTTAACCCATTAGGCAGATGTCCCATAAGTCAGACAATGGAGTAAGGATTAATAAGGTCTACACCCAATTTCTGCCGGGATCTGTAAGCAAACCAAAATGAAACCTGACAACATTAAGAAACTGAAAATTTCATTTATTGAGGAATATAAACGTTGGAAAGGTGATGGGGTCAAGCAAAAAGCTTTCTTTGACAGAGCTGTTACAAATGTCTACATTCTGTAGAAGAATACAGATATCAAAAGGTCGGCCGTCACAAATGTCAATGGAAGCCAATTGATGGCTCCCAGAAATGTCATTCCTAATGTCAAGACAGAAACCGAAACTGCACCGTAACGTATATAGGAATCATGTGTAGAAATCAATGATTGAACCCTCCGTCTTAAGCTTCGGATCAGACGTTGAATTGTAAGTTGTGGCAAATGCTGTCACTCCAGTTTTGCCACAGTCTGGACTTGGGGCCTCCACATCGGATTTGCCGCTCACGAATTCCCATAGATGTTCTTTTGGATTAGGGTCCGGGCTCTGAGGAGGCTACGGCAGTGTTGGCATGTTTTCCTGGCGCAGAAACTCTATCGCGGCTCGTGATCTGTGTGGCCGGGCATGATCATCCATGTTCACGGGCCTTGTCCTCAATGGGTGGTTGTCATAATAAATATGTTGACATCCATAAATTATCTTCCTTACATGCCTTTCAAAGTTTTAAGTACATATTTTTCATATTTATGTACTGAATGTGACAAATCACATACAATGTAGTTGTGGAGGAATCACTGCTCTCAATCAATGGGCCAAACAATTTTTATAAAACAGTTAGGGGATTATCCGTGCAATCAGGCATTTAGTTTGTTGTTTTAAGCTGCCTGACCGATGGGCTACTGACTAATGAAGCTGGGTTACCTGTAGATTTAATTTAATTGATATTTGGAATTTGGAATCGAAGGCTTAGCCTGAGGTTTCAAACGTCAAATTTAGCACGGTGAAATTTACAGGTAACCTATCTCTAAACTGAGAGCATATATGCTCTTCAGTCTGAAGGTATTTGCGCTATTTGCGACCAGTTCGAGATGTCATTTTGACGGCTGCGGCGTCAGTGGTGTCAAGGTTAGAGAGTATGGCCACAACTGCGCTGCAGACATGTTTGGTTTGGTGACGATGACGTTTTATGAATCGTCATGCGGATGGTAGACGTCGAGGGCAACGTTTTGCACGAAACTGCGTACAAGAAGTGGACAGATTTGGTGGTGGTAGTGTGTGATGTGGGCAGCTATCTCCTACACTGGTAGAACACACTTGGTGCAAGTTCTGATGAAAGTTACGGCGCGAAGTTACACAGATGAGTTTCTTCGGCCACACGTCCTTCACATTATTCAACAAGCGAACGTCATTTTCCAACAAGACAACGCCCGACCTCACACGCATCAGTGACAAAATGATGTCCGATGCAATACCCTGTTTTGACTTGTACCATATGTTCGGTGTCTATTCAGGTAATCAATTGAATTGCCTTTGGATGTGTTTGTGACGGGTGCCATCGGTTGGACAGGATACGCCCACCTTTTAGCGACGCCTGTCATAATCACTATTTGATAGTGATTCATTAACGCATGCTCATGATATCGTCGAAATACTACTTTCGGGAGAGATTTCTAATGATTATGAAAATGATTGTGTCACTTTTAGTTATGCATATATTAGTTTACTATATTGAAAATATGCATGGGAAAGATTGTCACATGAAAAATGAGAGAATTAATAATATATGTGTTAAAATTATTTGGTAAATTAAGCAGAAATGTTGAATGGTTGACGTCCGCGTGACGCCATGACTGACGTAAAATCCCGCACAATGACGTCGGTACTAATATGCACCTCTGACCCGGTCTCTTGGCTAAAGTGGAAAACATAGTGAGTAAATAGGAATACACAGATTTTCGGATTGATTCTGATTCTTATTCCATCTTCCCGAATCGAGCCTATATCAAAATTTCACTCATGCCCTTTCAAAGTTACTTTTATTGGCACGATCGTGGGGTCACCCCATGTGTGATGAAAACGCAATACCCAATCCACAAGGATGACTTCCAGAACAGACACCCTGGTTCAACAGATATTAACACAAAAGATTCGAGATTTCATTACTGACATACAAACAAAATGACAGATTACCACAGTATAATTTGGATACGTATTACCTCCGCATTTCGCTCTTACAATAATCAGAGAGTCTACTTTTCGACTATACAGTATCAAGTAACACTGCACATCGCTGTAACAAGAAACCGGGCAGTAGGGATTGTCTAAAAATAGGGCCATAACATTGCCATTTCGAATTAATATGCAATGAAGTTTGCACTTTCATTCGTTGGATGAAAGGTCGTTCTGACGTGACCCGTAATGGGATGTCCTCAGATCTTTGGTTAGCGGTAGCGAAAACTCAGGTCTGATTTTAATGAGATTGCCATTGATCACGTAATTATCGTTTCGCATTGTTTTTTACCAAACTGTTGTGACACAATTATGGACACGGAAACCCTATCTCTTAGTTACTATGACAAATATGATAAGATAAGATAATGCTTTATAACCCAATTTGGGAATTTGGTTTACATTTATTAGTAAGTGAGTGAGTACGAGTAGGGTTTAATGCCCCTTTTTCACAGTATTCCGGTTATATTGAGGCAACTCCCCATTGATATTTCATAGAAATCATTTTTCCTTGTGAAAGTTAACTTGAATAAGAAATGAATAATCTTATTTGAACTTTGATATAAACTTACAGTCTTCAGTCTTGCTTGTTTTCGGAGTTGGCTATATGGATCTATCTACTATAAAGAAAAACAACTGTTTTAACATGTACATAAAGTCTAAACTATATATAAGATTAAATAAGTTGATCGTGTATCTTCCCTGGACCATCTATGAAAAGTCCAGTTTCCACCCTTGCCGAACAAGGCTGGAATTCCGGACTAACGAGTTTAAGCATGGTCCAATCAAGATCGCGTCACGAAATCAACATCGATTTGGGTGGACAAAATGGATTTCAACATGCAAATTTCGATCGACTGCATATGTACCGCCAACTGGGCGTCGACAGATATTTTGCAATTTTTTTCATGTTTATTAATTTAGGTGCCCAAGTGATCTCATGCACTTCGTGCGGTATGACCAGTTTTATTACAATATAGAGTTTGATCATCGACCAGATCGTCTTGACTTTGAGCCGCCATATTGTTCGAAGCAAATACAAGTAATATGAGAGATGGAATCTGATTAGTATAAAGATATAAGTCCAAATAATCCATGTCATGAATTTGCCACCAATTGGGATGTCACATGTGTTTGTCAACACAATTTCACCAAACATCAGTTATATCAGGTCCGGGTTACCCCAAAAACGAGCTATAATAGATGAAACCAGCTATAATAGATGAAATGAGCTACAATACCATAGATCATTCGATCTATTGCAAAAGTGAATCGATCAAAACAAGGGAGTGTGCCTTTAATGCGTACTTCCGCAAAGCGGTTGTCAGGCATGAGTTCGACTGACAAATGCAAATTCATATTAGACACAGACGAAAGCTACATAATAGCGACTGCCGAGTTGTAATAACGTCATTGGTCGAAATTTAATACACAAGTTGCACAGTGGGGTATATAAAGGCTCAAAATATCATCTCTCTTCAACGTTGCAACGTACGGATAAATAAGGACTGTCCTTGTATAAATCATGCGGAATCCTGACTTGGTCGCATAGACTTGGGTCCACAAACATTAAGAAATGCAAAAAATTCAAAGTTGCAGTCAGTCATACAAAGCCCAAGGGACAGGGATCTCTTCACGCCTACCCAGTATTTTGTGTCAGCCATGCTATGAATATGCCAAAGAACATTTTCGTGACTATGTGTGAGAATCTAAATGTGAAAGATGTGGCACAGAACATCGTCGATAGGACTCAGATGAATTGACTCTCATTGCCAATGCACCTGGACAATCCCAAAACAAAAGTTTAATGGAAGATGCATAGGCTATTGGTCAAAAGCATAGGGATATGAATAAATTACAATCATTTGACAGCAAAGACTGGTTAGAACAGAGAAATACTGTCACAGTTGCCTTTTTTGGAAGGTGCCACAGGTATAAAGGATGCATCGGGAAAACAAAAATTGGGCAGGCTAGTGCGATGCTATGAGCAGCTGTTATCCACATGTAAAAGTGGACTTGTGGCCCAACTAACTTTTGTGCTCAATCTCATGTTGTATCTTATGACAGGTAGAAAGGGTGGATGTAGTGTCAATGCAGCCTCAAGCCCTCGTGGTCTGTACAGTACCATTCAAAAATGGCTTAACACTATTGACAATGAGCCTATTAAATGTCCAGTATCTGGGGATATGGTTACCTTTCTCGACAATAACCAGGTCCTTGCAAGGAATTGGCGCGTACGGTATGACTGCAAGGACCTTATCAGTGTTATCACCACCATCTTAAGGACCCCCAAATAAATACATCTCTACAAAATGACCCCCAGTACTGCCCTTACAAGTGGTTACTGTACACACCAGCTGCTATTGCAGAAACCAAATCCGCCATGATAGCTGCAAGGGATGTTTGTGGGGTGTTCAGAGAACACAGGATACGCTTCCTTAATACCTCAATTAAAATTGTCCTCTCTGAAAAAGAGCTTGGTAGTGGTATAAGAGATGTCATAGATGGCCCCCCTACAGAAAATAAGAGTGACGTAAGACACGTTGAATATGCAGCACAACATTTTGATGATGATGTACAGTTCACTAAAAACCACATGTTCTGACAAATATGCAATTAGTGAAGCAATGAACACGCCCAAACCAAAATTAGTCATTGGCAATCCTGTACATGTAAATCCCTGTTCCCTGTCTTACAGCACATTATGGTGGAGACCAATGTAGGGGGTGGTAGACAGTGGACAGTGGTTGGGCGTGATGGGCTTCCCTTTAACCTGGCATCTCGACTAATTGCCTCCACGTATCAGTGCGCCATATGTCAGTCAGGAGTGTTACAGTGGGTCAGATGATTTTCGACACATGGTGACGTCACACAACATGCACGATTGTGACATCAGTGAACATCTTGCTTTTGGTCGCCTGTTACTTGTCCCCGGTCCCGGCCATAAGGAAATTAACATGGTTCGTGGCATATTTAATTTGTTGTGGCCAATAGTCATTAAAGGTTTGGCAGGTATCACCCAAGGCATTGTCTGCATATGAGAACGCCTCCGATCACCACAAGGCTTGGCAGACACTTGAGATCTTGCTCATGGGATCAACCAGGGAACTGTTGTTACCATATGTTAGAGATGCCATCCGCAAAGAAGAAATTCGAACAGCAGACGGATACGCCAAATGGATGCTCACTGTCGAGAATGACAATTACACTTTCATTGTTGATTCCATTCTAACATATACCTATTCCGAGCTGGAATGAGGCATGGGAACCAAGACCTTGCTCGGGAGAGTGAAACACGTATCAGTGATCTCTACTACGGCCTCAACATGACACAATATCAAGAACTGACGTTCAGGTACTTAAAAACTACACTTTCATACTAAATAATTGTACAATCTCATGCCATTTAACGATATAATCATATTCCAAATAACGCTTCATTTGAATTATCTCCCTTTACAGTTATTGTGTTAAACGAAAGTATGTACATCAGTATAGTATGATACATTCTGTCTTTACAGGGAGTTCCATACCCGAGTTCCATACAGATGTGCGTGCGTTCCTTGATTGCACTACATCGATGTCTGTCTCTGGCCATCCTAGCAAGGGTGAAGGGGGGGATTTTATTTTGGAAAGTAGCAACCGTCGCATAAAATGATGGGTGCCCCCTGGCCTACCAACACCCACGAGACGGGATAGGATATGCCACAACATTGACAGACTAGAGAATGTAAGTAAATATGAGACATTTACTAAACGATTAATCACCCGTGTCTCTCCCCACCACCCTACCCCACCGCTACAATGGATTTAACAACAAACAAGTACATTGTATTAAATCATTTTATAGAATATGACGAGAACAATAGAAGGGAATTGATTTCAATTTTTTAAGGTCCTTGTCCTTCACATAATGGCCAGTACATCTGTAATGTACCCAGTATATGCACTGGCCACCATCACACCCGACCCAGGGACCCTTCTCTTTGTCCCCCGGCCCATCCCTCTAGATCCCACACAGGGAACAGCGATTCATGTCTGGCTTTCTAAAGTGGGACACGCCAGGCTGCTGTTCCCTGTCATGGGTACTTTCTCCAGGAGAAGGGAACCTGACCCCTGATGTCTCGGGAGAGTTGCACACAGTGTTTTTCTGACTATAAAACATAAACATATTAATTCAAATTATTCATCTATTACTATATATGTAAGTACGTTACAAACGGAAGAAATGTCATGTACATATGTCTAAATATGTTATTTGTATTAATATTTTCCGTATTGCTTCCGTGCCCCAGTGATAGGCTTGATGGGTGGAAGTTCTGCTTCTGCGTATACCTCAGTTCCTGTCAAACTGGCTAATCATACCCTGTTGACAATATATACATTTCTTTTAATGAACAGATGAAACAACAGATGATACATCTTTTGGACATTCAGCTGCCAGACGACACCGAATACATGCGCGTAACGGGCTTGTCCACTGAGGTTGACATGTGGAGAGACACCTTCGACAGAAGTGCTACCGGACGGATTATTGTCAGGATGTTGTCACTTCCCAGGATGTCGGTCGCATCAATCGTCTGGAACCAGTCTTCATATTTACCACAGACCGTGATAAATATTTTGACATAAGCCGCCAGAGAAATGAGGACATAAAATAAATTATCCTTGCTGACATTGAGGTGATCCGTGACATGGGTGCCGAGGATGTTGCAGATGCCCTGTCCTTAACCTACCACAGGGACATCAAGGACAGTAGGAAAAGCCAGTTGTTAACGTTCCTGCGTGATGTTGTAGAGGTACTGCAAAACCTGACAGACGTGTTCGATACCGATGGTATGTTTATACTTATATCTTTACAATTCATTTGTTTTCCTTTCACATTTTTTTGACAAACAATTGTATTGTGTCATCAACAATTAACTTTTTGAAAAAAAATAATTTCCGCATGTATAGCGCACTTGATCTTTTGTTGCTGTCACCCAGATATGCCTTTGCTCTTTTCCCACGTTGGTGCTGTTTGGCTCTGGCGCGTTGTCCTTTTTAATTTTTTCCAGGATTCAAGGGTTTCCTTTTCTTTGGTTCAAATAATACCGTCTCCTGTTGTGAACATTTCTTTGTTAGGTAAATGTTTGCAAAGTAATCAGTAGTTTCTAACGTACATTTCTACGACGTTGCAGGAACCTCTGGCGGCCCTCTGCAGTGATGGCGTTGCTGTCAGACGTCACAATAGAGAATGATTTTCATTTTTATCAGGTAATATATTTTTAGCTTTACGTATTCGCCTTACAATGTTGCTTATGTCACAAATATTATATTGTATGGTATTTTTCTGATTATCATTATAATTTTTCAGATTAAATTCTTTACCTTGCTTGTTATTGTGGATGGAGTTGCTGCTTCTTCACCAGATTCCGTGTCAGACATTTCCATTTTGCTTCATTTGGTGAGTATGTTATCTGATATTTTGAGCCTTTATATACCCCGCTGTGCAACTTGTGTATATTATTTCGGCAAATGGCATTACTCCATGGGGCAATTATTGAAATCCACGGAAAGGCAGTTAATATTATCTGTTTCTAAGTACTTTTTGATTTTGTCCCGTACACATCACCAATTTGTTGTCGACTATTATTTATTTGTTTGCGAAAAAATATGATCTATCCCCCGACATCCGCTCATGCGCAGTAACCCATTGCAGAACCGGAAGGAAAATAGGAGAATATAGTGCCCTGTTTAAATGGGCTGTTAAGCCTGTGGCAATTCTTTTGGAGTGACTTGTGATAGCTTAAATGAAAGATAAGACATTGTAGTTTTGTAGTCAATTTTTTGTTAGCCCCAATCTGTGACGGTATTGATTCCAGCTTCCCATGATTTGACCCCAAGTTGAAGGCCGCTGTGTGTGTTTCGGCTCGAAACTTCCGGTGAGCATTGTTGACAGTGGTTACTGCGAAAGCAAGCTCGTGGATGCTGGCCGAAACTTTGCGTTTTAAGTGACAAGTGGCAGGTGAGTCAACAGGATAACGGCCTACGACTGATAATAATTATGGTGGGCTGTCATGTCACTGTAGATAGCAAAGAAGGAAATTAATTGTGGTCTGAGGCCATGTCGGCTACCCATGTGTGCTTCCTGTAAGTTTGGAACGTAAATTCCAGCGTTTTGTGGGTTTATTTTTGTATTTAGTGAATTGCTTGTGTATTTTGACGTTTATTACACCTTGGCAGTCGCTATTATGTAGGTGCGTGGGCTTTCGTCTGTGCATAATATGAATTTGTATTTGTCAGTCGAACTCATGCCTGACAACCGCTTTGCGGAAGTACGCATTAAAGGCACACTCCCTAGTTTTGATCGATTCACCTTTGCAATATATCGAATGTTCTATGGTATTGTAGCTCATTTCATCTATTATAGCTGGTATCATCTATTATAGCTCGTTTTAGGGGTAACCCGGACCTGTATATCTTGTTCTCTACCAAGGCACCCATTTGGGAACCGAGTTAGACCACATGTAGGGTTCTTGGGACGTGTTCTACCCAGGATTGTCTGTCGTGGTTTGATGTGTAGCGAGTGAGTTTCTTTTCAACATATTTCCAATGAAACTGTATTTAGCCAACGACCATGTTGGGATATCCCTTTTTAATTCTATCCTTTCGAACAGAACAGCGTAATATATATGTCGTATTGTCGTTTATGTTTAGATAAATGTTTCAACAACTTAAATATATATAGAAGTTGGAAGTATGACATTCATGCTGTAAAAGGTTATTTGCTTATCAAGCGTCAGTGAAATTGCGAAGAGTAATAGAATACAAACATGTATGCGTGAGGGAGCATTCTCATGTATCCTGACATTTGACACTTGCAAATTTGTCGGGAAACATAGGAATGTCTCCCTCATTTTAAGGTGGGCTTCCAGGAATATGGATATAAATAACACGTGACATCGTTACATAATCAAGACACATGCGTGTGTGATGTGACCCGTGAAGATTCCGGGGTGGAATAGGTCTTCAGCAACCCATGCTTGCCGTAAAAGGCGACTATGCTTGTCGTAAAAGGCGACTATGCTTGTCGTAAAAGGCGACTAACGGGATCGGGTGGTCAGGCTCGCTGACTTGATTGATGCATGTCAGATCTTATTAATCCTTACTCGATTGCCTGACTTAGGGGACATCTGCTTCATGGGTAAACTGGCCAGGGGCTCTTCAGCAACTAACAGGATCGGGTGGTCAGGTTTGCTGACGTGTTTGATGCATGTCATCGAATCCCAATTGCGTGGATTAGTGCTCATGATGTCAATCACTGGATTGTCTGGTCCAGACTCGATAATTTACAGCACGCCGTCATATAGGTGGAATATTGCTGAGTGCGGCGTTAAACAACAAACAAAACAAGCATATGTGATGTGCATTTATATACATTATTTGACAAAGGGATTGAGTTCAAATTTCACGTCGCATCGGCATTATGACAGCCATATAATAACGAGAACAAGTTAATATATAAACAATTTAGTCACAAATACAGAGTTATATTTATATAAAAAATATGAAACATATTTGGGCATAATGTTATTTATACAGTTTAAAACACGGGCTACGAGCCACCAGTACCCAAAGCTAGGCCACCTCGCTGGGGATTATGGCGACTTACGGTGCCTCAGCTTCCTGCACGACACCCCAGCAGGATTTACATAATCACTTTAGCCACTGGTGGTTGTGCACAGTACCAGCCAATAATTAAAAAAAAGTGCTCAGCAGTGAGGTGGCTTGAAACAACACTAATTGATGATAGTTACATCGATTATGATATGAATTACGTGTCACACAAGGGGACACTCATTTTTTCGGGTCTTTAACCTCCTGGACACAGCCTTCTGTAATATTTGTTGATAAAAGCATCACACCATATTTAAAAACAAGCAATTCATTATTCACACATTCATATTCAGACCGATTTCTTTCAAGTAGCTGAGAATGAGATTTCCTTATACAGGAAAAGATTTACTGTTTGCAATTGCAACACATTCACATTATCAAAGTCCACACAATCAAGCAATGTCTGCTTGATGGTGAACCATTCATCACAAGGAATACACTTCGGGGTTTCTTCCTCGTCTGTTTTAAGCAGATATTCGTGTGTAAACCGACTGTGACCTATACGACATCGTCGTAAAACGACCTCACAATGTCTTGAATGACAACCCAAGTAGGTTGGTTGTTGGTTTCAGTTTTATGAAATTTATTGATTTCTACACAAAGATTCAACTGAAATTATCAAAGGCGCAATATGTGATGTTTGTGGTACTTGTATATCATCATTATTCACAGAAAGTCTTGGAAGATGACAGAGCACAATGCAAATGGAAGTGTGTATCTTGCGAAGTCTTATATCTTATTTGATCTTGTATTTTTTGTTTTGTAGATGTCTGAATTCAACATGGCACAAATAGAGAATTATTGATATTCAATGCAAAAAAGTACTTTGAATACAACATGCTTGCGGTGAACATAAATTGTGTATTTGATAATTGATGTCAGGGTTAAGCATGAATATTGATAAAAATCATTCTCAAAAAGGCGCAAATAATGAACATTCTTTGTAACGACTATGAAGCATCCTGAATAGTTTTCTCTTGAAAGTAAAACCACTTATAATTTACTGTTTCTATTTAAAGTAAATAAAATTTCCACTTCATTTAAGTTTTTAATCGAAATTTGATGTTGCAATAGAATGAAGTTATTTTTTCATACTCACAGATATTCAGTTGTCATACCAACTTATGTCACATGGGTACATTTATAAATATATGAATATATATATATATATATATATATATATATATATATATGTATATGTATATGTATATGTAGTAATGTGATTCAGTGTCAGGGTTTTGGAATACAAAATGATGATTGAGTGTGACATTCACACCAGCACTATATATCTCATCATGTGACAGTAAGATGTTTTATGCACTTTAATTATTTGCACATATTAAAAATGTTCCTTGTTATAGAAGTTTCTTTAATTGTACTTTGATTAGAACATTGTAGAAAAGCACATTGACGGGACCTAATATTTTGAGAACGTGTGTCTGATCCTTTATACAAGAGTTTTAGCATATCCGACAAGAAAAATCGAACACACTCCTGATCATTTGTTAGTCATTGGATACGTAACTTTCTTGAATCATAAGGTTTCTTTCATCAATCAAACATTGAAAGAATCCCCTCTTTTAAGCGTCATAGAGCGAGTTCTAAATGTTTAACATGTTTGCGTGTGTGTGTGCGCTTGTCTGTGCGCTTGTATGTGTACATTATTCCATAAGAATGTAATGAAATCATTTCCTTCAGGAACAACTGGGCTGCACAAAGTTAGAATAATACAGTAGTCTGTCTCGCTGAAAGAAATCAAACGACTTCGGGAAAGTTGCTGACGGATGAGTAAATAGTAAAAGACGTACAGTGTCGACTATAGATTGTGGTTCTTGATATTGCTTTGAGACATTTGGCTAAATCAGAAAAAATACTCCATTTAATCAGGAAAAGACCGCAAGTTCCTGAATTTGAAACAAGGGAATTGATGTTTTAACTTAAACAACCACCATATTTTTAATTTTCCCTTACCAACACCATTGCATCCAAATTGTTCAATTATTGGAACGTGTTGAAGAACGGAACGGTGCATGTGGTACATGTATGCGCGATACGAGCGGTACGTACGCGTGTTAATATCACATCTACAGAGAGTTAACTATACTAGCCACATGAAGAAACTGTGCACGGAGAAAATATAGATATAAGGGAACACCGTCCATATATGAAATATAGGTTTGAACACAGCAATTATTGGAGACATTCAAACGCTCATGCACGTGCCATGCGATATGACGTCATTGATGGGGGCCTATGGACGTGCAATGTGTTACAGCACGTGCATCCTGTGCAGCTGTACACAGCATGTGCAACTCAAAATTCGCCGTCACTTTGGAAAGCATGATCTGTGGTCATTCAAAAATTCAAAACTTCTCAGGTGCAGACACAAGCATATCACAAGCAAATCATGCCAAGATTGACAGCTGCACAGCGTCATGAAGCCATTGGAATGATCCGAGCGGGAATGAGGCAACAACAGGTGGCAACACGTTTCCAATGCCATCGTAACACGATATCGGCATTGGTGAGGCGTTATCAGAGCACAAATGACGTTGCCGACCACCCACGTTCAGGACGTCCCCGAGTAACGACGCCAAGACAGGACAGATGGATTCGAGTTACTCATCTCCGACACAGGTTCCAAACGGTAGTAACGACGTCCCAGACAATTCCTGGACTGCGCCGTATCCATCCCAACACTGTCAGGAATCGTTTACGTCAGTACGGGATTCGACCACGACGCCCTGCCATACGTCCCATCCTGACACACCGTCATCGAGTCAACCGTCTAAGATGGTGTCGAAATCATGTTCGCCAACCTCGAATATGGTGGAGAAATGTTGTCTTTACAGATGAATCGAGGTTCAACATTTCCCACAGTGACGGGCGCCAACGTGTCTACCGGCGTTTGGGAGAACGTTATGCACGCAACTGTATTGTGGAGAGGAATCGTTTTGGAGGTGGCTCTGTGATGATTTGGAGTGGGATAACAGCACGGCACCGAACCCCTTTGGTGGTTGTTCAGGGCAATCTCACCGGTGTTGGCTACAGAGATCAGATTCTGAGGCCTGTGGTCATTCCTTTCCTGCAACGTCATGGCCCGGGATTGACATTTCAACAGGACAACGCTCGTCCTCACACGGCTAGGGTCGCAATGGATTTCCTTCACCATAACAATGTCATGTTACTGCCATGGCCTGCAGTTTCTCCAGTTCTCTCCCCAATAGAGTATGTGTAGGATGAAATGGAGCGCCGTCTGCGTCGTCTTCCACATCCTCCAGACTTGGCACAGGATTTGAGGAGGATATGGCAGGCCATTCCCCAGGCCTTCCATGCCCATTTGGTGGACTCCATGCGTCGCCGATGCACTGCTGTGATTCACGCACAGGGTGGTCATACCCGTTATTGACTTTGTGACTTTGTCGTATGACCCCCTACTCCATTTTGATCTTCTGACGTCATCGTAACAGATGTTGTTCAGGTCCCGTTAACATTTTCTTATGGTCCGATCATACAGCTGCTACAACGTCTGCATCATTTTGTTCTTGCTGTGTTGTATTTCAATCCAGAATATATTTTCTCCGTGCACAGTTTCTTTATGTGGCTAGTATAGTATAGCCTTCACCTTTATCGGTAACGTTCATGCTGGTGTATGGACAGTATATATTTTGCCTGAACAACGATATATATTTTCATTTATGTTCCGTGATTCAACGATGCGTCAGGAATGACCACGACTGCTAATATTGTAATAGTAAACCTCTTCATAACCGTTCGACTCGAGGCGGTGGGATCAGATGATTGTTGAATCCAGGTCGCTTTGTTGACGTTTTATAATTGGTACTTGTCAAAGTGTTGCCCTTGATGTTTGCATATCACACTTTTACACATGAATAATACCTTCAGTGTGTACGTACCCTTATTTGTGTCGTATTATCTCTGATTAGGCAATATGCATACATTTCATTGCACCGGCGAGGCGCATGGTGTGGTACTCGAAATGTGTGTACTGCTATTACATGTGTACTAGCATTTAAATGTATTTATATACCATACACCATTTTCTGGGGGCAGTCAGTATGGTTCGTTATTTTTTTTTGGATATAAACATCAGATCTATTTAAGAGCATTGTATAAGAATTAGATCAATACATAAACACCTGTGATGACTCATAACACTAAGGGACAGACTAAGATGGATCATTCTTTAATTCCAAACTATGATGACAAGAATGTACATTGCAATTGAGTAACAGGTTGGTTGAAAGATGCATGTTAGCTTTTCATTTGGTATAATTGTTCTTAAAAGCTGTTGTCAGAAAATGAAATCAGATGCAAGAGATAAAGTTGATAAAAGGGTAACATTTTATTATATTCTGCACGTTATTTCTTCGTCAGTTACCAGTAAAGGCACGGAAGAAAGTGATTAAAGATCCGTGGTAAAGGCATGTCAATGGAAGCCAGTGTGCTACAGATGTAGACGTGTTTCCGATTTTATTACATAGTAGTCCATCGTAGAATGAACAGTTTGTGCTGCAAAAGTAAAGGGTTTGTCGTGGGTTATAACGCAAAGGCTGATAAATAAGTGGGTTTGCATTATTTCATGGATGCCATATTACCCAACACAGACAGAATGCCTCGCTGTTTTTGGTTAACTTTCATCGAGTCAGTTCGTATTTTAGGTGAGGATTGAACAAATGCTGTTATTCTAAACTAACAATCACTACAATAGTGAGTGAGTGAGTTGGGTTTAACGCCGCTTTGAACAGTATTCCAGTTATATCACGGCGTGTCAGCTTAATGTGGGAGGATAGCCTGAAGTGATGCAGGTCTCAGACGTTTACCACTTTGGTGAAATCCACGAGCACGGGTATGGTGCTGACAAACCTAGAAACATAACAATCACTACAGTACATGTGCGAGGTATGAATGCAGGTGCAACCGGGTGACGTTTGAGCTTGGCTCTGTATTTACATGTCACAAGCTGTCGTAGCGCACATTGAGCTGGGAACCAGACCCGGAGTGATAGATTGGACCGTCCCTTATATCTTCCAAAAGGAGAGTTATTGCGCCTTGGAACAAAAAGATCGTCCATTCGCTAAGACATTTAACTTAAGCTTCCGGTATATCGATGATCTTATATCGTTCAATAATGGTCAAATAGCCAATTTCCTTCCACATGTTAACCGACCTGTGCTACAAAAAAGAGACCAGTGAAGCCGTCTGAGTAGACCTATGCATAAATATTCAGAGTAACAGTAAAGTATCCAACAGCCTGTGGGACAAGAAGGATGGATGGCTTCAACTTTCCATTAGTCAACATTCCCTTAATCTCGAGCAGTATCCAAGCTGCTCCAGCCGCTGTAGTCTCACATTTCAAAACTTCTCATGTATAATCGGGCATGCTCTTTCTACGATATATTCAGAGTGAGTGAGTTGGGTTTAACGCCGCTTTGAACAGTATTCCAGTTAAATCATGTGGGAGGAAAGCCCAAAGTGATGCAGGTCTCAGACGTTTACCACTTCGGTGAAACCCACGAGCACGGGTATGGTGCTGTCAAACTTGAAACATAATTGGGGCGAACCGGGATTCGAACCCACAATCATAGGTTTCTGGCGTGCCCAAGGGACGCAACTCTGCACAGCGAATCGCGGCGCCTTAGACGACTGGGTCACCCGTGCCCCCTGATATATTCAGAACTGTGCCAAGGAGTCTGCTTTTCCGACAAATTTACTGCTGAGTCGGACTGATGTTTGTTGTAGGAGAAAGTTTGTGATCCTTAATACACAAACAGCTCATCTAATGTAACTCAATATTGGACGCCATAATAAATAAGCAAGTGTACATTGTTAGCGGCACAGCTGCAATTTTCACGTTGAATATTTGGCACTCGTGAAGAGCAACCTCCTCGTGGTGAGTGCTGGGTAACGCTAATTGCTCTTCCCCCGTGTGGAACCGGGGCAGAATATTTCCACAGCCCCCCATTGCTGGTCGTATGAGGCGACTAAAATGGGCAACCTGTTTGCCGTGGGTTGCGTCCCTGTGTCGGTGGAGGAAGGGAGTCTGGTGGTTGAGGGCACTGGAGCCAGGAACCGGTGTTCCTTTGCCCAACACACCACTTTGACCCTAACTTCACCTAGACGGGTGGTAGAATGGGCCCGATTCTATCAATCGGCTGGTCACGCCAAGCCCTGTGCATAAAATTGTGTATGCACTCTCGTGATTTTTATAAATGTATTATTTAGCTATAGACTTGGACGTGTATATCATGCTTGAATTTTCAAACTATTTATGTACCAATTTGCCTAGAGTCTTATGCCAGCAGGCGGTGGCTCATGGGCCAATCTGGTGATGTTGACCTCCAAATTCAGTATGTATCCAATTTCTTGTCATGGGCCGAACCAGCCTGGCATTTAATTTGGTATACAAATATTGCTCTTTGTGTCATATTTGCTGGAGTATAACATCTCTGTATCCCTGGTGTTTGCATCTTGGATATCCGGTGCACCATAACACCGTTCTTTGTAACACTCCGTGGTGGGTGGGGAGCAGGGGTGCTGAATTACTTTATTTCATCATATCTCACCAATACCCTGGTTCAAACCGATCAAAACGTAGACATGTGGATCTAGATGAGTCTGATCAAACTGAAAAACTATCTCGTGAATTGGATTCCTGGGCCCGATTTATTGTGATCGAGGCAGCTGATAAGCAACCATTAAAGCTTAATCCTTTCGCCATTTCAAAAGCAGTTTCAGGAATTTGCGGAGAGGTAAAAAATGTGACACGTCTTCGTAGTGGCTCTCTTCTCGTTGAATGTTCACGGAGACAGCAATCTCTCAATTTGCTATCTTTATCTACTTTTGCAAATATTGAGGTTGCTGTGTCCGTACACAAAACCTTAAATTCTTGCCGAGGCATTGTTCGTGACAGAGCTCGTTGCCTGTCCGACATGTCGGAGCAAGAAATTACAGATGAATTGACTAGTCAGGGAGTAAGTGCAGTGAAGCGTTTCACAATGAAATCCAGAGACGGTGACATCATCCCGTCAAATACGTATATGCTTACTTTTGCACTGTCGACCCTTCCTAAATCTGTTAAAGCTGGTTATCTCAACATCGGAGTGGAGGTGTATGTCCCCAATCCACTCCGATGTTTCAAGTGCCAAAAGTTTGGACATGGGTCTAAATCCTGTAATCACTCTGTCGTCTGCCAGCGCTGTGGTGATGGCCATGACAGCACTGGATGTACAGCTGACATTAAATGTTCCAACTGTAATGGCAAACATCTGGCTTCCTCGAAATTATGTCCAGTGTGGCAAAAACAATCAAAAATCATCAGGCTAAAACATGAACAAAATATATCATTTTTCGAGGCAAAGAAGGTTATTGACAGTCAGGCCCCGTCAACTCCACTTACCAGAACCTACTCTGCTGCTGCTATCTCTACCCCTCCAACTCCTCCAACAGTATCCATTTCTATTCAAACAGAAATGACATGGGTCACATCAGATTCTCCTATCAGCATTACTTCTGTGATCACTTCAAACACATCCTCGACTCAAACTGTGAGTCAATCTGAACTCTTGATTGCTAACTCTGATAATGTTGTGCCTACAACTGAAAAGCCAGAGGCCACAGTAGAGCCTGCAACTATTGAATCAGGTGTTGTTACCTTGACGAGAAAAGAAAGAAAAAAACTAAATAAAAAACAGACAAACAGGAACTCCTCTTCTTCAGAGATAGTTATCCATAACTCCTTTGATGCTCTGGACATGGATGTCACCCCATCGTCACAGAGCAGTAGTAGGAGTCCTTCCTCCTCACGTGTACGTGAGCGTTCACCGATTGAGCCACCATGACTCAATCTCCTAACGTAATTCAGTGGAATTGCAGAGGACTTAGGAATAATTTTAATGAAGTCCAGTTATTAGCACAAGACTATAAACCATCAGCTTTTAGTTTACAAGAGACCTATCTTAAGCATACTGATAAATTTGAATTGCGTCAGTACACTTCCTATCATTCTTTTTCACCTCCAGGTGATAAAGCCACTGGCGGTGCTTCCATTTTGGTTAGGCAGGGCATCATCCACAGTCCTGTTCATCTCCATTGTAACCTTCAGGCTGTTGCTGTCCGTCTTACTCTACAAATAACTTTCACACTTTGTTCCCTATATATTTCTCCATCCTCAAATTTGCAGCAGTCTGACCTTCAGAATTTATTTGACCAACTACCTAAGCCCTGTATCATCATGGGTGATCTTAATGGGCATAACCCTCTATGGGGAAGTTCCAATACAAATAATAAAGGGAAAATCCTTGAAGATTTTATTGCTAACAATAATCTATGCATCTTCAATGACGGCTCGAACACATATTTACATCCTGCAACAGGTACGTACACTGCATTAGATCTGTCAATCACAGATTCTAACTTATATAATGAATTCGAATGGTCAGTCCATGATGACCTTTGTGGAAGTGATCATTTTCCGACAGTACTTACAGCAATAAACCCCACTGATGATCCACCTATAACAAGATGGAATTTTTCTAAGGCAAATTGGCCGTTATTTCAGAACATATGTACTGACAAATTGCGACACGAACTTTTTATGGATGTTCCTGACCCGATTCAGTTGTTTTCCGATCAACTGAAAGGTATCGCTGATGAAACTATTCCTAAGTCCTCTGTGAATCCACATATTCGTAAACCATGGTTTACTTATGAATGCAAGCAAGCTAGGAAGCGTAGGAAGAAGGCTGAGAAATATTTTCGACGCCATCCTACTGTCCATAATTTGAATAATGTAAAAATTAATTATGCCAAGGCTCGCCGAACTTTTAAACTCAATAAACGACAGACATGGAAGGATTATGTTTCCAATATAAATTCTCGCACGCCTATGTCAAAGGTGTGGAACATGATCCAAAAAATCAAAGGCAAAGGTTCCAAATCAAGTATTCATCATCTCAAAGATGACAATAATTTATTGACAGACAAGTCAGATATTGCAAACAAACTGGGCGAAACTTTAGCCATACATTCTTCTTCGTCAAATTATAATCTTAAGTTTCAGAAGTATCAACAACAGCAAGAAAGGAAAAAAATCAATTTTATTTCTGACAATGGCGAAGATTATAACGAAGTATTTTCACTACATGAGCTACACACTGCTTTAGCACAAGCTCATGATACTGCAACTGGTGCTGATGATATCCATTATCAGCTTCTAAAACACTTGCCTGAATCTTGTCTCACAACACTATTGAATATTTTCGATGATATTTGGACAACAGGACATTTTCCTCCTTCGTGGAGACATGCCATCGTTGTACCCATACCAAAGCCTGGCAGGGATCATACAGATCCATCCAATTACCGACCTATTTCGTTAACTAGCTGTGTTTGTAAAACCATGGAGCGCATGGTGAATAATCGCTTAGTTTGGTTTTTAGAAACCAACAATTTAATCAGTGATATCCAGTGCGGATTTCGTAAAAACCGAAGTACAATTGATCATTTGGTTCGTTTAGAATCATTTGTTAAAAATGCTTTTATAAACAAACAACATGCTGTATCTATCTTTTTCGATCTTGAAAAAGCTTATGATACCACTTGGAAGCATGGTATTTTAAAAGATTTACATGACTTTGGTTTAAGAGGCCGCTTGCCTCAATTTGTATCACAGTTTTTAACTGACAGACAATTTCAAGTTCGTGTTGGATCAACCCTGTCTGATCATTATAATCAGGATCAGGGGGTTCCACAGGGCAGTATTTTGTCTGTCACATTGTTTAGCATCAAAATAAATAGTTTATCTAAAGTATTAAATGACTCAATAGATGGGTCATTGTTTGTGGATGATTTTAATATTTCATGTCGTGGTAAAAATATGCATACCATTGAAAGACAGTTACAGTTGTGTCTAAATAAAATTCATAAATGGTGTCTTGAGAATGGATTTAGGTTTTCACGGACCAAAACAAATTGTATACATTTCTGTCGGAAATATAAACCCCATAAAGATCCAGAACTCTCTTTAGATGGCACTCCAATTAAGGTTGTTAAAGAAGCCAAATTTTTGGGATTAATTTTCGACCACCATTTGACGTTTCTACCACATATCAAATATTTAAAGACTAAATGCCTGAAGGCCCTAGATCTGTTAAAAGTCGTCTCGAATTCTAAGTGGGGAGGGGATCAGACAACCCTCCTTCACCTTTATAGATCATTAATCCGCTCTAAATTAGACTACGGCTCCATTGTGTATGCTGGAGCTTGCAAGAGTAATTTAAAAAAGCTAGATTCAATCCACCACCAAGGACTCAGACTGTGTCTTGGTGCTTTTAGAACTTCTCCTGTTGACAGTCTCTATGTCGAGGCTGATGAACCTTCTTTGAAACAACGCCGTGTTAAATTGTCTCTTCAATATATCACTAAATTACACTCTAATCCTTCTAATCCTGCTTATGACTCCGTTTTTCAACCCCTGTATGAAGAGCTGTTTCAGAAAAAACCAAAGCTGATTCCACCACTTGGAATTCGGATGAAATCACATATTATTGCTGCAAATATAGATCTAGATATTATCTCACCATATCGTCTCTTGTCTACTCCTCCCTGGCAGCTGGTGAGGCCAGAAGTAGACGTTTCTCTAACCCGTTTTATTAAATCTGACACAAATCAACTTATCTATCAACAGGAATATGTACAATTACGAAATAAATATGACACCCACCGTTCAATCTTTACTGATGGATCCAAGGACGGTGGCAAGGTGGCATGTGCCACTGTCGTTGGATTAAACCATATCTCATCTCGAATACCAGACACTAGCTCTATTTTCACTGCTGAGGCCAATGCTATTCTTACAGCCTTAAAATACATTCAACGAAAGTCTGCATATAAACAATTTATCATCTTTTCTGATTCTTTGTCTTGTCTTCAGGCACTGAAAAAAGTCTCTTCTAATCATCCAATTATTTTAGATATTTTAGAACTTTATAATAATCTTTCCACTGGCCAATACGACATCGTCTTTTGTTGGTTGCCCAGTCATGTGGGCATAAAAGGCAACACAATGGCTGATGCTGCAGCAAAAGCAGCACTCAACAAATCTGTGACACCACTTCTTATCCCTTACAGTGATTATAAGCCTGTTATTAAATGTTACATCAGGGATCTCATGCAGAAGAAGTGGGACACCCAAGTAGGTATCAATAAATTACATGAAATTAAACCATCTATCGGTTACACCTACTTGGGCTGTCAGTCCAGATTTGAAGAGGTCATTATACGACGATGTCGTATTGGCCACAGCAGATATACCCACGAATATTTATTGAAAGGTGAGGATCCTCCATTTTGCATCCCTTGTGATGAAAGAATCACGGTCAAGCATGTCCTGCTTGACTGCATTGATTTTTCCATCACAAGGGATAAATATTTCAAAATTACATCCATAAAGGATCTTTTTAATCAAATCAGTGCTCATTTAATCATCGGTTTTTTAATAGAAATTGAATTAATAGATAAATTTTGATTATAATATGTGTAGTATCAGGTAAATAAATTTTAATTTGGTGGAATGAAATCATAACTAAGATTGTTGGTGGCTGTATCTTCACAGGGGGTTGAAGTATCGTAAAATAATTGTCTCCCTGGGAAGGTATGTAAGTCCAGTATCATTCAAGGTATCATTTCCTTTCTCTGTGATTTTAATCGTAGTATTTTTGTTGATTTTAACTCTTTGGCTAATCTGTCTGATAATCGCCAGTGGCCAGAGGGATGGTGTAAATCCTGCTGGGGTACCATGTAGGTAGCAGAAGTACCGTAAGTCCCCATGGTCCCTAGTATGGTGGCCTAACTTTGGTTGCTGGCGATCTACAGCCCGTTTTTATATTGTATTGTTTGAATTGTATCTGATTATTTTATTGCTCTAAAACTAGTTTTAAAATTATAATCTGTGATATATTGCTGGTTGTTGTACTGTCCTTCGATGGCAGCTTTTAATATATAATATCAATGCCTAACTTGTTCAAGTCACGATATGGCTGAAATACTGCCGATGTGACTTTAAATATTAACTCACTCACACTCACTCACTCACGTTGAATATTTAGTAATAAGGTGAGTGAGTGAGTTATAATTTTACATCGCATCGGCAATATTGCAGCCATATCGCGATGAGAACAAATTGATTATGTTAAAATTTCTGTCGGCAAAGGACAGTAAAACAGTAAGGTAATTATCACAGTGGAGACATAAAACTTACCTGAGCAATAGTAAAACAAAGACGTTTTCAATACAGTTATTAGAAAGTAAAACCTGGCTAGAGTGCACTGGCGACTAAAGCTAGACCACCTAACTGGGGATCATGGGGACTTACAGTGCTTTTGCTTCCTGCATGATTCCCAGCAGGATTTATGCCATCACTTTGGTCACGAGTGGTTGTATGAAATATTAACCAATATTAAAAAACAAAACACAATAAAGGAATTAAAACACTAGTTGATATTAATTACTTCAATATATATGGACTCACGTGCCACTGTCAGGGGACAATAATTTTACACTGCTTTAACCCCCACAGTGGCACTGCCTACATACATCTCAGTTGACAAAAATATCCAACTATTCTAAAACAATTCAAAATTTATCAAATAATAGTATTTCTTTTAAAAAACCGAGAATTAAATGAGCACTGATATTATAAAAAAGATCCGTTAAAGATGTTGAATGATAATATTTATCCCTTGTGAGAGAAAAATCAACACAGTCAAGCAAAACATGCTTGACTGTGATTCTCTCATCACAAGGGACACAGAACGGGGGATCCTCACCTTTTAAAAGATACTCGTGGGTATATCGACTGTGTCCAATACGACATCGTTGCAAAACAACTTCATCATGTCTTGAAGGGCAACCCAAGTAGGTATACCCTATTGATGGTTTTATAACATTAAGTTTGTTGATACCCACTTGGGTGTTCCACTTCTTTTGCATCAGATCATTGATGTAGCATCTAATTACTGGCTTGTAATCACTGTATGGTAAAAGTAGTGGCGTTACTGATTTGGAGAGGGCTGCCTTTGCAGCAGTATCAGCCATAGTGTTACCAGCGATGCCAACATGACTGGGCAACCAGCAAAAGACGATTTCGTATTGGGCAGTGGCGAGAACATTATTCAATTCTAAAATGTCAAGTATTAACGGATGATTTGAAGAACAATTATGTATTGCCTGAAGGCATGACAAGGAATCAGAAAAGATGATGAACTGTTGAGATGATTGGTTTTGAATGAAGGCCAAAGCTATAAGAATAGCATTGGCCTCAGCTGTAAAAATAGAGCTATTATCTGGGATTCTAGAAGACACCCTTTTAGATCCAATGACAGTAGCACTTGAAACCTTGCCACCATCCCTGGAGCCATCAGTAAAAATAGAGCGATGGGTATCATATTTTGACCGCAACTGGGCATATTCTTGTTGATAAATCAACTGGTTTGTATCAGCTTTTTTAAGGGTAGTTAGTGTCAGGTCTACCTCTGGTTTGACTAGTTGCCAAGGAGGTGTAGACAGTAACCGGTATGGTGAGATAGTAGAAAGATCAATAGTAGCTGCGGTAATATGTGGCTTAATTCTGAACCCTAGAGGGGGAACAAGCTTTGGTTTTGATTGAAATAGATTTTCATACATGGGATTAAACACACAGTCGTATGCTGGATTCGACGGATTTGAGTATAATTTAGTCACATATTGCAATGAAAGTTTAATTCGACGTTGTTTAAGAGATGGCTCGTCTGCCTCTACATATAAACTGTCAACTGGTGAAGTTCTAAAGGCACCAAGACATAGCCTCAGGCCTTGATGATGTACTGAATCCAATAATTTTAAGTTGCTTTTACAGGCACCACCATAAATGATGGAGCCATAATCGAGTTTGGAACGGATGAGAGAACGATATAAATGAAGGAGAGTTGTCCGATCCCCTCCCCATTTTGAATGAGAAACAACTTTCAACAAGTCAATTGCCTTCAGACATTTAGTCTTCAGATATCTTATATGTGGTAAAAATGTTAGATGATTATCAAATATAATACCCAAGAACTTGGCTTCCTTGACAACTTTAATAGGAAAACCAGCCAAAAACAGTTCAGGGTCCGTATGCGGTTTATATTTGCGGCAAAAATGGATACAGTTTGTTTTGACTTTAGAGAACTTGAACCCATTCTCTAGACACCATTTATGTATTTTATTAAGGCATAATTGTAGCTGTCTTTCAATAGTGTGCATATTTTTACCACGACAAGATATATTAAAATCATCTACGAAAAGTGACCCATCCACTGCATCACTTAAAACCTTTGAAAGACTATTGATTTTAACACTAAATAGAGTAACTGACAATATACTTCCTTGTGGGACACCCTGATCCTGATTATAATGGTCAGACAGGGTTGAACCCACTCGGACTTGAAATTGCCTGCCCGCTAAAAACTGTGATATAAAATGTGGTAAGCGGCCTCTCAGACCAAAGTCGTGTAAATCTTTTAAAATGCCATGCTTCCAGGTAGTGTCGTAAGCTTTCTCAAGATCGAAAAAAATTGACACAGCATGTTGTTTGTTAACAATAGCATTTTTAACAAACGATTCCAATCGTACTAAATGATCTATAGTACTTCGATTATTGCGAAAACCACATTGGATATTTGTTAGTAGGTTATTGGTTTCTAAGAACCAAACCAATCTATTATTTACCATTCGCTCCATGGTTTTACAGACACAACTGGTTAAAGATATAGGACGGTAATTGGATGGATCTGTATGATCCCGACCCGGCTTTGGGATAGGGACTACAATAGCATTATGCCAAGAAGGAGGAAAATTCCCCGACGTCCATATGTGGTCAAATATATCTAATAGTGTTTCTAGACATGAATCAGGCAAATGTTTCAGGAGCTGATAGTGAATATTATCAGCACCAGCCGCTGTATCATGAGCTTGCCCTAGGGCGGTATGTAGCTCATGGAAGGAAAACACTTCATTATAGTCTTCCCCGTTATCAGAGTTAAAATTAACATGTTTCTTTTCCTGTTGTTTCTGATATTTTATGAATTCAGGGGCATAATTAGACGATGACGAATGTTTTGCCAATGTTTCACCAAGTTTATTGGCAATGTCTGATTTATCAGTTAATAACTGATCACCTTCCTTCAAATGGTGAACAGAAGATTTTGATCCTTTGCCTTTAATTTTTTGTATCATGTTCCATACTTTGGATATAGGAGTACGGGAATTTATTTTGGAGACGTAGGTCCTCCAAGATTGACGCTTATTTTGTTTATAAGCCCGCCTGGCTTTTGCATTTGTAATTTTTACTTGATCTAAATTATGAACTGTGGGATGTCGGCGGAAGTACTTTTCCGCTTTCTTCCTACACTTCCGTGCCTGTTTACATTCGTAGGTAAACCACGGTTTGCGAATATGAGGAATTGCAGAGGACTTAGGAATTGTTTGATCAGCTATTTCATTGAGCTGATCTGAAAACAATTGAATCGGATCTTCAACGTTTTGAAAATGATGAGGGGTTAATTTTGCAGTGCACAATATTTCATATAATGACCAATCGGCCTTCTTAAAATTCCACCTGGATGTCGAGTTTTCAGGATTCGGCTTCACAGCTTTAAGAATAGTGGGAAAGTGATCACTTCCGCAGAGGTCATCATGGACCGACCAGTCAAATTCATTAAATAGATTTGAATCTGTGAGAGACAGATCAAGAGATGAGTACGATCCAGTGGCAGGATGTAAATAAGTGTTTGAATCATCATTACAGATACATAAATTATTATCTGAAATGAATTCCTCAAGTATTTTCCCTTTATTGTTTGTGGTAACACTTCCCCATAAAGGGTTGTGCCCATTCAAATCACCCACGATGATGCATGGCTTGGGTAGCTGATCATATAGATTTTGAAGATCTGTTTGTCGAAGCATAGTGGATGGAGGAATATACAAGGAACACAGAGTAAAGACAACGTTCAAAGTTAAACGAACAGCAACAGCTTGAAGATTTGAATTGATAGAAACAGGGCTGTGAATCACGCCCTGTCTCACCAAAATAGATGACCCTCCAGTTGCTTTGTCGCCTGGGGGAGAATATGAATGATGACAGTTATACTGCCTAATATCAAATTTGTCAGTACTTTTAAGGTATGTCTCCTGTAGACATAAAGCGGACGGTTTAAAATCCTGTATCAATAATTGAATGTCATTAAAATTATTTCTAAGTCCTCTGCAATTCCATTGGATTAGGTTATTGGATGGAGTCACGGTGGTTCAATAGGTGACCTCTCACGTGGTCGTGAGGAAGAAGGATTTCTACCTCTGTCTTCGGAAGACAGGGTCACCTCCATATCCAGAGGTCCAAACGAGTTAGTAAGAGGTACCTCAGGAGGAGATGCGCTTCTTTGAGTTTGTTTTTTGTTTTGTCTTTTCCTTTCCTTTTTTTGAATATTTGCATGTTCGGTACTTTGTGCAGGCTGACGTGTAGACTGACTGGCAGGCTGCTGTGCAGGCTCGCTTGGAGGCTGATTATCTGTGTCAGATGATGATGTAGATGTTCCTTTATTCTGACTCATGGATGCCATTTTAAGGGGCTGATCAGAGTGGACCCAAGTAAGATCTGTCTGACATGTGATAGAATTAGATGGAGTGGAACGGGATACTGCAGCAGAATAAGATAAGTTTGATGTAGTTGTTGGAAGCGTGGGAACAACCAGCTTTCGTGCATCATGATAAGTGATGTTGTTTGTATGTTTTAATTTAAGGATTTTAGATTCTAAAATCCAAACAGGGCAAGATTTTGAAGAGGCCAAGTGATGACCATCACAATTTTTACACTTAAGGTCCTCGCTGCAGTCTGAGCTGTCATGGCTCCCACTACATCGTTGACAAACTGGGGATCTAGTGCAATATTTCGATCCATGGCCGAACTTTTGGCATTTGAAACACCGGAGTGGAGAGGGGACATACACCTCCACTCCAATATTCATGTAGCCAGCTTTGATCGATGTAGGAAGAGTAGGTCTCGAAAAGGTAAAAAGATAGGTATTTGTTTGAACAACATCTCCATCTTGCTTCCTGGTAAACCTTTTGACGGCAGTTACACCTTGCTGTCCTAATTCTGAAACAATCTCCTGCTCTGACATGTCAGACAGACAACGGGTCCAGTCACGCACAATGCCACGGCAAGAGTTAAGTGTTCTGTGCTCAGACACAGCAACCTCAATATTGGCAAACAATTTGACAGATAGTAGATTGAGAGATTGCTGTTTCTTTGCACATTCAACCAGGAGGGAACCACTACGTTGACGAGTCACGTTCTTCACCTCTCCACAAATTCCGGAAATGGCTTTCGATACAGCAAACGGATTGAGTTTGATAGGTTGTTTATCAAGGGTCTCTATTACTAGGAATCGAGCCCAGGTATCGATATGTTGAGATACATCGTCAGTTTCTGCATCAACATCTAAATGTCTTCGTTTTGGACGGTTGGAACCAGACAATTGAAGGGCCATGGTGAAAGGAAAATATTTCAGCACCCCTGCTCCCCACCCACCATCGAGCACCAACAAGGGCAGTGTTACATTGCATCGGATCTCCAGCATGCAAACACCAGGGATACAGGGGTGTTATACTCCAGCAAATATGACATGCATAGCTACATTTGTCTACAAAGTTGACTGCCAGACTGGTTCTGCCCATAACAATAAACTAGAGACATATAGAATACAGTGGTCAACATTACCAGATTGGCCCATGAGCCACCGCCTTCTGGCATTAGACTCTAGGCAATTTGTAACATAAATAATTTGTGAGTTCAAATATGTAATATATTGGCCAAGACCAAACAATATATTTATATAAATCACGAGTGTGCATACACAATTTAATGCACAGGGCTTGGCATGACCAGCCGATTGATAGGACCGGGCCCATCCTACCACCCGTCTAGGCGAAGTAAGGGTCAAAGTAGTGTGTTGGGCAAAGGAACACTGTTCCTGGAACCAGTGCCCTCAACTACCAGACTCCCGTCCTCCGCCGACACAGGGACGCAACCCACGGCAAACGGGCCGCCCACTTTGGTCGCCTCTTACGACCAGCAATGGGGTGCTGTGGAATTATTCTACCCCGGTTCCACACGGGGGAAGAGCGATTAGCGCTACCCAGCACTCACCACGAGGAGGTTGCTCTTCACGAGTGCCTTTAGTAATAAGGACATTCCCTGGAGCATATATATTGAGATTGATACTGATAAGGCTGACACAGATGGTTTACCAGCAATTTCAATGCTCTTTCGTTCGGAAACCATGTGAATCCTATCTGGCATACAAGAATATGTACTATTTGCCAAAATTAATATGCAGTATAAGTAGTTAGATATCATATTTATTGCCTGAAACTCGATATATTACCACTATAGATTTCCTCCAACACGAATAATAAAAGATGTGAAAGTGGATATACTTGCAATGTTTGTTCCTATTAATAATGCTCTTTTCTATTTTCGAACGTTGAAGTCATTTGAGATTGGAGGAATGATACTTTGAGTTCTTTTCACCGAGCTATAAGTATAGCAATCCAAGTGTTACCATCGCATGATCAAAAGGAAACAAGTAACTAAAGAGTACTGTGTTTGTGGCGATATCATAATTTAGAATGTCAGCGATTGTCAGTCTATTGTCATTATAACTCATTAAAACGTAAAGGATTGTCATTTCTTTCGCGGTAAAGTTGCGAACAGAACTTCGAATTAGTTCTTTTCACCATGTATTTTAAGAATACTTGATTCTTGATTTGTCAATCAGAGGTTTCAAATCATAGTAATCCTCTGATTGAACCAGCTGATTTGACGGCCGCATCACCGTTGACGCTTATATTCATAGAAACATTTCTTTCTCTGTTATTGTTGGTAGGCACTTCGAAATAGTAATTTATACAACAAATTATAGATTACGCATTGTAGAGTTGCGGCTGCTACAATATTCAAGTGGAAATACAGGTTTGGGAGAAACCCTATAGAGATTGACTTGGGGAGTGTAATGAAGTGTGACGTCACGTCTTTTTTGTCAACATGCGATGTGGTGCGCAGTTCAGAACTAAACTTTGCCCGGGCTTGTTTCACATTCTTTAGGACCCGTGAAGATTCCGGGGTAGAATAGGTCTTCAGCAACCCATGCTTGTCGTAAAAGGCGACTAATTCTGAGACAAGATGAAGAGAAATAATAACATAATAATGAACAAATATATGTCCAATATTGAATATATTTTGGTTGTTTTGAAATATTCTTTTGGGTATTTCATTACGTAAATTGATGTCAAACAGGTGCGTGTCTTGTCCAGTTAAGATGCACGATAAACTATCCAGTTATTTATATATTCAATACATTATTTACTTGGTGAAAGCAGTCATTTTATGTTGTTTCGAAAAAGCGTCAAATTTCGTTCTACACATCGAGATTTTCCATGCCATGAACGAAAATTAGGGGAGATATATATTAATCAAAATACCAGTGTCGTCTTTCTCCGACGTTATCAAAGACATATAAAACCAGCCATGACGTCGAAAAGAATGGTATTATTATTTTGTTATTTCATTACATCTTATGATAAGGCTTGTGCTCCAGTAATAATGGTGCAGCATCAGTCAAATTACACCTACACATTTAGGAGAACGTTGGAATCTTAGGTCGAAGTAATAGGTTAGATGGGGCCATCCATTACTCTGTTATCTCTTTTTTATGAAGTACGATTTCATCATTTCTTATCGGATTTGTTTATAACTAAACGTGTACAGTTTCAATATCGATATTTGTGTTGGAATAGTTTGGTTCCTCGTGAACAAAACACCACGAAAATATATTGTCTTTACCCACAGCTAATTCTCACCAAGTGACCTGAGTTACAATAAACGCAAAATGTGTCGCAAAATGCTATACAGTAAACTACGGTTATAACGAACACGTTTATAACGAACTAACGGATATAACGAACTAACTTTTTAGTCCCGACTATATGCTGTAGTTAATCTGTATAATGCTTATAACGAATTACGGTTATAACGAACTAAAATTAGTAGTCCCTTTGAGTTCGTTATAACCGTAGTTTACTGTACATATATTGTCTACACTACAACGTGTTAAAAGACAAGCCCGAACGCCAGCTGGTGCATCTTGGAAAATAATACACGTTAGTGAGGACACCAGAGACGATAGATCTAGCACAGACCCATCTGACACAGTACTTAAACCCAAGGTAAAAGCCAAGAGGAAGTTACTCCCAACTAAACCAAGGCGAAGGACAGTGGCTGAAGTTATAGCTGAGTCTGTCAGTGCACGTGCTACCACTGGTGCAGCAACAAGTCAGGACACATCACCGGACTCCCGTAGACCTACAGAAGAGTGTCAAGTTGAACACACGTACTGTAAGCCTTTGATATCAGCCCAGCCCAGCGCAAATAAAGAGGAGCAGCAGTCTTTTTGTAGTAAAACTTTTGGAAGTACCTGTCAGACTTGATGGTGATACCAAAGCCCTCACTGGACAAATTAGAATCATGTGTTCCCCAGGCAAGAGTGTATTATATAATAAGACTCCAGTCCACTTGTCAGACACAAATGTGTTTGCTCCTGCTGTCTGTGAACTGAAAGAAAATTGTCCGTTGTTATTTCATGTTATCCAGGCAGCTCTAGGTGATAAGATACCTCAAAGTTCAAAAATTGCAACAATTGCCAGTATATATGGCATGATACTGCACTGCAACAATAATCAGGTGTCAGCAGTGCAGAGATTGTTCACAACAGCAGCCATAAAGCATCATACCGACAACAAAGTATATATGACTAGCTCTTTCTTTCAGTTTTCAGTTCATTCCAGTTTGCCAAAGTTTGAAGTAAGTTTCATTGCAGAGTTGAAAGTTGGAAGTTGAAAGAATGCATACTCTGATACTAATAAACATGATCGATTACTGCATCGCCAGAATATAGTATGTCAACAACTGTTGCTATATTGACCATATTTTCTTGTCGAAGTTATTTTATGATGTAAAGATTTAATAATTATAATGACAACATTATTATGTGGTTAACATGAATGCATTTACTATGCACCCATGCATTCTTTCACCTGACAGGTGTGTGAGAATATCTTTTCACATGCATGCACATTTTATTATCAATGATCGTTTTTTTCCGATTAACTTGCACATGGCAACACTTTACTGACAGCATGTTTGACAAAGAATTTATATAAATTATTGGAACAAACATTTGGAGCATGTTCATGTTGTTAGAGTGAAACAACTACAGTGTAATGTGACTTCAGCATGTTTCAGCATTTCAGAATTTTGAATACTGACTAACATGTATTTGTTGTTATTTGGTGTTTAAGTTCAGTTACTGTCAAACCTCTATTGGACATATTATTTTTGGATACAGTTTTAAAATTCAGTTAATGAAAGTACATGTACATGGGGCATTACACTATTGAAGACAAACTGAGTTGCTTTCCATGTGTGAAGCAGGAATCCAGTGTAATTTGAAGAGAGCATCTGTTGCAATGTAATTTCACTTCTTTTGTCATTTTGGGACCATTTCATGTATAGTTTTCAAAACTTAATCTGACATGAACTGACAACACCAAGTATTACATTGTTGTGAAGTTTTGATAGTTAAATATAAATTTATTTCATGTTTCCTTTTCATTTGTTTAAGCATGATTTTTGCCAGGAAGGAGTGTTTCACATGTCAAAGTGAATGTTGATATGGTGAATTCATGTGCTAAATTATAGTAGTTGCAGGAGTACTTTCATTATAGGAGATTTACATCAAATAAATAGTAAAATCAAAGTGAAACATAGTAGAAAAAGCTCAACATGATTGTGTGTAATTTGTCATTGTTCTTATTCTTCCTTTTAACGAATCATTGAATGTCTTGTAAAATGTTGCAGCTGTTGTCCTTGCTCAACAAAGTTCATGTCACTCTATCAGACAAGTTAAAAGATCAGTTGCTGGACAGCTTTGTCAGTCATTGTGAGGAGGATATCATCAGATCTATTTCATCAGGTATGATCAATATGGGACATTTGTACATAAGGAACGGGAAAGGGTAGCTTTTGAGGAGTAAATGTAATGAGTAGTGACTTGTTAAGTGTTTATGTTTCCTCCACAAGTGTGAAAGGTTCACAGATTTATTATTTCCTCCACAAGTGTGAAAGGTTCACACATGTATTATTTCTTCACAAGTATGATGGGTACATTCTTTGATGTGCACCTAGTATGATGACCTACCTTTGGCTATTGGTGATCTATAGCCCATTTTTACTGTGTACTGTACTGAATTGTTATGAATTTTATTCTGATATGCTAGTTTTTAATCTACATCTGTGATAGTCTAGTGTTTTTACTGTCCTTTGTCGACAGATTTTAATGTCTCTATGTATTAATATATCACTTGATTTAGTCACTATATGGCTGAAATATCGCCGCTATGACTTTAAATATTAACTCACTAACTCACTCACTTTGATGTGCATAACAACAGTGTGTATATTTTTAATATTGAAATTTGATGTAATGAAGCTTTTGAATGGTAGTCTGAAAGATTTATCTTTGGACATCCGTTCGATTCCAGACAACGGCAAACACGTCGAGAATCCCTTTTCATTGCCTGTTTATTTATTTTGTGATTCAATGTCTTATTCTTGTGTAAAGATTAATATCTGTATTATTATATGTGTTGTTTGTTTTCTAACAACAAATTATATACAATTAATTACTGTAGTGCAAGTAAAGATATTATTACTTTACAAAAGTCAAGTTTTAGAATTGGTTACAATGCAGAGATGGCTTAAGCTTCCTTACTGACAGAAATACTGAATTGTTGACTTTGCAGTTACAGGGATCTGTTCTTAAAATCATTGAATTTCTGAGCACACAAATGTTATAGTTTCCGTTATTTTTTTTCAATCAGATTTTTTATTTTTACAATTATTTACTTCAAATGTTTTTCAGACTCGGGAGCTACATGTATGACCACCACTGTAATTTTGGGAGAGAGCCATGTATGATTTGACTTTGTTTTGCAGGAGCTGATGGAAAGATCAATGGGGACAATCTTGATCTGAGGGTCAATACAAATGATATCAGAATGACCAACAAGTCCAAAGATTACCACTTCTTTGCCTCAAATTTTGTTTTGGACCATGTTAATGTGATGCAGCTTCCAGATAATGCTCCAATTGGAAATATTGACCAGATTGGTCCAGATTATTTTCTCCCAAACCCTGAAGAAATTAAAAAATCCAGGAACTGCCTCAAAATATACATTGCAAGGAAATTAGTTCATAACATTAGTGGACTGTCTTGGATGAAAAACATTCTTCCAGAACATATACCCCATGATCATCAAGAGGAAATGTCAAAGCAATCATCCATATTCATCCTTCGTATAATGTTGAAGAACGAGTCTAAGTACTCAGACTGCATTGGCATCATGGATGGTTATATGGAGTGGATAAACCGTTGGTATGCCAAAGCAGGAAGAGGTAATTTACTTATTAGCAACATAGCTCACAATGATCAGAAGCTAACACAGCTACATTCACAAATTAATGTGAGTGTGAATTAAATACGAATAAGGCGAGAGGTCTTTGCTCGTATTAATTAATTTGTGTCTCATTGCACACTTAAGATAGCATAAATACCAACTAGAATATAAAGACAAACACAGTTAATTGAGCAGCAGTTGTAACAGATATATAAAAATGTCATTCAGGGAATAGGAATCACACAATGGGCATCCGGTGAGTTATCACTGCTGGGGTCAAGAGTATTACCCATCCATGTCAAGTCTTCGTTGATACCTTCTCTGCCCAATGCCATTTAGAAAGTGGTCAAATGTAACATGTTATATTTGGGATAACACTTCCTGAGTAAAGTACAAATTCTCGTACTCTTTGGGAGTCCCATCCGGGATTCGACCCCCACACTGCCTGAGTGAGGCACCTAATTGCCAGCCCACAAAGTCAGCGATCTAATGCACTCAGCCACCGAGGCTTCCACAAAAATGATAGTCTGACAACTGGTAGTATAGATAACATACTTTGTGTACCCTTCTTACAAGTGTAACACGGGACACAAAAAAGTATGAGCATCTGTACTTTACTCAGAAAGGGTTATTCCAAATATAACATGAGTTACACTGTTTATTGTTTTCAGGGAAGTGCTCTACTCAGTGCTAATAATTATAGAATAACCCACGAGGTACGAGTGATTACGGAAAATATTTCACGAGTGACATATTTTCCGTAATCACTCGTACCGAGTGGGTTATTCTTTTTATTACCCATATTCATAGTAAAGACATGTTTCAAGAAAAAAACAATCAACTGTCGCCGATCAAGAATCAGCTGTTTTGTATCAATCCGCGTGTGAAAAAAAACACCGTCCACTCACTCCAACCGTATTACTCAATTAACGTCTTGTTACGTCTGAAAAAAAATAGTTCTGTTAAAAAACTGTAAAGATCACATTATTGCAGTTATTTTTCTGTCCGATTTACACAGCGTACATTATCTAGCATTGATGAGGAAGACAGGTTTCCAAAAAGGTTCATCAGGTTTTTTAATCAAAGCTTGTTTTGACAAGATCTCATCACTGACAGACAGCCCCCGTCGTGCATCGGCAGATATATGCATTTCACATTGAGAAGAGGAAACACGGAAAACCTGTCAATTTTTTTATGTGTCATTTGACAAAAATGCCAAAATCTATAACAACAACATAGACGGAATGTACAGCAGTCTTGTTTGTTAGAGAAAAGTTACGAAAAGAAGGTAAACTTTGAAAAGTACGATTGCTGTTACAGTGTCGGAATGAATGACCCGACTTGACCCAGATATGAGACAGCCGAAACCAGGAATGACAAGAGAACCGGCGTTACAGTTTAATCCGGACAACAAGTTTAATGAACATCGTGTGTGCTTTGAGACAACTGTCACTGATGGGAAACGTGCATGTGGGATTTCAGGAGGATTTGTCAAACGCGGAGTGGACAGTCAGATGACGGGAGTTTGTTGATATTTTGATGTGATTTATAATGGCCGAATACCTGTTGATAGACAAACACGGTATCTGGAGACTTGGTGCTAAACTGTCCGCATTTACGGAGTTTATTTAGTTCCATATCGGACACGGGATCAGCTCGCTGGGGTAAGTTTTCTTTTCCTTGTATTTTTAATTATTTTTGTTTTGATTTCAAAACCTCTCCGAGTTCAGCAAAGTCCATCGATTTCGCAACCAGATGCTGGTAATCATGTCGCTAAGGTAACTCTCTATGCTATCCTTGATGTCCTTCAAAGAAGACAGTTCGAATTCTGAACTGTCTGATGTGCATGCCGAAATGATAAATTTGCAAATGATAATGTTTAGTTGCACCTTTCCTGTGTCATTCACCCCCATAGTCATATGGTCCCCGGACATCAGTCAGCCTGCATACCGCACATCGCCGTACTTCGCAGACGTCGCGGTTACGAAAAACGTATACATTGTATAAAAAAAGTGTCACGTTATTTCTTCACACAACGTTACGAAATCGTACGAAATAGTAGCTTCTTTATGTTGTCTTTCGGAAAGTCTAAATGTTGTTGCAAAATGAATTTGTTTTTATTCTCATGCCATCGTTGAAAGTGTGCGTAGTCATATTTTTTGTCTTTTTCTTAGCTGTATACGGCCCCTGTATACATTTGTGAACTAAGTTCATGTCAACATGTCAAGTTGAGCCTTTTTCATGTGTGTTTTCATTTTCATTTGCAGTTATCGATGTCATCATCGTTCACAAAGGCAAACCTGTCTATACAAAGTCTGGTTTTTGGATTCGGGTGGTCGAAGAATTCAACAAACAGCAAGCCCTCTAGGCTAATACAAACGCAAACCAGGACTTGGTGGTGATGATCTTGGGGCCCTAGAAACAGTTTCTGGCAACATCACAATTTGGATCTTGGAACTTCAATCTGGCCATGTGCAGTTTTGACAACAGAGACATTAAATGTGTTCAGAGGTTGAATTATACGAATAATTTTTCATGTCAGTCAGATCTCCGTCTGCTTTAACGAGGTCATTTACTTTGACAGGTCTCAAATGGCCAGCCATGTTTGTTTACAAACGAGGACGTAGTTTTGGTTTTTACTGTAAAATGAAAATCATGTGAAATAAAGGAAAAAATGATAATGTGAAATCATGTTGTTAATATGAAACTATGTGTCTTGTCTTTAAAATCTCGAATCAGTGAGATTGTAGCACGTAAAACATCTGGTGAAAGGCGTGGATTTGTGAATGAATGGGATGAGAAAAAAAAAGTTCCGTTGTCCAATGAAAATTTATCTTTGTTCCACTGACCAATCAGCTTCGAGAATCACTAATTGCACACTGTGCAAATATCAAAAAGTTATTACACTGCATATTTTAGCCCATATGGGTAATAAGCAGTGTTATTTGCTGTTTGATTGGATTAAGGTAAGGATATGTATCATTCCACTGGTGATCGGGGGATATTGAGTCTAGGCTAGGGGTAGGGGTCAGCAGTCGTTATATTTTGAGACGCATTAATTTCCAGATTTACAGTATGTATATGTGGAAGCTTACAACTTGTTGTTGCAGTGCTGGAATGAACACAGAGTTAATGATGTCAACCATGAACTTGTTGAAAACTTCCTCATTTTTGTTGCTGTGCCAAGTTGTAAAACAAACTTTGTGTCAAGGCATCACAAACAAATCTGAAACTGAAGATATTCTAGAAATTCTCTCGGTACTAAAAAAAACCCAATCCATGGAAAGTAACACCAGGAAGAGACCCATCTGGCTTTGCTGGAATATGCAAGTCTCCCTATACATTCAATCTGGAATTGTTCAAGACAAGTATTACAAACACTGTGTCAAGACTGAAGCAAGGTGTCATATTGCATCATGGACCGGGGATTGTGAAACAGAAGAGTAATAGTAATAAATATAGATGTGAGCAGCCATGAGGGTCTCCAAAGACATTATTTCTTACTGCATAATGAAGGTTCCTTACTTTATTAGTACTTCGTAACAAAGTGTTGAGTATTTCTAGTTTTGGAACACAGATGTTGACTTCATTAGAACTTCAGACGGGATTTTGGCTGTAGTTTTCTTTTAAAGTAGTTATTAAAGCTTCCTGTTTTGATTATGTCTTTTCAACTTTTCAAATGAACTTCAAATCAAAATAAAACATCACTCAAGCACAGTCAGCAAGATTGAACATTCGGTGGGCCTAGGTGAGAAAAGTATAAAGTTAATGGTGATTGCGGTTAAGACTTCAACTTGTCACATCCTCCTTAGGAACCAAAATCATATATAGTAATGGACTTTCAAAAACAGGGGAAAAGACTACAATGGTTAATCATAGAAATCCAAGGTTCTTCCTGTAGAGCATATTGAGGGTTGAGAGAGTATAAATTCTCTCATAAAAGTTGTCTGATAGAAGTTTATGTCAAAGCTTGCCCGGCACGGCCATATCATACATTCTCAACCAGACCTCAAACATGGTCATACAGGGTTAATTATCAGGTCACAACTAAGCTTATCCTGACTTACAAATACAGAATGATGTTCAGATAACCATAACATTTTAAAAAGACACAACCAACAAATTTGACCTGACAATATTCCTGAGATACACATGGTAAATAGATTAAATGCCCACAATATTTCTTGATATTACCATCCTTTTCAATCCAATGTCATGAAACATCTTAAAAAGGCTTGTTTCGACATGTTATATACAATGTATCTCCAAACAATTTAGCAAACAAAGACAATGACCTAAAACAGGGACCACTATTGATACATATGTAAAAACCCTGGTATCTTTTCAGTGTCTGCTCAAGCATTGCACGAACTTATTTCCTGATCATGTACAAGAAAAAAGCAAAACAATGTACATTACAGTTTATAGTCTCTGTATATCCTCATATTCATTCATGAAAGGCAAGAGGCTTTCTTTGTTCAACAGTTCGAACAACAATGGTCAGAATCTCCATTGAACAATACTGAGTCAAATCCAAAGTAAGACACCAGGTGCAATCTCAGACATTTTTTTGTGACACACTACTGCACTATTGCATCTGTCATGCACTCACGGTTCGCTGCAATGTCACTTTTATTGTAAAACAAGACTGCACTTGTCCGGACCTACCAGCACGGCCGATTTCTTGGAAATACCAAGGTTGTTTGTGTTTGGAAATGCATCACACGAGTAATGCTTGGGACATTCAATCCCATCCCCAAAGCCACTGTAGCTGAAACAAGTCTTAATGTGGGACTTTGTTTCCTGAGCTCCTGAATAATGTGAAGTTTCATTGCTTCTGTATAGTCCTTGTGGAACTCAGCAAACAACCTATTAGGGCAGTCTTTAGGTAAATACCCATCTTGTCCAAGGTATCTTGCAACATATTGTTAGGAATAGCCTAGGTCTGCATCATTGTTTATGTATGCAATTGTGACGGGGAAATCGGCAAGTTTGGAATGCAACTCTGCTGCCAGAAATAGTTTCGCGATACAGGGGAAGTGACTTTTGAAATGTAGTGTAGGTCATCTAGCTTGTCAAACTTCCTGATATTCGGCAGCCTTGTTTTAACCTGTTGAAGAGAATGTATGTTTACTCAACATATTTATCATTTACACAGCACAGTAAATAGTTTATATCATTATATCCCCTCTGCACACACAGACTTGATTTGTAACACAAGTATACCTGATGATACAACACATTAACATGATCAGCAGCTGCTGGAAGTACTGGTAATAAATTCAACAAATTCCAAATATGTATATAGCTCTTGTCGGATAATTGGTACAATATGTACCTAAACTATTCAGCATCACCATGCTCACTGTCAAGATTATTAGCAATTTCAATATACAAGTGCACTAACCTTAAGATATATATTTGGACGATCAGGGTTGATGGTAATCGATCCATAATCTGTGAACTACAGATTTGAGACAAGTGTCTCAGCAGCAGGTGGGGGCACGGGTGGCCCAGTCGTCTAAGGCGCCGCGATTCGCTGTGTAGAGTGGCGTCCCTTGGGCACGCCAGAAACCTATGATTATGGGTTCGAATCCCGGTTCGCCCCGATTATGTTTCTAGGTTTGTCAGCACCGTGCCCGTGGGTTTCACCGAAGTGGTAAACGTCTGAGACCTGCATCACTTCGGGCTTTCCTCCCACATTAAGCTGACACGCCGCGATGTAACTGGAATACTGTTAAAAGCGGCGTTAAACCCAACTCACTCACTCACTCACTCAGCAGCAGGTGTGGCGGTTGCTGTCAGTGCAAGGTGTGCAGCATCGGGGAAAATGCAGACAACTTCTGATAGCTTATTGAAAGCTGTCCGGAACTTGGGACCCCTGTGAAAACAGTGCACATAGTTATGTATGCTTCACAATTGTCAATACTTATCACAAGATTCATCCATAACATACATACTTGTAGTTAATTACAAACAGTGATAATAACACTATAACCAACCATTCAGATATGTGCACCTCATCAATGGCAACTGCGCAAACACTGCCTTGGTAGATTTTTGACACGCAGCATTGCTCCAACAGTATTGTTGTTTAATAAAGTCTCGGGATGAGCATACACAAGGTTATATACACCCTTTCTTAAGTCACCCATGTTCACATATACAGGTACATGGACATCGGTCTCACTAGGTTGTTCTCCATCACTCTTCTAAATCATCATTTTCATCTCCTACAATACGTCGGGTGACCATCTTGAATGTGTTGCCAGCATATCCTGAAAGTAATATGGTTGAATTAAGTTTATGTCCTACGTTGCAAGGCAATTGATCAATTAACAAATCACAAAGCAAACAGAAGAACTTGGGTGTATTTTTTTTTGCAATGCAGTAATTAGTTGTTAGAAAACATGCAACATGTATAATAATAATAAGGATACTAAAACAAAATATGAGATTGAAAAAAATACATGCAATGAATAAGGATTTACGATGTGTTTGCCTTTGACCGGAATAGAACCGATGTCCAAAGATAAATCTTACGGACTACCATTCAAAAGCTTCATTACATCTAATTTCAACATTAAAATATATACACTTTGTTTTTATGCACATCAAAGTATGAGGCACTCGTGAAGAGCAACCTCCTCGTGGTGAGTGCTGGGTAACGCTAATCGCTCTTCCCCCGTGTGGAACCGGGGCAGAATATTTCCACAGCCTCCCATTGCTGGTCGTATGAGGCGACTAAAATGGGCAACCTGTTTGCCGTGGGTTGCGTCCCTGTGTCGGCGGAGGACGGGAGTCTGGTAGTTGAGGGCATTGGTTCCTGGAACTGTGTTCCTTTGCCCAACACACTACTTCGACCCTTACTTCGCCTAGACGGGTGGTAAGATGGGCCCGGTCTTATCAATCGGCTGGTCATGCCAGGCCCTGTGCGTAATATTGTCTATGCACACCTGTGTTGTATTGTAATGTATATTTTGGTCTTGGTCATCCATAACTTGTGTGAATTGAATTACTTGCCTAGAGTCTTACGCCAGAAGGCGGTGGCTCATGGGCCAATCTGGTGATGTTGACCTCCGAATAATGTATGTTTTCAATTTCTTGTCATGGGCCGAACCAGTCTGGCATTGAGTTGGTAAACAAATACAGCTGTTCGCGTCATATTCTCTGGAGTATACCACCTCTGTATCCCTGGTGTTTGCATCCTGGATATCCGATGCAACATAACACCGTCCCTGGTGACACTCGGTGGCGGGTGGGGAGCAGGGGTGCTGAATAATTTTCTTTCATCATGGCTCAACAACAATCTGGTTCATCTCGAAATGAAAAAAAGCGAAGATTAGAAGAAATCGATATTTCACCTGGAAGTATTGCTCAAAATATTGATACCTGGGCTAGATTCCTGGTTATTGAGGCTGCTGATAACCTTCCCATCAAACTCAATCCTTTTGCTATTTCTAAGGCTGTTTCTGGGATTTGCGGTGAGGTGAAGAACGTTACCCGTCTCCGTAGTGGTTCGCTTCTGGTGGAGTGTGCTCGGAGACAGCAATCTCTCAATCTTTTATCTATCTCTACATTTGCAAATATTGAGGTTGCTGTGTCTGAGCACAGAACATTAAATTCTTGTCGAGGCATTGTTCGTGACAGGGCTCGTTGTCTGTCCGACATGTCTGAAGACGAAATCACTACAGAGTTAGGAGACCAGGCTGTAACTGCAGTTAGACGCTTCACATTCAAGAAGGACGGTGTCATCACAAACACAAATACGTATCTTCTGACGTTTGCCCGTACAACCCTCCCGCAGTCAATAAAAGCAGGGTATTTCAGTATCGGAGTGGATGTGTATGTCCCCAATCCGCTCCGATGCTACAAGTGTCAACGTTTTGGTCATGGATCAAAGTCCTGTCATAGCTCTGTGGCATGTCATCGGTGTGGTGACAGCCATGATAGCACTGACTGTGAGAAGGATTTGAAGTGCGCTAACTGTTCTGGACCACATGTTGCTTCCTCCAAATCATGCCCTGTGTGGCAAATGGAATCACAAATTATGAAACTGAAATGCGAACGAAACATATCCTACTTGGATGCAAAAAAAATATTCAAAAATCAGACCACTACTCCCTCTACTATTTCCTACTCCGCTGCAGTCACTCGCTCTGTTGCGTCTTCAACTATTTCGTGTCAGACTGACTTGACATGGGTCAAGTCAGACCAACCAGCTGCGACAGTTCACATCAGTCAGGATATTCCTACCGTCAGTCTATCTAGTTCAGGCTCTCAGACTGAGATTCAGGCTGAGAATCAATCTCAAACATCAGTCAATCAACCAGTCATTGTCAAATTGTCAAATAAAGAAAAAAAGAAATTAAAGAAAAAACAACTACCAATCGTCCCTTCACCTTCAGAGGTTCCTTTACAGAACTCTTTTGGGCCTCTGGACATGGAGGTTACTCTGTCCTCACAGGACAGGCGGAGGAGTAGTTCCTCCTCACATTCACGCGAGCGATCTCCAATTGAGCCACCATGACTCAATTGTCTAATATAATGCAATGGAATTGCAGAGGACTTAGGCATAATTTTCATGAACTGCAGTTATTAACAAGTGATTTAAATACATCAGCAATTTCTTTACAAGAGACGTACCTTAAAAATACAGATAAGTTTGATTTAAAGCACTATAGTTCATATCATTCCTTCTCTCCTCCAGGAGATAAAGCTACTGGAGGTGCTTCTATTTTAGTGCGGCGGGGCGTTGTTCACAGTCCTGTTCCGCTTGACTCGACTCTGCAAGCAGTTGCAGTTAGACTAACACTGCATATTGCCTTCACACTTTGCTCCTTATACATTCCTCCATCTTCAAATCTTCAGCGTAATGATCTACAAAAACTATACGACCAGCTCCCAAAGCCCTGTGTCATCATGGGTGATCTAAATGGGCATAATCCTTTATGGGGAAGTTCCACCATTAATCAAAAGGGAAAAGTGATTGAGGATTTTGTTTCTGATAATGACCTTTGCATCTTTAATGATGACTCCGACACTTACTTACACCCTGCAACTGGTACGTATTCATCATTAGATCTGTCTTTGACGGATTCAGTTTTGTTAAATGAATTCTCATGGTCCGTCCATGATGACCTATGTGGGAGTGACCATTTCCCCACGGTGCTTAAGCCCATTAATCCCGCTGTTGATCCACCTTCACCTCGATGGAATTTTGTGAAGGCTGATTGGCTTTTATTTCAATCTTTATGCAAAGATAAATTACAACCTACTTCTTTTCAGAATGTTACTGACCCAATTCAGTTGTTTTCAGATCAACTGAATGAAATTGCTAATGAATCCATACCTAAGTCCTCTGTCATCCCACGTGTTCGTAAACCATGGTTTGATGCTAATTGCAAACAAGCAAGGAAATGTCGTAAGAAGGCGGAGAAGTACTTCCGTAAACATCCCACTGTCCATAATTTAAATACTGTTAAAATTTCAAATGCCAAGGCAAGACGTCTATTTAAGCAAAATAAACGTCAATCCTGGCAGACATATGTCTCCAAAATTAACTCCCGTACCCCTATGTCCAAGGTATGGAACATGATCAAAAAGATCAAAGGCAAGGGATCAAATTCTACAGTTAACCATCTGAAGGATGGCGATACTTTGTTAACTGATAAATCTGCCATTGCCAATAGCATTGGTGAAACTTTATCTCATCATTCTTCTTCAACTAATTACGCTCCTGTATTTCAAAAATATCAGCTCCAACAGGAGAAGAAAAAAGTAAATTTTACATCTGATAATGGTGAAGATTACAATGAGGTATTTTCACTACATGAGCTATATACTGCCTTAGGGCAAGCTCATGATACAGCAGCAGGCGCTGATAATATTCATTATCAGCTGCTGAAACACTTGCCCGAATCATGCCTTGAAACTATGTTAAATATATTCGATGATATTTGGACATCTGGGATGTTTCCAGCTTCATGGCATAAAGCCATTGTTATCCCCATTCCCAAACCTGGGCGGGATCATTCTGATCCATCAAATTACCGACCTATCTCTTTAACTAGCTGTGTTTGTAAAACGATGGAACGCATGGTAAATAATCGATTAGTGTGGTACTTGGAAACAAATAATCTTCTTTCCAATATACAATGTGGTTTCCGGAAAAATAGAAGTACTATCGATCATTTAGTGCGTTTAGAATCGTTCATTAAAAATTCCATTGTAAATAGACAACATGCTGTATCGATCTTTTTCGATTTAGAAAAAGCTTACGATACAACATGGAAACATGGTATTTTAAAAGATCTTCATGATTTTGGATTAAGAGGCCGTCTGCCTCATTTTATATCCCAGTTTTTAACAGACAGGCAATTTCAAGTCCGAGTGGGTACAACCCTGTCTGATCATTATAATCAGGATCAGGGTGTCCCACAAGGCAGTATTTTGTCTGTCACTTTATTCAGTATAAAAATTAACAGTTTGTCAAAAGTTTTAAATGATTCAGTTGATGGATCACTTTTTGTGGATGATTTTAATCTATCTTGTCGGGGTAAAAATATGCACACAATTGAAAGGCAATTACAATTATGTCTTAATAAAATTAACAAGTGGTGTCTAGAAAACGGGTTTAAATTTTCCAAATCAAAAACTAATTGCATACATTTTTGCCGAAAATATAAACCGCATAAGGACCCTGAACTATTTCTGAATGGCACTCCTATCAAAGTTGTTAAGGAAGCCAAGTTCTTGGGACTTATTTTTGATCATCACTTAACTTTTCTCCCGCATATTAAATACCTCAAAGCTAAATGCCTGAAGGCACTCGATCTATTAAAAGTTGTTTCTAATTCAAAGTGGGGAGGGGATCAAACAACCCTCTTACACTTGTACAGGTCACTAATTCGTTCCAAACTTGATTATGGCTCCATCATCTATGGTGGAGCCTGCAAAAGTAATTTACAAAAACTAGATACGATACATCATCAGGGTCTGAGGCTTTGTCTTGGAGCCTTCAGAACGTCTCCCATTCACAGTCTCTATATAGAAGCAGATGAGCCTTCTCTTAAACAACGCCGACTAAAATTATCTCTACAATACATCACTAAATTATATTCTAATCCGTCAAATCCAGCTTTTGAATGTATATTCCATCCTCTCTACGAAGATCTTTACAATAAGAAATCGGCACTCCATCCACCACTCGGAATTAGAATAAAATCTGCAATATCAGCTTCAAATATTAAACTCCAAGATATAGCTCCTACTCAACTTTTCTCCTCTCCTCCTTGGCAAATGGTAAAGCCAGAGGTAGACCTGACATTAACCAAACTTAAGAAATCAGATACTAACCAATTAATATACCAACAAGAATACCACCAATTTAGAAACAATTATGACACTTATAAATCTATATTTACCGATGGATCCAAGGATGGTGGCACAGTTGCTAGTGCCACTGTCATTGGATCCAGAACAATCTCTTCCCGTTTACCTGATAACAGTTCAATATTCACTGCAGAAGCAAACGCCATTTTTACAGCACTTAAATATATCAGTAATCAATCTAAACATAAACAATTCATACTGTTTTCAGATTCTCTTTCATGTCTTCAGGCAATTAAAAATATGTCTTCAAAACATCCACTTTTAATCCAAATTCTTGAGTTATTTAATGATCTTGCTACTGGCCAATATGACATCGTCTTTTGTTGGTTACCAAGCCATGTTGGTATCAAAGGTAACACAATGGCCGATGCTGCTGCAAAAGCAGCCCTCAACAAATCTGTGACACCACTTCTGATCCCATACACTGATTTTAAACCCTTGATTCGATCTTACATCAGAGATCTTATGCAACAGAAGTGGGACGCCCAAGTAGGTATCAATAAATTACATGAAATTAAACCAAATATCGGTTACACCTACTTGGGCTGTCAGTCCAGATTTGAAGAGGTCATTATGCGACGATGTCGTATTGGCCACAGCAGATATACGCACGAATATTTATTACAAGGTGAGGATCCTCCGTTTTGTATCCCTTGTGATGAAAGAATCACGGTCAAGCATGTCCTGCTTGACTGTGTTGATTTTTCCATCGCAAGGGATAAATATTTCAATGTAAAAACAATTAAGGACTTTTTTAATGATGTTAATTCTCGTTTAATATTATGTTTTTTAAAGGAAATAGAGCTTTTTCATAAATTTTGATGTGTTCAATGTATTGTTTTACAAATTGGTAGTGCGAAATTCATAACTTAGATTGTTAGTGGCTGTACCCTTGAGGGGGGTTGAAGTAGCGTAAAATTATTGTCCCCCTAAGAGGGTATGTAAGTCCCAAATCATTCGAAGTATTTTTCTGCACACTAGGCTTTTAAACGTAGTATCTTCGTTATTTTAATCTAAGGCTTAACTGGTACACTGTCGCCAGTGACTGAAGGGATGATATAAATCCTGCCGGGGTCCATGCAGGAAGCAAAAGTACTGTAAGTCCCCATGGTCCCCAGTATGGTGATCTCCCTTCAGTTGCTGACGATTTCTAGCCCATTTTTAAATTGTGGTGTTCATTAATGCTTACTGCCTTTTAATATTCTCAACTAGTTTTAAATCAAGTCTGTGATATTCTAGTTATTCTACTGTCCTTCGTTGACAGCTTTTTATTCAGTTTAAATATATGTATCATAAATGTATCATAAATGTAATTTCTCGTCACGATATGGCTGAAATATTGCCCATGTGACGTTAAATAATAACTCACTCACTCAAAGTATGAATCCATCATACTTATGATGAAATAATAAATGTGTGAACCCATCACAGTTGCTGAAATATTAAATGTGTGAACCTATGACACTTGCTGAAAAAATAAACGTGTGAACCAAATCACATTTGCTGAAATATTAAATGTGTGAACTCATCAAACTGCAGTTAACAAGTGTAGATAAGTCTATGTATCTTTTCATGATAGATCACGATACCATTTAAGCCAGTTCGATTTCTTGCTGATGCCGATGAACAATGAACAATAAAGTTTTAATTTACGCTAATTAAGCATATTTCATGAACATATTACGGTTATCTATCAGATTCTACCATAAAATATGGACTCATGTCAACATTTCAAACATGTAGGCCTATAGACATGACATGTGTACTTACTTACCTTGACAGTTCAGAAAACAGGCTTTGACCCCTTTCTCACATAGTGAGATGACTTGGTCCTACATGAGTGAATTCAGGGGGCTGACGACGATGACAATTCCTGGAGTTGGCCGATCTCACTGGAGAAGAAAAGGCAAAAGTTGAAAAATGAGACTTTTTCCATATCCTGTTGGCAACACAGCTATACAGTCACGTCCTGCGAACACTGTTTACAAAGATCCTTCTTGCTTGTCCTTTAATCTAAAACGAATGTCAATATTTTCTTTGGCATACGCCAACGCTGTTTCAAATTCAGCGGCCATTTTGCGTAATGATTCACACATATTTTTCCCCTATATGATATATACTCTTCAAAAAAAAAGAAACTTGACACTGTCTTTCAAAATGTAATATAATGCGATTGTTTCAAAATGGGACACAGAAACCATAATTGAAACACTGTTTGAAGATCAATGTACACAATGTTCAAAACATTATTCGTGTCACCAAGACAGACACACGTACACGATACAGTTAATGTCACAGGGGTACAGAAAATGTCAGTATCGGTTGTGCCCACCACGTGCATCAATTACGGCTTGACACCGACGACCCATAGATGCAATCAAGTTGTCAATAACACTCTGGAATGTGCTGCCATTCATGCTGAAGTGCATCAAGAAGCGCCGGAAGTGTTTGGGGCGGTGGATTCCTTCTGCGAACGCGTCGATCCAACTCGTCCCACAGATGCTCAATCGGGGACAAATCTGGTGACCGGGCTGGCCAAGGTAATGTCTGGATGTTGTTGTGCTGTAAGAAGTCCTGACAAACACGTGCAATATGCGGTCGAGCGTTGTCCTGCTGGAACTGTCCGCCATGAACGTTGACGTGAGGAAGAACGTAAGGCTGTAGGATCAAGTCTCTGTAACGCACACCTGTCAATGCACCTACTACATGCACGAGAGGCATCCTACCACCGTGATGAATTCCGGCCCATACCATGACACTCCCGCCGCCAAATGGGACAACCTGCTGCACACAGTTGGGGGCGTAACGTTCACCCCGACGTCTGTAGACACGTACGTGCGCGCCCATCAGCACGTGTGAGTAGGAAACGGGACTCGTCAGTAAACAGTACATTTCTCCACCTTGCACGTGCCCATCTAACCCTCTGTTGGCACCAAAGCAGACTGTCCGCCAGAAGACGTGGGGTCAATACATGACGTCGAACAGGTCTTCGTGCAAAAAGTCCAGCCTCCCTCAGTCTGTTGCGTACCGTTTGATCTGATATTCTGCGTACCCCAGGGATCTGTGTGGTTGTAGACGTGGCTGTGGTAGTGCGGTCTCGGAGATGTATCGATCTTGTGCTTGGGTTGTCACCCTTGGTCTTCCTGACCTTGGTCTGTCGTCAACTCTGTTGGTGTTGTTGTATCGGGTCCACAGTGCGGAGATTGTCTGTCTGGATACGCCAAAGTACCTGGCGACTTCTTGCTGAGTTGCTCCAGCTTGTAATCTCCCAATGGCGTTGTTCCGTTGATCTGCATTCAGTCTTGGCATTCTGTCACCGCCTCTACTGCCGTTATAAGGACTGTATGAACAGCCGTTGATGTGGATTGTTATACCCATTCAGCAGGGGGGCCTGCATGCCTAAATGCAGGATCCTGTGCTGCACGTTTTTTTACAGGCGGTTGCGTTTGGATGAAGCTGTAAAATTGACCCCCAAACGCTACGTGTATGTGCTTTGCATGTGTTTTCGCGAATTATAGACACATCATCTTTCTGTTTGACTGATTTGGTTCTTATTTAATGTAATTATTTTAGATATTTGGCAAAAAGTGGTTTTACATCTGTCAAGTTTCTTTTTTTGAAGAGTATATATTCCAGATGATATTTAAAACACATCGGACTTAAATTACTATAAAGTATGATTGAACAAATTTATCTGTATCTTGGGTTTATTTTTAGATACAAGACATGATATGTAAAATCAAACATTATTCCTGAGGGATTCTTTGATCGATGTACTTGAAGCCATACGCGCATTCTTATTGGTTTGTCGTATTTTCGCACATAACATTCATCGAAGGGGGAACGAGTCTTCTTGCATGTAACGGAAAGGGGCGAGTGGTGACGAATGACAACCAGGTTTAGTGAGAATCCGTCAGACGCGAACCCGCGACCTTCGGATTGTTAGCCCGACTGTGCTACGTCTACACTGTTAAACTTAGTGCAAATTTACCTAGTCATGCCTATGACGTTACGGAACTGAACGAAAAGGGTCGAATAGGTGACGGACACTTACGAAGGTTACGGGTAGGCATGGTGTCTCGTGACTTTAGTCTACGGATACTTACGAATGATCCCGATGCCATTTGGCACACTCGTCCCATTCCGTAATCTACAAGATATCGAGTGGTGAGGAATGAGCCGCTATGCCGCGAACTGAAAACGGCTCCAGGCGTCAGACGTCAGACGTCAGACGTCGAACTAGCGAGTACGCATGAATGATATGGTATTTAATAATTCTTTGGGTGATTTTTGTAACAGAAAAGTGTGGTAGGGAACACTGTAAGGATAGTGTGGATAATTGTAAGGAACGAGGGAGGAATAAGCATGGCTAGTGACGACACAACGGTGACTTCGCTTTTGAATCAGTACTGAAAAAATGTAGCCGGTGAAAGTGGCTTGTGTGAATAATCCAGGACAGTTTCCAGTAGCCAAAATATTCGACACAAAACTATTTCATCCTTTTTACTCGACGTTTTTGTGTGAAGAATATTAGGAGCCGCTTTATAATCTATAAACGCCACTAAACGAGTACCTAACCCTAATGATCGTAAAGGGGTGATTTATCGTAAAAGGGATCCAAGGGCTAAGGATACAGCGCCAATATAATATCCCTAATAAACTGAACCGAAAACATAATATATGTATATTAGTTCCCATTTATAACCATTATATCCACTTGAATTACCAGAAAAACGAAATACTAAATTTATCAAAAATAAAAGTGCTTTCGTAAACTAGCGCGTGCTTTAAAATGCGCCGCCGCAGGCTATAATAAGTAAAAAAATACTCAAAACTCTCAACACAGCAGGGCGTATTCAATGACATTGCGTGTAGAGATGATAGATCACTGGGAAGACTGATGCACACTCGATGACCCCTGACGTCACAGGGCATTGTTTCGCCGGTGTGACTGGCAACAAAATACTACAAATTACGTCATAGGGTATGGTCACGTGTTTGGAAAGTCTGTGGTACTGTATTCTAAAGGTGGGCCATATATCTATACAAAAGTCCAGAGATGAGCTGTATAATTTACTCGACCGGTTTGAAGCATGCGATTTTCAAGAGTACAGTTATACCGTTACGCTCGCTGTTTTGACGTCACAGTGCACTCTAAAATAGTATAACGTCATAGTGCAATCTAACTTTGTGACGTCACAATAATACAAGCGTAAGACGATAGGGCAGGCGTACGACACATACAGAAATAAGTATTGTAGTGGCAGTAAATGTACAATACTTGTAATTGTATAAAATAATTCAATTATTTCAGGCCATTTAATTTTGGTTTGAAAGTATTATTGAAATAACTTTCTTTTATCTTTCTCAGTGCATCATTGTCACATTTGTAAAACGTGAATATCACAAAATTTGGTGTTTGATTCCCATCACACTGATCGATGTGCTGATTGAATGGGATACACCGACAAGAGGGGTCCCTTATTTGTTATCGGTCGACCCTTACTCTCGCTCTTCGGGTGTCCCCTGTCTGTCCAATGTATTCGGCCTTGCATCCAGCACATTGTATGACATAAATCAAGTTTTTCGAAGCACAAATCATATTTTCACGGAAACAGAAAGTTTTTCCGTCTTTGAATGTAACAGAACAACATTGTAAGACATGAGGGCAAGTAGCACAATTTGGTCTGTTACACTTTTGTACTGTTTTACATTCTTGTTTTCCATTCGAGAAAGAAGCCCTAGTAAGAATCTGTTTCAGATTTTGGTTGTCTTTTACTTTAAATGAGTTTATTTGGGGATATTTTTGGTTTAGTTCTTTACACTTATTTAAGGAATACAGTGTTTCCCGAACACTTCCAAATATTTCCGGGTTTGGGGGATTAAAGCTTGTAACAAAAGGGAGAACACTTTCGTTTTGTGATTTAGCCTTGTTTAAGCGTCTTCTACTATTTTTCTAAGGTAGTTTCTTTCTAACAGTTACTCCCTCAGTTCATCGAGTTTATATTGAGCACGATCTGAATTAGATACTATCGCGCTGATTCTACGTGCTAATGAGAAAGGTACACTGTTTTTAGTATGACGGAGGTGACAGGAATTGTAATTGAGGTATTGCTAGGAATCGGTTGGTTTGTAATATACATCTGTTTCAATGTTATTGTTTGAAATTGTAACCATTACATCTAGAAACGATATATTGTTATCGCTCATATCTAAAGTAAAGATTAAACTTGTTTGGAGTGTCTGTAAAATATATATCAAACAATGTAGATCGTCTTCATTCCGACTCCACAGAACAAAACAATTATCTAAAATCTTTTCCATTTATCTTGAAATCCCTGTCCAAATTCAATGGCGATTTTTTCATCAATTTTTGAGTACAGTTTTTTCTCCAAATAACCAAGTACAACAAGGGTTGGATAAGTGGGGGCCATTTTAATCCCAAATGTTGTGCCTTTAACTTGTTTGTAACAAAAATCATCAAAATTAATAGTATTATTATTTAGTATAAATTTAATACTATCGATAATGAATTCCGAGGTAATGTCTTCTCGGATTTCCGAACGGTGTTTATTTGTCCTGTATTCAACAGCTTCTATGCCGAGATCATGGGGGAATGTTTGAATATATACTAACTACATCAAAACTGACTAACTTTGTACAATTTTCGACTGAGTTTGGAAGTTGGTTAAGAAACTCAGTGGTATCTTTTATGTAGCTCTTGACATGTTTAGTTATTGGTTTCAACACTTTATCCATAAGGTCACTGACTCTGTGTTTGGGACATATGGGTCCCGCAATTATTGGCCGTAATTTTAAATCATTTACGGAGGTATTTTGACATAAGCAGAATTCAATGTGCAACTATTCTTGGATCTGTGCGCTCCTATGAACTTTAGTGAGGCCATAGAAATTACTTTCTTTCGATTCAAAACTATTTAAAAAATCCTCTTCGTTTTTAGTAAAGCATTGAGAATGTGAATAAACTAATCTTTTAAGATTAAGTAACACAGATTTCTCCGAACTGTCTGAAAGCTTTCTGAAACAAGATTCATCTTTTAACATTTCCAATGAGAGTTCCTAGTAATAATTACTGTCCATAATATTATAACGCCTCCCTTATCAGCTTCTTTAATAACAATTGACTCGTTGTTTGATAATCTGTTTAGAGACGCTCGTTTATTTTTTTGTTTTCTTTGATTTACAGCTTTGAGGGTTTACAGTAAAGGGTAAATGTTTGAGGCGGTTAATAACATTGTCTAACACTTTGTTACTACCAGGTTTGGGAGTGAAGGTGCTTTTGTTTCTAACGAATGAAGTATCTTCGTTATTGGCATCAATATCAAAATGATAAAGTAATCTCAATTTTCTACAAAAAATCAGACATATCTGTTTCTAGTTCATGTAAATCCTGTTTCAATGGAGTAAGGGTGAACTTCATACCTTTAAGTAATACAACAATTTCCTCTGTCAGACCTACACAAGATAAGTTGATCACATTAGGTTCCATTGTTGAGTTTCCCCTCCCTGGGGGATCCTCGCTGTCACTAAAAATGAACTATAGTCCTTTTTATTTAAGCGTTGATATCCATCTTCATTTCGATCTCGACCACGTCCTTGAGTTTGTAAATGTCCTCGCCTATTATCTCGGGCTTGTCCTTGGCCCCGACGATTGTGGTTTAGACTTCTTTGCAAAATTGGTGACGTTGGCTTGCTGTCTCCTTTGCTTTGAAGATCTGCCTTGAGTGATGTTGATTGTTCGGGTGGATCTTCGTCCCCGGAAAGTTGTGCTTCCTCTGAATGTACAGTTCTGTGTTGGAAGTCCTCTGCGAGTCAGTTTCACAGAATGTGATCATGACTGGGGTGGTTATATTTTTGCCGCATCAGCATAGGATTTCCCCTCAGTTCTTAGATTGTTTTATGAAGGGATTTTCTTCTTTTGAGTCGACATCTAAGGCATAGTTTGTATGCCATTTCTTGTTTTTCTCTAATCGCTTGTTTGATCTTCTTTAATCTGACATACTCTGTCCCATTTTTTCTGCAACAATTCAAGAACTTTTCCCTTTGTTGTTTTCATAAGTTCTTCAATGATTTCTGCATCCATTTGTTTGAATTTCAGTTTATGGGACTCCGCACACAGCAGTAAAAGTTCAATTTCAGTTTTCATGGAATGGCACGTTTTTCTCTAAGGACACGCTGTTTGTCGGGTTCCCCCTTTATGGGCTTGATTTGGAATTTTTGAGGTATGATCCGTTTTTCCCCATTGAGACATTTTAGATACGTGTCTGCTAGAATGGAATTGTTTACATAACCCAAGTGTGCTTATTTCCGTTTCGTTAGAATGGAATTCTATACCTGATTCATGGATACTTTTATCTCAAACGCTTTTCTTTCTATTCTTATTTTTGCTGAATCCTCAATAAGATTAGCTTGATGAATGGCTTCATAAGCCGAGACAGTGTCACTCACCCCCTTCTGTAGGTTTTCAACTGTTTCCTTCAAAGAATCCTTGTATTCCGATCTTGCACCATGTAATGGTAAATCCTCTCCTCTAGTGCGAGCCACCTCTCTCTGTTCATCGTATCCATTAGAGTTGTAATCTGTGACAGTTTGCCATTAATAGAGGCTAGACTTGTCAACAACTCCTCTCCAAATTGCTTGTTTCCTGCCGTTTTTCGTGTTATCATCTTCAGTTCTTGAACCAGATCAATGGTTAAAAAATATTTAGTTCTTCATGGTTCAAGTAAAATATAGATAAAAAAACAAAAGTCCAAAGATGAGCTGTATTATTTACTCAACCGGTTTCACGCATGCGATTTTCAAGAGTACAGTTATACCGTTACGCTCGCTGTTTTGACGTCATAGTGCAATCTAACTTTGTGACGTCACAATAATACAAGCGTAAGACGACAGGGCAGGCGTACGACACATACAGAAATAAGTATTGCAGTGTCTGTAAAATGTACAATACTTGTAATTGTATAAAATAATTCAATTATTTCAGGCCATTTAATTTTGGTTTGAAAGTATTATTAAAATAACTTTCTTTTATCTTTCTCAGTGGATCATTGTCACATTTGTAAAACGTGAATATCACAAAATTTGGTGTTTTATTCCCATCACATTGATCGATGTGTTGACTGAGTGGGATACACCGTCAAGAGGGGTCCCTTATTTGTTGTCGGTGGACCCTTACTCTCGCTCTTCAGGTGTCCCCTGTTTGTCCAATGTATTCGGCCTTGCATCCAGCACATTGTATGACATAAATCAAGTTTTTCGAAGCACAATTCATATTTCCACGGACACAGAAAGTTTTTCCGTCTTTGAAAGTAACAAAACATTGTAAGACATTAGGGCAAGTAGCACAATATGGTCTGTTACACTTTTGAAATGTTTTACATTCTTGTTTCCCATTCGAGAAAGAAGCCCTAGTAAGAATCCGTTTCTGTCTTTTACTTTAAATGAGTTTATTTTGTGATATTAAGGTATTGTGGTATTAAGGAATACAGTGTTTATATGCAAACGATTGTTCACTCGTGTACATGTCATATATAATAAATTAATAAAGTCCACGTTAGTCCAATATCTTCTTTTTATCAGTTTCAGACAAAGAACTTTCACTGTCTCATGACAGTTCTTCAGTGTACCTGTAATTGACCTGGACCCGGTTGTATCAAAGCCTCATTAACTAATGGCTACATTAAACCCTAATGACACATTAAATGCTTAATGCACTATTAGTTATTGGCATCATTAAAATCGGTTGTATCAAACGTTTATTAGCATATCATTATCTAATGATGCCTTAATGTAAGTGTCTTCATGAACCTGTCAATAAATTCGGTGTTTCCCCTAAATATTTCCCACAATTCCTTAACGTAAACACGTACGCGTTACTTCCGGTCGTCTGTCAAAATGGCATCGTATCCACCCAAATCTAGGAATAGAAACAAGAATTTCGACAGCTCCGAAATTCAGCTATTAGCCGAGTTGGTGGAGAACACATCTCCATACTTAACAGTAAGTTGTGCAGCACCGTTACCCACGAAAGAAAGAAGGCTATTTGGGCAGAGATAACTTCCAAAGTTAACGCTCTCGGTGTTTGTCAGCGAACAACAAAAGAAATAAAAACAAAATGGACGAACATGCACCAGACGGCCAAAAGGTAATTCAGCAACAGACAGCTGGACATGAGGAAGACCAGGGGAGGGCCCTGTTTTGCCCCACTTTCCACGACGAGTGAAAGATAGTCGACATTTACAAGGAATGTACCAGATTCACTGGACTCGCGGGCATCGAATCGAACGATCTAGTGATGCAAACGGGTATGTCGCCTGCGTTCAATAAAATATCGATACGCAAAGTGTTAAAAAGTACTTTACATGAGACAACGAACAAGTAGCCTAATCAAATCAGCTGCTCATACACGTTGAACAAGGCTAAGGGGGAATGGGATGTTGCACATGATTTGATGATCATATTTCAAGAGGAAATATAAAAAAACCCCATTTAACCAACCTTTTTCACAACTCTTTCAGTACAATTGCCGGTTGTGATAAAATAAACAGTGCACAGTTTCATATTTTTCATCCGTTCTCCGACCGGCAGCCATTGTGAAACGAGAAGGGGGGCAACTCTCATTACCCCTATTCCAAACCCAAAAGTTCATGTTGTGTCTTTCGATGTTAAGTTCAAATCTTGACATTCTTCGTCTCCAAATGCTTATTCTATGTGAAGCATTTTTACTTTTCAAGAGAGAATTTACTTATGACGACAAAATTGGGTGAAACATATGCCTCATTATATCAAACACAATTTTAACATACAATTCTAATATATCATTTCATTTGGCTATAAGGCTAATGATAATAACACTGGTGCCAACAGGAGTGAAAGAAAAACACTTATACAATCAGAATTTGTTTTGCACTATAAAGGGGTGAAGACTTTTGTTGTTTTTAAATCTACGATTTCATCATTTGTCATGGGTTGGGATTATTATTTCTGTAGAAACGATTTTGTTACCCGTGAAGAAAACTAAGACGACAAAAGAAAATGTATTATCGTGATCCCGATATGGCTGAAATAGTGCCGATGTGACTTTAAATATTAACTCACTCACTCACTCACTATTATCGTGATCCATAGCTAATTCTCACAAGAACCGAAAAACAAATGCAATTAGTTGAGCGCAGCAGAGTTGTGCCCCTTTACTGCTGGTTCGTGTAAACCGTAACTTTATTCGTGTGCAGGTACGGAAGTCGCCGATGTAATTGGCTCTCCTTCGACTTTACATCTGTTAGCACGGGCTTTAGAAAAAAATGTTGGCGATGTCCCTACTCAGGAAGCTTTAAACACCAGGCTTGCCCCACCGCCCCGGTCCTTTCAGAGCTCATCTCACAGGGTTACTCATCTTGAACACGTGGCTGTCATGCGTACTGCCTGGCCATCTCGCCACTAAGTTAGTAAATTTACCTACAGAACGAGACAAATGGGGTCAATGTTAATATAAGTCAATATTACCATCGAACTTGGTTCATATAGCAGCCACTGCCATATAGCTGAAACATTGCTGATCGCGGCCCTAAACAACAAATGCTGAAATCATACCATACTATAAAGATTTGTCTGATAGCTATTTCGTTTAACAATGTGAATGGTGTCAGGGTCGTAAACATAGTGTCCTTGTGACTTTGAAGGGAGGACGTGTATGCTCCATGCACAGGTTTAACAGTGACATTTGATTTGTTATTATAAAAATCTATTTAAAACACCTTGGCTGTCACACACTGCTTGAACGTTGATCGAGTGGTAGCCTTTCCCATTGACAAAGGCAGGTTCGTTGTCTGATGGTGCTTGTATCCGTACATGTGTCCCATCGGTACATCCGATGACTCCAGGAAATGGAGATATATTGTAGAATTCCTTTCTAATGTCACCTATATCCCTCTCGGCCGGCCAGGTAACAAACTCGGGCACAAGAGACGCAATGGCAAGAGAAAACTTTCCTCACAACTCGTGTGGCTGTTGATTTGTCTATCCCTATTGTGTCGCCAGTGATTTGCAGGAAACGTCCACTTGCAAAGAAACGTAGGGCTACCAGAACCTGGAAAAATGAATAAAGAGGCTAATGATAGGTTTGACAAATTTTCAAATATTTCCATAATACTTATATCTTCTTTGTTATTTATTTTGCTGCGTTTTCATTATGTCTCATTAAGTAAAGTGTTTATTATTGATATAAGATGGGCATGCTTTAATTAATTAAAAGGTTCTTTTGGCCGGAATCGAACACGCAAAACTGTTCTCTTCAGTGTGCACGACACATTTAGTTTAAGTCATTAGAGTAACTCCCCCTTATTGATCATGGCTGACAACGCCAAGTTGAAAACGTATCTTTCTGGAGTGAAGTGAAAGGGATCCATGAATTTACATTACTTTCAATTGTGAAATATATTTACAAGGTTGGTATCATTAGGCTTCATATATGACTTTACCAACACAGACCAGTGAGCTGACCCACGCAGACGTGCCTATCATTCATTGTAAAGATTGCCGCTATTTGAACCAACAGCGGATCCTGTTAGGACACTGCGCATGCACAGCACATTTCGGCACCTTAAACTTCTGTGTATCCAAAACATCCAAACCCTGTAGAAGTTGAATGTAAAATTGCAATCAAATTAAATTGTTCTTAGATATTTTCTTTCCAGATTATACTTTTTATTTATTTCAGGTTGTTACTATTTGTGTGTGGTAATTTCTTCTGCATTGCGGATCATCTCGAGATAACTGTTGATTATTATTGTTGACAGTATTCAACTTGCCTGAAATAGTTTTCAATTATTTGAAAATGGAAAAGGACATTTGAATAGTAGTTTCACACACAGCTGAAAATCAATAATCAGAAAACGGGTTTGTGATGTAATTGGTCGACACCATACAAGAACATAAGTAATTTCTCACTGCGTCTGTTGACCAGTATATATATATATATATATATATATATATATATATATATTTGGATACACTTTCCTTATTTCACGCACCCATGGTATTGCGTACGATCATCAGGCATAATGAAACATGGTTTTTAGTTTGACCCTTTCTTTTTTGCTCGGCTTGGGGGTTTACCATGGCGACAGGTGGAAATGAGCTCGCTTCTTTTGTTTAGCTTGTTAGATGTTAGCATGAGAATCTCGAGCTTCTCTTTCATGCATAGATTGCAAATCCCTGAGTCTCTTTTGTTGGTGTTTGATTTCTTGATAATGTCCCATTTGATTTTGTAATTGGTTTTGTTTCTTTTTAACTTCAAGATGTGCTTGGAGAGTTCTGTCTCTTTTTCATATTTCTCAATTCTGAATGATTTTGTGTGGTTGTTATACCTTGTAAACCCCCAAGCCGAGCAAAAAAGAAAGGGTCAAACTAAAAACCATGTTTCATTATGCCTGATGATCGTACGCAATACCATGGGTGCGTGAAACTCAGAGTTGCAAAATGATAAAAGGAAAGTGCATCCAAATCTGTATTTATGCTCTACTTTGTATTGAGCACTCGCTTCTGTAATTGGATCATACTTACCATACTTAAAAGGCTAGCGCTTTCAACTCGTACCACGTACGAGTCGCATCAGGCCATAACTGAATAACGGACATGAAGTAGTAACATATAGTTACGTGACGTCCTAACATTTAGGAAACTATGACGTCACAATACCAAGGTGACAATGGACAAATAACTTACGCCTTTACATTTAACTTAGACGCGTATTTATGAATGAAATGTTGCTCTTTTTGAAACAATGGAGGTTCATGATCAAAATTTAGCTTATATAGCGGGAAAACTAAAATGTTGCCGTTTCCACATGCTTCTTAATGTTCACTGAGTGGAATCGTGCGGTTGTGTGGCTGCTTTATTTGTGAACGGTGAAGATTCATTCTTCTTTTTAATTTAAGTTCTGTCTTTCCGATATACTTTTCCTTGCATCCACTACAAACAATCAAGTAAATAACATTTCTAGTATCACAAGTCATATTTTGTTTTACAGTAAATTTAGTGTCCTTTGTAATTTGGACTGAATTTTGTTTTACAGTAAATTTAGTGTCCTTTGTATATATATATATATATATATATATATATATATATATATATATATATATATATATGCACTATAACCTAAAATTGCGCCTTTTATCATAAAAGATTGAAACTTGACACAATGATGCTTTTTTGTGTGGGCGATATTTTCGAGATTGAGCAAATTCATCTTCTATTTCCGTCGGCCATGGCGGCCATTCTAATAGGAAACAGACTGGATATCATTGTGTTTGAATTTATTCTTAGTTCATGTACGTTCATTCGAACATGAACATAAACAGATTAAAAAAGTACCTATATACGTTATTTATACTTGCAGTTTAATTATAAGTTCGTATCAGACGGTACGTATCAGGTACATAATGAGAGCAGATGTTGACAAACAATATATTGAAGAGGAACAATAGATCAAATTAGAATATATAAGTACTTAACGTTAATAATCGTTCTTGAAATGACTGTCTGGAAGAATAAAGCAAGTGTTTTAAACAGAAAATATCCGGGAGTGCCACAGAACCATACAATGTGCATTAAAATGTTATAAATGTTTGGTTTTATGATTTTCACCTTCAACAACTGACTCCCATTAAAATAGAAAATAGAAAGTAATTGGCCATTATACCAACCTTTAGGAGACTCCATACGCAGGAAATGTAATTATGTATGCCATTAATTTGATCTTGGCTCATAACCATAAACGTGCGATGTGTACGATTAGTAATTGTTGAACATGCTTTCAGCAGTTTACATATAATTATAAGAGATTATAAACGAGGCAGCGTGGCTGGCTCCTGCTTGTACTATGCATACGTAAATACACTATACAGTTATTGCTTATCATTCTTCTTGCAGCACTTAATATGAAACTAGAAGAGAATATATACGAGGCAGCACGTCTGCATACGTATACTTTTGTAAAGGTTATGTAAAGGTTGTCATCACAAGCAACACAGAATGATGACATTTGAGGAAAAGTGAAGGTTTTTGTATAATTCCTTATCAAATATCCTAGAGATTAAAGCGTTCACTCGTCACGCCGACGTTCCTGGTTCTATTCTCCACATGGGTACTGTTTGTAGCCCATTTCTGGCGTCCCTCGCCGTGATATTGCTGGAATATTGCTAAAAGCGGCGTTAAGGCAAACTCACTTCTACAATTTCAGTCAACTTTTATGACAAAATTAACATGGCCGGGATTACGCAGGATATGTTCTTTTCTTTTGATGTCAATTAGGGTTTGATGTGAACAGGTATCCTTACGTTCGATTCTGAATTTATATTATCAAAACAATGGTAATGTTTACATGTCTCTTCAGTGTATAACGTCTGGGGTCTAGGCTAGGGAAGGGTTAAAGCCATAAACATATGAAAGTAAACATGATGGGAAAAAATACAATCCTAGAAATATGATCTTAAAGTGTCAGGATCTAGACGTAGTGCCGACCGTGCATTTGTCAATGAACAATATAGACAGATAACAGATTCAAACATATTTATTTTACGCGTTCATTGTGATTTCAAGGTATATTCCTGACGATTCTTGCATTTAAAAATATTTTCGGAATAATATGATCATAATGGGTTAATGATAATGATTAAAGTTGATTAGTAACCGTAGTTATTTTATCAGAACATATATGTGCAATTTGTACAGATATTTTGACAAAAGATCAAGGTGATTGCAGTAAAATTGAAGGTTGACGGTGAAATGAGTAATTCCTGCAGTTCAACCCTCCACAATACTTCTTTGAAGATGACAGAGAGCGAAGTACAGAGATGTTCAATCTTTCAAAATATATAATAAGTTTCTTAAATATTGATTTATTGTTTGGGATACTTAATCAATTATAACATACGTATTGTTTTTAATAACAAAATACATGAATCTACAGTTCAACTGCTAGTGTAGTGTATACACACAATCCTTCAAAATATGTACCACAAACATTGCCATGATTGGAATTGGAGATCATTATTCTGGTGTTGTTTCTTCACATCAGGGACATGTTATTCAGATTTCATGTTTATTTAGCAAAGTATCTGACATAGTATTGGTATATCTATAAAAGTCATTCGATAAGGCTTTGCACATAAAGTACACAAATGAACATGTGGGTATATATCAAACATGCAATGTCTGTTTGAACTATTGTCATGATTTTGTTTGTTGTGTAACCCAGCAGTCAGCAATATCCCAGCGTTATAACGGCGGTCTGTAGATGATCAAGTCTAAACCTCGGCAATCCGTTAGTCACCTATTAAAGCATGGGTTGCTGAAGACTTGTTCTAACCAGGATCTTCACTGGAAGGTGGAACATGTAGCATATATATGGTTATGCAATTATTCATCTCATGTACGAATTATTTAAGATATATAGTGGCACTATGTTCCAGAGACTCTGATATCTGGCCACTAATATAATTTCCAGCAAAACATTACATGATTTAAGAATGATATAAGATTATAATTATTAATATTTATGCATTATATACCACTATATACCCCATCGTGTTCATGTCAGGAAGTAGTATTTCGTTTTGAATTTCCTTATTCTATTCATCCTCTACACTTGCTCAAATCATCTCACGTGATATAGATGTGACATGATGAACGCACATAGAACTTCAGCAATGTATATAGCTCTGATACTCTGGTGCTTTAACAAATATCATGATTTCAACAAAAAAAAATACTTCAGGGCATATTTGGACCGGAAATAACATTGTCACGAGGTGATTTTCAAATTGAAACACAGCGGTTAATCACTCAATAAATAATCTATCAGGTGTACTCAAACACATAGTTGTTGATTTAAATTAAAAAAAAACGTACGAGGCAAATAAGTGACAACAGCAATAATTACAGGCTCCAGCTTTAATGTAAGTGCACTAACGAATGCCACGATTTTTTTCACTCAGTCTGTCAGTCTGAATTCAGACAGGCCTGCCTCTGTTATTGAATCCGGAATAGTTTTGGAAGCCAGCAGGAATTCGTAGATTTCAATCAGATATTCAACCCGCGTTAGGCAAGTAGATAAGACCCAAGTCAGTTCGTAAAAGGTCTCAAATCGCCGTCGTCTCGCTCTTAAAGAGGTGCAACCAGTCTTCCAGAAATTGTCCAGTCACGAACCTTCTCGAACGCATGTCATGTCAAGTTCAAACACATAGTGGTGAGCCCTAAATTACACTCTGTCGATGTCTGCCCCTAAAATATGACCAGCACGGCGCTTGACATTTTACGTGCGATTTAATCATTTGCTGCCACTGACAAGCGCTACAAACATATAAAGTCTTACAAAATCTCTACGGCAACATACATGTAACGACATCCATAAACATAAATCAGAGAAACAATAATGACAACCGAGTCAAAGCTTACCACTGTGCCATTCCAATATGCCGAGATACCATCTGTGCCTGAAACGGCTTTGTTGTGACAAATGCGGGAAAGCTTGGTCGAATCCAGTATACATACATGTAAATAATGTAGATTCAAACGTTATTCGCTTTTAAATATAAGACGTCATTAGTGACGCCAGAGAAAACTAGTCTGGATTATTTATTTAGTTTGACGTTAGTATTTGCCACAACATGGCCTTCCTCTATATCCCCGTGATTCGCGCAATCTCAGATTGCCCACCCGTGATTTCCGATAGCTACTTTGGGGTAAGACGTTGGTGTCTGCCCATGTACATGTATGTGCATGTTTAGGCACCTTGACAGTTTGGTGGTTGTGATAATAATGTCTGGCGACAGACAAATCTTCATTATTTTGCAAAGTTCATTCAAAACAGATGAAGAAACAGATGATCCATAATGAAGAGATTCAAGTAACACTATAAATTAACCACTTATTTATCATTGAAGGCGTGGAAATATGAGAAACGTACGTGAAAGTACACTACTGCCTAGAAGTTCATTCCCCTTACACGCATGGGCAACGCGTTACGCAACCAGTGTGCATCGGGTTGGTCACGCGTGTGAGACCCGTGTGCAACGCGTTGCACACGGGTGTGCACCCCGTCCGCCACTCGTGTGCAACGCGTGACACACTCATTAGAGGGGGAACAAACTTTTGACCAAAGGAGGACCCGTCTTAAGCTGAACCTGGAGGTGGTAACAAGGAGAGAAAATTTTGTTATCCTGACGAAAAATGATAATACACATGTATTACCTAATGTCTCCTTTCTTTATGTGATTTTGTGGGAATAACATGAATACTGTTGCGATTAAATAGATCTGTTTTGTTTTATACGACCATTGCTTCTAAATCCGATGGTGTTAAGAGAATACATGGTCCTGGAACATGTTATTGCAATTGAAATGCTTTTATTGTGATCTGACATTAACCGTCTGTAGTACGACTTTCAGTGATAATATGTATGAGGTTTGGCGGCGCATTGTTTTTATTGGACCCTAATTACTTTATGATGACTTGGACTCTTTATCACAGCTCCATAGCCGTGAGGCTGGAAAAGAGCAGCATGTAATTAATGAGGGTGGGTTATATCATTGAGGATACACTTGAGGGAGAGAATACTAATTACCGTACTACAGGAAGAGACCTGTAGACGTAAGCGCGGGGTTGTGTTTTAGCTGGCCGTTTGATAATGGCCGCCAGGAGAAGTGAGCTTTGCCTGCATCATCTAAAATAAATAATAAGATACAGCAGTGTTATTTTCACGGTCTGTTGAATAAACTCCCAGCGCAACGGTCAATGTATCTTCTAATTGATCCTTGATACATCATTTTGTCTTTCACAATATATAGTATTTCAACGTACAAAGGACACTGATCTAAAGCAATTCCGCGGGAGTAGTTGTTACCTGTGCATTACTGTATTTTCCCAGTGAGTACCCGGATAATATAGCAGAAATCTAGACTTGTTCGCGACCTGTGCTCGCCATTCGTAAGCGCATTTTAATTGAAAGTAGAAGGACGTATGGTCACACTGATCAACAAAAATGAAATACAGTTTTTGAAATGTAGGTATATTTGTGGGGAGCATCGGTAATGGTGATGCAGTTTTGATAAGTCACTTGCTTGGTAATTGTGCGATCTTCGTGTACACTATTTTGACTTGCAACACAGAGTAAATATTTCACTGAACATTGCTTATTTTACCGTGTGTACATGTTTACATTCAAAATGTAAACAGATTTCACTAAGGAAATGTATTAAAACGCCTAAATATTCAGTTTATTTTACAAATTAACTGAAAAATATGTCCATCTTTATTAATATGATAACGAATTCCAAATATTTGTTTATGTTTAATACCATCACCAAGTACAGTTCTGTATTGTTTGGCTTCTTTTCGTAGCATAATTAATATATTGTGATGTGTTTAAGCTCTCTTGGTCGTCTTTATCATTTTTAGTCAGTCGGTTAAATAAATGAATGAATTATTCAGTCAATTTGTAAAATGAATGAAATATTTAGACATTTAATAAATTGCCTGAGTGAATCATATTTTACACATTGACTGTAACATATACACGCTTACAAAAGAAAATACTTGTGAAAACACCGTCTATCGCGCATCGAAAAACTTCCCAACCAAACGGAAAGGAACAAGAATGATTCTGTTCAAAGCTGCAGCGAATGAATGAAAACAAAATGCAAATATCATTATAACAACCTACCAAAGTTATAATGTATCCGGGAATATCAACATACAGGAACAATATCCATTGCGTCTGCAGCTGTACAAAAATACTTATTCGATGTCAAATGTCTATGTGAGAATCAAATACTTTAATAATAATTATTTGGAAACAATATTTGGAATATATATGAAATATATTAAAAATTTTAAATATATCGTTTTTAAACGTTATTTAAATGTATCGAATAGTATAACCCGTGTTTGTTTCTTAACTGATCACTTATTTTGTTTCAATTCTTTCACATAGGTGCCAAGTTAGCTGAGAAAGCCCACGTGACAACTATTTTTATAATGTCCACGGTTCTTAAAAACATACATTGAGTTAGATAACAATGAACAACCGGTCAGTGTATTATCGGTTACCCTTTGAACAAAGTATGTTGTTTTTACATCTGTACTTCACGCCATGATATGAGTATTCCCTAGGTTTAGTAACCCTACCTTCACATGTAAACACTTACTTTTGACATATCCACTGTGCAAGATAACAGTAATTAATCAATCAACGTATTTCCTGTTGATCCTTTGATGTCTGGGAATGACCAGTTGATTTACAAAAAAAGTAAAGCAACTGATCATACATCACTTGCTGCCTGCGACGTGCATTACTCACATTCCACCTCACTTCAAACCTGGATTTAGATTAAATAATTACCCCAGGTACAAGAAAGACCAAATTTGAACCTTTATCGGGTAATCTGAGTGGTGCTACAACTAAGTATACATGTTATAAATTCATTAACTGAGCAGCAAGTGAATTACGACAAATACAGAAGTGTAGGGTTATACCAGAAAATGTGGATGACAACAAGGGAGTAGTAATTGTATCATCCACGCAAGCCGAAATCCGCAAATGCTTTCACTCAGGGATACTTTTTTATTATCAAACTGTAACAATCAGGGGTATTTCCAAATGACGACATCCGATGAGCTTTCGCCGTTATTTGTCTGTTTGTTTAGGCTGAAGAAATTAATTACCATGCGCCCTTTGTTGAAATCTTCATACATCACGGGTAACCAATCAGTTTTCCAAAATGCGTAAGTTTATTTAGCTGTCCTTGCAGACTGGTAGCCCAGTCTCTTGTCACGCTCGGTTGCGTTAACGAGCAAATTGACTCACGGCAGCTAGTAAGCCAAAGCGGAAATCCAAAGGTCGTGTTACCTGAAGAATCAACCTTCATTTGCGAAATATCTACTGCTCTCAAAATCAATATTTCTCCCAATACTAAAAGTCAGAACTTTCTAACCAAGGAGTACCAGTTGGAACTGGTCGATGGCTGAACATTCCCAGGGAAGACAACCAGTGTCCACTCTGTGATTCTATCGCCGTGGGAGATGAATTGCATTATATATTCCGATGTGAAGCTTTTCACCAACGGCGATATGAACTCTTAAATAAGCAATATCGTAAGTTTCCAAACATTTAAGAAAATTATGACCACTAACAGTGTAAGAAATCTTAAAGGCCTATCTAAATTCCTTAACAATGTGTACAATACAATTGGTAAATTGTATTAGTATCCACGTATCCTATTTTTATTAAATTGTACATAATAAAAATTGTAGATAATTGTATGTCATGTTATTCTAAGAATAAATGAGTTTGAGTCCGACACCCGAGAAGAAGCCAGAGATTAGTGCCCCTTTTTGAATAGTTTACAATCATGTGTTTTACGGTTAGCTGTGTTGGCTTTAACGTATTTTTATTTCAAAAGAAATCTGGATCGGTAAACAAGCAAAACATGCTTATGTAATACCTCTCCAGGTAACAACTTAACAACAGCTGGATATATATAAGAGAGTGATGAACATAAACATACAAAATGCACAAATGAAAGCAAGCAAGTGGTGTCTTTGAAATAAGGTAATGCAGTTTTCCTTTACTACATGCATAAAATTAAGCTACTCAAACCTTTTGCTTTTGACAACTGATTTAAGAAGAGTCATGTTTGTAGAACTGCTTAACTACTGCCATGTAATATAATTTTTAGACCATACCCATGTGTGTAGAAATACACAGTGTTTCTGATATTATCGTATTTTTTAACAGTTATAGAAAAAGTGAATTGCATCTTCAAGGTGATATCCACAAGTGCAGTCTGGTATGTCTGATACATGTCGTCTAAACTTATCAGCGTTTAAGTCACTGCAGCCGAGCCTAAGGCGACAGTGGACAATTTGGCATGATCTATGAAAATATTTGAAGTCAAAATTATTAATAATTGCATCAGAACGATTAATTAAGGATTTGATTTCTTTTAATGAGCGAGCATTAGTTACTTCATCGGATAGAGGGTTCCGCAGGTTGATCATATCCAGAAGAAATGATAATAAGCATAGGACTGTGTTCTACATTTGATTGTTTGTATGTTGAATCTTTTTCTAAGGTTATATTTCCTGTTATCAGAGAATTGAATATACACTTTTCAAATAATTTGGCTAAGCAACTTGTGAGTGCTACAAGTCTATAATTTGAGCATTCATGTTCATCGCTGACACTGACACCGCATCAGCCCGGCAGTGGACTTGAAACAATTATTTGCGCACCGATTATATAACTCCTACAGACAGGTGGGGTGGTTGTTCAAAGCGAAACGGACGACCCCGTCTGTTATCTAATAAATGCTGTGCGGTGCCTTTGATCTTGCCTCCAACCATACACCTTATAGTAGTGAACGACGATCAGGATGGCCTGGAAATAAACACAATTCTGTCTGCCCAATGCATCCACAATTAACTAGAATGCTTCATATCTACAAATATATATAGAAAATAGATATTTGCCCACAGCAAATATTCATTTGCTTAATTGCATCAGTGTGGTTTATGAGAACATGTTCAATGCTTTCTTACGCTTGGTGAGGCAGACTGAAAATGAACATTAGGATAACGTCAGCAGGGATAAAAGAGGTCATACCAAATAACTTTATTTACTAGTGGAAAAATCAGACATTCCGATCAACCACTACAGGCCCCGGCCGGATCTCAAGGTTGACCAGATCAACACCCCAAAGGAATATCTCTACGCCAAACGAGGAGTCCCTTTCGTCATGGTGCACAAGAAGGGTGGACAGGACATCGAGTACGACATCACAAACTACACAGACTTGTACCACTTCTTCCAGAGTAGTGGCGTACCGACCTCAAACCACTTCGTCGCCAATACCGCCGCCCTCCTTGCCAAGAGTCTCTACCAGAATCCCGACCCCCAGGATGAGAAGACTACTACAAGGACTAGACTTTTTTTTTCTTTTTTTTTTGGGTGGGGGTGGGGTGGGGTGGTGGGGATGGGTGGTGGGGGTGGGGGGTGGCGGTGGTGGTGGGAGGTGTGTGTGTGTGTGTGGGGGGGGGGGGGGGGGGGGGGGTTGCACTTCTTTATTTAATCATTACCCTTTTTTACCCTAATAGTACAAGTGCTTCCCCGTGTGCGAGATAGGCTTAAGTCGGAAAGCGCACGTTATATCTCCGAGGTACCTATCTACCAGAACTCTATTTGCTGTTCTGGCAATACATAAATATATGTAAGTTACGTACATGGGGAGGCTAGATTATTTACAGCTTACAGCAAAATAATGCAAATATTATGTTCAATAAAAGAAAACGTTGATAGATCTATAACACACTTTTTGTACTATTAAACCAACTGTGGACTTTTAAGACATTTTCGCTTATTGTAATAACATCTAGCTAACCAATCATGTCTATCTCTGAAATCCACAAGCATAGTTGCTGTCAAACCTAAAAAACATATTCAGGGAGGTCAGTTTTGATTTGCCAAGCACCTTAAGGTGAGTTTATTTTTAAACTGTCAAAAGCGATTGTCCCTTCAATACTAGTATATGTCTGGAAGCTGTCTCTCGGACTGTTATGAGTTATGATGTATTTTATGATATAACTGGGGAATGTTCAAATTAGTTGCTGTCGTTTAATCCAACGTTCTAACTGTCAACTGTCTCAACAGGATCATAGGTTTGGTTATATATCTCCTCCCTGTCTCTATGTCTTAAGTTGTTAATCGGTAACTGCGGTCCAAATGTATCAACTTATTCATCTATTGTTGCAAACTTGACTGATTTAAACATATCTTATTGATCATGAACTACTCAGTCAGTCAAGCACCTGTATCAGAAATGTAAAACCAGCCATGTTTCATGTAGTCCCAATATCACTGAAAAATGCCGATGTAACGTGACAAATAAATTTACTCACAGACAATATATTTTTCGTGAGAGTGAAGCACAATTTTATTAAAGTTTTATTAACAATTTCATAAACTATAATAATATTAATATTAAAATTCATCATCACTTGCCAAGTTTATGAAAATGTCCCCATTTGGGAGATGTCACATATAAACAAGGATTCGAACTAAGTTTGATCGTCTTTGACACTGAGGTTTATCCCCACTTTGCCAGCAAACTGCAGAAGATTAACAGTGAGTGAGTGAGCATCGTTTCTATGTTTATACAAGAAAAGATGTCATGCCAAAAACGCTCACAGTAGTTAATTAGTAAGTAAACTCACGACCTGTCATGACCTGGTTGAGTGACTTCCTCAAATGAACGTGAAAGGATTACCCACAGAGAAAGAAAGGATTAAAGTCACCCATAAATCTTATCCTAACGTAGTACTCCAACTTCTAAATGCCTCTCAAAGAAGGATTAAAATCCTAAAGATATCCTATCTACGTGGTATAGGTACTCACAACCTCTAATAATAAACTGTTACGTTTGGTATCCCCAGCAATACTCACTATGGTAATTGGGCAAATGTAAAAATCACAAACCCTAACGAGATTCTGTCTACATGGTCACACCCGGTGATTATGAAGATCTCAAATTTTATCAACTGTCAGACAGCATGGCTGTTCATATTCATTTACAACATCCTCTTATAAATAGTATAAAAGTGTCCCACACAAAACCTTCTTTTATTTATTTTTCAAAATACAACACAGAAAGTTGGGTGTGGGGAAATGGGACATATTCCTACGTGAAATAATGAGACATTAGTAGTGGTGACGGCTATGTCATAATTGAACTGTCTAAAGCATAAATTTGGCGAACGAAAAACGTTATATTTGCAATCAAATGGAATGACTCGTGTGGGCAAATGAATATGTTCGCAATCCACAAACAATTATTTTATTAATGGCGAACATTTACCAACCCGCGACAATCGTGTCAACACGGGGGTTTCTGAGCAATAAACTCACATCTAAATTCACTACTGTTCTACTGTCGGCTAGCCACAACGGCTAGACTGGACCCTAGTGGAATGGTTCATGCCATAAAAGTCTAGCAACCGAACACTAATTAAGATGGGCCGACCTTGTATTTACGGTCTGGTGAACACAGCTCAATGGCCGCTCATTAACTCAAATTTCACATCTCACTGTTTTGTTTTATGTCACTATTCATTTGATAAATTTGTCAACTTCAACTGGAACCCGGTCCCGTGTTACACGCGTGGCACACGCGTGTGCAACGGGTTGCACACGCGATTCACACCCGTTGGACACGGGTGTGCAACGGGTGTGAATCGCGTGTGCAACCCGTTGAGCACCCGTGTCACATGCGTGTTACACGCGTTCTCAACGCGTGTTAGGGGAATGAACTTTTAGGCAGTAGTGTACAGTGTGATTCCGTAACGTTACTTATCTCAATCCTTGTGTACATATTATAAGTTGCAGCTGTATCACTCGGGGCGCATGTACATGTAGTTATATGCGTTCCGCGTTAGGTTTTATAACACAAGCCAGAGGCGAGTGGTATAAAACCTAACAAGAGACACAAGCCAGAGGCGAGTGGTATAAAACCTAACGAGAGACACATAAAAACACATAATGGTGTACCCTGAGTGATACTGCAACAACGTGAGCTGAGGTGACGTTAGCTTAGGTGTTTCATGACTTTCGTTGAATCGGAAAAACGGTGCGTCTTTGCTTCGAAGCGGGGTATAAGAGATTCATTATGCCGCTCAGAATATTGTTTCCCTCCCCCGCGGGTTACATAGAACACGTCCCATTTTAATTCTGGAAACCCAAAAGTCCAGAAACTCTACGCTCTTTCCCCAGTCTCGGTTAAAGGTATTTACAAAATTAAACATGCCGTTTTCATGGGAACATACCAAGGAAGAAAAAATGAAAAAAAAATTGTTTAAAAACTCAATATTTAGACTATGTCGCCCATGGGCCTGCCCATGGGCGAAGTGTGGCCCATGGGCCTGCCCATGGGCGAAGTCTGGCCCATGGGTAGGCCCATGGGCAGGCCCATGGGCGAGAATATGTTCCTTTACTTAAAACTCATGTTTTTGTTTCGCAAATACATTTAATGTATTCATTGAAGTATCATGACACAAAATTTAACTCATTTTAACTTAATTCAACTATTTTATAGCGATATTGAAATATTTCCCCCATGGGCGAGAAAAAGGTTTGGCCCATGGGCGAGAATATGTTCCTTTACTTAAAACTCATGATTTTGTTTCGCAAATACATTAAATGTATTTATTGAAGTATCATGACACCAAATTTAACTCATTTTAACTTAATTCAACTATTTTATAGCGATATTGAAATATTTCGCCCATGGGCGAGAAAAAGGTTTGGCCCATGGGTAGGCCCATGGGTAGGCCCATGGGCGAGAATATGTTCCTTTACTTAAAACTCATGTTTTTGTTTCGCAAATACATTTAATGTATTCATTCAAGTACCATGACACCAAATTTAACTCATTTTAACTTAATTCAACGATTTTATAGCGATATTGAAATATTTCGCCCATGGGCGAGAAAAGGTTTGGCCTATGGGCAGGCCCACGGGCGAGAACATGTTCCTTTACTTAAAACTCATGTTTTTGTTTCGCAAATACATTTAATGTATTCATTGAAGTATCATGACACAAAATTTAACTCATTTTAACTTAATTCAACTATTTTATAGCGATATTGAAATATTTCGCCCATGGGCGAGAAAAAGGTTTGGCCCTGTGGTAGGCCCATGGGTAGGCCCATGGGCAGGCCCATGGGCGAGAATATGTTCCTTTACTTAAAACTCATGTTTTTGTTTCGCAAATACATTTAATGTATTCATTCAAGTACCATGACACAAAATTTAACTCATTTTAACTTAATTCAACGATTTTATAGCGATATTGAAATATTTCGCCCATGGGCGAGAAAAGGTTTGGCCCATGGGCAGGCCCATGGGCGAGAACATGTTCCTTTACTTAAAACTCATGTTTTTGTTTCGCAAATACATTAAATATATTTATTCAAGTATCATGACACAATATTTAACTAATTTTTACTTAATTCAACTATTTTACGGCGTTATTAAAATATTTCGCCCATGTTTTCGTCAGTCCCTTTCAAGCATCAACTAACTGTTTGCAAAGTATATTGTATCATGTGAAATATACTTTATATTATATCATTACATTACTATTTAAAAAGAGCATTTGGTTGGATGTTTCCTTTAGTTCTACAAATTTCACCTGTTTTACATATTGTAGCAATCTTTAATGAACCCGGCCTTACCTCTCAAAACGTTTTGACAGTTTATCATACGAATTCATGTGCGTGTACTCCAATTCATTGGAGTTGTTTTCCACAACATTAAATTTTAGTTAGTTTATATTTCATTTCCCGTTTTATGTCCCGTTGATACATCACACTGGGCAATTACGTGACACTAGGTATGCAATATACAGGTACGCGTGCGCGTATTTTAATGAAAAAAACTATTCGTCTTTTATTGCATAACGTTTGGCTGAATATCTTACATTCTAACGAAATCTCGAAATAATTATTTAATTACATGCGGTTCCGAACTGACCAGTGGGAATTATGTTTTAATGCGATTGAGGAAAACGTGAGTGAATATTGTGACACTAAAGCAACTTTTAACTGCATTGTCACTTTTGGTATGAAAATGGTAACAGTTCAGAAAAAACAACAGCCTTCTTATGATAATTCTCATTAGTACGTTGTATCTAATTACAGTGTCGGCCTTATTTACAGGTGATTCTACAATACCTGCTCTCGGTCAATTACGATCTACCACACCACGCGTGAATAAACAGTTCTGCAGGTGTTGCTGTGGGCAAATACCTAGCCTGAAAATGTTTATTTTTTTTAGGATACATGTTTTACAAATGTTCGTTGATATGTGGATATATTAAGCACAAAGACAAAAAAATGTTTATGAAAGATGAATTAGTGCCTTGATATATTCATCGAGATGTGTATCATCGTTTAATGGGGTCATTCAATAAACGTATGTTTGGAGGAGATATCAAAGGAGCCGCCCAATATACACAGTGTCGTCCGGTGAACTACCAACCCACCCTGTCCATTAGAGTTATGTAATCGGTACACAAATATATTTGATGCGGTGTCAGTGCGGAAGGAGTTTGAATTACGTCCGCCACTTGCCACAGAAATCCTCAAAGTATAGAAACAATAAACAAGGTCAATCCGTACTAATTACCTAGTGACGCACGTAACAACGACTGTCAATAGGGAAAATGGTGAAAACAAATTGAAATAGATTTTAATAAAACATTATTGTACTAAATAACTCGCAAAAGCGGTGCCTAAAATTGTTTGACCGTGTTATGTGTGTTGTAAACTGACGAATAGCAAGTAATTGTCATGCTGTACGCATGGTTCCATATGCAAATTCAGTTATACAACCTGTATGAAACTGAGAACTGAGATACCAAGTACAACCTGCATTCACACACGGAAGCAATATACTTGTGTGTATGCCCTCTCCTCTACAAAATCTATCACTAAAGTATCTGCATTGTAATAAATATAGTAATGATAAAACTTGGTAATTTGGTAGGTCTCCTACAGATATGATTTTCATTTTTTTTTACACCTTTGATTGATACGGATTACGTACCTGTAGTCTAGTCACTGTCTCTAATGTATCTGCTTGTTAGAAATTTCAAATGTCTTGTTGTAGCACTGTTCCTAAAATACGGCAGTTTCTTTTATCGGGTATAAATAGTTGATTCGTCTTGTCACGCAGTCATTTTTACTTGATCGAATGATTTCCACAAAAAAATTACGGCAGAGAGTTTTGTATTTTATTATATTTTTAGAAGATTTTAGAAGATGCTTACATCACTGTATCTCAGAACGTAAAACTGATAACATTCAAACATGTAATTAGTACACAGTTAATTGTTACATATAATTTCCTGCATATTCCTTTTTGAACAAAAAGCCTACATGTATACTGATATCGGTGTCCACTGTTAAAAGGGTATTAGTGCAGTCAGCCATGGTAAATAGAGAGACAATAATAAGGTGATTAATTATAGTCTGTTGCAGAATATGCGGTATAAGTGTAGTCATTGATACATATACACATTACACATATACAGATGAAATACACGATATGATGCAGTGCAAGAACAAATTAAGATACGGTATCTATTAAAAATGATTATACGATTTTGGATTTAATTAGCATGTTTAAATTTTCAGGCCAACACGGCTGAGATACAGCATCGGCATACTCAACTGGAGTTGTGTTCTGCCGGTCGTAAGTTCATTGTTTGACTGAGCACACTCGTGTCGGGGTTGCGCTATTTTCTTCTCTTTGTTGGCAGCCTGCCACCGGTCTGAATTTTGAGAAAGGTCTCAGCATGGGACTGTTAATTACTTCTTAATGATGTCTATAAGTTATCAAACTTGTATATGTTGGGTGCGGTTAGGACCAAACTTTTTCAGCTCAGAGTGTTAGTGGTCCTGGAACCCATAGTGTCAAACAGGTTCTGCACAAAACGTCCATCAGATTCTACTGTTCAGCAACATTGTCACTGAATTTCAGAACTCTGGCATGATATAATAATCAAGGATTTCGAAGGTGAACGAGGGGAAAGGCAGACGCACGTGGATTTACCCTCAGGTTATTATTGTCTGGAGTTCACATTTTGGGGCATTTCATATACTAATTGAACAGAGTTCACCTGCACATGTCCACTTTAGTGATACAGACTGTAACCAAAAATGCAATGAGCCGTAGCTCTTAATCCCTTATAACAACGGTAACAACAACCAGGGTGAGGACACAGTAAGGTCAAACCGTGTCCAACAGACAAACTGAGGTGGCTATCTCCCATCAAGTCAGCTCTGTTTTTAAGCGCATAGTTATGTTTTTACAAATTGAAATAAAAGGAATTTAAAAAATCATATTTAACAAACCTACACATTACCAAATACAAAACTTTATAACCCTTTCTAGACTTCGTTCCAATTAACCTGGATCATTCAACTCGCTCGCGAAGGTCGTATGCGACTTTAAAGTGAATACGTCTACAGTGTACAAGTAACTTTTAACTGTATCATATATACTCACGACAAGCAATTATTTTCGTTCCTAATTCGAATGAGCACATTCTGAGGCTAAATCTGCAAAAGGACAGATAAAATATTTCTTTGTACAATGCAAACGATCGGACGTAGCGGCTGATAATAGAGACAATGATTTAATAATCTGCAATATATCAAGTGTTCTCGTTCAATCTATTGTACATATTGAAGTGATTGTAAAGTTTCAAGGAGTACTAAAATGTTGTGGTATTATGAATGTATTTAGAATATGAATAGCGAAAAACAGTCACCATATCGGATGTACATGTATAACTTGTCTTCCAACACCACGCTTGTGCCGAGGCCCATGGTCATAAAACTAATCGGTCCCATAAAAGGAGCAAATAGTTTCGCAGATACTTCTTGCTATGGTTCACTCCCAATTGTCAGACGACCTAATCATCAGTCAGACCAGTCAAGTGTGACCAGCGTACCTGTCTGGTTTTGGCTCCTAATTACTGAACTGCCCAATACTGTCATACTGTGGGCAGAGTAAGCGGCCTCGTTGAGTGATACAGACTAACCAGATTATGATTGTGTTTGTAAGTTGCGTTTAATCTGTGTCGGGTTGCAGTTGTTTTATTAGTCAAGACTAGGGGTAGTTTTTTCAATGAAACCTTTTAGCCGTTGAGTTTGTTTTGCATTCATTTCATTAAATACATTGTTAGGTAGAATAATAACACGTTATATGGATTAAACATCTCCCTAATCTGAGTATAATCTCACATGTACTCTAAGTACCGTACTATATTACTTTGCGGAGACACTGAGTATAATTTTTAGGTGGCATTGTATGCTGTCTGATGACTTTATACAAATCCCTGCATTCAATAGACCCGTGAAGATCTTCAACAAACCATTCTTGGCGTAAAAGGGCGACAGCGCTTGTCGTAAGAAGCGACTACCGGGATCGGGTGGTCAGGCTCGCTGACTTGGTTGATGCATGTCATCGTATCCCAATTGCGTGGATCGATGCACATGATGTCAATCACTGGATTGTCTGGTCCAGACTCGATTATTTACAGACCGCCGTCATACAGCTGAAATATTGCTAAGTGTGGCGTTATACAACTAACAAACAAACAAAACACAAAAAGAGAAAGTGTATGAGTACTAAAACTTGCAATAGATATGCGTACGCTACGTACACACATGAGTCCCATTCGACAGTCTACAACACACGAATAACTGTCAAACAAGTTTGGGTACCCCTTCTGTTCAGGCAAGTTATTTAGTTCGATTAATTTTGTATTAAAATCCTTTTCAATTTGTTTTCATCCTTTGTCCCTATTCCATGCATGTTTATGTTGCTACATCTTATTGCTCATGTTTCCAAGTATTGTAAAACACTTTAATGTTTCTCCTTCTTAATCTAACGTTATAACATTTCCGGTCATTGCCATCATCTAATACACAAGAGATGATACCAAGACATATTTTGTTCGGTTTTATGGTCTATGCGGTCTTACAATTGATTTTATTAGTCTTTAAATCTTATGTCTAGTAAATATTTTCACAAACAGGGCTGTTAACTGATATAAGGAATGTGACATCCAGTTGAGGACTGAATACGACGTACGTTAGTCTGGTAACGACATTTCTACAATAATTTGTTGAATAAACCGTTAATACGCCAGTTGTGACAGGGATGATGGTATGGTAGATGTAGCAGACATATTGACAGCCGTTGTTACGAGAGTCACTAGGTTATTAGTACGGCATTGGCCTTGTTGATTGGTACTATACTTTCTGTGGCCACTGGCGGACGTAATTCAAACTCCTTCCACACTGACATCGCACCAAATATATTTGTGTACCGATTACATAACTCTTACTGACAGGGTAGGGTGGTAGTTCACGCGAAACGGACGACACTGTGTATATTGAGCGGCTCCTTTGATATCGCCTCACAACATACTTTTAATGAAAGACCAATTAAACGATGATACACATCAGGATCGCGGAGAAAATACAAGCATCGTTCGCGTTGAATATATATATCAAGGCACAAATTCATCTTTCATAAACTTTTTGTGTCTTGGTGCTTAATATATCCACATATCAACGAAAATATGTAATACATGTATCCACAAAAATATACATGTACAGGCTAGGTATTTGCCCACAGCAACACCTGCATAACTGTTTATTCACGCGTGGTGTGGCAGATTGTAATTGACTGACAACAAGTATTGTAGAATCACCTGTAAATAAGGCCGACACTGTAATTAGACACAACGTACTAATGAGAATATGAGAATTATCATAAGAAGGCTGTTACGTTTTTCTTAACTATTACCATTTTCATACCAAAAGTGACAATGCAGTTAAAAGTTGCTTTAGTGTCACAATATTCACTCACGTTTTCCTCAATCGCATTGAAACATAATTCCTACTGGTCAGTTCGACACTGCTTGTAATTAAATAATTATTTCGAGATTTCGTTAGAATGTAAGATATTCAGCCAAACGTTATGCAATAAAAGACGAATAGTTTTTTTCATTAAAATACGCGCACGCGTACCTGTATATTGCATACCTAGTGTCACGTAATTGCCCAGTGTGATGTATCAACGGGACATAAAAAACGGGAAATGAAATAGAAACTAACTAAAATTTAATGTTGTGGAAAATAACTCCAATGAATTGGAGTACACGCACATGAATTCGTATGATAAACTGTCAAAACGTTTTGAGAGGTAAGGCCGGGTTCATTAAAGATCGCTACAAAAACATGAGTTGAGTAAAGGAACATGTTCTCGCCCATGGGCCTGCCCATGGGCCAAACCTTTTTCTCGCCCATGGGCGAAATATTTCAATATCGCTATAAAATAGTTGAATTAAGTTAAAATGAGTTAAATTTGGTGTCATGATACTTCAATAAATACATTTAATGTATTTGCGAAACAAAATCATGAGTTTTAAGTAAAGGAACATATTCTCGCCCATGGGCCAAACCTTTTTCTCGCCCATGGGCGAAATATTTCAATATCGCTATAAAATCGTTGAATTAAGTTAAAATGAGTTAAATTTTGTGTCATGATACTTCAATAAATACATTAAATGTATTTGCGAAACAAAATCATGAGTTTTAAGTAAAGGAACATATTCTCGCCCATGGGCCTGCCCATGGGCCTACCCATGGGCCAAACCTTTTTCTCGCCCATGGGCGAAATATTTCAATATCGCTATAAAATAGTTGAATTAAGTTAAAATGAGTTAAATTTTGTGTCATGATACTTCAATAAATACATTAAATGTATTTGCGAAACAAAATCATGAGTTTTAAGTAAAGGAACATATTCTCGCCCATGGGCCAAACCTTTTTCTCGCCCATGGGGGAAATATTTCAATATCGCTATAAAATAGTTGAATTAAGTTAAAATGAGTTAAATTTTGTGTCATGATACTTCAATGAATACATTAAATGTATTTGCGAAACAAAAACATGAGTTTTAAGTATAGGAACATATTCTCGCCCATGGGCCTGCCCATGGGCCTACCCATGGGCCAGACTTCGCCCATGGGCAGGCCCATGGGCCACACTTCGCCCATGGGCAGGCCCATGGGCGACATAATCTAAATATTGAGTTTTTAAACAATTTTTTTTTCATTTTTTCTTCCTTGGTATGTTCCCATGAAAACGGCATGTTTAATTTTGTAAATACCTTTAACCGAGACTGGGGAAAGAGCGTAGAGTTTCTGGACTTTTGGGTTTCCAGAATTAAAATGGGACGTGTTATAGTATTTTATCCGATCAGATCTCAGCTTTCTGACATGGAGGTATGGTCATTTCAATTATTACACAATTTTCTTAGCTGTTTCATAAAATCGTCTCTATCTCAGTGAATAATGAAAACAATTATCCCAAATCTAATAAATGAAGATGTTGTTCACGTTAATATCATATGATAAGTATATACTTCATGTCAGAGTGTCATCATTTCGATGTACTTTGTGCCACCGGTGGGGCAGGGTACACTCACCTTTTCGCGAACACCTGGTATCATCACCATTTCATAGTGATTCATAAACACATGCTCATGACATAGACGGAATAGTACAATCGACTGTGCTTTAAGCAAAGATTTCTAATGAATATGAAAAGTGTTTGTCGCTTTTATTTGAAGGAAATGTTGTGATGACGTTTGTCGAGATGGAAATGACACCACTGAATTGATAGGAAAGCCATTTTTGTGATATACTAAATGTACATTGCAGCAAATGATTACTTCTCTGGAATAGGGTTTACAATTGCAATGTGGAACTCATAGTCAAAACAAGATTGAACAGCAAACTGCAGCAAAAAAGAATGTGCCACCCGTACCTCATTTGGACAGAACACGCAACGCATACATCAAGGTAAATGCATGCAGATAGTCATGTCAAGCGGATTAGCTGTCAAGTGACTTGAAATGCAATCTTTACCTGATTCGCATCCTACTACGGGAGTATTGCTAAATGTTCCGTAGGTTTAAGATGCCAACTATCCGTAAGTAGCAGGAGGCATTTTAGGCCTTACGTCAGTATTACAGCCCATTGTTAACAGACCAATGATTTTAGTAATACACGTGCCATGATTCTTAAAGCAATTTCCTCATGCTGGTGTTTATATCTACAGTATGTGTAGGTCGTCTTCACGGCAAACTATATGTACTTACATGTTATGCCAACCCGTGAAGATCCGGGATAGATTAGGTCTTCAGCAACCCATGCTTGCGACTGTGCTTGTCGTAAGAGGCGGCTAACGGAATCGGATGATCAGGTTCGCTGACTTGGGTGATGCATGTCATCGTCCCAATTGCGAGGATCGATTTTCATGATGTCAATCACTAGGTTGATTATTTACAGACCGCCGTCATATAGCTGGAATATTGCTATATTCGGCGATAAAAAAAGAAAAATCCAAACAAAAAATGTCATGTCTGAGACCTAGGTGCGTAGTCTGTGTTATCTACAGTCACCGCAACTTCCCAATAATTAAGACTGATACGATGTTATGTCAGTGATGCGTGCTGACAAATCTGCACCTTACCTTTGAAACAACAAATAACATGGGTTAATCAGCTATGCTTCGAACTAGCCATATCCTACACAGATTTAACGTCGCATCGGCATTGTGTCAGCCACATAGCGACGAGAACAAGTTGATGTGTACGCAATTGAATACAAAGTCATATTTAAAATCAAGTTTGTCAAACATATTTTTCATAACAATTATTGAACACTGTTTAAAGCACAGGCTATAAGCGACCACAACCGACGCTTGGCCGCCTCGTTGGGGACCATGGGGACCTACGGTCACAGGAAGTAAAGTACTGGCATCGCCTTTCCTGAGATGTCAGTACCATGTACACAGTCCTGGAGGCAACACTAATCGTAAGTCAAATACAGCATGATCAGCTCTACCATTTAAACTATCGTAAGTCATACATCAAACGCTCGGATTTGACATGAGCTACATTCACTTCACATCTTCATGCATAATTAACGTTAGGGGCACGGGTGGCCCAGTCGAATTAAGGGGCCGTACTTCGCTGCGTGTTCCCTGGCCACGTCAGAAATCTGTGATGATGAGTTCGATTCCCGTTTCACTCCGATTATGCTTCTAGGTTTGAGAGCGCTATACCCGTGCTCGATGGTTTCACCGAAGAGGTAAATGTTTAAGAAGCATCACCTAGGCAATTCCTCCCACATTGAGCAGTTGATATAACTGGAACACTGTTCAAAGCGGCGTTAAATCCAACTCACTCACTCTTTACTCTCAAATATACCTATACATTACCCTGCTACGATGAATAAGCATTCTATTTTGACGCAGTTCTCTGAAGTTAATCAAATGAGATAAAGAAACTGAATCTGAACAAATATTGGGAATATGTGTAGTTCACGTCAGTCCTACGCTGAGGTCAGAATAGTAAACATATATTGAGTGATTGAATGTGAAACGATAGCTACGATAATGTGTGATTCACGTGGGTACCAGTGTTTAAACTACCCATTTGATAAAGCTACAGAATTCAGTAGTTCATCTCATTAAAAAGAGATGCGAATCGTATGTTCATCAATTACATACAATGCGAATTACATCAAAGACAAATTGTATTTCTAAGACATTGATTACAAGGTTCATTTTAATGGTCTGGACTTGTAGATCATAAGGCATACCAAACAAAAGCCTAGTTCACTGGGCAATCGGCGATTAGACGTCTCATATTTATCATGAAGTCTCTAATCAATTCAGGTCTCAGATTTTTTTGCACAGACAGTATATTAGCTGGAAAGAACTTGGCAACGTCGAGTTCATTGAGTCCTATTTCGATCATTTATCTTGGTTGATCCCTACACCTTTGGGGAATAATTCATGTAAAATTTCATAAACGCGTGACACTTACATCATTGTCTTACAATTCTAATTTCGTAAAGACTCACCGCTTGATCAACTCAAATATAAGCTGTTCTCCCTGTATGGAATTTGTCGGATCGCACGAGTGTTTATTTCACGTGACAGACATGAGTATGGCAACCCTCAATGTCTTGATGATTCACTTGTTGGATATTTAGTGCTTTGAAACACGGATCACTTCACTGGGCAAAATTTGTTACGAAAGATCAAGTGTCAGGGTTAAGCAAGTGTGGAACTGATTGAGCATTTACAGTATTAATTTCGTTCTGCAAGGTGCTAGAAATAAATGGTCCTATTGTGTGAATGGCTGCAATGTAAAGATATTGGATTTATACAGCAAATTCATGTTAGGTTAATTGCTGAAATATGAAGCCATTGATTTTTTATACTTGCAAACATTATCGTCATGAAACAGAAGTTTGCAAACCTTCGGTTAATTTAACTGATATTCTGTCAAAAATCACTTTTGGGTGTCAGTTCGTAGATCGAATATCCGATATATTTTAATCGTTGATTGATAGATTGTGTGTTGTGCTCCACTACGTCTGCTATATAATAGCCCGTAAGTATTCGAGCAATGGTCAGACAAACCAGTGGTTGATATTATGAGCAACATCCCATTTCATGCAGGCCTATAACTAATCAAACCAGTCAAACTGTGGATTGATATTACGAGCAACAGCGATATCGTCGAATACATGGAACTTATTCTAACCTTAGTCGTCACTTGGAAATTAAAATTAATGTCAGTTCAATTAAAGTGCTTAAACCTTTGTTTGAGCCGTAAAGTACTTGTCCATTATGAATAAACAACTACTCTATGATACGTTTGTCATATTTCGATCTGGCCGACTACAAGCAAGGAACATTTAAATCAGATGGTAAAATGATGGAAAAACAATGGCAGCATGCCTGTTATGTAAAGTTTCTGTTGAGGGTGAACCAAAGACAAAGTGATATATCTTCATAAATATATAGTGCCTTTTTGTTGTGAAAGCATGTTGTTCGGAAAATATGTAACGATTGTACTTGCATTATGGCAAGAGGATTACAAACCAATACACCAATTTCTTATTGATCTCTTCTTCCATATGTTCTTCCAAGATGACAGCTACACGGCACATGTACAGGAATAATTTTTTGGAAATAAATGTAGTTTAAACATAATGAACAGTGTCACGTATGTGATTTGTCACCTGCCGCAAAACATCAGTGGGTTAGTGAGTGAGTGAGTGAGTGTTAACAATATAAATAGAAAGCACAAAATGTCTCGAGTAGTGGGTGTGTACCACCTTGGTGACAATCAAAACGTCAACAGCAGATAATCATCAATCTCGATTATATGCCGAGGGCGTAAAAGGCAAAATAATTATGAGACTAACATGAATGAATAACTGAAAGTAAGGGATGACACCAGGTGTCATCGAAAAGGGTCAGCATGTCCTGCTCAATCGGTAGCACCTGCCACTTTCACAATTTCCATAAAATAGTAAGTGTTTCATTGTTGCCTAATGCACGAATGACGACACGTAAACATTCGAGTTCGACCACACAATCCAGTGATCAGTATCAAGAGCAATGATCCACGTCGGCGGGGTACGAGGCCACGCTGTCAACCAAGTCATCAAACCTGACCACCCGATCCATCAATGTTAGTGCAAGTGAGTAAACAAGCGTGGAAAGTCGCATCGCGCTTCATGTTACAAGCAGCGTCTCATATCTATTAAATTCCTCTGAATGTCTACCACAACATTTCTGGAATGACTTGACCAGGTCTTGATTATGAATGATTGAAAAGCTTACCTGTAATTAAAAAGTGTCTTTCCATAAAATTTGAATAATATGTACATGGTGTTAAGTACCTGAGCAACAAGGAAATGAAGACGCCATAAAATCGACATGAAGTTGAAATTCACGATGGGAAAATCGAAATCATCCCTCTTGTCATACAGAGGTTGCCATCATTGAGGCCTCCTATGTACGGATGCAGATAAGACCCATGCGCACTGTTATTGTGGCACTCTGTGGATGATATTTAGGGTTGATATGGGATTCGAACACACTGGCAGCGAATTGTGGCCCGCCCAGATGACACAACTCTGTACATACAGTTCTGCCCCTTCAGTCGGAAAAGAGAACTTTCGAATTATTGTAAGATATGTTTATTGAGCTGTTTGGGTATGTATGGCCTGCTAAGAGTAATCAGATGCTGCTAGAGGAAGAACTCGCACCCGCTGACAGTGAAAGATAAGTTCGCAGACTCGAGTATATAGTATTTTCTCATAAGGTAAATGTCTCATCATTTGTGATCCCGTTGACAATCCGTGATTGGTTAGTTGTTGCCATTGGCTTGTTATCCACCTCGATGCGTTATATAAGATGACGATAAAGACTTCAGATACGACCCATTAACGTCTTTGACTTCAATATTACTCAAATAAAGTTAAGTGTTTCGATGCGCTGAATATGGAGACACGTTTCGAAAAGTATAGACTATATTTCCATCAACAGCATCATTGAAGAAGATTTTGGAAGACATGTAACCTATACGAGGCAAAATTGCATGGCAATACCTTCAATACAATTTGGCTGTCAAACCAAACCATGAAGTGCAATTTATTGAGTCAAAATTGACGTGCATCGTGTATGATAAAGAATCAATCAAACTGACTCTCTGCCAAGTACACGTACACAAAAACAATAAACTAAATGTGCGTTTGTAAAAACGATAATAAAATTATTTTCCCTTATTCCGGCAATCAATGCTCCTGGCTTTGAATGATTTAAGTAATTGAACATCAACAGACAACATTCAGAAAAGGAACGATTATGAGAATGGCAATGGTTTAAGGACTCGTATCATGTTCCTCAAATAATAACATTTGTATTCACATGCATAGGTTCATGTATCTACATCATTTTGAAAGAAATGATTCCTCAGTTTGCTTGGCTCGGTACCATCGATTATCTTTCACTCTTGGATCACATGATGCGGAAGCTGTGATCGATGACCATAGATCAAAATAAATACCACCGCGGAGTGTTGACGACTATCACATGAATCGGTCTCTGAATAAAGATAATTAAAAGCTTCTTATTCGGCAACTATCGATAACCCATCAAACAACACAAATACAACACTGATTTTGTTTTCCAGTACACGAGTCTCACAAACAGATATGCCTCAATTGTGTCAAGAGACAATGTGATAATTTACATGTCGAAAAAGCATTTCAGCTTTGTCACTTTCTAACGCTCATAATTTAAAAAAATGTTTTGTAGATGTTAACTGTTAGAAAGTTAAAAAAAAAATATATCCTCGAAACGTGGAACGGAATTTTTTCAGTTGCTTGACATGAACGCGCAGCTTGAATTCCAATTGCAGAAATATCAAGCGTTCATCTAACATGGAAACGGAGGCATAATCAATACGCTTTGTGGGGCCTTTGAATAGAGGCAAACCATTCCGAATTTCTAGAAAGAATCAATAACAGTTCACGCTTTAAAGTTCCCATATACACATTAGTAACACAAGGACACGTTGTGAATAGGTTCCTCTTTTGACAAAAGACAAAACGTTGAGCTAGGACGTTCAATATTAATTACGTTATTACTAAACTGGCACTTCTAATTAATGATATAAAGTAATTTGCAAGTTTTGCATCCTAACTTGTACAAAGGCGCACATGATCTGTGTTATGTGTTACGTCCCATTTATCGACAGAATGGCATTGTATTTTCTATGCTGTTAAGACAGTAAACCTGTTACTTTTGTGTCGAAACCTTTCCTTGTTCATTTTATACAACGACCCCAATGTCAGTATTGATTGATAGTTATGTACATGTTTTTTAAAATGTTTTTGTTACCTCTGTTTGACAGGTCTTCGGAAGAATAAAAACATATATTTTTCAGCGAAAATACATTAATAGCAATCAAAACAGGATACATGTATGGTATTACTCAACCATAAACACAATTTAAACCAGACATTATATTGACACAATCGTCAATACAGAAATATTGAATGTTGAACTTACTCTTTGAATTCTAATCTTCATTACTTTAATTCAGTCTTGGTTAAACCTTCACTTCAAATTTTGGATTTTCGTAAGTCTTTCGTTTTATGTGATGTTATATGATTACCATATACAAGTATTGTAACAGTTGTGTCATTCTATTTACTCCTACATAACTGCTCAGCCTTGTCGCATGCAATGTGCAGCGTTTCGTACGTACGCATATCACTGTGAAAAACTAGGATTGCATGAAGAACCTTTAGTTTGATCCTTCACAACAAATATCTTACGACGTTTTTAGTTTAAAATAGACAAGAAACTTGTGATCAGCGAGATGTATACGAATTAAAGTGAGTAGGAAAAAGGTTGTTGCTTCAATGGCATAACATTGCTTGTAACATAATGTCTTGAGTATGTATAGTCTAGTACAGTTTAGTGATCATAAACTGATATTCTTAATTCTTTCCTTTTAACGAAAATAGATGGCGCTCTGTTATGTCATGGAGAGTAAAGATGTTTTCATTGAAAATAATATATTTGGCGCTAACTGCATTCATTTGCAATTTGTGGTATCAGTTTACATTTGAGTAAACATTATGAAGCGTTTGGTAGATCCTACATAACATATCGAATTTAAAGTCGTTATTTATCTTTTTAAACAGTTTTGAATTCAGTATAGTGGCAGCCATATGAATGTATGTGCAAGTGAGTAGCGCAGTATCCCCTTGTCATGTCAATGTTATAGTAATTACACACGTGCATTTAAAGTAATTCAATACCCCGCAACACTGACCTAGGGTAAATAACACAACATCCCATACAACAAACGCACCAGGGGGATTTCATGACACAACATGTGGCAATGACCTGTTAATAAAGGCTGTTTTGGATTCCTTAAGAGGACAATTTTGTAAGGGTACGAGTGTCAAGAATAAGTTGAACGGAGATAGAGTGATTCCAATATATGACCTGGTTCATTGTGCGCCATTGTACTTGTATCTCCATGGAACGGACCGTCGTTCATGCCGACAAGCAGTGATCGGTTTAATCAAGACACGATCATTCTAATGTGATAACTAAACAACATTGTCATGATCAGACACCTAATATTTATATCGCTTGGTTAGATACAAGATACAGGATTCAAATATCATTCAAGATAGTTGGCATTTCTCGTAGCCCGAAAGAAGTTGACATTCTCATTAATTTGCTGCGCACTCATGAAAATGTCCATTTTGTCAGGTCATACCATGATATTTACAAGCCAGTGTTCTGAAAATTATATATTTCTTCGCTGTCATATTAACCTGATATTGTCTAAAAACCATACTGTGGATCAGACAGAGGGAAAATATATAATTATGTAGTTATTTTACTCAAGTGAAATATTGATTAAACTTTCAGTTACATATAGTAAAAGTAATACTTTTGCTTAACAGCTTTAGACATACAGACAAACCTTGAGACCTATTGTTATCCGCATACAAACTTGCATGTATGCGCTGATACGCTTTCGAATGGAAGAACTTGTGCCACCTAAAGCATATAACATAATTGATTAAAAAGAAGAAATAATTATTAGAAAATAAACGTGACCAAACCCAGTCGACGTCCATCATCATTAAAAAAAGCAAAGTCCATTGCATGATTTTGACTATTTCATGATCATGTGATTAGGAATCATTATCAAATAGTGATGATTCCAGGTGTTCGCGAATAGGTGAGCGTATACTGTGCAAAGACACATGCAAAGACAAGTCAGATGTTCACGTATAAATAGTCAAAATAGGGAGAAAATGTTGGTCACTGTCAACTTTGGACATGTCCTTCACGTCTATCCATAAGATGTTTTGAAACCTTTGCTGAGGCGTTGATTGTTGTAAACCTGATCAAACAACTTTAGAGCAAGAGTCGTATGATGCTCTTTGAAATCTTTGTGGAAAGAGCATAGTCGATTGTTCCTCAAAAGTTTTGAAATGTAAACATCAAAGGCATGACTTGCTGAATATTGCTCGAGATAAAAGGGTAGTTGAAGTAACCTCTCTTGTCATACAAGACAGCTTTACTTTTCATATTTGACACTCACTCAATGTGCCTATTGTGAATCTGTTAATATGCATTTCTCCTTCCGAGGTTACATAATGTTTACAGCAGCAAGTAAGGCAAGATTAAAATCAGTTCCACGCACGCATGGGTGATTAGTGTGACGTACATGGAGATAAAGTCTATTTGCAGGCGTTTGATCTCATCTTAATGACCTTTGTATGAGCCTGGCGCTTTCATATCTTTGTGAATGTTCTTCACTTCGATCGTTTTGTTGAAAATGCATGTCGCATTTAAGACAACAATCTTGCCACGAGTAAAGAGTGGGTATTACATTGCCAATGGGTACTACACGTTTAAGTGAGATGTTCTTCGGCTAGTTTCTCAGCATCAGTATCCAAATTCTCACTTGTATCTCGTTTGCATGCAACTTTCTCATTGTTGACACACTGGCATTATTGTACGCGTGACTGACGTGGACGTAACACACTTATATGTTTCATTTACAATACATGTAAAATGTATGCTTATAGAGGACAGAGCTACCTGGAGACGTTACGTGAAATAAGCTGAATGTATAAGGATTAAATAATTTCAAAAAGGTAGGATACTAGTATAAATTGTAGCAGGATCACGAGGGTACGTGGGGTTTTATGCATAGCGCGTTAGGTTTTATACCACGAGTCGGAGACATTGCAAAAAAAAGAAAAAAGAATTAAAACAAATTCAAATTGAAAGAAACCAGCAGTTCGATTGAGCTGAGGTCAACTTTTGCTATGTTACGTGACTTTCATTAACTAGGCAAAGCGTGTGGCTTTTTGGTTCAAGGCGGGGTATTAGGGATTATTTTCACTCAGAAAAAAATATTTCCCTCCAAGGCGGGATACATGGTATTTTAACGTGGATCAATCAGATCTCATCATTCTGACACGGACGTGTGATAAAGGTCTTTAAGTACATACTCATTGGACTGTGTCCAATTTATAGGCACAAATGAAAAGTCATGACAATCAATGTTATAATAAAACCTAAGTCATAACACAAAAACCGCTTAGTGTGAAGTGAACTGTATCTTTGATAGTGTGGTCGGTAAATTCAAATATTTAGATGTATCGCAGATGGGTTAGATTATAAAGACTTGGGCGGCTGACGAAGTATCTAGCTTTGTAGTTCTTTTTGTAGATACTTATGGCCACGCGGGCGTGGTGACTGGGAGGACGTGACGATAGGACGCTCCTTGCATGCTCGGCTAGGCGGAAGATTGAGAGATGTGAGGAGCGTGTTCATTGGTTGTGTCCGTTTTCCTGGTCACATGGTCCGCGTATCGGCTATATGAACCTATCCTTTGTAGGGAATCGTCAGTTCTTTCTTTTGGGATAATGTTTTTCTTAGGTTAGTGTTAGTTATGGGTGGGGGAGAAATAGCCTAGGAATTGAATAGGTTTGTTTGGGGACATTTTATTTTGGGGAGTCAGGGTAGATGGTTGGGATTAAGAAAAATGAAATAATGATGAAGGTTTAAATTGTATTACGTGGGTAGGGAAAGAGGGGAATGTAGGAAGGATTTTAAGGATGAAGGTCTGCCCCCAGTTTTTTTTGTTTTTTTGTTGAAATAAACTTTACATTAAACTTCATTCTTCTTTTGTATTTTTACGTATAATAAGAATTTATAACCCAACCAGGAGACTTACAGAACATGTAAGCAACGTATACTGCGTAGGGAGGAGAGAACACAACGCAAAGTACTGCAGTAAACAGCTGACATTTGCCCCACATCTGTATTGTTCTGCTGTCACTGGGCGCCTATTAGAGGGCTCCTTTTACAATAGTATAAATATTCCATGTTTGAAAAACATTCAAAGGATGTGATAATAATAAGCAGAGAAACATTATTAACTCTATTTATGAGGTATGGTGGCGTTGTGGTTCTCAACATTGCTCTGGCACCATGTGTGAACATCAGTCATCGTTTGCTCACTTATCTCGTCAAGATTCTGCGAACTGTGCTGGAGAGTTCTCAACATTTCCGACAATCTTGATCCAAATAACTTAACAACATTGTTTTCTGAAAATTGCTGTGGAAAAAAACAAAGGGTTTTTTAGGAAAAGTAATCAGAAAAAGTAAAACTGTCAACTCTAAGAATGCCTGCAGATAAAAGAATTATGAGTTGATTCTCATCAAGTAAAAGTACCTGGTGCCAAACCACTTCTACTGATTTACTGAAACTATTTACTCAACTGGTGATATAATCTGCTAATCGAAACACACACACACAAAAAAACCAAAGCAGTATGGGCTTATGGTGCCGTACATGTAGTTGTATGTAAATGTCAGTGAGCTATCTCAAGCTGATACCAATTCCCCAATAAAATATGGTGAAGTTCATATATACACTATTCCCGTTTGGTAGTATACAAAACACCATCAGCGTCTTACTGTATCAGTTGAGCTTTACATGCTTTACTTCGACCGGGCAATATCTGTACACTCGGATTTACACTTGCCGACCAGAATCCTGTCTTTCATTGTTCAATATATTCTCCAATGTTCCAAATCTGCACACAACTGTTGGCTTCGTTGTGTGTATTTAAATCACTATTCAACCATTGGCATGTGCATTAATCAACATTTGCATTTATATTCTTGTGAATGTAAAGGACAAATAAGTCAGGATACAAAATGAAAAGAAGAAGAATTCGAATACATTTAGTATAATTATGAAATCAACCGGCACCGTGCCATATAATCATTCCTTTTTGTATCCGTGTTACAAATCACATTATATAGATATTATTATCCAATATTTTATGGATTATTCTATTTTGATGTTACAGAAACCAATACGCAATCCAAAACGGAAAATATCAGACCTTTTCGGGTTGGTTGCATAATACCATTTTTCGTAGCAAGAAGTGATTTCGACTGGACACCATAATTGGCAAGCTAATTAATTCTTTGCTCTTGGTGGATTTTACAAAAAGCATGTCAAGACATCGTTCAGAAAACATCAACACTTATAAGCTATTCACCCAAAACATTTTCACTTAACAATACATTTATTTTAGGTACAAACGGAGAAATGACCACAACATGTGTACATATTGCTGTATTAACGTACAAAAGGGTTATCATTATGTCATTTTATTCATCTAAGGCACCACAAATGGCTGTACAGAGTTCCAGTTCTTAGCTGTGTGCAAGGGTCGTAGGTTCGAATCCGATTTCCCTCTGATTGTGATGCTTGCATTATACATCTGCTCATAAGTTTTAACAAAATAGTAAAAACCGCTCGATTGCAAGAACTGATTTCACTCAGACACTCCTTTCGCATGAAGCTGACACGCCGTGATATAACGGAAATTCAATCTGAAACGGCGATAAATCCACCTCACTCACCTACTCTCCAAACTGTAATCGTCGGAAAATACAATGTCATGCATATCATATTAACGAAACAACATGACGTCACTTTTGGAATGTGACCTCATAAGGAAATCTCCCCACATCTGCAGATGGCGATATTGCTCAACAGATTAAACGCTTCTCGTTCAACCTTGCGTAATGACTTAATGAACTCACGTACAATAAGTAATAGTAGCAATGACTTCTCGTATACTCCTGTCGAATAAAAGAAGTACATGTTGATACTCTTTTGTGACGTGATACGCCTATTAAATTTCAAGATGGTCTATGTTTAATACCAACTGATTGAGAATAATATTGGATAATAAATACAATTTCACCCTCGTGTGTTTTGGTAAAAGTTATAGCAACAATCTTCAAAACAATTAAAAACCTCCTCGGCAAGACACGTAGTATTACTAGTTTAATCAACTTGTGTTGATATATTTGATATCAAAAGGTACTAGGGTAAGATTCACTGTTTATCTCATCTCGTTACCTGAAAAATATTAACTTTGTCAGGACACTCGAGGAGATAACTGTTTCATTAGACAAGAAAAGACAAACATTCTGTACATGTTGAAAATAGTCCCTGCTGGTTCCATGCACATCTACTGCAAATCCCATTCTCATGTGTGTATTTCTGTCTTATTATGAAGACAAAATTGACAATACCAGTAATGTAGAAATTTCATTTTCAATTTGAAATTCACCCGGTCCACTATAGAGAAAACGTTGTAAACACCACACTGGATAGTCCCATGTGTTTAATATTGTTATGACGTTATAACGCTTTTAAATGCATCGGATCCTTGTGAACACTAAACGTTACATTACATTCCGTGAGCTAGTACCACCGAATTTGAGGATTTTCTCTTTCATGGAAATTACAAACACTTTCCGTTTACTCTATCGGTTTTTTTTGGACAACATAGCTAAATTTATCTGAGAAACATTGCGCAATATAAAGCAACGCAGTATAGATATTTATTTTACTTCACATTCAGCAGAACAGAAAACCGATTTACGTAATTCGATAGCTGAAGCAGACAAATTACTATATACCATTCTACAAAGCACAATGTTAAAGAGAACGCTATCTGACCTTTAAAACATATCATCAATATCTACAAGATCAACATATAACTTATCCCATTTTCAGCTAGTTGCGGTTTCCATTTCAGATGTCAGAAAATTTACTGGTATTGTCTTGATGCAAATCGCTCCCCTTTCACATGTTAGGGTGTGGTATTTAGTTTACCTGCACGAGTAAAACTTGGCGTATGTGTATGTTACATGTTTTGGCGTATCAATAAGAGCCAAAGAAGACTTAACACATGTACATGCAGCTCCCGCTTATTCATGCATTCATTATAATTATTATAGTGAAGCAGCATAGCCAAACTTATTATTTGTAATGAGTCATTGTAGATACACACATCTTGCACTGAAACGATCGAAAATTTACGTGCTTCTTTGAAACTGTTCATTGCCTTAACATGGTATATATTAAATACAATCATATATAAGTATTTTGCTGACCAGGTTCGTCCTGATCATATTTCGAGGTTTGTCAGCATCATACCTGTACATGTGTTTATAGGTTTTTCAATAGTGGTTTACAAAGACAAAACAATGGTTTACAAAGACAAAACAGTGGTTTACAAAGACAAAGAAAATTATGTTATGAAAGTGTCATACATTGTAAAATGCTAGTATGTATGGCTATAAAAATACTCATAAAATGTATACAATGTCAGGCCATATGGCTTCGCTGAAACATTTAGGATAATTTGGCTTGGGGGTTAATAGACCAATCATTCCACATTTAGAGTACGGTCTGGTTGACAGAGAACATCTCCAAATATTTAGGCTAATTTCTATAGGTTGTCCATCAGAACTGAGTAGGAACTACAATCAGCTCGAAAATGTACAAATTCTGTCTTGTGGAATCTACCTAGTTCTATTTCCAATGGCAGTTTGCTGCAGGGAAATGTACTCTTACTGCGACGTGGAGATCTACTTAAACAAAACTAACATATGAATTAAGAATCAATGTAACCTCAAAGCGACGTTTACTATAAGACCTATCGCAATCTCAGTGGGCGGAGCTTATACGGGTGATATGACAGGTCAATATGACGTCATGTTAAAACACAAATTTAATTGCTTAGTGTGTAAACGGGTGACGACATGTGTGACGTGGGTCGTTTGACAACAAGGTCGTTAGGTTTAATCATGTATGATGGTAATAAATATCCATCAAACGATTCAAAGTCTTTTCAACAAATGTGTAGGTATTTGTTTCCAAAACCTACCTGCCATGTCGTCTTCACATCTTCATAAAATGTTACTGTGGAATGTCCATGATTTATGTTTTCATTCCAGCCAAGCATACAAATACGTTTTGTGCTATTCTCTGGACGAGAACGAAATACGTTTGTCGTGATGAATAAGAGCAGTGTTTATGAAACATTTACCACAATATGTATCGTAATATCACGGCACCAAACGAAATTCTGTGATGTAAAGCAGTTTATGAATAGCATTTCTCACACTATAAACTTTTTCTTCTTGTTCGTCTTGCCTACATTTTGCCTACAAAGCGTTTCAGCTTGGAATCTATTCACCTACGAACACGTACCTACGTACGTTTACTGTTCCAAAGTTACCTTAATCCATTAAAGTTGGATGTTTCCCTATGAGTGTGTGTGTGAGTGAGTTGGGCTTAACGCCGCTTTTAACAGTATTCCAGTTATATCACGGCGTGTCAGCTTAATGTTGGAGGAAAGCCCGAAGTGATGCAGGTCTCAGACGTTTACCACTTCGGTGAAACCCACGAGCACGGGTATGATGCTGACAAACCTAGAAACATAATCGGGCGAACCGGGATTCGAACCCACAATCATAGGTTTCTGGCGCGCTCAAGGGACGCAACTCTGCACAGCGAATCGCGGCGCCTTAGACGACTGGGCCACCCGTATCCCCCGCCTACATTTTGATGACTACGATCGTGAAAACCCTGATAATGGTCATGTTGATGATGTCGTTTCCGTCACATGTTTTGATTGTCCAGTAGCAATGTGTTTTGACAGAGTCTTGTCCGAAAGCTCCCCATGCCGGTCAATCGATCCGTGAAACATTGCAGGTCCCATATTCCCTGTTGATTGGAATGTCAAGTATCATTTGCCATAAGGCCATCCAAATTTTTTGTTCGTGTTTCTCACCTCAAGCCTCAACTAACTAGAGAGCGGGCGGACGAAATGAAATATGAAATATAATACAAAATGTCTTTCAATAATTTTGTAAGTAATTTTATGACATTTTAATGACGCTGCAATGGTAGATATAGTAGCATTTGTTTGTTAGCCCTACATATTCCGAAACGATGTTCAGATAAAAAAATTTGTTCACACTAATTCTGTCATGTGCGTGAACATGGACATGGATATTTCCATCGAGATAAATCAGGTCGATGGTTACACGGATCATCCTCTCTTGTAACTTTCGTTTGTTTTGTTTGTTAGTTGTTTAACGCCGCACTTAGCAATGTTACAGCTATATGACAGCGGTCTGTAAATAATCGAGTCTGGACCAGACAATCCAGTGCTTGACATCATGAGCATCGGTCAACGCAATTGGGACCGATGACATGCATCAACCGAGTCAGCGAGCCTGACCGTTAGTCGCCTCTTACGACAAGCATAGTCGCCTTTTACGGCAAGCATGGGATGCTGAAGACCTATTCTATCCCGGATCTTAAATTGTCCTCTTGTAACTACATCGGCATGAATACATTTTTAGTCTCGCAGTTCAAAGCATCGCTCTCAGTTGCATTTTCTTTCTCCATCCATGACAGGCATCTGTCATTCGACAATCTTCCTTGTCAGTTAATTTAAAAAATGTAATACACACAGGTTCAAGATTCCTTCAAAAAACGCACGTGATCAGCGTTATGACCTCGGGGTGAATCAATAAAACAATTTCCATTTTTAGTAAAGAAATGTTTTCGTGAATACTATTACCCCAAACATGTTGTACATGGTACTTTTATATTGCACTGCCGATTTCTTCTAATTATTTTCTAAAACGTTTTGTTGCCCCCCTTTCTGACCACGCCATCTCCTAGCAACCACGCCCTGTGAGCGCACCCGAGTTGGGTTGCTGCTTACAACAGTCAAGTACTTCTTAAGTGTTGTCATCAATATGAGCAACAAAACAGTGTCGTGTGACGCCTTATTTGACGGAATAGTTGTTGAGATGATCAGGGGAGTCTTTGGTCATTTTATTATGACTTGCTGAGTGAGTGAGTGAGTATGGTTTTACGCCGCTTTTAGCAATATTCCAGCAATATCACGTTGACAAATTCAGTGCTGATTCTTGGGGTTTGTGGATCAGTGTCACGACTAGATTTAATTGTGGAACCAAATGAAGGCGAAGATGACTGTTCACACTGCGTTTGTCAACCATGCGTGACACAGCACTGACAATCGCAGTTAGGGATTGGCGCGGCCATGAAACAGTGCTACAAACACTTCAGGACTGAGCTGAATACTCGAAGTGTTTTTGATAGATCCTAGATACTCAGACTTGAAGAAACGGTTATTAGGCATTGCAGCAAATGAAGGATTTGTGTGGACAAGACGGGAAGTGATGCCAGATTGTATTTTCAAACTTGTGCGCGAAGCGTATCCAAATCCACCGACCACAAAATACATGGGACACATGTGGGTCTAATGATCAAACTTTGTGTGTGAACATTATGTGAAAGAAAAGGAAATCTATAATTAAGATCATCTTGGAATCTGTGTTTTGACGTTTTCGTTTATCGTAGGTACAATAGTATCCAGATGAGCATAACGTAGGTCAAAACACCTAGTTATTTTCGTTATATTTATCAGTTGGTTATGTGCATTGTTATGTTGATACACCTGACATATTCAATTATTGTGGTCAAGCTGAGAAACACTTCTGGTGTTTCAGATTAGACCTCTTCCTAAATACTAGTTGAAAAATCTGTGCAATCATTTAAGTTTTATAAATATAATCTGATTATTGTGTGGTTTAACTGTTGAATGCGAGTGACCAAAACTAAACAAATTATCTCCCCAAATATCTGTCAATTTCGGATTGAACTGAAAGAATCTTGTCGCTAATACTTGCGCAAAGGACGTCAATTTCGTATTTATGTAACGTTACTGTTGTTGTGCTACTTGTGCTACTTCCGGAAAGATATGGGGGCACGGGTGGCCCAGTCGTCTAAGGCGCCGCGATTCGCTGTGCAGAGTTGCGTCCCTTGAGCACGCCAGAAACCTATGATCGTGGGTTCGAATCCCGGTTCGCCCCGATTATGTTTCTAGGTTTGTCAGCACCATACCCGTGCTCGTGGGTTTCACCGAAGTGGTAAACGTATGAGACCTGCATCACTTCGGGCTTTCCTCCCACATTAAGCTGACACGCCGCGATATAACTGGAATACTGTTAAAAGCGGCGTTAAACCCAACTCACTCACTCACTCACTCCGTAAAGATATACACCACAATACACTTTGTCCACAAATGCATCGAATGTGTCACATATACATATGACCATGTGCTTTGCTATTCATAGCGCAACCCTGAAAAAGCTCCGCCCACTGTGATTGGTGCAGACGCCAAACAGACGTCGATGAATTTTTATGATAAAACTACAGAACATGTAATAACATTTTTCTAGATATAGTGCCATTTGTGGTATTCAAGGTTTGTCATACAAGTTGATACGAAGTTTGACGGTCAATGGTGACCTTGTTTATGGTTATGTACAGTTTCTAAAAAGCTTCTCTCGACTCTCAGTTGCGTTTACTTTGTCAGTCACTGTTAAAAACTGAAACACCGTCACCTTGCGGGCTATTAAATATCAGAGTGGGGCTTAAAACAATCTATATGTTGCTTTGCCATTATCATTCCAAAGACGTGTAAACTAGTCATGGTAATTTTAGGAAAGAATAGCGATCTTAGCAAGATGAATATCTGAACAAGAAATATTATTCAAATACAACACTGGTAAATGAAGGCTTCTAAGGAAGGCAAACCCTTTGTTATTACAGGGTTTACGGAAATTGGCGGACCATCTACAAATACCCCCCAGCAGTTTTGACTGATCAGCAGGATAAAGTCAGCGTCAACGTTATATTTCAATTACATGTATGTATTTGGTTAATGAAGGTAACCGGACCTTTTCACCACGAACACGCTGATGTTTTTGTTACCGACTGCTAAGATTTAAACATTCATGCTCGGTTTTGGACAGCATTAATACAGCTAAATTTCCTTTTACCCCAAATAGCTGATCGATTATCGGGACTCGATTATCATATAAAGTATTGTGAGCCAAACCACTAACTGTGTCAAGGGTGGTTTACGTTTAAGGTCTGTTCCACATCAAGCTGATACGCAGTGATATAACTGAAATTTTACCTTTTTTTACCTTCAGCTTGCTTGTGTTATCTCTTCAGCTAACTTTATATATCACGAATCCACTTTATTTCTAGATCGATAAATATTATAGAAGTGATCATCATAAATTCATGAACTTTTGCTCGTATTATGGAATCGCTACCTCTATTCAAATTCTAATTAACTTTAGTTTCGTACACACTTATTTCAGATTTAACTATAAATTAAAAAAAATGTGACCTTAACTCAGATAAATTATATCTCAAACATAAAATGCACAAAGAATCGGAACAAAAATAATACATCCCTAAATGTTCCTTTGTCTTGGTAAAGGTATATTTCAAAATTACAATTGACAATTAGAATAAATTGTAATACTAAATTCAAAAGCAAGTGTAAATGTCTCTTTTTTGGGGAAATATAATATTAAGATATCACAAATGATTCAGAAAAACAATCAATATAAGTTCCAACTTTAATGCCACTTTGTCTCCGTAGTTGTACATTTAAATAACAAAATACACAATGAATCGGAACAAACTTTATGAAATATGCATGTTATGCCTTTTAGCAAAATCGAGAGTCACTTTATGACACATCTGTTTAATTGTGGTGGATCGTTGTTAATTCCCAATTAACATTTTGTTTCCAGATTTAAAGAAATCAGTAAATGCGCTATCGAGTGTCTAGGTTGTCTTGGTTCCTGTCGAGCGTTAGGCAACAAACACATATTTTTTATTTAAATTGTGTGAATGGTGGGTGTTACAAGTATATGGACATGCTTATCTTTTCTGCGAACACCTGGTATCATCACTGATGTTCAGTGATCCATTAATCCCAGTGGAGTTTGTGTCATCGGATAATCGAGACTGAATATTACGTATTCTTTGGCATTGTCATTATATATATATTTTTAAAGGTGTATTTTCTGCAATCTTATATTACTGACTACTCGGCGTAGTAGTCGTCACGTGTAGTCATTCAGTGAGTAATTTCTGTTATAGTGCGTGTAACATTGACGTTATATATCGCAAAATGAGATTAGTTTAGTGGCTTTAACCAACAAAACTTGTGCCACGATACTTAAAAATTAATTGAAATGAAAGTTTCTTCGATAGCATCACATTCCTCAAACCTTACGAGGTTTCATATCCGACACCGGCATCTTATCTCTTATTGCCCGTTGGACATTTAAGCATCACCTCGGTCTTTATTTGGCCTTTAATGCAATGTGACAAGTCCCCGTCACACACGGAGAACATGGGCGAATGTATACGAGATCGATGCTAATAGTGAAAACCTGAATTATCCTTAGCATGACCCATTGTCAACTTACAACAATGGGAATTTACAGTCTACGTAGGCACCCGGTACAGAATGTGTCCCCCGCACCCCGTTGCTGGTCGTAACTGGCGACTCAATTAGGCAACCTGTTTATAGTGGGTTGCGTCCTTGTGTTGGTGGAGGAAGGGAGTCTGGTGGTTGAGGGCACTGGTTCATGCATTTGGCATCGTCCCTGTAACGTATACAGATAGTAGTTGAGGAAATGCGTTTCAGCTTGGAATCTATTCACCTACGAACACGTACCTGCGTACGTTTACTGTTCCAAAGTTACCTCAATCCATTTAAGTTGGATGTTTCCCTATGAGTGTATTTGTGTGTGAGTTTGGTTTAACGCCGCTTTTAACAGTATTCCAGTTATAACACGGCGTGTCAGCTTAATGTGGGAGGAAAGCCCGAAGTGATGCAGGTCTCAGACGTTTACCACTTCGGTGAAACCCACGAGCACGGGCATGGTGCTGACAAACCTAGAAACATAATCGGGCGAACCGGGATTCGAACCCACAATCATAGGTTTCTGGCGTGCCAAGGGACGCAACTGTTTCCCTATGAGAATTGACATGTTCCCCATCCTGTCAGGTGCTTTAATGTTAAGAAGTTGGCCATGAACTAAAAACATTTAAAAGGCATAGCCATGCAGCTTGTCGCTGTGGAGACAGAGATCATGACAGTAGCACATGTGAATATGAATTAAAATGTGTTTGAGTTCACCGTTGTGAAGTTATTATTGCAAAAGAAAAATTAGTTTGCAATGAACCTCCGGCTCAAGATAACTTAAAATTCTTTATGATATCAAGATCAGGGTCTCGCAGAACAATTGAGCACACCTGAAGAGTTTTTGTTTCCAAATTGACTACACGCACTCAATAATTTATGGAATATGGTAAGCAGAATAAAAGGTAGAGTGTCCACTAACAATGTTCAACACTTAAAATCTGATACTGATACATTAATATCGAAAAATACGACATCGCAAATACGTTGGCACCAACAATTAGTAAAAATTCATCGTCTGCCAATTATGACCCTAAATTCCAGAGGTATCATAATCACCAGGGAAAGAAAATTCTGAATTTTAAATCCGATAATTCAATAGATGTTCCTAAAGATAACTGCAGGAGGCCCTAAACAAGGCTCACGAAACAGCATGTTGGCCGGATGTTATCCACCATCAATTATAGAAACATCTACCTGAGTCATCTCTTTTTCCCCTCTTGTTCATTTTCAATAATATTTGGGAAACGGGTTATTTTCCTTCTTCTTGGCATGAGGCTTCTGCCATTCATTTGCCCTCAAAACCAGGGATGAATCGCACGAATACTTCTAATTACCGTCCAATTGCTTTAACAAGTTGCATCTGTAAAACCATGGAACGAATGATCAACAGGCGGCTTGTCGGCTACTTGGAATCTAATAAGCTGATAACTGATATTCAGTCCGGTTTCAAGCATCAGATGAGCACTACTTACCATCACTTGTACGTAATTGTTGTATTAATAAACAACATGTTGTATTCATCTGTTTTTATTAAGAGAAGGCATATAATAAAACACGGAGATATGGCATCTTAAACGATCTCCATATTATAGAAACTTTGAAGTTCGAGTGGGCTCACATTATCTGAAATATAGGATCAGGCAGTGTTTTTTCAGTGACACGTTTTTAGCATAAAAGTCAACAGCCTTGCAAAGCTTTTAAATGATACCATCTATGGTTCGTTATTTGTTGTTGAGTTTAACATCTCGTGCCGTGGTATATTCTTAAGGTGGTATAAAATGCTAAACGGGTTGGAGATTGAGAAACACTTCTGCATATCTATGGAACTTTAATCAGGTCTAAACTTGATCATGGTTGCTTCATTTTACGGTTCAGCTCGTGAACCGTATATCCGAGAACTTGACACCATTCACCATCAGGGTCTTTGGTTGTGTCTTAGAGCAATTAGGACACTGCGTATTGGCAGTTTGAATGTGGAGGCAAATGAGTCCTGTCGTAATATGAGACTGGCATTACAATATATCACTAAACTACATTCCAGTCCATCTAATCCAACATTTAACAACGTATTCTGTCCTCCATATCAGTATTTATGACAGAAATCCAAACTCAATTCCACCACTTGGCATTCGCATGCAGTCTCATATCAAATATGCACGTTTAAATCGTTCTGCTTTTGCCGAATTTAACGTACATGTAGCAACAATGCCTTCCTGGCAATCTATACAACCTGAACTGGTGGAAGTAAAGAAATCTGAAACTGATCGATTATTTTAATATCAAGAATGTCATGACCTGAAGAACCAAAATCCCTCTCATACTATTATTTACACAAATGGATCAAACGATGGTACGAAGGTATTGGCTTTAGCTGTTACTGACAATTATAATGTATCTTCCTGACTAACTGATGGAAACGCGATCTTTACGGCAGAAGCCCAGGCTATATTATTAGCGTCTAAGGCGCCGCGATTCGCTGTGCAGAGTTGCGTCCCTTGGACACGCCAGAAACCTATGATTGTGGGTTCGAATCCCGGTTCGCCCCGATTCTGTTTCTAGGTTTGTCAGTACCACACCCGTGCTCGTGGGTTTTACCGAAGTGGTAAACGTCTGAAACCCGCATCACATACTGTTAAAAGCGACGTTAAACCCAACTCACTCACTCAAAAAGTAATTCTATCATCTATCAGGATAACCTCTCCTGTTTACAGGCAATTAAAACTCAAAAATCGGATTATTCATTTTTACCTGAAATGTTATGGTGTCATCTTAATTTGAAAAAGATATCACGGTTTGTTGGTTACTCAGTCATGTTGGCATCAGTGGTAACTGTAAAGCAGATGCTTTGGCAAAAGCCGCTTTCAATAAGTGAACTTCAAACTCATACTTATTCTGATCTATTCCCGTATTCTGATCTAAAACCTTTCATCAGACACAATGTGAATGATCATTGACAACGGAGTGTGAATACCAAGGTTTTGAATAAACTCATTGCCATCAAGCCACTTGTTGGAGGTCATGCCTATTGTGGTCTATATCGCCATGATGAAGTTGTGTGGGAGTGGTGGGGCATTGATCACAGTTATTATACACATTCATTTTTATTGAAGGGTGATCCCCTGCATTCGTCAGGCAACGCGTTTATGATAATATTCATACCTCATCTGAAGTTTCTAAAAAAACATAACCACTTGATTTAAACGAAATCAAATCCTATACTGAAATATCGATTTTAGTTTTTAATCTTGAATGTGATATTTGACACAGGTTTTCGTGATTTTCAGCTTCATATTTATATGGAATTATGAACGTAACATAAAGTTTGGCACATATCTTGACTCGAGCTCCTTCCATACATGTCGTGTCAATAATAGCAAAATTCATTCCTAGAATAGGCTTCTCAACTTTTATAACTTTATGTACGGTCTCATTACACCATTGGAGATGTAGTACATGATGTCAGGTCGAATAATAAGATATATGATCAGGCCAGATATAATCTGATTGATTCTGTTCATTCCGATTTGGTCCAGTGTACAGCTTCATGTTATTGTGTAAGTCTCTCCATCTGGCTTAACATAGTATAAGACAATAATGATAGTGATCACCAATCGGGTCTTATCTGTTGTTAACCTCGACACTCTGATCTGGTCCAGTGCATGGCTACACATTCTGACTTTGTATGTTGATAAAGTAGTTTCCTCAATCTAGCCTGGTTTATTAATCTGTTCCTTTATATAGTGAGGCTCCTCATTGGGTCCTGGTCAAGGGCAAGGCTCCTCCATCTGGCCTGGTCTAGTGTTAAGCTTCTCAATCGGGCCTTGTGTTGGTATGGGATTACATTTCCACTAGGTAATTCGAGTTACCAAATATGTGTAGAGAGAACCTGATAAAACAAACACATACAAATGTTTTTATATACTTTTGTCTGAGCCTAGCTGCTTTTAACTCTGATTTCGACAGAGACTATAGACCGCTGCAGTGTCTTCGAAGACATTTCAGTTCCGTGACTTAAATATTTGCTCGCCCACAAAACCTTCCGACTGAATGATTGGACATGGATTTACGCGAGTTTAACAATATTCAATCATGGCGGAGGACAGCAATAAATGGGCTCCACACATAACACTCATTTTGAGAATCGAACACGGTTTTTGTGGCGAAGTCATTATGCTACCTACTATCCTCAGCATATGAGTTGGTACCAAATGATGAATATCCGTCAGTTTAGCGATCATAGATAATGTTGACAGTTATGTAGCAGATAATAGAAAGCATGATTGCCATTTGCTCAGTAATTACTTCGACACATTCCGACGAAACGTTCTAAATGCTGTCAATATTGAATTATACCACTTTGTAAGTAGGCATACAATGTTTCGAGAAAACCAATAACTACAGAAAACTTGCAGGCTTCATTATTCATATTAAAGAGGTTGATATAGCATCTATTTCAATTTACAAGTTAACGCGTTTTGGAAATCCTCAAATATTCTTGATGTAACATAATTTGAATGTTGTCAGTTAATCAAGGTTATCGTGTCGTAGGAAGGTGTTACAGCAAATATGTATTATAATCATACCCTACTTCGTTCACTTAATATCAGTTGAGAAGAAGCTTATGTGGATGTAGATGTTATTATTTATGGTATAATAATCAAGCCAGGATAATATTTATGAAAACCTATTCACATCACTATTTCTGTAAACATCCTTCTGTCATTAAAGGACAGGAATCTTGACGGTGGGTATGTTGAGTGTTGTTAAATCACGTTTTCTAACGTGTACATGAGAGAGAGAGAGAGACATCGTCATTTATATAAAGGTCATTACTCCATTTTGTTGAAGTGATTGATGCAGATTTAAGAATGATCTTGTCGCCTGTTATGTATAATTGAAGAATGTTGAGCAATTTGGCTGCACAAGAGAGACTTAATAATTGGATATTTCTTGGTGAGGTGAAATACAGGATATCAGTTGTTAATTCCTAACGTCAACGACAGAGAATAAACAGTCACGATTGCCTGTCAAAGAGATTCCGTGGGCGTAAAAGGCAAAATAGTGCTGTCTGAAAATTTGACTGAAATAAAAGCGACATAAAATAGACCTACCCATAGCCATAACAAAAAATCTTTGCTTAAAGCAGAGTCGATTGTACGATTCCGACTGTATCATGAGCATATGTTTATGAATCACTATCAAACAGTGATGACACCAGGTATTCCAAAAAAGGTGAGTGTAACCTTCCCCATTCGTGGCACCCGTCACACACACATGCAAAGGCAAGTCAATAATTGTTTACCTGAAAGAAACAAGGCAACATATGCTACAATTCAGTACAGGGAATTCAATCGGACATCATTTTGTCATTGATGCCTCAAATATGGAAATGTTCTCCACATGTCTACCGTAAAACGTTTTGAACGCTTTACTGAGGCTTCGAATGTTATAGCTCTGATCAAACAGCTTTTAAGCAGCACGCGTATGACGCTCTCTGAAATCTTAGCAGAAAGAGCATGCTTAATTATTATTGCACCTCAATAGTCGTGAAATGTAGACACCAAAGGCCGGAGCACCTGGGATATTGCTCGACATAAAGGTACGGTTGACTAATCGAAAGTTGAAGACATCCCTCTTGTCAACACGGTCTTGTGGTTTTTGTCACTCGAAATCTTTATGTACATCTAAATATGAAACAGATGAGGCGGTCCCACTGGTTGTCGTTAATCTATAGTTCTAAGATGTTTCTCTGAAAGGTCAAAGGTGCCGATTGTACTTTATCCTGCGATATAGTATACTTTTTGAGTTCACCACGTTGTTCAAATTAGTCCTGTGAACTAACGTATCCTAGGTAACATCGTTCGTTCATTACTTTCAAGCAAGGTGGCGTATCCACATCAATTATTGATTGGTGAACTTTAAAGTTGTCGAATAATTGAATGCTATTACAGGGGAAGAAATATGGCAAGATAATGTCAACAATCTCTTAGACCTCGGGGTTTTCCCATACATATGCACACCACTGTTTCCTGCCACCGCAGCCTAAAAGTAACTGTTATCCAAGGCGGGCTTTGGTGCCCTGGGAATTATAATATGGCTCTCTATGGACACAGGCATGAGCAATCCTTGAAGAGTTTCATGAGCACATGTACATGTTTTGCTCTGTGAAGGGCATTTAGCAACATACTGTAGTCAAACAAAACGACCGCTGTCGCTCTTCTTCCTTCATTTTCATCGCACAGTGACGCAATATCACACTCCAGGCCGTCGATTGACGTCGATTGCGGTATCATGTAGTGCAACCGACTCGGTAAGCACAGTATTTCATGGCTTGCAGCTGCTTCAGTCAGGAAGGAAACAAAAGGTTTTTTTATGACAGAAAACACATCACCTCACCATAACTGAACGTCGGCTGTGTGTACATGTGTTAACGCGGTTCCACAGTGCATGTTCACTGTTTCAAGTCACGTGATTAAATAGGAGCAACTTATTACAAAAAATAAATATAAATCCTTTGTATTGCTGCATTGATTTTGGATAATCTCACACTGAACGGTACAACACCCTATACCATTAAAGTAAGTGCCAGTAAGCAATGATTATATTAGAAGGTGTGCAAGCTCCGTGTAATTAAAAATCATCGCACATCATGTTGAAAAAGCAACGTGTCATATTAAGTAATTCCTCTGAACCATAAACTTTCTGGAATGACTTGACCAGGTCTTTGAAGGTGAAACCATGATTTCAAAGCTGTAAGCAAAATTTGTACATGCTCTTAAGTACCTAAGCAAATGGGAATGTAGACGCCATAAGCTGGAGCTAATGGTATATTAGTCGACGTGAAAGGGATATTCACGATGTGAAAATCGAAGTCACTCATCTTGTCACTCATACAGCTTGTTACAAGGGTTCCAATCATTTTATATTTCTATGCATAGCTCCGTCACTGCATATGGTTTCTCCGTTGTTTCTATGATTTCCATCTCTGGTGGATAGATAAGGTGAAATACTCATTTGAATTGGTATTGTTGAAATAAATGAGGTTTTCTAAATATATGAAACTGAGGTTGATGTTTTGGATATGTGCCCTAGATTTCAATTAACTAAATTTGGAAACCAAAACGATTCTCGTGCAAAGAGTATCAGATCATCTTTGAGAGGGGTACACACAGGTGTGTTATACCATCGTTACTTTGCTCCTCATTACAAATACTCAATGTATCAGTGTTATATAATGTCTGTCTGACTGTTTTAAAAAATCACGGACGTGATAGTGAAAACATGAACCAGGATGTATGGTGTAGACCGCGTCAGGAAAGATATGTTTTCTGGCGACGGAATAATCAAAGAATTCCGTTACCTACGTTTGAAGTTGTGTAAAACCATACACAGGCACATGCAAGGATGTATATTCAATCTGATATCTTCTGCGAACTTTAACGATATAATATTTTTTCGTCATTTACAGTATTGGATCCTTTGTAATTAGTAAACGGTTTTCTTTGAAGTCTCCATAGACGTATGTCTTGGTATATACTTATCCGAATCAGGCCCATTCAGATCAAATATCCAATTACTTTAGGAAAAGAATTGGCTAACGAAAGTCTACAATTGCTTCCAGTCAACATTTCATTACACTTATCTGGGAGATGCAATTTTGTTCGAAAACTTGTGCAGTTACCGTTTTCTTGCTCAACATTACGGTGATCTCATAAGTGTTAGAGCGTGGTTTTCAAGGTTACATTGTCTTCTAAAGTGAATGCTATGGACGTGCGTATGCAAGAACGATATGATTTCAAGGAGAATGTGATGAATTTGAAAATATTTAGCATAGCCATTTCCTTGTGTCTTGCACTTTTTTCACAATAACACAAAGTGATATGATTCTGGTAATTTGAGATGTAACCCATGTTTCTTATGAAACAGGATGAAACTACATGTTGTTGAACACATTCGTATCTTCGTGCCGCGCTGTTTGAATAAAACTTTCTGAAAAATCGGTTTATAGTTATATCCCCATAAATATACTGGCATGGTAAAAGCAGAATCAAAATACGACAATATAGGATGTTGAAATCTAATCTATTAAATGCTCAGAAAGTAATTGACAAGTTCAATGAATCAAGGCTGTCATGTAATAAACATTATAACTAAAAGTCCATTCTATAACGTTATAAACCCTGGACCATTTCGCCTATTTAGCTTTGGTACGTGTTTTTGTATGATCTACCATCTCCATTTCTCACACATGCTAACGATAAAGTCGCAATCGTGCAATGGACACTGCTTTTAGCAGTCTCTGGTATTTCGTATGATTATGGAAATGGTTTTGTCGTTTAGTCAATATCAATACCTTGGCCAAGTAATTTTTTCGTTCATGAGATTGAAATCAACAACCAATTAAAGTACTAAAAATATTCGTAAGAGCAAGTGGTCGATATAATAATCGAATCAGAAGACTGACAGACAATTAAGTGTGATTCGACGGCTACTTTTAGCGACATGCCATCAAACCGGACTCAATATAAATCTATAGTGACGAATGGGACAAGGGTATAAATAATTGAATAAACTACACGCTGGATAATCTTGAATGAAGTCAGTGAAGTGACAGGTTATTTTCGTCAACGGCATGGCAGCACATGTTTCAATGTTATTGTTTTTTTTCAGGTGAACACTTGACTTGTCTCTGCATGTGTTTGTGACAGTTACTACTGGTAGGGCAGGATAAGCTCACCTTTTCGCGAACACCTGATTTCTTTACTAGTTGATAGTGATTTATAAACACATGTTTATGATGTAGTCAGAATCGAATAATGGACTACTTTTAGCAGAGTTTTCTTATGAGTATGGAAAGGATGTCGCTTTTATCAATTATTGTTAATAGTACAGACGATAATTTTGACAATACTGAGAGTGGTATTTGTCTTCATAACTCTTGTAACAAGCGTAGGTTAAGACTTGAAATGTCAGTGTTCATAAGGTGTCTTAAATAATAAGTAGAGGTTCGTTTGAGTGTTGCTTTATGCTACAGTCAGCAATGACTCGTATCAGCTCCATATATATCACGGTGGCCAATAGTTGAATGTATGAGTAACGACGCAACCAGTGAGGGTACAATAACACCCACGGAATCATCCGATCCCCATTTTAATCGGCTCTTATGACAAGCATGTGGTATTCGGGACGCATTCTGACATGGACTCCCAACTGTGAGTGTGTATGGTTTAACGCCGCTTTTAGAAATTTAAGAGTATCACGACGGGGAGACCAGAATGGGGCGCTACACGTTGTACCCATGTTGGGAATCGAATCCAGGCTTTTGGGGTGACGAGCGAACGCCTTAACCAGAAGGCTATCAAGCCCCCCGGGATTTCCAACAGAGGGTAAAGATATTTTTTTATAACACTTCATGTATGTCATAATCTTGAACTCAGATGTTAATTAAGATAAACTCGATTGGTAGGAATACATCACGACACCGAGGACGGTTGTAATTTATATATTTTTATCATCTTAAATGAGTGATGTAGAGGTGTCAGAATCCCAAAATAATGCATCATGAATAGGATTGTTAGGCTTTGTATCACATATCCATTAACAATGTGTAAAGAAGCACTGAATTCAAAATACCGTTACAAAATATAGAGTATGTTATCATATTTTCTTTGAATGTTCCATGAATAATACAACACGAGCAACTCAGTTCACAAAGATGACTTCAACGGTACGTTAAAACAAAGCCATTCATCGGAGACACGTAGTGGCTGCAAAGTAATAGATCTGTCACACACTGTACAACGAAATCGTACACATGTGGTAAACACATAACATCATCAGCATAAACGGGTCCAATACGCTTGAATGATATCACTGCTTCATGGATCAGTTTCATAAAACGATCTTAGCGCTATGACCGCCGTTATTCTATACATTAACATTCGGGCATATGTAAGTTACGACAGTCGCAGCACTACGATCGTTTTGTGGTACGGGTCCATTGTTTGTACAAAAATATCAGTTGACAGTGATAAGAACTCAGACTGTTTTGTTAACTTGTCCAATAGATTAGATTTAGTCTATCATTGCATCGCCATTCAATATGCATCCTTGATGAGGCCCATCTCACACAGCTTGTGACGAAGATCCAGTTTCTGTACTTTTCTGCTGCTGATTGTTACGGAAGTATCAGATGACCTTTAATGGGTCTCTCGTGAAGGCTGCATCAGCTGATCAATAGAATCGTCCACGATAACTTTGACAGTTCACTGGGTCACTTGAGAGAGACAGCATGGGACTGACATTGAGCTCAAAGCGTGTAGCTTCATCCAATATATCACCTTTACTGATCAGGTTTACAATTATTCGTTCACGTTAAATGGGTGGTTTAGATAAGCACTTCTCGCTTGATCATTCAATAGTCCATCAGAGCATTGACATGGATCCAGTATCTTTGGCTTCATGAAGCGTATCACTACTACTGATGTTGTTACAAAACTCGCCGTTTACGTTCGACTGGTATCGCTTGAAAGCCAGTTTAACTTGACCATTTGAATAGTCCACCGTCATGTGCCGTGTGCTTGAATAATAATGGCTAAACAGGGAGCGATGGCGGTCAGATGAAGAAGCGCAAATTAGCATAAGTCGGATTCGAGCCCTTATCCTCTTGCTGAAGAGGCAATACACGAGAGGATTCATACAGCTGTTTGATGTGCCCAGCCACTGAGCAAGAGGGATCACGAAGTCCTGGATTGTCTTCATCTCATCGCTGAGGTCATGTGGTGGAAAGAAGTAGAGTCTTAGAGTAACAGCGTACAAAGGAAGCCAGGACAAGGCAAAGAGAAACACAACCACAGCTAACATTTTCACAACCTTGATCTTTGATTTCTGGATGACCCCCCGTTCTGTTGTTATACCTGGCGCGTCTCTGTTCCACACTTTAATGCCAATGAAGGAGTAACAAACAACAATGAAGCTGAGAGGAATAGCATAGCAGAAAAGAAAGATAGCGCCGAGGAAGAACTCTCTGTATTGTCCAGGTCTCGGCCAGCGCTGGATACAGACATATAGTAGCTGCAGGTTTGTTTGGTAGTCTACTTGGGTATAGTAAACAGCCCACGGCACCATGATGGATAAGGCCAGGATCCACACCACCGTCAATATCATGCGTGCGATACGCATTGTCATTTTGAATTTGAACACATAACAAATGGCAAGGTATCTGAAATAGAGAGAACCAATATTACCAAATGAACTTTAAAAAGCCATGTATTACAACAACGCAAACTCTGTCATATCTGCTTGAAATATGTGTGTATCTGATACATTAACATGTTTCAGGCGGAAGTAAATACATATTAATAATGAAGGAACTCATATTTGATGATGTCCCGCTCACAGGTTGAAATAAGGTATGTTAGAAAAATGGCGTAACCAAATCATGCCAGGACCGAAATTCCCAGTTTCCAAAGATAAATCGGTCGCTCCCATCATATCAAATAGACTAATCCTTGATCATGTGTGTGAATACGTCATACGTTTACTAGTGATGGTGATGACGAAACTAAATCATATCTCATATCATGCTTGATAATTATCATAGCGACATTATCGGTTGACGAAATTATACATTATGTTATTCTTTTAGCAGGATGTTACCTACAGCTATTAATAAGTATCTTGTTTGATGTCTCAATGGTTGACAGTTTTCGGTAATAATTGTCTTGATAATAATTTATGGCTTGCTCTAGCAATTACCCCTAAGCCATCACGTATAGAATGAATGTTTGATGTCTTGGAATTAATCAACAACTTCATATTACTCATAACTCAAGGGCGTCTCAACGTTGGTGAATATACATTGATATTTTGTAGTATGCAAATAAATAATTAACGAGGTGTACTACAGACTGTCTAAAAATAGGCAAACGCTGGAACCATTGCGAACTGAGTATTTTAAAATTTATACTTTACATACCTGTCTAAGGCAATTGCTGCCAAAGTATTGACCGACGCACACACGGAAATTCCTTGAAGGTATGGGACTGCCTTGCACATAAACGCTCCAAACCTCCATCCTGTGAACAATCAATAAATTGATATAAGTATTAATGAGGTAATCACACTCTATCAGTCCAATTATCGATGTCATAACTATGCGGATTTAAAAGTAGCTATCTAAAGCGGGGAACATACAATTCATAATGTTTGATATCCTCTGTCCACTTTGCTACTAGAAAAGATTTCCTTTTAAATTAAATATTTACAAACTTCATATGGGAATAGATAGATAATGTGCTTCCACAGGCTCCTTAAAACTTCGAAAGACATTGTGACGTGAATAGCACATTCCTGGCTAAGACCTTCTTTTGCTAACAAGTACTGTGACTTGAATACCCATTCCAAAATAACCTAATACATAATCTCCTTGCTGTAGAATGGAATTTTAAGAATATGTACATGATTCTGAGCGTTTTGAAAACAATAACTAAGACGTATGACTTACAAAAACTACGTGTAACTTTCACTTTGTTGCAAAAATATGTCATGGAGGGACAGTAAAACATTTGACAGATTTTCGAAAGCACATGTACCTGTGGGTCAGGAAACAAGGAATTGTGTTATCATATCTGACGTGTCGGTGAAAAATATTAAACAAAAATATACCTCTCAGTTGATTTTATCATTATATTTGATTTTCAATTGAAAAAATCTGAATTTCTAAAAGCATATCACATCCAAAATAGAGCTGTGCCCGGCGCTTTGTCAGCATTCAGAAATACTTCTATATAGTTTGATTTTTTTAATATAGTTTGATTTAAAGCTTTTCAAAGCTCAAAATAATGTTTCTCATAATCCACAACTCTTAGCCATCTTATCTTTGAAAATCAATACATTTGCTTTTTACATTTCAAATATGGTAGGGGTCATATGGTTGCAAATTCATTTTCCCGATTCTTCTCTGAACCAATTTATTTTTACATAACATTACCCAGCCACTGATTACCTTTGTACTTACCGTTGCGGGAATGATTAATGGTTACATAGACATCAACAAATTTTACAAGAGTTCTTTCAAATTTCAATTACATAAAAACAGACTCAGGATACTTACTTTCGCCCCTCAGTTTAGCATATTCGTCAGACACAACCTACATGTTAGTTCAAGAACCTGCACGAATTTGACGCCTTAGTGGAATCGATATAGATACCATCCCTGATACCATTGCTTGCGTGACTACCTATACTTGACTAAGAATATAATAAGGAAACAATTGTGACCGTAGACAGGAATGCTTGTCACGGAGCTGTGCTCCAGAAACCAGAACCAGAAGAATAAAGTAATAATGAAAACGTGGTAACAGATTCACATGTTTCTTACTGATAGCTAATTCTATCAATAGACGACACTATATAGAACCAAAATCTAAACTAACACTGCCATGGAGCAAAGATGAATTAAATCAGAGAAAATAAACAAGTTGATTTAGCTGAGCAACTGTCTAACAGTAATAAAGTGAGGATGGATAAAGCAACACTCTGACAAGCTATTGACAAGATTCATGGACAGCCAATAAAATCGGCTGCAACCAACTAACACTCTAATGAGAGAAGGGGGCACGGGTGGCCCAGTCGTCTAAGGCGCCGCGATTCGCTGTGCAGAGTTGCGTCCCTTGGGCACGCCAGAAACCTATGATTGTGGGTTCGAATCCCGGTTCGCCCCAATTATGTTTCTAGGTTTGTCAGCACCATACCCGTGCTCGTGGGTTTCACCGAAGTGGTAAACGTCTGAGACCTGCATCACTTCGGGCTTTCCTCCCACATTAAGCTGACACGCCGTGATATAACTGGAATACTGTTAAAAGCGGCGTTAAACCCAACTCACTCACTCACTCACTAATGAGAGAAAACCTTGGCTGGGTTAAATAGCGGGAAATAAACACAGAGGGCCTATCTCCAACGTAAGTCCTTTGGACTATTAAATAGATGGAAATCGCCTTAATATCAAACTAGTCTTATGGACATACAACTCACCCATTTAGACTTGTAAGGAAATTACAAATTTCCCAAAGATATATGACACTTGACCTAAGGAGTATCTTGTCTCCCAATCAGTAAAAATGCGTATTTGACCAAAAGAGTAACTTGACTTACAATTATAGTAAATAGGTATTTGACCTAAACTTGACAAACATTTAATAACCAAATCCAAGTTTCGAAGGACTCTCCTGTGGCATGACGACCCGCAAACGGTCTTACGAAACCTGTAGGTGAAGACACAAAACTTTGACAAGGATTTTATACGCACTTGTGGATCGGAGAGGACAACCTATCCTGGTCAGCCGGGATATGAAATAGCCTGGCGAGCTTAACAAAGTGTGTTTCATTACATCGGGATAACCCCACTAGCAAACTAACTACTAAACCAACACGGAAAATGCAAGTACCAAAATAAAGCGTTGACCATTAGCTATCCAACTTTATCACTTAACATTTACAACCAGGTGTAAGGTGGCAAAAATGACCATACTTAAATGAGAAATATGTACAATTACTAGCTAATCCTGTTTGAAAATCATAGTCACAAAAACACACTACCAACACATGAATAAGTAAGCAAACATATATGAAATAACATATATCAAATCAGTACAAGATAAAAGTGTGCCATTAAATCTCTAGAGAATGGAATATATGGGTCACTAACTCTCTGACAATGACTGTAAAAAAACTGGACAACGACGAATGCCAGACTTTGATGACGGAAGCCGGACAATTCAAGGAGAGGGGAGCTGTGCGGTCACTGGACCGTAACTAGGTTGGTTTTTCGACCCGGTGACAAAGCTGAATGTTTACCTATCCATCTCTTTATTATTAAACTATGTATTTAAGTATAATAATTAATGTTCAGCGCCTTTCAAATCGTATTTATCACATTTGTTTTTAGGTTTATGGTAAATATTTAATAGTCCTCATCAAATAATATCATAACTGAATTGTGTACGTAACGTTTAAATGATACATAGAAATAAAAATCTACAAAATATTTTGATGTATCACAGACTAGTTATATACGACGGTGATATATAAAAGTACTGAGTGCATGTTGATTAAAAGGTTGAGTGAATTTACTAGCATATCATATGTTAGAAGTTCAACTGGTTATGGATAAAGTTATTGAACAAGTGATATCCGCGCTCTACTTATGTAGTAACATAACCCATATGGCAAAAAGGATAGTCCAGCCATTTGACTTCTGTGTGATGTAATCAAGTTCCCAAACTTTCCTTTCGAGAAGACAAACGAACTTTCTGTATCAGTTTGTTTGTTTTGTTTAACGCAGCATTCAGCAACATTCCAGCTATATGGCGGCGGTCGGTAAAAAATCGAGTCTGGACCAGACAATCCAGTGATTGACATCATGAGCATCGGGATCGATGATATGTATCAACCAAGTCAGCGAGCCTGACCACCCGATCCCGTTAGTCGCCTTTTACGACAAGCATATTCGCCTTTTACGGCAAGTATGGGTTGCTGAAGACCTATCCTACCCCGGAATCTTCACGGGTCTTCTGTATCAGTAAACTATTATCCTGGAATTGGGGCAAACGCAATGTTCGAAACACTGAAGTGCGCATAATCAACACATGCATGTATCAGACTGACAGACAGGATGTTTCTGAATCAGAGGCCAAACGCATCAATAGTAATAGATACTTTTGATAGTTTAAGCTTTCGAGTTAAACTGTACATTACACTTGCTCTCGAAGCCTTACAATTTATTTTGCAACATTTACACATATACGATCGTAACACAATATCGTTATCGATGAAATCATAGAACCGCTGCGCATTTCATGATTTCCAAAATCATTAGATCCACGTCCAAATGTTTTCCATTGTATGCTTCACAGCAAGAGAAGTGTACATATTATTTTCACAATCAAGATGACGTTTAAGTTAGAAAGTACTTTACATTGTTTTACAATTTAATGGCCGCCATTCTTGTGATGCAGTCTTTCAATGGTCGTATACAGACATGAATAAAGCATTGTGATCACCTTTCTGTTTAATCCACACGGAACCAAATCCATATCTAAATTACGTACTGTAATATTAACATGTGTTGCCAAGTTGCGATTAATAACAAATAGCAACATTTTATAACGATGGTGCAGGTACTACTCAACAAGCGAAGCCAATATATAATGCATTCTCCAGATACATAATATGCATTGGATGCCTTCCAGTTTTCCCGCCCGTGTTGTTTAACGCCGCATTCAGCAAATATTCCTGCTATATGACGATGGCCTGTACGTTATCGAGTGTGTACCTGATACTGTATTGACTGATGTTGTAAACAACCTACCACACCTTCGGGGTACCATGACAAAGAGTCAACCAGGTCACCGAGCTTGACAATCCGATCTATTATGTCACCTCTTACGACCTACATAGGCTACCGTGGATCTATTCTGACCCGGAAGTTTCCCGAGGTGTCTGTGGCCTAACCTGACCCCAAGAAAAACATGTAGCCTTATGAAAATAAGTACATGGTAAAGCGAGACAAGTGGACGTGTTGTGTAGGTTGTTCTCTGCACCAGTGCTCCCTTGACGTTGCTCAGAAGCTCAATCCTACTTACGAAGGCTTGCTTCAAAACATCATGCCAGTATCAGATTAATTACAGCCCTGTGGAATCGGAAGTCACGATGCCTAATTGTCGGGGATTCTCTCAAGATGATTTTACGCCTCTAAGAATAATTTGTTCGCCTGCATTAACGTCAATTATTGCTCAAATGACCGACACTTTTGTTGTAGTATGACCTTCTTCATACGTTTCTGAACATATACGGGTCAGGCTGATTGGAAATCGATGGCAACTGCGAGATGACATTGCAAGCAGGCAATTGACGTCTGATGTGTGCCCCTTATAACATGGAGTGACGTCGACTGCTGTGTACAGATTTCATAAAGTGATGACATTACTTCCTCGTAATAAATTTCTTTACGAAACAGCTTTATGGTGGGGCAGCATACACTCAACCGTTCGCCAACACCTGGTGTCATCACTGGTTGATGGTGATTCATGAACACATGCTCATAATATAGTTGGAATCATACAATGGACTGCTTCCAGCAGAAATTTCTTTTTTACGCTTTGATTACGAAATAGTCAATTTGCACTGTCTGTATGTGTTCTGGACAAGGCCCGTATGCATAAGATGGGCACTAATCTTATTGTCCACAGTTAGCTTTTGAGCATCCACGAAGGCAAAGATAATCTTCATGATATATATTGTCATGTCTTGAGAAACATACTGTGGGACACGCCCGTCAAGCCTAAATCTTGGGCCCTTCGCCTTAGTGCTCGACTGAAGTGAAAGAAACAGCCCTTGATTTCAGCATCAGGAAAATCGGGCTCCTCGACATGGATGACTGCAAATTCTAAGTCTGTTTTTAACCCTGGCTAGGGGAAAAATTTACGACCTACATAGCTGCTGATGCACATATCTATCATGGCTAAACAATCTGCGGCAGGTAAGATTGATTGGTTGTAGCAGTTTAACGCCACACTCCTCAGGACGCCTTCCGCCTTAACAATTTTGGCTGACCTGGTCATGTGTTTGAGTAGGGCACACATTGCAAGTTTTAGTATTGATAAAATGTCTGTTTAAAAAAAATAAATATTTGATATTATTTGATTTTTGATTGTTAGAAATCGATAAAAAGGTTCCTTGGCTGCTCTAGATGTGTTTACAAAAGTTCGAATAGTTGGCGATGTATTTGGTATCTGCTATTTGAAGTGTATGCAACTGATCTTTTGTGAAGTAAGCTACGATCTTTTTGACCTCTCCAACACTGAAGGGAAGAAAGGTATGTTCTCACAGTCCATTTCCCAAGGAGATAAACATCAGTTCTGATCTGAGGCAAAACTGGAACTGTCTTGCTTTGGTAACGGTAGAAGGTACTCCTCATACTGGACTTGTCTTAAACCGACCATACCTAATATGTCAAGAGTCAAGTCAGCACTTACATGAAAATACTGAGCTGGAAGATCCAGGGTATTTTAATAATGAATTTAATTGGATTACTTATACCAACTGTGATCATTGTCTTAGTTTGTGGCCTTGGGAATGTTCACCCACTCTATCTGCAGTGATTGTGCTAACTGTCGGGGGTTATGTTGTTGTTGCTGACGTGCTCGCAGTCGTTGATCCAGTGCATCCCATGAATGTTCGATTGGGTTTAAATCTAAAAACCTGGATGGCCATCGTAGGACCTGGATGTTGTGATTCCTTACAAAGGCTGTTGTCAGTATTGCCGTGTAAGGTCGGGCGATGTCTTGTTGGAAAATGATGTTCGCTTGTTGCATCATGGGAAGGACATGTGGCCGAAGAATCTCATCGGTGTAACGTTATGCCGTTAAATTTCCCAGAATGTTCACCAAGTCTGTTCTGCCAGTGTAGGAGATGTCTTCCCACATTATCACACCACCACCACCAAATATGGCCACTTCCTGTATTCAGTTTCGTACATAGCGTTCCCTTCGTTGATTTCTGAGGGGAAGAATAAATCCCTTATACCCCGCTTCGAAGCAAAAAACCGTACGCTTTTTTCACGGTAAAGAAAGTCACGTAATGTGGCACAAGTTAACCTCGGCTCGATTTAACAACTGTTTTCTATCAATTATGAATTTGTGGAATTCTTTTATAATGTCATATGAAAACATGTCGGTAAGATAAATTCGTTTTAGTGGTATCACTCAGGGTACATGTGATTTTATGCATCCTGCGTATGGTTGTATACCACGAGCCGGAGGCGATACTGCTTCACAGAAACGGAGAAGTACCTCTGTGTTTGTATCACATTGTATTGCCGTGTCTTTTCATCGGAGTATCCCGCTTGTTAACGTCTTAGACGTTTTTCACCTTGGTTAAACCTACGGCCTTTGGTATTATGCTGACGAACCAAGAAACATAATCTAGGTGAACCGGGACTCAAACCTGCGATCATAGGTTTCCGGAACGCAACTGAGGGATGCATCCGTGCGCAGCGAAATGCTGCGCCTTCGATGACTGGGCCACCCGTGTCCTCATTGCCTCGTAAACATCGGTCGTATGACAGATTTGTTCAAATATAATTAAAGAATGGAGTATTTATCCATGAATACACAAACACGTAACACTGACGAGAACATGTACTTTGCGTCTGGCGCTCCAAATGAACAAAAATGTCAAACTTGAAGAATAACCCAGCACTGAAATGTGTTTTCAATTGGAGTTAAGATTGAAAAGCAAGGTATTTATAGAACTGTAAATGCGAAGTGGGAATTATTGTTCATTGTAGCATATCATTTGCTGAAAAAGTTGATTTATGTTCATGTAGTAATCTTGAACGAAATGGCTTCGCATTATGCCACAGCTTTCCGTGAATACGTACGTCTGACTCGAGGACCTTCATCTGAGTGACATTATTTTGAAGGCGTTTCCACGGAAAAATACAGCTTTAATACAAATATACATCTATCCTTGCATATTTTGCTTCACTGTGTGGTCTTTACAATCGCAAAGGATTCGTATCAGCAAATATTTAAATCTGAAAGATCTTTTTTTCTCGTGAAAGCGGGCATCTCATTTTCAGCTACTTGAACGAAATTTTCTTTTTAAGACCAGTGGAGGACATTACCAAATTTTTCTTTTTTAATTTAACCTTGTACTATCGTGATTGTGGAAGTAAATACGTGACTTACCTGTGCATGTATTTGTGATGGGTGCCACCGGTGAACACCTGGTGTCATCACTATAAGACATTGATTCATAAATACATATTTTTTATTAATCATGTACATATAGTCAGAATCGTTCTGTAGCAGATATCTTTTGGTATGGAAAGGGTTTTCTCGCTTTTAATACTGTCATTAAAAAAATACTGAAGAACAATGACTCTGTAGTTTGAGATCCAAATGATGCAGTTCATCTTTAAGAATTTGAATTCAGCATTGGCAGATATCGATAATGTTTAATGTTGAAACATGTCATATTGTACTTGAAAATAAAAGCGACACAACTATTTCCATATTCATAAAACATCTCTGCCAAAAGCAAAGTCAATTTCCGATTCCGACTATATCAAGAGCATGTGTTAATAAATCACTATGAAATAGTGCTGATGCCAGGTGTTCGTGAATAGGTGAGCGTATCCAGGCCCGCAGGTGGTACCCGTCATAAACACATGCAAAGGCAAATGAATTGCCTGAAAACCGACAGGAACAAACGTGTATGTACAAGTCAAAATAGGTATTGCATCGGACATACGTTTGTGTCACTGATGGGTCAAATTCGGGAATGTCCTCAACATAAAGTTATGTCACTGTTTTGGTAATCGAATTGTCCATTGTCATTCTATAAGGGCGTGTCGTGTCTGGGTCAAAACACCTTCCATATATCAGCAATCGATGCCACACTAGATAATGTTATTGCTAAATGATTGTGTTTCAAGTATTCTTGTCACAGGCGAACATATTAAGCCGAAGCGCCAGTCGGAATTCTTTGTCCTTGACTTGGAGACTAACTCTAGTTCAATTATGTTTCCGATTTACTGCTATCGGAGTGTGTTTAATTTCCTCTGTCCTGGAAAGAGAGTTTATTAATGTCGGTTGCAGCCTGTGTGATACATCAGTATTAATCTGAATCTTGCCATTGAATCAGTTACACAGTGAACTGGGAGTTCCAGAATTCATTGTTTAGTCAACAGCATGTTAGCTCAACTTTTTAAATCAATAGGATACAGATGCAAACACGATGTTGTTTTAGTTCCGGAGCAGTGAAGTAATTTAAAAATGATTCCAATAATGATAAGATGCATCTTGGTGTTTACGTATATTATTTTTCAAATACTGACGACCACTACTGGTACCATTAAACGCTGATTATTAAAAAAAACCTGTTATAACCAAGGGGTATTCTTATTCGTAGCTCTGTCACAATAAGAGAGTGAGTTATTTTACATCAAGCTTCGCATCGGCAAAATTTCAGGCATATAGCGACGAAATCAATATATATTCATTAAAGCAACGTACAGTGAAGTATTTAATTACATGTATCAAAGAAGTAATATTATTGTGTGTTTGCTGTTTAACGTCGCACTCGTCGACTAGATAATCCTGTGATTGACATCATGAGCATCGATCTACCCAATTGGGATACGATGACATGCATCAACCAAGTTAGTGACCCTGAATTCCCGATCCTGTTAGTCGCCTTTTACAACAATCATAGGTTGCTGAAGACCATAAAAGTAAAGACACCTACCTATACAGACAGATGCATAATTTCTATAATAATCCTGATAAAAACATGAAAAGATTTAAATAAACCTCCTTGGGATTGCAATGTGCACGCAGTAGATCTAAATCTTTTCCAAACAATTTGATGGAGATTCAAAACAAACTTAAACAGTGAAAAGGAAGCCAACGAGCGATAACCAAAGGCTGGAAGTCATAACGTAACACGTGATCTAAACACGTCACATTGGAGTTTACTTTCTTCATGGTACACCAGCGTTATAATTACGAGTTAGGACTTCGGTGCAATGACACTAAAAATAGTACGTTGACGTAAGTTTCATTTTGCGATGAAGCAACGCTTGGAATGACTCATGATTTCTACCTCTAAGCTTCTCGACTGCAATCGATATTTGAGATCAAACGAAGACAGGTTTATTAATCTCTACATGTGGCTGTATTCTAGATACGTTATTACTGTATGGCTTTTATTAATAAATTACGCCATACGTATTTAAATTTTACCAAATTTAATGACTTGCGAAAGATGCAGTTACTGAAACAGTAAATCTGAACATGTTTATCGAGCTCTTACACGTTTACCACTTTTTGTAAGCCCCGATCATGAGTAAGGATTTATATACCATTCGAAACCCTGACCTGAGGATCCTGGCACAGACAGAAACGGGTGCATGCTAGTCATGTAAATAATCGACAAGCAACGACACAAACTGCTGGAACATCCAGCATCAAACCAGCCAGGACACACCAATCTTCATTATTCTGTTTTTACGGTAAACATGCAATGGGGTGCTTAAGTTATTTCAGTATTCCAACGGGGACGTTGCAAGAATTTTACTTTTTCAAGTGACGGGAGAGACTAAATACGGCAATGTATTCACCAGAATTGATTCTGATAAATCCTTTGCCCAGAGCTATGGATTTATTGCCCGCTGGAGATGAGAATTCAAGTTACTTGATGGTGAACTATAGACTATCACTTATAACAGACAAGGTTGTGACCGTTGATCGTAAATCACAAAAAAAAGTTCATGGAGATTAGCGTTGTTTTACATCACTATTTGCGCAGCCGGATTTCCAAGAAAATAACCATTGGACACAAGTACACACAGTCAATGCATAATATTTAGTTTCAGCAAGGAAACCATGGCATGAGGATTTACAACAAAACTTCTTTGTTCACTGACATGAAATCACATTTGCCTCCAACTACTTTCATAACCAAGCTTAGGTACATGAAAACAAAAGATGACGTATGTTATGTCCTAAGCAAGACAAGCTAGAGAAAAGAAATGTTGAGGACACTACAGTGACAGCAGGGTACAACTACGTACAGGTCACGCCAGAGGCATCTCAACACGCCAAAGGTGAAGCCTTAAGCCCTCCTCCCGGTACTTAACATATAAACTGTGTTGAGACAACGGTCATAAAAAACACGTACGTATACCGTCCTTAATAGTACTGTGGTCTTCTAACCATGTCCTCAAGATATACCCCTCATCCGAAGATCAACGTGGCATCAATGGTAATGAGGACGATGAAAATACTCTTGTCTGCTGACAAACGGTCGACACGCCTGTGCATATATTGACGCACCCAACAGACAATGCAATGTCTGAGGTTATTGTATTACACTTAAATTGACATAAGGTACCTACAGTGCACACGAATTGAAGATGTTGTGTCCATGTTATTAGTGGTGTGAGACGATATTGCTGACATTGACACGGCGTGGTATTTGCTCACCCACCAAAACAAAATTTGGTTACAGAGTCTTGACAACATAGTATGTCAAGTGTTGTCACAATTGGTTCCTTACGAATGTCCCTAGAGACGTTTGTAACCTTTTCTAGTAACATCTCTCTTGACTGTTTAGTATGATCTGTACGGACGCACATGTCGGTACAAATTATGTTATACTAAGTACTCAAAGATTCATATTAATATTTTACTATCGATACAATAAATTATCAAGAAAGAAATAATACGATTCAGTTTATCTTACGTCTTTACAACAGGTGCAAAAACGTTTCATCTTTAATAAAACATCTCATTTTATCATGTCAGATGGCTGGTTTAGAGAAAACACATACAAACTTAAACAAGTAAGTAAACTTTAACATTCACCTTTGTCGTCACCAACTAGCAGCCCTATTCTAAAAGTTGAAATGAGATGTGTTTTATTTTTACATGTATCAAAGTCCGTGTCTTTGAAAGTTTGACCATTACACCGGTACCATGATGGTCAGCTGTATGGCTTGACATTGACAGTTAATTGACATGTTTTATGATAGAAACCAACGTAATAAAGCACCAATACACGCCACCTCGTGTCAGCCCGTGTTATACGGAATCAAAATCAAATTTAAAGCTTTCCCGAACTCCTCATCCCAAATGAGTATGGTTTGTTAGTCACGTACATGTATTATTGTATTATACCAATCAATACTCAACATCGTGCTTAAACAAGAAAAGAGCGTTATCACTATTCCCCGCCATGAGTGAGTGAGTGAGTTGGGTTTAACACCGCTTTGGATACTATTCCATATATATATCTATCCCATCAGCTTAAAAAAGAGATAAGGACTAGGGTGGCTCTACATGCATATAATGGGAAAATCTGACAAAATTAAAAACTGTTCAACCTTTCTCTGAAATAATAATTTAGAGCACCAATTTTCGACCTCTTGAGGTTTAGAATTCTTGATAAGTATAGATTCTCTAAGAAACGCTTGCGAAGTTTCCTTGAAGTAACTTCAGTACCTGTCCCCAATGCAGACACTGTGCACTGAGGATCAAGGTCGGTTATTGTGTAAGAAATATTTTAAGGCATCTGTCTTGAACTCTTGTATTGATAATTATCTCTTAGATAAGCATGGAAACTTTCATTCCTCTCACGTCAGTAGTTTCTGAGAAAACTTGTCCCCATTTCCCGAAATATGCACTAAGTTGAAAAACACGGAGCAAAGGTCATTACTCTGTAAAAAATGAATTGAAGACACAGATTTGGGTGACCTTTTTGCAACATATATATGATTTGAACATGGTATGAGTTAGCCTCATGAAGATTATAAAATACAATGGCAACTATGATATATGTGGACGGACACAGTTTGAATGAATGAGTAATATGGTTTTACGCCACTTTGAGCAATATTACGGTTTTAACCACAAAGATACCCACCTCGATTTATTAAAGAAATCTGAGCTGAAAGAAAACAACCTGTTACCAAATTGCCAATTTCGAATTTACTTTTGGAGTTTCCCTTTTCAAGATCTCCTCAAAGAATAAACATTTAATAATACAACGAGCGACATCCTCGAGAAGTAATAATATCGATACAATGCAATAATGTTCTTTGATGTTAAGGATGAATGGGAATTAATTGAATGAGAATGTGAATCCTGTATAATACACACAACAACATTAACCTTTTGCAGTGAATAGGATGTTTCCAGCAGCTATATGTCATCGTAAATATTGAGTTTTTAGTCAAAAGGCTTCCAGGTGTTCTTAAAATGTCACCCATATACTGAAACTTTAATGGAGTTTAAAGATATTGCAAATCCGACTTTGTCTGTTTGGTCAACTACATTCATCTCCCTTGAAAGTGCTTATCGCTCTTTATGACTTTTCATATTCAGGACTGCTTCCGTGGTCTAGTGGATAGAGCGTCTGCCCGGAGAGCGGAAAGTCGGTGGTTCGATCCTCGTCCGCGTCAAATCTTAAAAATTGTACTTGTAATCCCTCTTGGCCTTAAGGGAAAACGAAAACAGAAACTGGTCTGCTCGTCGTCAGTATACTGTATTTGAGTGGGGTATCCGTGATAACTGCGGCTTGGTATATCAATGGTTATAGCTGGCACTAAAAAGCTGGCATTAGGACTAGGCCAAGCACACACACACACATGCACATACACCCGTACACACACACACACACACACACACTCACTCACTCACTCACTCACTCACTCACTCACGTACATACACATCTTTGGCGCGACGTTAAACCCCATTTCACCTACAATCATGCACGTCGCTTTTCAGTTAAAATAATCTTGAACGCGACAATGTACCCCATTTCACCTAACCATCTTTATATGTTGTCATGAACTTCTGGCTTTAAAATACATGTACATTGTTTATTCATAAAACAAAAAAATATTCATTAAGAAAAAGCCTACTTGTTAAAAGTATAATGGCAAAAGCGTAAATATAAAATATAGAAAAGGGAATTAAGATCGATTGCCAATGATAAAAGCTTGGAAATATGCGATGAAATATTCATGTAAATACTACATCTCGTTCTTAGTTTGTCATATTTCATATGAATGAAGGAGATATATCAAATATTGATCACATTAGCAGGCAATAACTAATATCTGTCAGTATAATGAGCTCACAGGTCAGTCTTTCGTGCCAGCTTGCCACTAAAGAGGTGATAACACATTCCTGCTATCACGTTAGGGCTTAATTGATTTTTGTTATAATGGCGTTATATGGGGAATATCAAGTAGAATAATGCCTAGTTAGTTTACTGATGAAAAAGACATGAACATACCGTCAAGTATTCGCGTTTTATTACCAACATTCTATGTTTGTGTTTTCAGAACAAGACATAACTTTTCCAGTACTTCCGAATAGTGATACTTAAACATACAAGTTAAAATCTTTGTGCTCTGAAACAATATCGGCGTCGTGCAGGGACACATTCAGACGTATTGGTCTAGCCTTGAGTACCGTTAATGGATTGTACACGACACTTTACTTACCGTTGAATAAGTTCGTCATTAGCGTGATCGGGAGACAGAAAATCGCCACCAAGAGATCCGATATGGCCAGATTAACCAGAAACACATACGTCGCTGAGTGAAACCGTTTGTCCTGACAGATAATAGCCACCACGCAGACGTTTCCTAAGACCGCCAATATAAAAACAATCCCGTATGCTAGAGATAAAACCACCACCATATATATTGGCTGCTTCACAAGAGCATAGAACTCCCCAGATCCGTAGGAAATAGTAGTGTTATTATAGACGTCCATTTTGAAAGTTTTTACTGGAAGTGATCTGTGCAACCAGTACTTAGCAGCATGACGCCAAGGTGGAACAGTTTGACGTCCGTGCCTGTCCGCGACTCAAGCGCCACTTGCGGAAAATAATCTTTTTTCAACAGCCGGCGCTGGTTCCAACACTCCTCGAGTTAATGATTTCAAATCCGTTGAATAACGTTTTATCGGGGTACAACAGTTTTCTTAGCAAACAAAGTGTCCTCTTGAAAACTTCCATAAGGACATTTCATTGTTTAACTGGAGTATTTAAATTGAATTCCGATATCACTGTTGGTGAAAATAGCTATGTTATAATAAAGAATGGTGTGGTTCACTGTGCTAAAGTCATAATTGTCCCACAGGCAGCATAATGACACACAATGCCTAGTGGCAGAGTTGTTGGTGAGTCCCGCCTTCATGCGTGGACGGCCTGCCGCTAATCATCATGTGACTGGCAACACTCCTTTGCACACAGCAACGTTAGATCCTCACTCTACTCTTATCTGCCGTCTGGTTCATTGTCAATTAAACGTACGGCCAGAAATGTAAGCTCGTCATCAGTCGTGGAAGCTTGAAGCTGGGGCTCAATTTCTCAAAGACAACTGCCCGTGGCAGGAATGCTTTTCTTAATGATTGAATTCCTCGAGGAAAGATCATATGATAGGAGGAAATATGCAGCGTTTGAAAGTAGGTAATTGATACTCTGTTAATCATAAAAGTTACAAAGCAGCTGCATCATTACCTCCTTGACACCACCAGCAACTACGCTTTGAATACGTTGTTGAATGGGACGTTCAAACATACAGCTAGGCGGAGAATATCAATAGCAAGTCAGTAGAGAGTAACACTAGTATATTTATATATATATATATGCTATGATGTGTATGCGAATACTAATACGTTTCATGTAGGCCTGAATACCACACAAACTATAAGAAAGAACTATGATGGTGATGAGGGTGGTAAAGTATGTGACTTAGTTGGCGATGTCGGTGAGAAACATGTTGGTGAATAAGGTGGTACGAGTATGCAGGTGGAGCTGTTTTTGCATTTGATTGTGAAGATCGAAGAGGTTGATCGGATTGTCCTATTGGTAGTAGCGGCAGTGGTTATTGGTGGTGGTGTAGGTGTAGGTGGCGGAGGTGGGGCTGCTGGTGGTATAGGTGAAGGAGGTGGTGTGGGTATTGGTGTAGGTGGAGGAGGTGGTGTGGGTATTGGTGTAGGTGAAGGAGGTGGTGTGGGTATTGGTGTAGGTGGAGGAGGTGGGGCTGGTGGTGGTATAGGTGAAGGAGGTGGTGTGGGTATTGGTTTAGGTGGCGGAGGTGGGGCTGCTGGTGGTATAGGTGAAGGAGGTGGTGTGGGTAGTGGTGTAGGTGGAGGAGGTGGGGCTGGTGGTGGTATAGGTGAAGGAGGTGGTGTGGGTATTGGTGTAGGTGGCGTGGGTGGAGCTGCTGGTGGTATAGGTGAAGGAGGTGGTGTGGGTATTGGTGTAGGTGGCGTGGGTGGAGCTGCTGGTGGTATAGGTGAAGGAGGTGGTGTGGGTATTGGTTTAGGTGGCGGAGGTGGGGCTGCTGGTGGTATAGGTGAAGGAGGTGATGTGGGTATTGGTGTAGGTGGCGTGGGTGGAGCTCCTGGTGGTATAGGTGAAGGAGGTGGTGTGGGTATTGGTGTAGGTGGCGTGGGTGGAGCTGCTGGTGGTATAGGTGAAGGAGGTGGTGTGGGTATTGGTGTAGGTGGCGTGGGTGGAGCTGCTGGTGGTATAGGTGAAGGAGGTGGTGTGGGTATTGGTGTAGGTGGCGTGGGTGGAGCTGCTGGTGGTATAGGTGAAGGAGGTGGTGTGGGTATTGGTGTAGGTGGCGTGGGTGGAGCTGCTGGTGGTATAGGTGAAGGAGGTGGTGTGGGTATTGGTGTAGGTGGCGTGGGTGGAGCTGCTGGTGGTATAGGTGAAGGAGGTGGTGTGGGTAGTGGTGTAAGTGGCGTGGGTGGAGCTGCTGGTGGTATAGGTGAAGGAGGTGGTGTGGGTATTGGTGTAGGTGGCGTGGGTGGAGCTGCTGGTGGTATAGGAGAAGAAGGTGTTGTGGATAGTGGTGTAGGTAAAGGAGGTGGGGCGGGTGGTGGTGTAGGCGGAGGAGGTGGTGTGGGCGGTGGTGTAGGTAAAGGAGGTGGGGCTGCTGGTGGAGGAGGTGGTGTATGTGGTGGTGTAGGTGGAGGAGGTGGTGTGGGTAGTGGTGTAGGTAAAAGAGGTGGGGCGGATGGTGGTGTAGGTGGAGGAGGTGGTGTGTGTGGCGGTATAGGTGGAGGAGGTGGTGTATGTGGTGATGTAGGTGGAGGAGGTGGTGTGGGTGGTGGTGTAGGAGGATAATGTTGGGCGGGGAGTGGTGTGTGTGGTGGTGTAGGTGGAGGAGGTGGTGTATGTGGTGATGTAGGTGAAGGAGGTGGTGTGGGTAGTGGTGTAGGTGGCGGAGGTGGGGCTGGTGGTGGTGTAGGTGGAGGAGGTGGTGTGGGTAGTGGTGTAGGTGGCGGAGGTGGGGCGGGTGGTGGTGTAGGCGGAGGAGGTGTTGTGGGTATTGGTGTAGGAGGATAATGTGGGGCGGGGGGTGGTATGTGTGGTGGAGGAGGTGGTGTATGTGGTGATGTAGGTGGAGGAGGTGGTGTGGGTATTGGTGTAGGTGGCGGAGGTGGGGCTGCTGGTGGTATAGGTGAAGGAGGTGGTGTGGGTGATGGTGTAGGAGGATAAGGTGGGTCGGGAGGTGGTGTGAGTGGTGGAGGAGGTGGTGTATGTGGCGGTGTGATAAGTAGGTGGGCTGGTAGTGGTGTAAGTTGAGGAGGTGGTGTATGTGGCGGTGTGATAAGTAGGTGGGCTGGTAGTGGTGTAAGTTGAGGAGGTGGTGTGGGTGGCGGTGTAGGTGGAGGAGGTGGTGTGGGTGGTGGTGTAGGTGGAGGAGGTGGTGTAGGTGGCGGTGTAGGAAACGGAGTTGGGCTGGTGTTGGTTTAAGTTGAGGAGGTGGTGTGGGTAGCGGTGTAGGTGGAGGAGGTGGTGTGGGTGGTGGTGTAGGTGGAGGAGGTGGAGTAGGGGGTGTTGTCGGTAGAGGAGGCGTTTGTGTAGGTGAAGGAGGTGGGGCTGGTGGTGGTGTAGGGTATGTAGGTGAAGGGGGTGGTGGGGATGGTGATGTAGAGTATGTAGGTGGAAGACGTGTTCTTGGTTGTGGTGGAGGTGAAGAAGGTGGGACGGTTGGTGGAGAAGGTGGACGTGAGGCTGACGGTGGTGTTGAGCATGTACATGTAGGTGAGGAAGTTGAGTGGATGGTGGAGGAGGTGGGGCTAGTGGTGGTGTAGGTAGAGGAGGTGGGGGCTGGTGGTGGTGTAGAGTATGTAGGTGGAGGAGGTTGCGTGGGTGACGGTGTAGTTGAAGGAGGTTTTTGGTGTGGATGACGGTGTAGGTGAAGGATTCGGGGAGGTTGGCGTTGTAAGTGAAGGAGATGATCTGTGGTTGGTGAAGTCGGTAGAGGTGGTGGAGAGGGTGCTGGGTGGGTAGATGGAGGCAAAAACAAAATCATTGTGTTTACATGGATTTGATGGAGTTCCAGGAGAATACCAATTTATCTGTATTGTTAAATGAATAACGATACCAAAAGAAACATATCCGTAACCCAACTTCCATGAACAGAAAGTATTTTATAAATATTAACTGCCTTCCACAACACCAATGAGGATTGGTCCACAACGTTAACCGTACAGTCGGTTTTGTCATTCAGCATATACTGAACAACAAAAGTTCCTGTGACATTGAATAAGATTGAATGCAAACTTATGTTTTTTACCAAATCTGAAACAAATAAAACAGATAAAAGACTCCTGTTAGTGTTCAAATGGTTTAATTTGCCATACTGACTTCAGAAAATGCGCGATTTCATGAAAAAAACATGAACATGCCAAAATGTCAATTTACAAATCAATAGCGTGTGTGTCCACCTCTGGTTGCGATGCAAGCAACACATCTTAGTCTCATGGAATGGGCCAGGCGTCGCACAAAGTCCTGTGGGATATCTGTCCATATCTTCTGGTGCGCGTTTCGAAGTTCCTGGAGTGTCTGTGGAATACGTGGTTGACGTCGAAGGCGCTGATCCATCTCATCCCACAGTTGCTCGATTGGTGAGAGATCAGGGGAGCGAGCCAGCCAGGGAATGACATGCACGTTGTTTTGTTGAAGAGAATCCTGAACAAGTCAAGCAATATGAGGCCGGGCGTTGTCATGTTGAAAGGTAATGCCTGTGCCATGAAGACGCAAAAACGGTAGAACAACAGGGCCAATGATCTCGTCGCGGTAGCGCTGTCCATTGAGATTTCCCTCTGCCACTTTCAAACGGGTCCTCTGTCTTGCTGTAATCCCACACCATACCATTACGCTGCCGCCCGCGAACCGATCTTCTTCCATGACACAATGATTGACGTAACGTTCACCTCGACGTCGGTACACTCGAATCCGTCCATCGCTGTGGCTGAGGTGAAAACGAGACTCGTCAGTAAATAGAACTTGTACCCACTACATGGCCGTCCAGGGTAGACGCTGTCTGCACCACTGTAGACGTGCTTGACGGTGGTTTCCTGTCAAAATGGGACGTCTGGCGGGTCTCCTGGCGACAATCCCTGCACATCTGAGGCTGCGACGTACGGTTTGTGAAGATATTCGTCGAAGGCCAGGGATGCTTCTTGCAGTCACTGTTGCAGGCTGGAGTCAATTTCGTAGGTGTGTTGTTCGAATCCAGTTGTCTTGTCGATTATTGGTTACGCGTGGCTTGCCACTCCGAGGATGGTCTCTGACTGCATTCGTCTGTTGCCAACGTTGCCATAAACACCAAATGGTGTTTCTGTGGACGTTAATTTGCCTTGCAAAATCACGATGACTCGATCCTGCTTCAAGCATACGAATGGCTCGCAGACGCTCATTTTCGGACAGGCGTGGCATTTCCTAATGTAGAATAATTGCGTAATTTTGTTGTTTTTCTGAGTGGTTGTTGTCAACACGATGCTAAACAATGAATATGGAATCCCGTTAACGCACATGTTCTATACCCATTCTTGGGTAGTGAAATGCATGGGGCTTGCATAAAAGTCAACTTTTGCATGGAATGCATGCTTTTCTGTAGCAGTTGCGTTATTATGACTTGATTCCATACATGTTCTGCAATATTGAAAACCAAACTTTACTTGTTTGAAAAATACACTAAAATATTGGTGTCACAGGAACTTTTGTTGTTGAGTTTATATATTCCTTCAAAACAAATTAGTCGAAAAACAAATCAGCATGGGTCTGCCCAAGTCGGGAGGATTGTTCAACCAGTCAACGTTTAAATATGCAGACAGTTCACTGAGATGTTGCAAGGCTCTCCTCAAAGGCGGTTCATAATAAGTTGTAGTTTCGATTAAAATCACACGACTATGATTCTTGCATCATTTCTTCGTTTTGATTTCACCAAAGCACAGAGGATTATATCAAAGCTATTACAAAATAGAAAAAAGTAGATGAGAAAATGTAACGTGAGAAATGGCATGAGTGACTAATAAGATCTGCGCTTCGGGATATATTACGCCTTCACTTTTCAGACACATCTACGTGATACCCATTGACGGAAACGTGGCGACACTTGGACTTTCACGCGCTTAGTTATTTTATGAAAATTGCGTGAGGGCGGGTGCTTCGTACCGTATATTACGTTTCATATTACGTCTACGAAATGATAGAAGATCCAGCATTCATTAACGTACGCACGTACACGCGCAACACGTTTTTATATAAGTGCAATAATCTTGAAGGCCACGCTAGGCCCCATTTCACTGGCCTTCCACAATGAGTGACAGTATAAAAATTAGTACATTCGATAGCTCAATAACCATATAGAAAACAATGTCCTAAAATGCTTAACTGAGCATTGTCGTACATAGCTTTATATCTACTTGTATAAGAAGTGATACCTGAATTCGCATGTTATCAGCATAAGCTAATTGTCAAGACCTACTACATACACAGTGATAAGCGCACGGTAACATAGAAATATACACAGATATACGTGAAATGTAGAGAAACTATAGGAACAAAGACATTTACAATCATCAATAAGTGTGAAGAATAAGATTGATATCAATCACCTTGAAATATACAATACATTTATATACAGTCGAACCTCATCATCTCGAACCACGTTATCTCGAACCTATTCTCCGTTCCCGACCGCCTTACCACATTGTGTTCATGCCTCGTTATCTCGAATGTCCGGATATCTCAAAGTTAGAACACGGTGCCACTAGGTTCAAAATAACTGAATTCGACTCTAAATAATTATTGACGAAGACGTTAACATGAGTCTAATTAGGTCTATTGTTTGTTGATAGTATAGCACGCTTAATTATGTTTTATTAATATGTCGCATTCCTAGGGGAGGGGATGGCGTGTTATTCTTTGGTTCAATTAAAATAGGAAAACTATAAACATATGTATATTGTGCCTTCTGAGAATGTGCTCATTCAACAGTTTTTAATCATACAAGACATCCTTCGATGTTTTCAAGTACTCATGCATGTACAACGATTGAATGGCCACAGACATCTTACCAGATTGTCCATCACCTTGAACTATTGCACTCAAGTGCATGCTAAACTGGTAACATTCCAACGCCAATCTGACCTCGCTTGATTACACCACCTGTTGACGTTTATAAGAACTAATCAGTGCTGGGAGCCATACAGAAGGCACTAACCGCAGCCTGTTGACAAGGAGGCACGGGAATATGCTACAAGTACTGACGTTTTTCAGTCCATTCTGCTCAGAGGGGTTTGCTCTAATTGTGAACCTGCATGTATCCATGGGTTTAATTCTTTGTAGCGGACCGGTAACCGCCATAAACAAGTAGTGAGAAAAAGTCCCAGACCTAACTGTAGGCGATACAGTGTTTAACTTGAAAGTAAATTCTGAACGATCAATATTGCTGCATAGGTCGGTTCGGGTGAATGTTGAAAACCGAAGTCGAGACGTCGTTCGTTCCACGGGCTGGCACTGTGCTGATTGCCTTCACCATGCATTGGCTGCATTCTGCTTTTCCCTCAGGACAAGCGAATTTTACTTTCACGTTTTAACGTTTTCTTCTTTATAAGTGAACTGTCGTTATGCAGAATTCGATTATCTCAAAATAGTATTTTTCTCAATATAAACCGAAAAACAATGAAACAGCGATAAATACCCCTGTCTTCATATCTGATATCATGCGTTTTAAGCTGACAAAAAAACTAATATTTTCGTATACTCGTATAGAAATGTTATTATACACGTCATGTATGGACAATTTAGGCACGTTCACTCAAATATACAAGCATATTTTATGCATATATTCCGAAAGTATTTACCACAAATTTACGAATGCCATTTGTATTGAAGGAAGAGTACTCGTTTAATAAATGAAATAGATTAATGCCAGTGCCCCAAATTGAAAAATCGATTAAAGTTTCTGAGTTATAAATTAATAGGATGGCATCATTTCAAGCTTGCAAAAAGTTTCGGGAAATGAATAACGGCAATTATGTTGTTTTGCTTGGCAAGGGCACTAATGAAAATACTTTAAAAAATGCAATGTTCCCTAATGGTATTTCTTCGCTTCATTCAATTCTGTTAAATTTGGTATGAAAACGTTCATGATCGGCGCTTTTTTTTGATTGGATAATTGTACGGGAAATAATATACACTACACGATCATCATGGGAAATAGTTGGGTATTACAAGTGCAAAAGTGTGTTGATAGTATCTATGTTGAAGTTGTTATCTGTAGAATACAATTGCTATATTATCAATTCTTGCAATTGAATTAGAACTGATAAACATTGAGATGCAGGTGTTCTCGTAGAGACACCATGTCATCAACAGTGACCACATCAATAGTACTTTGATCAAATTCTAAAAATGTTTCATCTTGCAAGAAAGGAAAAATGATCATAGCGTCTGTGTTAAAAACAACCATACATTTTATGAAAATGCAAATGCGTCATTAGGTTGTACATCAATATTGATTTTTAATATTGATTGTGAGAAAAATTAGTTTTGTCGCCTTTGAAGTACTTAAGCTTCATTAAATGTTGAGAGTCTTTTGATCGAAATTTACACATGTAAGTGAGTGCAAACCAGATCTTTCGGAGCGTCTGTAATACAAATCGTGATGTTTTAAAATATATTAAGACAGCAAAGATTATATCTGTAAGATATACATCAAAATCAAAAGCGTTCCTTATTTTCTGCTGACACCCTTAAGCTCTAAAATGGAATGTGCAACTCCATTCAAATCTAATCAAATAGGCGCCGTGGTGATTAGCTTAAATCTATATCCCACGATGACTAATTTGAGAACCTAGTCGTAATATTCATTAAAAGGCAATCGAATGTGACTATTCCTGAACGATAAATTGAGTCATCTCTCGCAATGACAGCGAACGACCACTTAAGAATTTATAACCAGGACACAAGGTATTTAGCTGCATGGTTACCAGGTAATGGCGTTACAGGAAACGCGGGTTACATAGTGCACTGGACTTCGTCTTGACCTTTTGCCAAAGCAACGTTGCTGCTTCACTGATTTCATATACGAGTATGGGACGCTTTGTCTGGCTGTGAATTATGAAAGTCTTGACGGTATATGAAAACGACACTAGGCAACAAACAGTTGCTTTTTTAAGCAAATTATTTGAGTAACGGTTACTACTGATAGAGCAGGACACGTTGACCCTTTTCACTTATCCTTTCATATAGTTTCAAAGTTTTTTTTCCTTTTTCTCCCAATTGAATCTATTCCGGCAGATAGTCGAGGCTGATTATTATCTGGCGTTGATGTTTCCTATATCGTGACGTATAGAACGAGAACTGTAAATGTTTCGTTTTGTTTAGATGAGATATTGTTGAAGGGTTATTACGACGCGTTGTTTTACAAGACCCCTCTCATGCTGAATGGAAACCTGATTGATTTTAGATAACGTGTACAAAGGCTAAACATACTTAAAGGGCAAGTTCACACGGAAATGAACCAATTTTTCTTGTACTTTTTCCACATTAAAAGTGTTAACATAGAAGTGTCATAGACAAAAATATAAAAACATCATATTTAATTAACATATTTTTTGCATTAAAACGATTTATATTTTTCACATTAACCAAGTGTTCTATTTCCATAACAAAAACACCATGGCTTATGCCCCTTGCAATATGACGTCATTGGTGCCAATTGATAAACATTATGACGTCACCATGCTTTGTTAGAGCCGCTTCACGTGGTGTAGGTACAGTTTTGTGATTCTAGCGTCTCAGATGCCAGCCAGAATTGTGTTATGCTGACTCACCACTGCGCCGGAGTGTGTCGTAGACCATGTTGTTTTACCGCAAACTGGTCCTTGATATCTTTTGCGTTGAGAATAGACAGGGACCCAGTTGAATTGGCACCAATTACGTCATAATCTAAGGGGGATAACTCAGGCCTATTTCGCTCGTAAAACGAAGGCCTCATAACGGCATATTATTTTAACACTATTGTGAGCTTCCTACTTTCACTGTGAAAAAAAATGAGTGTATATTTTCAAACACAGATACTAACTAATTCTAAAATTGCGTTTTGTTTAGAAAAAGAAAGAAAGTGATTTTTGCGTGTACACTTCCCCTTTAAGTCTCCGTGTAACTTTCCATCCATGTACATTGTGAACACTACATATATACAGAAAATGAATAGTTTGCTGACTGCGTTTATCAAAGTGTTTTTAAGAAGAGTACCCGAAACGTTTTCTAAAAGCACCCATTAGGTAAAAACAGTAATTAAATGCAAACTAAAACGTGTTACGCAATACTGTAAGGTTTAGTTCACTGGTGATATCAACTTGTGTTTAAATTATCATCGTAAACAGGATATAACGTGTTTTGTACTCGACCTTATTCAGGATTTACATTTGCGCATTCTACATTTGAAATTTAGTTGTTTTAAACCGTTCCCTAAGCATAAATAAGCTTTGACCTAGACAATTGGAGCGACAGCAAGTCATCGTATCAGCACCGCTCTTCATCCAATTCAGGTTGTTAAACCATCCTGGAGATAGGACCTCAAAGAAAGTTATTGAAAGGACTACTATTGAGATGTTACCGTTCCAAATGAGCTTCTCATTAGTGGGAGTGATTCCAGCCCATGGCGCACTTGTCAGACTGCTAACTGCATGCTTAGATTTACAAATACACCAGCAAGTATTGACCTCGAATTGGAGACTGATTGGGTATCGATCAACAGAGGACAATTCGCGTAATTAACTGCAACCTCACGAGAGCGTTTGTGTATCTGATGGAACTGTTTTAGAAACCACGCCACTCTATGCGTCTTTATCACAAATAGAACCTGTTAATCGATTGCACTCTTGCAGGTTACAACGGAAAGAACTCTGTCCACAATGATGATAAATGTCCACGTGCCTATTTAAAGGTGGCACCAAATGTTAGTTATTGTATTGAATAGTGTCTTTGTCAATGTCATATTCGTACACCAAGTTTGATGTATTTTTAAAACAAGGTGTATGCAAAGAAAATTACCATGGTATATTAGGATTAATAAATTACAGTTAAATATATCTGTGGTTGATGCTATATCTGAGTTGTGTTTGACGTCGCTTTTAGCAGTATTTCATTTATATCATTACAGCGTGCAGCCTTAAAGCAGGAGAAACAGTGGTACAGATGAATGGCGTAACTAGTAATATAAATGCTGAAACCCATGAGCACGGGCAGAGAAGAATCAGATCAGGGAAAGGCGGCATCTTGCACGAATGGGCCACCTATGCCCAATTAGCTGAAATCAAAACTTGGCTACATGTACAGTTTCTAATTATGGAAACGACACCATCATATTCAGATACTGGGATTGAAGTGAATGTCAAAATAGATATCCCAAGTATGTTCCTTCAGGTTTTCAAGTATCACTTGTCTCCATGGGGATGTCATTGCAGAGAAGATACATTACATCACCTAGTTGATTGTTGTCATCGTATTAAATCTTTCTCATTTATCTACATCTTCTACTGTACAGTTTAACGATTATAACTGATGTAACTTGTTTTTAATGGGCATGCGTGGTTCCACTGTTTTCCCGTGAGAGAATCCGAATATCATTAGCCCTTGTGTGTTAACAATATACCTGCGCTAGTGATATTTACTAAAGCGTTAAACGTCTTAGATCTGCGCCTTCCCTACATTAAGCGTCAGGTACATTGCAGTCGGTTTTCAGGAGCGGTGGGATAGCCTAGGCCTAGTGGTTAAAGCGTTTGCTCGTGAGGCAGAAAGTCCGGGTTCGATTCAACACATGGGTACAATTATATGAAGCCCATTTCTGGTATCCCTTGTCGCGATATTGCTGGAATGTTACTAAAAGCGGTATAAAATTATTCTCACTCTACCACTAGTTTTCAGCCTATCCACGTGTATCATGACTGTGCTAATGGTTTAGTTCAGTTCAGAGGCTGCCACCAGTCTGTGTTTGAAAGAGAGTCTTCATGGCTTTACAGTGAGTGAGTTGGGTGTAACGCCGTTTTTAATAGTATTCCTGTTATATCACGGTGTGTCAGATTAATGTTTGACGAAGTGAAGCAGGTCTCTGACGTTTTCCACTTCGGTGAAACCCACGAGCACGGGTATGGTGCTGACAAACCAAGAAACATAATCGGGGCGAAACGGGATTTGAACCTACAATCCCAGGTGTCTGGCGTGCCCAAGGGACGCAACTCTCCATAGCTAATCGCGGCGCCTTAGACGATTGGGCCGCGCGTGCCTCCTTCATCACATTACAATACAGTGTATTCAAGTTATCGTGAGCAAATAGTATATCTTTCGAGGAAACACCCATGACTGAACAAGATAGCTGCAAGAGCATTTTTAGAATACTGGTGAAGAAAGACCAAACGTGGGAAACCTGACTGAAAGGGGATTCTTAAAGACATAAATCGAAACAGATTAAGACTTGTACAAACAAACATTTATTTGACGTAACAATGTCAAACACAGTTTACCTGAAAGATTCTAAAAACAATGTTGGATATTTGTTTAGCTTATGGAACTTTCTTCCATCACCCATGGATGCACACCCATGCATGAATGCAAACTAAAGGTTTATTTTTTCAATCCTGGGCATAGTGTTGAAGAGTTTTTCAAAGAACATACCACAAAGACTCATCCGAAATCCCATCAATGTCGTCATGCGTTATTGCATGATGCTTTCCGTGAAATTATGACCGTGAACGAGCACTTCAAGGGGCATTACGTCTGAGAGCCAGCGATGGGGAAATCAGATATGTTTACGCCCGAAAAGATTGTCGCTTCTGTACAATATAGAATAGCCGATAATAAAGCACTCTCAGAATAAGATAACTATTTCAGTGTCTAAACATACACTGCTGATTTGAGCGACGGCTAACTCCACGTATTGATGGACGGCTTTATGTTACCGTATCTGCAATTTGCTAAGTTGTGCCTGTGGTGATTTCAGAGTTCTTTCTGTTGTAATCGAAAACCAATTCTCTCACTAACGATGAAAGAGAAAAAAACTACAAAAAGAATCAATTCAGATGTTTAGTTTGAAAAGAGAAGGTTTTACAAGGACAAATCGTTTTACTTCATAGCAAACAAAATGTACTTGGAGTTAAAGGGACTTTTGAGTTTTCTTGTATGGGCATGTGAGTTGATGGTACTTAACGCGAAGCATTGTTGGTTTGATCACATTCCATTTGCAACCTAGCTTTGTGTACATTCCACTTAATTCTTATAGTTACAGCGTTGTCGTTAAATGAGAATAATGATCAGGAAACAGGTTCAATTACTTCTCGTGTTCCACATTACTTCCGTCCTAAGTACTACTGTTTTTAGTTTGAATAGTTTTAATGTTTAAAAAGGCAGCCAGAGTTTCCGTTGTATTTTCAGAAAAAATGAATCCAACACAGAAAAACACAAGACAAAGAACGTAACATTTACAATCAATAAATGATAAACCTCTTAAAACTGTATATTTATTTTTCTTAGGTATTAACCATGCCTAACTCGTTATGATATTGACCTCTGCATAAGTGTGAAGATTCAAACAATAGTTATTTGACCCATCGCATACTTTGGTTATTGCTTATGCTTTAATGATTGTAATGTCTGGATAATATATATAATGCATAACATCAGGACATTCTCCCACATTAAGCTGACATGCCGTGACATAACAGAAAAAACTGTTCAACCAAACTGTTATGTTGAAATTTGCCTATCCAAAACATCTATATGAGCGCCGACAGGACATAAGTTAACCTCTTACAGGAAACAGGTTAGCTGAAACTCATTTTAGAGGAAACTAGATGGGTGGCAAGTAAACAACATTCACTTGACATGCACTGATATATCTCTTGCAAAATTCAAACAAAGATCATGAGGCACGAATGGGAATTTCAACAGCATTGCTATGTTAATTGTTCTCTTCGTTCTCTGATGTTTCATGAGTCGCTAACTCCAAGAAATATGAGTTTCAGCATCAGTTCTGACATAGGCCTGTTATCTGTCACTAGGTGAATGCTGCTTATTTGTTTTCGTTGAATAAACTTTTTACTTATTGCATAATGCTTGTACAAAAACACATGCATGTATGTTTTAAGTGACTTCTAAATGTACTGCTTGACAGGATGATACATCATGAAGTTTTGTTCAACAATAGCAGCCGTGGCATCTTCCGATAGTGTTATAGATGGACGATGCCCTTTGAAAACATATCAAGTTTTGAGTATTTCTTGTTGATAGTTGTTGCTTTTATAAACACACTCTCGCTATCAAAACTAATTAAGGTTCCAGGTGTGAATTATTGAACATGTTTGCTGTTCTTATTCGAGACATTATATGAAACGGAAATAAAACATATTAAAATCTCAGCAAACGTACGTAAAAACTAAACTGTATTTATGAAGTATGTGTCGAAACTAAAATGCTCAACTCACTTGCACGTTTAAAAAAATGAATTACGATCAAGGACTTGGACTAGCAGAGGTGTAACGGCCATGATATTCACCGATTTTCAACACAATAGCAACTTCAGTACGTAACTCAGTATAACCAGTTATCATCAATAACAACTGAAATAGTTCCACCAATTCTCTCCATGTTGACTATAAAATAGTATTGACTTCGCTACATACCAGAAGGTCAAACTGCCTATTTTTCATCGTATGGGGTTTACTGATATATTTCTACACCCTGTGAAGTTGTATGCTTGGGCGATCCAAACAGAAAAATGCTGTTTCAATGATTGAGTTATATGCTTCGGGAGAGGGCTCATATCATCCCACAAACCCAAAATGGATATCTGTCTATGGTAACTTGCCTACACACGTTGACCTAATTCTCGAATCAGTTTAATTCGGCCAAGTCAAGGCCATGTAAATCGGATTGTGGTTAGAAATCAACAGGTCCCCCGGAACATAATAGCCCTTGTGAAAGGGCTAGATTGACTACGTAAGCGTGCACGAGCTCACCACCGCAGCGGCGGCATAGTATAACAGACACAGGGGATATGAAGGTATTGATTTTACACATACACAAAATTGCACGAATAGAGTATTTTGAAATGGATCTTCACGATGTCAAAGTTGTTTTCTGAAACTCCAAGTTTCATATTAATATTGGCGTCTTGCTATTACACTATCCCAACACTATCTGATGATGTGAAGGTGTATCTAACGCATAATGACAAATTACATGTTCATGGCTCTGCGTGTATGGTAAAAAGAGACTGGAATATATTAGGTACAATTAATAAGAATTCGAAGCGTTCTAGTCGCCATGGAAAATCGGTTTATATGTTCAATTATTCTCAATGTTCATGAAGAGGGATCTAATGAAAGAAAGAGCAGCCCTCAAATCAGGCCCGACCTCATGCAGACTTAGACTGTGAACGGTGCGTTGCGACTGTGACTTGTAAGTCTCCAATGATCAATTGATTCAATTTAGTCCTTCAGAACAGTGCGGCCAGGGATTAATGACAAGAGCGGGCCTTTGACCGACAGTAAGGAAGCCTTCTTCAAAGCATCGTTATTGCTGATTTAAGAAGACATAGCGTCTGTACTTGTGATGTTTAAACAGAAGGTGAGGTCCTTGTAGGTGAACCTGAAACGTTTTGATATATTTGCGCAATTGAAATGACGTGACTTGAGATACAAAGCAGTTTTTCCATCGGAGTGTTAATATTTCCAATCGCAGGCATCATTCGGTAAATGAGCAAGAACTGCTATGTTCAACACACCAACAGTTGCGTTATGGACATATATTTAAAGATTTTACGGACAAATATCTGATGACTACTGAACACTCTGGTTGAAAGCTCCAGTCTAGATCTAGACAAGGTGTTTGGCGATATTTGGGAAACTGAAACATGCCGATTGATCTGCATCATGAAATTTCAGATACCAGATGAAGAAAGTGGTGTTGGAAAGACCCGCTAGGTCTGCCTATTGACCTAAGCAATATAACCCTTTATAATTAAAGAGGACAATAGTTCCAGTCATGGACGTGACGTAAAGTAATTAGTCAAGGGCTTGAAACTAAGGCATCGTCTTAGTTTCAATATTAACTCATAATAGAATGATGTTCATCCGAAAAATCACTACACACTACCGACCCAGAAAATATTCAGGTAAACATACTTTAGGTCCCCGGTATTTGTTATTTGTCATAACAACCGTCTAATGAGGATTAGATTGTTCCAATAGATGGCCTGTCTGCATGTGTGTCATCGTGGTCCGGCCATGTTGTTAACCACAACTTCCACTCACTCAACGTGAATATTATGGGAAGTTGCGGTGTTATTCACTACTACAACGCTTTACGTAAATTTGCGTCGGCAGAAAAACCAAGCTGGTATTGAATTACTTAGTACTTTCTTACTTATTTACATGATTGTGCTTGTGACGGGTGCCACCTTTGGGGCCGGACACGGTCACCCTTGCGAGGACACATGACAGTGATTCATAAACACATGGGGGCATGGGTGGCCCAGTCGTCCCAGTCGATTCGCTGTGCAGAGTTGCGTCCCTTGGGCACGCCAGAAACCTATGATTGTGGTTTCGAATCCCGGTTCGCCCCGATTATGTTTCTAGGTTTGTCAGCACCGAAGTGGTAAACGTCTGAGACCTGCATCACTTCGGGCTTTCCTCCCACATTAAGCTGACACGCCGTGATATAATTGGAATACTGTTAAAAGCGGCGTGAAACCCACTCACTCACTCACTCATAAACACATGCTTATGACATTGTCGGAAACGTACAATGGAAATGGTTTTGTCGCTTTTATTTAAATTAATCTTGCAAAAACTAGCTTTAAGATGAAGGTGTTGGTTAGAATGTTGCACGGTGACAGTGTCAGGAAATAGCCTTTAATGGTTTGGTCCTGTACCCGTGACTGGTACCCCATTTGTTAAATATGTTGTGTGTCTTAAGACATATAATCGACCATAATGCTTCTGTGATCGGGTACTCGCATTCATTTGTAGGATGGGATGGTATCGAACGTCAACCTTCTGGAGTCTAACATGTAGCATGGCTTGTTTACCCCCTAGGGAGCTGAGTAATGGAATTGAAGTGCTAAAAGACCTATTGACAGTAAGCTAAATATGATATGCACACTGAGCTATGCTTCTTTTGTATTGTATGGCGCTAAATCAAAGGAACATTTGATTTATTGTTATTTGTTTGAGAGTACATAGCGTTTTAGATACGCAAGTATGATCATAACTTCATTGATGTCATATAAAGTTAATCTGAGAAACACAATCGATGAAATCAGTTGGAACCCAGCACGCAGTCTTGATTCATTATCATGTTTGGCCGTTTTGGCATTTCATTGTGCGTAATAAAAACGTAGAAGATGGCGATGAGGTCATTTTCATCTTTATCATAAAGTAAACAACAATCCATAATCACCATTTATCTCTTACGCAAAATGTGACATGCCTTTGCATGTATTTGTGACGGGTGCCACAGGAACAAGATACGGTCACCCTTTCGGGAACACCTGGCATAACCACTATTTACTAGTGATTCATAAACACCTGCTTATGGTATAGTCTTAGTCCTACAATGAACTTTAGTAGAGATTTCTTTTGATTATGGAAATAGTTGTTATTGCTTTGATTTATATTTAACACACTGAAACCTAAAGGTAAATAGGAAAAAGAACAATGCAAGAACATAACCAGTTTCGATTGTCCACAGAAACAGATTCCATTGGGCTAAGAGTCACGATAGCTGTGAAAACTATATGAATGGATCCCTGAAAATCAATGATGACACCTGGGTCCTCCTGCACAAAGCAATCTTAGCACTACGACGATAGTCACTCCTATACCATAACGTATCCTCACTACAGTCGTAACCCTCATTTTCACTTCGTGAAAATGGGCACATGTGTTCGTGCAAATTATGACAATGTTCTGCCCCACCGGTAGAAATAATACACATGTGTAATATCCCACTGATGAAACGTTCTTGGAGTGAGTGAGTTTGTTTTTACGATGTTTTTAGCAATATTCCAGCAAAATCACGGCGGGGACATCAGAAATGGGCTTCACAAAACGTTCTTGGATATATTTGACGTTAATTATCAATATGGAAGTGAATTACAAAATATCGATTTGATCCATGACGAAGTATGATGAGGGAACTGACACATATTTCATTTACATCTACCTGGAAGAATGATCAGACAATTATAGTTTTCTCATACATATATCTGACATGTTCATTTATCATAAACCTATTATCAGTATGATGCATATTGAAGGGACATGGAGGGATGTATTGGGAACCTGATCACACCTAGGTCCAGATGTTGATTAAAGACGTCTTGTAGTTCCGTCAGGAACATGTCACTATGATGTCTATTTTTATAGATGAATGAATAACAGCTTTCTTTGGTTATATCTCCGCCATTTTACCGTACAAGTGTGCATGGATTAGGAGTGAAACACACGTACTTTGAGATCAACGTCGCGTTAAAATGTGTGTATGTGCATGCGCGCGTGCGTGTGTGTGTGTGTGTGTGTACGTGTATGTGCGTGCGTGCGTGCGTGCGTGCGTGCGTGTGTGTGCTAACATTCCGCAATGTAACATTGCTACACAGTATTCTGACTTCGATCTAACCAGTACTTGTTTAATCCTCTTAATACCGAGCGCCAGGCAAGGATAGAGCAATTACCGTCTGTTAACATCTTTTGGTAAGACGCGATCTGTGATCGAAACACCGAGCTTCCGCTGTCCAGGCAGACGCTCTATTCAGTAGAACACGTAGGCCTTCGCATGTCTACTAGGACTTATAGTGAGTGGTAAGGTATGTAATGATTATACACGGAGCTTGGCAATGCAGGTAATGATTAGTTTTGATGTATTATTTATCTACCATACGGTATTACAAAACTGCCATGTTGAGAATGCTTGCATAAATCATGTTCGTTGCAACATTTCACACGACCCATTGTGGCATTTATATTCACTGTCAAATACCAAAGTGTGTATGCGATGTATTAATCATGATAATTGCTTGTACGGATTGCAAACACTGGCAAAATGTCTTAGTTAACTCACTTCTCATAGAAAACCCTCCAATGCAGAGGCCAGGTATTTGAGAAGCACGCTTCGAGTCTCGTCGACTAACCAATTGTTTTCTTCTATTATTTGCACATACAATGTATAGGAAATTATACTGAACCGCAAAAGAAACGTCACCATGGATAGATATATGAGTAACCTTATTTGTCCAAACACTGTTAACATACTTTGAGACATATTAAAAAGATAAAACTGGCAAAACTGATCATCATGGTTGAAATTAAAGTGCCAAATGTTCTTTTAGTGAAACACAACACTAGTCTCTGAGAAAATGGCATCACAAGTCAGAATCTTATGTGTCCGCAATGTGCACTGATGACTGCCGTGCAACGTCGATACATGGAATGGATTAGGCGATTGATGAAGGCCATAGGCACTCTGAGGAACGCCTGACGCAGTTCAGCTGCAGTTGTCGGCCTTGGTCGGACGTCATTCAGCCGTCTTTGAATCTCGTCCCACAGGTGCTCAATGGGATTTAAATCGGGACTGAGGGCAGGCCACGGCATGGTTCTGATGCCATTCTGCTGGAGGAAGTCTCTGGCTGCTCTCTCAAGACTTGATCAATGTACCGAGCTGCTGCGACACCATTGCCTCTCCCTGGGCCGATGTTCTGGAAGACCACAGGGCCGACCCTCTGTGCAAGACAGATTCCACCCCACACCATGATGCTCGGACCACCCCACGAGTCTCTCACAACAACACAAGCATCCGAATAATGTTCCCCACGGCGTCGCCAGACTCACTCTGTCATCTGCTGTTGAGATACCGTAACGGCTCTTGTCTGAGAAGAGGACTCTTCTCCACTGCTGGTTGCGCCAATGCTGGTGCTGTTGCCCCCTGAAGACGGTCCCGGCGATGACGTGGTGTCAGAATGGGTCCTCGGTGTGGCCTGTGACATTGGAGGTGTGTCGCTGGTGTTTCCCAATAGTCTGTCGAGCAGTTTCTGCAGCAGTAACAAAGCGACCTTGAAGATGCTGTCGCACAATCTGACGATCCTGACGTCGGGTGGTGACCAAATTTCTCCCACTACATGGTCGGTCATCTTTAGTGTTAGTGGCCTAGTACCGTTGCTGGAGCCTTTATATGGCTCTTACGTACGTGGACTTGAAATGCATTGGCTACTTGGCGGGCGTTTTGTCCAAGTTGCAATCGCCGAAGGGCGTGTTGTCGCTGATTTCTTGTCAATCTTGGCATGTGGTAGCAATAACGAATGAATATCATCCGATCTGGGTGGATTTTTATAGGGCAAGAAATGGGGGAACGCATGTGCATTTCAATTTGCACGGAACTCACGTGCATCGGGTTACCATGGCTTTTGCAGTGATGCGTTTGGGCGATCGGTTTTATTGTCATCTGCTTTGTTTTTTATCATCAAATTTCATTTTTCCGGACAAGGTAATGTTAAATTTTAGAAACTTTGACACAAGTTACCCAGATATTAAGAAATGACAACTTTTCATACAATATCACTTGGGGTGACGTTTCTTTTGCGGTTCAGTATATATCAATGGCGTATATATATATCAATCTGCAAACTTAGTCCGAAAATAGGCTTATATGGCAAGTGACCTCACCGATATGACATTTAATATGTTCCTCTTACCAATTGTGGTAATTTCCATCATGAAAGTCAAGTGCTTTGAAAGAAAAAAATACATACATGTTCAACACTAAAATCACTGATATCACAATAGAAACATATTTTACTTATACCAAAATTAAGTCAGTAAAAATTAGTACAAATGGTTCAATGGGACTTTACATTACACTCTATCATGTGTTTTATTCAATAATTTCCCACTTATGTGGAATAAGAAATGATCAAATCGACCAACCAATTTCCATAATCAAAAGAAATCTCTGCTAAAAGTACAGTCTGTTGTACGATTCCGACTGCATTATCCGCATGTTTTCAACAAAAAATATCAATTAGTGATGATACATTGTAGGTGTTTGTAAAAAGGTGAATGTATCTTGTCCCACCGTAATCCCATTTTCTGAAGTTCATAGTCCACGAAGCAATAGAAGATAACAAGAGACATTTCCATCAATGATATTATGTCGAGTATGCCTATTGCTCGCGACAGTTCTAATAAGCAAATGGATGTTGTAATTTCACCGTATTTAATTACCGGAGTCCTGATATAACCCATGTGTCTCCTTGACCTCCACCCAAGGCCAAGAGTGGGAGCAAGGTCCCGCACAAGCACATTACAGGATATTACTCGACAATCATAGTTATTTCGTTCATGTGCCGAACTGAATTCATCATATACCCTTTGGGTATTACCTGATATCCAACTCATCGTCCTGATAGACCCTATCTAATAATGATGCACTAATCCTATCACGTTGTTCCCTATATTGTACACAATTAAATACACGGGAGACGGGAGAAACCTCATGGGAAAACATTGGTGTCATTCTGAGGAAAAACAGCCAGTCAGTGTTTTATGATGTTCCACTCAGTCATATGTATTTAAAGAAGGTCTACGCTCGGGGGAACTGACACTTCAAGCAAATCTGATTCAAGCCGTTCAAACACTCTTTATGTGTCTGCTACCACCGTTTTTAAACTGCCTGGCAGCAGAAAGTATTGGCTTGAAACCTGCATTTGACCAAAACTTTACAAACATTATCAACACGTTACTCGGCTGAAACAGTCGCCGAAACATTGTACGCTGTTGGGTGGGGTGAGGGGCTCGAGAATGGGGTGCAGAGGTTCCGTAAAAAAAAGAAAAAAAGTAGTGGACCTTTTAATGAGAATTATTATGTTATGTAGTCATGTGCACGTCTTTAAATCATAATTATTGTGTTCAACCTTAATTTAGCATACTATGGACTATCAGACTGATTCCATCTGATATATAACATATTGCACTACACCTTAAGCAACCTGAATGTATTGACACAAGTCAACGAAATAATCCTCACCGCCATCTGGGCATTGTTTGAATAGAATGATACTATCCAATAAACATATGATTATGACCATCTGACAAAGTGGAAAACATGTTGTTACGGAGGGTGGCTGAGCCTAACTTAGAAGGATTTAAAGTACACCCTGAACAGTTTGTATGAATTAATTACAATACTTTCCATGCTTGCAGGCTGCTATAGACAAATAGGAAGCATTGTTTTGCACGCATATGTTGATGAAAATGGACAAAAGTGGCTACCGCGCTATTATTACGTTTGTCTAACCGAAAGGGTTAAATCCATCAGCCAACCATTAGGACATGGTGCCAACTCTAGGGGACGATACACCTTCCTCACCCTATTAATGAGTTCAGGAGGGGAAGAGACAGCTCGACGATGATCCATGATCAGGGAGACCTTGAACTGACACCATAGAGGAAAATGTTGATAAAATACCTGATGTTATTATGGATATTCGACGACTTACGACACACCACATGACATATGCGGTAGGCATCTCTCATGAGAGAGGTGTGAACATTCTGAGGAATAAATCGGTCATGACAAAGCTTTCAGCACGTTAAATTCCATGGCTTCAGGCGCTCTAGGTTCATCATCTCTCGTAAAAAGGACGTCGTTTTAAAGCAAAGCCAGCTGACTTTGTTGAGCGATTTGTAACCATCAAAGTAGTGGAAACATCTAACGTCTTCGAGTCCGAAGGAGGAAAAATATGTTCCATCAGGTGCCAACGTAATCGGTTCCAAATGAATTAGTGTTGTGGACAACCTCCAGAATGTCAGACCCTTAACAGCCAATATTGTGCTAATTTGTTCAGGCATTGCATGAGCATTAAAAGGTTAAAGAATGAAGGCTTTACCAGTACAATGCACCTTTGTACAAGTCTTAAGCTCCCATGGCTTTAAACCCATTGAACAACCTCCGTATTCACCATATTTGACACCGTCAGATTGATTTCCAACTCTTCACACATTTAAAGAAGACCTGTCTGGCAAACACTATGCAAATGATGATGACGTCATTTCTGCGGTGAAGGGCCGTTTTCATCTCCAGGAGGAAGCCTTCTGCAAGGTGGATTCAGGCACTCACGCATCGTTTGCAGAAGTGAGTGGACCTCGTATGGTACCATGGGGAAAATTAATTAACAACCAACTCCATCACTTTTCAGCCACCCTTGTATGTTACAGTAAGTGGGTTAAGAGGGTTCATGCTATGAATACACAATGCCATTTAGAAAGTGGCCAAATGTAACAAATGTTATATTTGGGATAACACTTTCTTGGTAAAATACATATTCTTGTACTTTTTGGGGTTATGTACCCTTATCAGGGGGGTACTCAAAGTACGTGATCTAGACTACCAGTTGTCGGACTTTCATTTTTGTGGAAGCATCGGTGGCTGAGTGGGTTAGATCGCTGACTTTGTGTGCTGGCGATTAGGTGCCTCACCCTGGCAGGTGTGGGTTCGAATCCCGGACGCGACTCAACCCCAAAAAGTACAAGAATCTGTACTTTACCAAGAAAGTGTTATCCCAAATATAACATTTGTTACAGGGTTCATGCTGCTTTTAGGAGTAGGACGTCTCCTGAACCTTCAGGTCCTACCATGCCTTTTGTTCCCCGCCTTACTCACCGGTTTGACCATACTTGACTGGTTGTGTTTGTAAATGAGTTTTAAGACGGATAAAGATCCGAAATTCCTGTGACCCAACATATCAGATACTTCACATAAAGCGCTGGCTCTTATCTTGAATTATCCTACTAGAATTATATGATGGATGTGATTCATTGAAATGATCCCATGATACATTGTAAAGGACGTCATATTTGAATAACATAATAATGTTAACATTGAGAAAGCATGATTAAGAGATTTTCACGCTCAGATATTCATGTATTCATGTTGCTATACATCATTCGACGATCATGAAAAAAACATACCTTATTACTTTGAACTGCTGCTTTGGTCGGATTTGAAATTTCAGAACAAAATGTAAATAATTACACCCCATGTGACTTTTGATGATTTGTATTATATATTCTCCGTATTTTGAAGTGAAAGTGTCTTCTTCATCAATGATTCTTGGATGTTTCACACTTCAAATTCAGAAGAATAACAAAGAACAATAATTTCTAAGGATTTCATGTATATGTATAATATGCTACCGACAAAAGTAATGATTTTAAGGTAGATATCGCTCAGGTGCACAATTGCAATACCGTAGCCTTGCATCTCATCACAATGAAATTAGACATCATGAACAGCAGGTGATGCACGTGCACACAGAAGCTAAACGTATGCTTTGTTTGTTGTTTCACGCCAATATTCCAGCTACACTACGGCAGTCTTTAAATAATTGAGTCTGGACCGGACAATCCAGTGATTGACATCATGAGCATCGATTCAAGCAATTGGGATGCGATGACATGCATCAACCAAGTCAGCGAACATGACCACCCGATCCTATTAGTTACCTTTTCCTACAAGCAGATTCACGGATTACAATCACTAATGCAATTAGGAGATAAACATACTGTGTTTTCAATGTAGAGCTAGGTTACTTGTAGATTTAACCCCGCTAAATTGAATTTGGAACTGAACGCGCAGCGTGACGTTACAAATGTTAAATTTAGTCAAGAGATATGACGTCACAGTCGTACATAGTAAAGCGCCAAAATTCCAAGCTCTCTGTTATCTCCGAAACGTAAATACATCCCCTTTGTAGATTTCTGTCGTGTTTTCTGCACGAAATGTATTGCCACACATTTGAATATTTTAGTAACCGCATCTGTGCATTTTGTAACCTATAATTATAGATATAATTATTAAAATATGCCTACAGACAATGACTGAAAATAGTACTATTCTATGATTATTTGCTTCCGCGGTGATGCTTCCGTCAAACCAGCTGTTTCAATCAGAGGGGGTTTATTGTGACGACCCTCACAGTTTACCACATGTGGCCATGCTTGACTTGGGTTAGGCAACACCAAGGAGGGGATGTGCGCCAATACCGTGACGACATGTTCACAGACGAATCAAGGTTTTTCCTCAGATGATTCACAGATGGCAGGAAATGTTGCTAACGACGTTGCGGCGAGCGGTATGCCAGGGCAACGATTCTTTACCATGATCGGAATTGGGAGCAGTAGTGTCCCAGTTGGTATTATATATGTATGTATGTGCATATACACGTATGCACGTGTTTGCATCTTTTAGAAAATTAAACGGACCTTTCTTAGGTAACACTGGAATAACATGGCTTTGGCCAGAACCTAGTCTACGCTATTTAACATTTCACGCCCAATGGAATCTGTTCCGTTAGGTAATCGAAACTGATTATTCTCTGGCGTTGACGTTGAAGTGTAACATACAGCGTCAAGTAATTGACCGACGTGCAACGACATATTTGTGTCGATTTATCAGATGTTAGTGAAGTCAGCGACATTAGAAGTAACCAATACAAAGATTAATTTATAACAAAACTAAGAACTGTCTTTTTAAAAGGACGTCATCAATTCCAGCAGCAAATATGTTTTCGTATACGACTCCAGATAATAATATCCCTGTTGAAAATGTTAGTAGCAGATAAAGATAACCCCATATATGATATTTTAAATTGAAATAGACTTATTTGTGTAAAGGATTCTGCTGGTTATTGTAATCATGTCGTTCTACGCCTTTGAAACGTTTTATCCAGCCTTTAATTATCGAATGCGAAAACTTTCTTTGTTGAAATATATGTATTCTTAAATTACATTTTCTTTTCTGGTTGCATCATCAGATGTAATATGAGTAATTTCACGTAAGTATTTAACATTTTCTGATGAGTAACACTTGGAATAGCAGTCATCTACAAATTGAAATGGAAAACTAGTTAACCTCAAGTTGGAGTAGCAATTTCAATATACTCTTTTGGCTATATGGTGAGTGTAACATGTCGCCTCAACGAGCAAGAAATAAGCTATCCAGGTACAGATTAACACTTTTAAATGCAGTTCTAATGAGTGGGAATAACATTTCACAATCTGTTAGAGTCTATGCCCAGTTGACTGATATGCAATAGTTCCTGTTAATGTCAATCAGCGTGTGTGTGTGTGTGTGTGTGTGTGTGTGTGTGTGTGTGTGTGTGTGTGCGTGTGTGTTTCAGTAGAGATCCGCATAACGTTGTTAAGCCATCTCACTTCACAACGGTAAAAAGATATATACCGAAACGTCACTATTACCGAATAAAAAAAAAGTTTGCATCCATAAATTGTGTGTATTTCAACATAAAACTGAATAATAATATTTTAATGCCTTAAAGTGTTTTTCTCGCAGACGTTATGTTTTCACAAATATTTATGTATGGTAGACAAAATAACCCTGATGAGTATTTTATGGTTTCCCTTCCCTATAAGTGGTAATGTGTACACACTTTGGCCGGAATTCTTTCAAACCACAGTAAGGTCACCCTTTGCTCATGATTTAGTGAGCAGTATGCTTATTTGAAATATAGTTACTGTGTGAAGGAACATATCCTTTCTATTTCCGGTAGAAAGTAGCTTAAACGTTTTGACGCCTAGCAAGTTTGAATCAAAACAGCACTACATAGGTCTGCGACCTCGTGCATTATTATCTGGTTCCATCTAGACATGGTTAGCAATAATCCAATTACATCAACAGTATCTCACATTCGTACAGGGCCTTCATTGCGGTGTCTAGACCAAGACTGGAAATGGCCACATGAAGTCGAGGCGCCCTCTAATATATGATCAGTTGTTGTTAAGCATTATGTGCCTCCGGCCACAAGTAAATGGAACGGTGAGCATGTACAGGTACTCTTTGTCGATCATTAAATCACAAGGAGAATATATAGAACTTGGGCTGTCGACGTGACGAGTGATCGCTGCGGTATAGACATTACGCATGGTACGTGTGTTTTGCTCAGATATTGGATATGATGTATCTTCCAAAAAATAATGTGTTGAGGATAATTCTTTGGCTTCTCATTTGAGAGAGAAGTTGTTTATGTTCAGGTTGACTGGAATATATTCTCTCTATTCTGTCTCACCCCTCCCTCCGCGGTCGGTTTCTAATTTTAAAAGCCTGTTCCTCTAACAACCTTTGTGGGTCTTTTACGGTTGTTACAAATATTTCTGTTGGTCCTGCCAACATCTTATAACAACAACTGTCATCAGACATTATACATCTTGAGCTAATATGTCCTGTAATGAGTCCCACGGGGGCAATAAAATCATTGCAGTGATGAAATTGAATAAATGATATTCAAGAAGGTTTTCAACAATTATTTTTATCCTTAAAGAAAGAAGACTAATCCGTTTGATTCAACTCAGCCAATTTTAATACTATGAAATGGTTTGGAATGAAGTGAAAGAGTGCATGATGAATGAACATTGCACGCACTTTAATTATTTCAATATTCCCAGTGTTAGAGTAACTGTTTTAAAATTCCAACATTGTCACATTATGGTAACATGTAGTTCCATGATCTCTTCATGTTTTCAATGAAATAAAAAAATGAAATTTTGATTAAAATAATCTAATATGCTTTTGTGGCATATGCCCACAACTTCAAGTTTTTATCTGCATCTGTTGAACAGCATGTCGCAATTTTGACGCATAAAATCACAGATGAGATTCATGTAATTATCAATCACATTATCAGCATGATTAGGTATACCTTTTTGGCTCATTGGAAATGTCAAAAACTGCATTTTTTTGTTACGTTAGGTCTATAACACGCAACAAACTCATCTATTTCTCTATTTCTATCTATTTCTCTTTCATATAAACACACATGATACATTTCATCACGATATCTAATTCGTTTTGCTAATTTCAAGAACTGTGCAGATCTTGTATCGTAAGACCTACCAACTTACTTACAAAACAGCAACATGGTGAATTGCCTGGTTCAAATTGTTGTACCACAAATTGAATTCGAGCTATTTAAATTAATAGAGGATATTTCATGTGTCAAGTGAAATATCATGTTTCCCTCATGAAGTGACGTCAACAGTTTGAACCATCTTTTAACGTCTTTTTGTATGACGCGGCCGGGGTTCGAACCCCAGACCTTTCCCTCCCCGGGCAAACGCGTTACCACTAGACCACGGAGTGGGTGGTTGTAAGATAAAACTAAACATACTTTGTTTGCAGCATGCTCTAGACGCAGATAAACATATGACAGTATGAAACACTCATGGTAAATGCAGATGAGTAATGTTAAGGTTAACTACGCATTGGCATCTATATGACCTTTTAATTCGATTCACGTTGGTTGATAATTTCATACAGACACGTGAAACATGACACATACCGATATCTTCTAAATCATTAATCACAAATTGACCAAGACCTTTAACTTAATAAGCTTCAGGTATACGGATGATCTGATAAAAATTAATGAAATAGCCCATTCCCTTCCACCGGTTTACACACCTGAACTAGAAATATATTCAATAGTAAACATTTTGTCGAACAATATTCAAGCATCTTCAACCTTTGATGTCTACATATCAAGTTTTGAGTTACAATCATGCATGCTCTTTCTACGAAGTTTTCAAAAAGTCATACGACTCTTGCTCAAAAGTTGTTTGATCAATCTTACAACATTCAACTCATTGTAAATCTTTCAGTATTATGGTAGACATGTGGAGGTCTTTCCAAATTTGACTTGATTTGTATTTTGACTCTCACCATATGTTCCTGTAAGTGTTCAGGTGTATGTTTATTTTGCATGTGTCTGTGACGGGGTGAGGTGAGGTGAAATGGGGTTTAACGTCGCGTCCAAGATTATTGCACTTATATAGCGACGTGCATGTACGTGTGTGTGTTTGTGTGGCTGCTTGTACTAGTCCGGACTGATGCCGATTTATAGTGCTAGCTCACTGAGATACCATGCCGCAGTTTAACATGAATACCCCACTCAGACACAGTATACTGACTCCGAGCCGACCAGTCCTTGTTTTAGCCCCTTAATGCCGACCGCCAGACAGGGTAACAACAAGTACTATCTTTTAACGACTTTTGGTATGACGCGGCCGGGGATCGAACACCGGACCTTCCGCTCTCCGGGAAGACGCTCTACCACTAGACCACGGAGGCGGTCGTCTGTGACGGGTGCCACCGGTGACGCTGCATACGCTAACCTTTTCGTTAACACCTGGTTTCTAATTGATAGTAATTCAAAAACACATGCTTATGACATAGCCAAGCCTGTTTCACTTCGGTCCTTCTTATCACATCAAGCTGGCACACCGTGACATGATTGAAATACTGTTGAACGCGGATTGAAACAAAACTCACTCAATCTTAATGGAATGTAATCATGGACATTTCTTAAAGACCTTTCCCTTTAGAAGAATGGAACCTCCACTCTGACAGTACACCAGTGACGATCCGGGTAGAGAATGGGTCTTCAGCAACACGCTGCAAAAGGCAACTATGTTTGTCGTTAGATGCGACTAACGGGATCGGGCTCGCTGACTTGGTTCATGCATGTCATTGGATCCCAATTGCGTAGATGGATGCTCATCATGTCAATCAGTGGACTGTCTGGTCCAGACTCGATTATTTACTGACCGTCGTCATATAGCTGGATATTACCGAGTGTGGCTATAAACAATGAACAAACAAACAAACAAACAAACAAACAAACAAACAAACGCTGACGGACGTATTGGACAATTGCGTGTTCATGCAGTAGACAGTGTTGCTTCTGTATGTGTCTTAAAGTGTGTTTATTTTTGTATCGAATGGAAACTCATAACCTTCATGATACATTGAATAATGTCTCGTTAGTGTCCCCCCCCCCCCACACACACACACACGTGTGTGTGTGTATATATATATAATATATATATATATTATATATATTATATATATATATATATATATGTGTGTATGTGTGTGTGTGTGTGTGTGTGTGTTAAATATATTAAACTCAATGAGACTTTCTATGCAAACAGTGCTTTCAAAGCAATCTTGCAGCGACGTTTAAACGAAATGCAACAATCACACTACGACGTCATGATTCTATATGACTTCAGCGCACTTAAACTGCATTTTCAGCAAAAGAAAGTGATAAAAAGAGATTTGTCTGACATTAAAGACGAGGGCTAACTCACTTTTCGCTTGATCATAAAAAAATGTATAAATCACAACAGAAATATTCCAGGCTGTATTTTGCGACGGGGTACGGAGGTGAGATCACAGGCATGCACACTGCATTATCTCTTGCTTATTAGAATGTGCGGCGCCTTTGATCTCAGGTACATGTACAACCAAATATGTGTTTCAATAAGATTTTAGCATCTCTTAGGCTCAAGGCAAATGAGTTTAACTTTACAATTCCTAAAATAATTTGGCACGACCTTTTCAAAGAAAGGTTTATAAGGATCTGTGACAAAGTTGCCCAAGGGACTACATTCGATATGTGCACAACGTGACGTCTGTATGACGTAGTTAGTGTTCATTAATACTGTTGTCATCTGGAGTCTTCTTGAGTTTAGAATATGCAGTAACTTTTCGAATGAGTGAGTGAATGTTGTTTAATGCCAATCCGCACAAGTTCGGCTATATCACTACCCCTTGTAAATATTCGAGTCTCAACCGGACGAGCCATCAGGGCACAATTGAACATGATCAGCCAAGACGCAGAGCCCGATCACCTGACCAATTTTAATGACACTTACGTCAAGTATAGGTAATAGGAGAGTAATTCTGACACGGAATCCTAGCGAAATGCCGTTTGAAATAACACCTTCAGTTAATTCATCATTGTATTATGTTTCATCGTGCTGAACGAAATGACGTATATGATTTCAAAGTATCAACCATGGTATAATAATATCATTTATAAAGAAAGTGATAGTAAAGATATAATGACGTTCGGTATGAGTGATATTTAAAGGGCAAAATATAATCCCTCTATTTTCCGTCACACGTCACTATTCATAGGTTAACACATTGGGGAGCAGTTCAAACGTTCGACATCCGATAACAATCTTTATTTCCTAAGCTCGGTGTGCGCCTCTGCACGTCTGCATGTTTTCATCCGACAAGAGTGAGTGAGTGAGTGAGTATGGTTTTACGCCGCTTTTAGCAATATTCCAGCAATATCACGGCGGGGGACACCAGCATCCGACAAGAGCAGGGGGTTTACAGCTATTGTCAGTAAATAGCAGCTCTGTGGCAGCTTTTCACATTTTTATTCGGGAATTGAACATCGTCAACGTCGAAGGTATGGCGATAGGAAATACAATACAGATTTTGCCAATTCAAAAACCATCAGCCGTATTTGGTGTTGCACCAAACTTCTCATTTTAAAGTGTATGCATTTCTTTCTGAATATATTTCATTGGAACGCTTTAGGGAGTGTGTCTGTGGGTGTGAGGTCACAACACGTATGGCATTAAAGTTTTTATCTGACATGGAACTTTTGAACCGCCCCCTGTTACACCAACACTATAGGAATGACATACTATACTCGGGAGAAATGTATTATCAGCGTAACAACAGGTTTTTTTCTGAATAACAATAATAGGATATGTCATTAATTTTGTTCTCTAAATTGCCATGCCTCCAGTGTTTCCTGTAACACTAAGCAAATGTGATCACATTCATTAAAATATTTAAACTGGTGACAAGAGGTAGGTTGAACGTGGACATTTAAATGTACAGCTAAAGAGGGTCTAAATAATTCGATTTTGAAACAATCTTGATCAAGACGTTTGCTTAAAATGGTAAACTGATATTGCCTAGACTACTTGCCTTTTTATATAATTACGAGTATGAGACGAGCGCTGTATATTTGTCTGAAACACGCACCATGCCAATACATATTGGTGTTCAAGCAGACACTGTATTGAGCGTCAATGAGTTATTGAGTCGCAAATCGCTTCACCGCCACAGGCAAATGGAGATGGAGCAAACTATTCAAAAATGAAACGCACATGTAGTATGTAGTTAATTGAACCTGACTACACAAAACATCCAGTATATATATTGGATATATGTTATTGGAAAATGTTGGTGGCCTGATATTCGACAAACGGTGCGTCAAAACGCAGCCATTGGAAAATTTGACTAAAGGAAAGTTGAAGTCACCCTTCTTGTCACACAATCCTGTGAATAATTTTTATGTCACTCTGAATCTGTATTCATAGATATAAATATGAAACAAACGAGGTGGTCTCTATGGTCTCCTTTATTCTGAAATTCCTTTAGCGGCGATTTCTTATGAAAATGAAAAAGATTTTGTCGCTGCTATGTCAATAACAAGATGTATTAGAGTAGTTCAAATTTGCATTGACATTATAGGTATTAACTGATGTCGACAGTGGTGAGAGTGTATCATATTGTGTATGACCTGAATATATGTGCACTTAAAGTCGGAAGTAAAAACGACATCAAGTTCCATGTATTTCCATGTATCAGAGGGTGAGTGAGGTAATGAGTGAGTGAATGAGTGAGTTAGTTGGCGAACATCGAATAACTGTTGGTTTTGTACACTAGTTATTATCGGTAAATGTTGCACCTTTTCATCTAAAGTTTTGAATGCAACAACGCCAACAAAATGTGTATGGTGTCATCCGAAATTACAGTATCTCGTGGTTAGTTGAATGTGATGAATAATCAAGGTTCCATCAAGGTTTCGAAATTTAAATAAACATACTGTCAACACGTTTAATCACGAAATATTTACAGCTTCAAATCAGTCAGATTACGACGCATACTTCCATTGGTCTTACGATAACACATTCACCTGTCTGCACTGAATGTCACCAAATACACTGTACATGAATCATGTGTTAGGCAGCTGCCATGACTGCCAGGGTAATATGTACTCGACATAAGAAGAGAGGTGGAGGCGAAGCCATGGGCGTTAGGTAACTAGTAGTTGTGTTTTACAATAGAACAGACGTATGGCGCAGCTGATAAACACTAATGAAAGTCATTTATGTGGTGCTTAATACACTTGAATGTTTGAAAGAGTTCTTGCCGCCTAGTACTTGAAGTGTCACACAGGTTCAAAGCTCTCGATCACATGTAGTTCTCCAGTATGTCGATCGTTTTTTTGTAATTTTACATTAATCGCAACTATTTCTCAGTACAAAGCAGACCAGACCTGTAAATGTGTTCTCTAGATGTATGAAAAGGGACAAGGCATATAGTCCCAAGTACAAAGCAGACCAGACCTGTAAATGTGTTCTCTAGATGTATGAAAAGGGACAAGGCATATAGTCCCATTCCAAAGTGACCTCCAGAATTTGAGTTATTGAGTGAGTATCATTTAAAGCCTTTCATCAATATTCCAGGGTCTTGAAATCAGCAATATCTTCAAGTGACTCGTCAGAATGAGTGAGTATGCCGCTTTTAACAATATTCCAGCAAAATCACGAAGGGGACACCATACAACTGGCTTCACAGACTGTACCCATTTGGGAAATCAAACGAAGTGATGAACGAACGCTTTCACCACTAGGCTACAGAACGCCCCTGATAACCATGAAAAATGAATCCTTTTGGCTATTTTGTGCTGATTGTACCAATCACGTTCACAATATATAAGGGCCAATACAGTATAAACGATTTCATACTATGCAAAATCAAGCTGTAAAAAATAAGCATGATAGTAATACAGTAATCAAATGAACACATTTTATCTTATCTGTTTCCACAACACCTTTAGATAAATGTCCTTCGCGAAAAAGGACATCTTTCGAACAATTAACTCAAGACAATTTTAAATTCTAGCTGGTATGTTAAACATCATTTTCAAGCGTATTTAACACACTCATATTTTGTTCCAATGGTTTACACTACTAATACATATACCATGCTAATCAAAAGAGCACACAACATATTACAAGAAAGAAAAGTACCTTCCTGTTATTAAAATACGATCACCATTTGCTTGTCCTGTGCTCTTAAATAAAACGACAAAACCCTTTCAATATGCAATAGAAATCATAAACCAGTGTCGTTTGTACGAGCTTGTGTTTATGAATCACTATCAAATAGTGATGATACCAGGTGTTTGCGAAAAGGTAAAAGCGGTGGCACCTGTCACAAACATACAAAAGCAAGTCAATTGTTCACCTGAAAAAAAAACACGTGAAGATGTTGTACAAGTCAAAATAGGGAATTGCATCGGACATCATATTTTTCACTGATGCCTCAAAATTGGAAATGTCCTCCACATGTCTTCCATAAAACGTGCTAAAAGCTTTACTGAGGCCTTGAATGTTGTAACCTTGATCAAATAACTTCTGAGCAAGAGTCGTATGACGCTCTATGAAATATTCGTAGAAAGAGCATGCGCGATTATGTCTCAAAAGTTTTGAAATGTTAACACCAAAGGCTGGAGCTGCTGGAATATTGCTCGACATGAAGGGAAAGTTGATTGTTGGAAAGTTGAAGTCATCCCTCTTGTCATATGCATACAGTCTTGTGGAGAGTGTTTTGTCACTCATTATGCATAGATCTAAATATGTAACAGACGAGGCGGTCTCACTGGTCTCCTTTATTTCTAGTGTAGATGGATAAATCAGTGGAAGTGGCTATTATTGAACGATATCAGATCATCGATATAACTGAAGCTTAAGTTGAACTTCTTGGCAAAATTACGTTGTTTTGACTTTGCCGATCCGAGCAGAAGTTCCGATTCATATTCACAAAGAAACAGATACGCAAGAAGGGGTGCATAATTGGGGCAGATAGGGATGTCTACTTTTTGCCTTAATGTCTTGCTTTCATTTTTCCAAATTGTCCTGAACCTCCGAATATAGATACGTGACTTTATCTGTGGTCGCCACGTCGCCAACAAAAAACCCATGGATCAAGGAAGTTTTTCCTTAAGTTTTTCATGTGGGATAGTAATGTACAAAGTTGAAAAATCAAATAATTTGACAGAATGGAACTAAGTTGTTTTCTGAGATTGCAAAAAGTCCAGCAAATCCTTTGAGAATCATCATGGCATTAATTCCACTTGTCTCAAATACTTTCCGTGAATATAAAGAAAGTCCTTCCTTGATTGTATTAAGGATTATGGTTAGTCTTTGAAGCAGGGATTTAGTGGTATATTTGCTGGACCCAGCATTATATCTCTCTTTGTATGGATTTTTATGTAGCTTTGGAATCCAGTACAAAAGAGGAATGGACATATCATGCATGTCTTCAGGTTTTAGAGTCAAGTAAAAAGTTTAAAGGACTGATTTATGGTTTTGGCAGATTTCTTCCTCAGTTAATACACTGGCCTTTTTGTGGCATTATTTGATATGTTTTTTTGTACCAAGTTCTTTGATTAAAAAAATAATCTAGTGATGCTTACATATAATGGTAACCCGTGAAGATTCGGGCTAGAATACATGTAGATCTTCAGCAACCAATGCTTGCCGTAAAAGGCGACTCTACTTGTGGTAAGAGGCGACTAACGGGATCGGGTGGTCGGGCTCGCTGACTTGGTTGATGCATGTCATCGTATTCCAATTGCGTGGAATATTCCTTAATGCGGCGTAAAACAACAAACCAGACCAGACCAATTGCGTGGATCGATTCTCATGATGTCAATCACTGGAATGTCTGGTCTAGACTCGATTATTTACAGACCGCCGTCAAATCGCTGGAATATTGCTGAGTGCGGCGTTAAACAAAAAACAAAACAACAAACATATAATGGTTATGATATTTGAGGCCTTGCCAGTGGGAACAACCACACGTGTACAAACGTTTCATGTATGGACGTCTGCTGGCTGGGACAGAATGGGTTTATTCCAATTCCGTTATCTGTTTGTTAGTGTGTGCATTCTACCAATGGAAACATCACGGATTGACTTAATCCACTCAGAATGACATTTAACAGGTCGCTTTTCACTTTTGGCCTATGTTTTGGCATATTCATCGAAAGCATCCATAATGATTTTAAAGTTGTGATCCCAATTGGTAGGCGGTTGCTCACGGTGGTTTGGTCCATATTTGAATAACTGACGGAGGTTGTTATTGTCAACAATAGAGAAGTCACCTGTTATTATATGACCTGCAGGTTGATAGTAGTATGATGAGTCTTGGCAGCTACGAGTAGTGGAATTTACACAATGAACTGCCAAGTCCACGTTCTGTAACACGTTTCATTAATTGAACCTGGATGAAATTGTGTTCGTATAGGAAAAGTGAAATTGTTGGTGGTTCCTGACATTTGAAATATTGTGGGACATTTCTGGAAACTGATTGTCTGAGAATGTTATTAATATTTAAGGTATTAAGTCCCGTGTTTGCAAACATCAAATTCAAGAACATGCGGTCTTTGTCTGATTTCTGTTTCTGCTTTGGCCAAATGTTTCACAGCGATATCAAGAACTATACTCTCTAGTCGATACTGTGTGCTCTTACTGTTTGTAGACTCACCCATCAGTAAAATTAAATTTTGCTGGAGTCTTTCTTTCATTGACACGGAGTATAGTCTTGTTCTTACTTTGCAAAGTCGCAATGGTTCGTAAAGGAGGGGCAACAAATCATCCAAATGAATGATATCATTTGGTGTTTCTTGTGACCATGGCTGTGTCGACGTCTTTGTAATCCTGGAAACAGACACATGTTCAAATAATTGCTTCGGCGTTCTACCTTTAAACACCAACTTTTGTCTAATCTACTAGGAACATGCAAAACAATTACTGCAACTTGCAAGTATGGTCATTATTGTCACCATCACGTCACATTTGCAAGACTTCTTTCTTCAATATATCGCTGCCAGGACATTATGTTTTGCAATGTATGTTCTATTTATCTTGGTCGATGGAACATCAAAATTCTCAGCCGGCGATATACCATATTTTAATCAACAGCCACTGAAGTAGAAGTTCCAATGATTAAAGGCACGAAGCAACTATATAACGTTTAAAGTGATCCCTGCAATCCGGTATAACACATAACCTTTAAAACTACTCACTCCATTAGGCACGGGATACGAAGTAATTGCCTTTAACCAACTAAACCCCTAACTTAAGGGCTTCCCAGGTGCAATGCCAGATCGAATTACTCAACACGTAACACATCTTCCCTGCTATAATACTTCTATGGTGTTCTGTGATCATTGCCTCGTTTTACAAATTTTAAGTTTAAATTAGCAGATGAACGCAAGCATCATTTCTAAGCTGCTTTGGTTGAATGTCATATAAGCACTAATTGTGCGTGTTTACTCAATAAGGTTTTTCTGTACGATTGGTTTTCCCTTTGGAAATAAATTACGATTTGGACATTTCACCTTTTCCGTAATTGTATTCTAAAGTTAGAGTAAGAATGTTATGATTATTAAAAGAAAATGAGTGTCAGGATGTGAACCTAAACACCAAATATAACGTTTACTGGTAATGTTCACTAAGAACTACCTGTGCAGTATACACGGGAATCTTGTCTCGGGGAACGTCATCGGTAGGGCAATTGAAAAAATAGTGCCATAGAATATGGTAATGAACTTTACTTCACTAGGCCCGTGAAGATCCGGGGAAGAATAGGTCTTCAGCAACCCATGCTTGCCGTAAAAGGCGACTATGCTTGTCGTAAGAGGCGACTAACGGGATCGGGTGTTCATGATCAGGTTCGCTGACTTGGTTGATGCATGTCATCGATCCCAATTGCGTGGATCGATGCCCATGTTGTCAATCACTGGATTGTCTGGTCCAGACTAGATTACTTACAGTCAGCCGTCATATAGCTGGAATTATGTGCGGCGTTATACATCAAACAAACAAGCAAACAAATCACATGTAAGTTAGCCTATGTGTGTCACCTCAGATTTTATGTATCGATTATGTTCAATTTTTGGACATTTATTTGTTCGCTTCTACGTAGATATACACAACTGTGACGGTGGGTGATAGGTTCATGACGCCCCTACCCCTGGGAACCTGTCAAAATGTGCAAGTAGAAACGTTTAGGGAGATTTATGTAAACGCCTATGTTGTCTATTCATAAAAAAACGTGACTCCTCACTCAGAAATTCGTTAATCCACATATTTGTTGTTATTGCGGACTATCTTTCTGCGATTTCACTTGGAATGTTGATGACCGAATTAATTATTGTTATCTGTATACAAATATTTGCCTCCCACACGCACCTACACACTCGCTCACTCACTCACTCACTCACTCACTCACTCGTTCACCGGGCAAACGAACGAATGAGTAACTAAACAAATAAGCGTTAATGTCGATTTGTCATAATTTCAATACCTACTATTTATATAATGTGCTGTTACTGGTTTCAGTTTGAAAGGATCAACGTAGCATTAAGTTATATCACCCCTTCTTTGGACACAAATATAAACATATACAAACAATATAAAAGCCGCCTCCCATGAACAGTTTATATGTGCGACATTTAGTAAACAATCATTGATCAGGCTATGTACAACTCAGCATGCTTCTGTGGAGATATATATGTGATGTACAGTTACTCTTCTGGAGCTCCGTGTATACCCTACAGACATTGAGTCTTAACGAACCGCCAATCACTAACTATGTGTTGCTGAGATAACTCAGTTAACTGAAGCGGTCATAAATCTCCCTAGGAACGCGTTAAGGCTGTCCCGCGGAGAGATATCAGCCCAAAGACGACAGTGAATGCATTGCATTTATTCATACTGGGGTCCGTGCTGATGCTGCTGATAAATCGATAAAACCATTAGATATATTGAAGTAGTTCATCGTTGTTCCATTCGCAAGTTCCTTCCAGTTATTGTAAAGGTACACTGTCCCTTTGTTGTGAGGGGAGATGTTATACTAAATGTCAACGTCACAGATTTTCCGCCGAGACACCATCGGGTATATAGAGAATACTACACTCGTTCTCGTTAGATACCATTTTTACGAAACGAGTGGACTTTCTATGGTATCTGACCGAGCGAAAGCGAGGTCAGATGCCATAGAAAGTTCACGAGTTTATATCATGTCCGTACCATTTTGGAAGAGGGAAATCAGACTGTTCGCCAAAGACATTCATGTTAACTGTACCACCCTATATACTGAAGACGTGAAAATCAATAAACTCAAATCTGCTTGCATGTCAGTGACAGCTTCGAACGATCGAAGGGCAAGGTCGCCACCAGAATAAGAAAAGACAACCGCGATCCACTCACAGCGTTTTACGCTAGAGATATGGAATGTTACTGTTCACATTTGGGATGTTTGGGGCCACAAAATCAGAAGTCAAGCACACTTCCACGGAGTTTTCGAATGATTTGTATCGGAACTGTGAACTTTTAGTGATCTGGTCGTGCTGTCGTGTTCGTTGATTCATGAACAACACCTCCCGAAACAGCGCCACAAAATACGCTTCAAGGGGGACACCGATGGCACAACCGGATCATCCCAAGTAAGTCTAGATATCTGTCCAGATAGTTTAAACAGACTTCATTTCACCACGCCTATCCTTTTACGTTAAATCAAATTGAAAGTTGCGAAAATGGTCGGGAACGTCACGCTCAAGGGACGCGCTCGATCGGCAGTCGTACATTGTTAATCGATTGATAGATCTAGCTCGATTATATGTCTGTAGGACCTCTATGCATAACTTATATAGAATGCAAACCGAATTTGATGCGTGTGACTATCTTGTTTGGTTTAATAAAGTGTTTGTAAATACCTCTCGTTCTCATGAATTTCTTCAGTTCTGCCTTGTAATCGCAAAATGAATGACGTCTCGCGATTTTTTATGAATGAAAAAAGTAGTTCCGGTGCGACGGAGGTCACGGTTATCCAATCAAAACGAATAAAACAAGGTCAACCTTGTACGACACACGTGTGACGTACGGATTTAGTATCTTACCACCTGTCTCTTCACCACGTGGGTAATAAAAAAGGCAAAACAGCGGTGAAAATTATTTATCATCCAAAACTGGCTCCCACAGGAGATATCGCTTGGATTAAATTACATCACAATGCTTTGCAGACCCTTGTGACGTCACTGGTTACCATGACGTCACAATCAAATGACATCACGAATGGTTCTGCTACTGACGCTGTTAGCGGTACTTTTTACACTGAAGACACTGCTTATTACTGTCTAAAAATTGAAAAAGTTGGAAGAATGATGTTGGATGATAAATAAAATCTCACCCTCGTGTCTTTTGATGTCAAATATATCAACACTCGTTGATAAAAGTGGCAAAAATCCTCGGCAAGAATCGGAATTTTTTTCACTTTTATCAACTCGTGTTGATATATTTGATTTCAAAAGACACTCGGGTGAGATTCTTTATATGAATGGATCATTGAAAATCAATATTGACACCAGGTGTTCACGAAAGCATGTAGGTATGTTAGTGATGCTGATTTATCTCAAATGAACCGGTACCTGCATGTACGTTGTGTTGGCCATCGTATTTCATTGGTCGCTACATGTCTTAAGTTGTATAGAGTAAAATCTTGTTCAGTAAATTTGATTGGCTAAACAGGAAAAAGTGTTTGCGTTTATATATATATATGTTCCCATCAACAGAGAGAAATAATTAGGCCACGCACACAAACGGTCTACTGTACCCTGACTGCCTGATAATAATGTGGGTGGGTTTGGGTTCCAAAGTGTTTCCTGGTCCTTATGTTTACACCTACATACAAGCAAACAGTATTGAAGTAATTTCTTAATTTCATTACAAACACTGTATGGGCGATCGATGAACAGGTAACGATGCCTTAAGAACATAACTCCTTAAATAGGTGCACAGACACACACACACACACACCACACCACACCACACCACACCACACCACACCACACATACTGTGTACTGGCTGGAACGCAAATGAAACGTCACTTCATGAAATACTTCCTGAAAGTCTCCAATTGAAACATCAATGCATGTTTGTGATGTACGTCGTATTTTGACATTATATTGTAATTAAATTCATATTTGGATACAGATAAGGCTGGGTATATATGCATACTAGACGTGTCTGAGCATATCACATCCATAATGTATCAAACAATTCGAAAAGTGTCTAGACATTTGGATCAACTATATGCTTTCTGACGCGATAGAAATGCATTGGGATTGTCTTCCGAATCCTTGACTTTTGATAAATATCGAACTCGTGACTTCAGGTTACTTGGTTGGTCTGCATGTGTGTATGGTTTGATGTGTTAGTCAGCGACATTGCAGATGTATCATGGTGACCAGTTAATAACATGACACACCAATGGTTGTCAGCAGCGACTGATGCCTTCGGTGTACCATGACATGTCGCCAGAACAAAGCATAACACTCGTTGATAAAAGTGGCAAAAATCCTCGGCAAGAATCGGAATTTTTCCACTTTTATCAACTCGTGTTGATATATTTGATTTCAAAAGACACTCGGGTGAGATTCTTTATATGAATGGATCATTGAAAATCAATATTGACACCAGGTGCTCACGAAGGCATGTAGGTATGTTAGTGATGCTGATTTATCTCAAATGAACCGGTACCTGCATGTACGTTGTGTTGGCCATCGTATTTCATTGGTCGCTACATGTCTTAAGTTGTATAGAGTAAAATCTTGTTCAGTAAATTTGATTGGCTAAACAGGAAAAAGTGTTTGCGTTTTCATATATATGTTCCCATCAACAGAGAGAAATAATTAGGCCACGCACACAAACGGTCTACTGTACCCTGACTGCCTGATAATAATGTGGGTGGGTTTGGGTTGCAAAGTGTTTCATGGTCCTTATGTTTACTCCTACATACAAGCAAACAGTATTGAAGTAATTTCTTAATTTCATTACAAACACTGTATGGGCGATCGATGAACAGGTAACGATGCCTTAAGAACATAACTCCTTAAATAGGTGCACAGACACACACACACACACACACACACATACACACCACACCACACCACACCACACCACACCTCACCACACCACACCACACCACACCACACCACACCACACCACACCACACCTCACCAAACCACACCACACCTCACCACACCACTACACACCACACCATACCACTACACACCACACCACTACACATCACTACACACATACTGTGTACTGGCTGGAACGCAAATGAAACGTCACTTCATGAAATACTTCCTGAAAGTCTCCAATTGAAACATCAATGCATGTTTGAGATGTACGTCGTATTTTGACATTATATTGTTATTAAATTCATATTGGGATACAGATAAGGTTGGGTATATATGCATACTAGACGTGGCTGAGCATATCACATCCATAATGTATCAAACAATTCGAAAAGTGTCTAGACATTTGGATCAACTATATGCTTTCTGACGCGATAGAAATGCATTGGGATTGTCTTCCGAATCCTTGACTTTTGATAAATATCGAACTCGTGACTTCAGGTTACTTGGTTGGTCTGCATGTGTGTATGGTTTGATGTGTTAGTCAGCGACATTGCAGATGTATCATGGTGACTAGTTAATAACATGACACACCAATGGTTGTCAGCAGCGACTGATGCCCTCGGTGTACCATGACATGTCGCCAGAACAAAGCATAACCGTAACACCCCAGATTAGGTCGGCTCATGCAGCAATTATGGGCTCCTATGGACGGTCTGTCTGCCCTGGAACCGCAAAAATATGAAAAAGGACTGTACGGGTCGAATAACACATGCAACATTTATTGATGTTGTGTTTCCGTGAATCTTCATTTTATTTGGGAAGATTTTCTTGTGCTCTGACATAATCTATCCCGCCACTGTTATTTCATACAGGCAGCTTGACTCAGGAAACAGTGTCTTTGTTATTGTTTTGTTTTTTTCTTTTCTTTTTTGTGTGTGTTTTTTTTTTGGAAGGGGGTGGGGGGGGGGGGGGGGGGGGCTCGAAAGTCGAGGATTTCAAATGATTAATTATATAACATCAAATCTTTGAACTGGTACTACTCAGCTAAAGCCATCACATGTGGTCTCAGAATTAGTCAATAATATGTTCTTTCCATTAAAATATAGAACGAAACTATACCAGTTAAAACTATGTAATATGATTTAAATATTATACCTGATATTATACAAATTCTCCCTCTCTAATTTTATTATTTTCATATTTTGGTACCATAGTACCCAAAAATTAATATGTTCAACGAACAGGTTGTATTTATGCATGTATTAATATATATTTCTTGGTATATTCGGAAAATAGGAGGAATAGCATCTAATGCCCCTGCGGTACCACGTCTTCTTGAACACGTTTCTCATTTTTATTTTTAATAGCTTTTTTTGAAACGAACAAATATAATGTCTTATTCCCACAGACGGATTCATAACTAGGCTATGATGGCCGTCAGACTCCCCGTTGTCATCAAATTATTTCGCCTTATTGCAGGACCACTGGTATCCCACTAATATACCGGCGCCATTTCCGGTAGTTGTGAAGCGAAACAGACGTGGCCATTTGGTTGATGCCTAACCGTGTCACACGGCCATGAAGAAGAAAGGAAGGGAAATAGTTGGCATTACACTGTAAAAGGACATGGGCAACAGCCGTCACCAACAGACGCGTCATCTGATGCCAGGAACGAATCTTTTCTGTGCAGAAAATGAGCTTTTAGGGCAACAATGAGTTTGTGGCTATCCTGAATTCCGGCATGTTTATTTAACTGGGTCGCAAGGATTTCATTTCCTGCCCCCTATGGATGTGGGTAGTATTACTGATCCACATACAGATACGGATATAATTGGTCTGTTGAATGAGTGTTAAACTATATTTTTATGGTGAGCAGATGTAGGGAGTATTGAGGCTGTTCGAGAAAGTTAAGACATGCTGGGGTTTGAAGTGCTCTATACAGTATAGGGAATTTATAAGGTACTCTTTGGCTTTGGTATTGTGACAATTTAATATTTTTGATGTGGGGTGGTATGGTTCATATATATATATAGATGGTTTAGTATTAACCTGTAGGAGAGAAAGCTTAAATGGATATTAAATTCATTTAATTGCAGATTGGGAATTTGGGTCACGGACCTGTGAGGGAACAACATAGATCTTAGTATGACTGCGGTTTGGTTTTGAAAAACAAAATAGGCGGCGGACACGGACCTGTCAGGTGTGAGTGAGTGAGTGTGGTTTTACGCCGCTCTTAGCAATATTTCAGCAATATCACGGCGGGGGACACCAGAAATGGGCTTTACACATTGTACCCATGTCGAGAATCGAACCCGGGTCTTCGGCGTGACGAGCGAACACTTTAACTACTAGGCTACCCGACCGCCCCTGGACCTGTCGTGGACGGTGAGCAGGTTTGTTTGGGCTGGTGAGTTGCAGTTTAATGAGAGTATAATAGTGCGGTCTTGGGGGAGAGCGACGAAAGGATCCTTTGCGAGTTGTGAGCGTGGTGGTAGCGTAGACTTTAGTGCGGACTTTGTTGTAGGCAGTATAAAGGGGTGGGTATGTGTGCGTATGTAGAGAGTGTGTTTGCATGATTCAATTTAGAGAGTTAGAGAGAAATTGTGTTTTCTGTGTTGGAGTGTATTGAGGATAACGCGAACCTGTGATCTGTTTAAGAGCAAATAGTTATTCTTGAGGTGCAGGTATGTGTTTGAGAAGCAGTAATTATTACATATGGAATGGTCTGATTATATTAGTGTTGTTCCATGTTGGATGTGATCTAAATTGTTCTGCCAAAAATGTCATTTATGTAATTACCTGCATTGGGTGCAACGAACAATATATTGGACAAACTCCAATTTGCGAGCTCGAATCCGTGTACATAAACAGCAAACACAACACCCAGAACGACGTTGCATACCTTTATGTGCACATCTCAACAAATATGCGCGGAAATATGAAATTCAATTCACAAATTTTTCTTTTTTATAAAATGTCTACAACTATATAGTCTAAAACAAAAACACAAAACAACGCTGACTACTTCCTCTGACATATATATGTGACGTATTGTGGAGTGATAGTCAGCAACCCATGCTTGTCGTAAAAGGCGACTATGCTTGTCATAAAAGGCGACTATGCTTGTCGTAAAAGGCGACTATGCTTGTCGTAAAAGGCGACTAACGGGATCGCGTGGTCAGGCTCCCTGACTTGGTTGATGCATGTCGTCGTATTCCAATTGCGCGGATCGATGCTCATGATGTCAATCACTGGATTGTCTGTTCCAGGCTCGTTTCTTTACAGACCGCCATCATATAGCTGGAATATTGCTGAGTGCGGCATTAAACAACAAACAAACAAACAAGATATTTGTTTGGGTCCATGTTATTCGTGTACGCTGCTTCTTGTGTATTTTGCGTGGGTTCTATGCATATTTGATTTATAGATGAGTTTATTTCTTGTTTTGTTGAATTCAGTGTCACAAGCAAAGTTATACCCAGAGGGAGAGTATACATTTTGGAAATGTTAATCTTCATTGACACTCCTTTGAATCCCCCGAGCAACATGAACTAGTCACCATAATGATCACCATCTTGTGGCAATGTATTAGCTCTCAATGAAAAATGGTTTGGATGAAAGATGGGATTAGGCAGGGTGTTGTTTAGCCAACCGAGCGTGTGTCACACATACATAATGTTTTCAACGTATAAGCCCTCTCAAAAAATAATCCCGTGGGACCGTGATGTGTGTTTGAAACATTTCCGACCACAGAGTGAGTGTCCCTAAGGACAGCGATGCACACTTGCTAATACCTCTACAAAGTCTAGACATCAGGTGGATAAATATGTTCATAAGCCACTCTAAACGGCTGTTAATCCCCCTGGCGTGGGTTGTTGATGTTGTAACTGCGTGAACATAACTTCTTGTAGCCTCCTGCAAATGCCAGTTTATTTGTCCGCACGTCTTCATCTTAGTCATTATATAAGGGGGCGAGGGGGTTTGGGGATAAATGTCAACTAATTATACACAGGCAAATATGGTCGAATCATCCTAACCTGCCTTTAACAGAAATGCACACATTTGCCGTTACGTGCATGTCTTACTCGAGGCACAGTTGATGGTTTGTCAAGGCTTACCTCTAATCCCACGACCCCTTCCCCCAAACATATATCAACTAAAAAAACAACAACAAAACACAAATAAACAAAAGAAACAAACTCATACCAGTAAACCTAGACCTCCACCAAAACTCCACATTCGAATGTCTATCATAGAGACCATATGTAGATCATTTATTCTATTTCATATAAATTGTCTTTCGCCTTTTGAAACAACATATGGTGCTTGGACGCCCAACTCGTATGAGCATCCCAGTAATTTCGCCTGATCTGTGATATGTCTGTATATGAGCAATGTGAAAATATTAACGCTCGCATTTCTTTTTATCGAGAGAGAACAATATACGATTGTATTGAATTACGTATCGCGCCACTTTATGTTAATATGCTGTTGATCTGATACGATGACACATATGTGTACATTTCCTATAAAAGGATATATCATTAGCAACTTAACGATCACAATGCACGTTGCCTCCGATAACGACAGGAAAGTTCCGGGAGTATTTCCTGTTTTTGTGATGATAGTGGTCTTAATGGTATCCATTGCAAATCATGTGAGTTGAAACGGTCATTGAAAGTTTAACATGCTAACAGATGGTCCGCATCAGCAAACCTACATCATAATGACATAAATTATGCATGCGGCAACAGCTGAGGAAAGTCCCGATAACCATTGGCCAGTACCGCGAGGTAACAGAGCCATACGATATATACTGAACCGCAAAAGAAACGTCACTTCATGAATAAAATTCATGAAAGTTTACCATTGAAATATCAATGGAGGTGTCTCGTTTTATATTAGTCTGTATCCAAATTTATGTTAACGGCCTTAAGGTGACACGATTTATGTTTTGGATTCCCTACATTTTTCGTAAAACTTGGCATGCAGCTAGTAACGATACAAGAATATGGGATCCACGTATTAGGGTACCGTTTATCAGAAATGGCACAAGCTAACGCAAGTGAATTTTGATTTTTATCAAAAGCATTTGGAACTTTGTACCATTCTCGTTTGATAAGCTTCGTTTTGGTGACCCATTATATCCGTATTTGTGTCTTATTTTGGCCGTTAACGTAAACTGTGGATACAAACTAATGTCAAAAGCTGGATACCTCCAAAAATGCATTCCAATGGGTAACTTTCGGGAATTATTTTCATGAAGTGACGTTACTTTTACGGTCCAGTATATTACCGTCCGGCTATTTGATGTTTGAAAGACACTAACGGAGATCAAAAGCAAATGTTCAAAAAATTTTTAGAAAATTATACTGATAAGCCTGTTTTCGAATTTTTGGGTCATGTATTCTCCTTATACTGTATAAAGTCAACAAGTACATGCACGTTTACTTTCAGCAAATAAACTGAGGGCCAAAAGAAACGTTATCAACATTAACTGATTTGCCACTTTGAAACAAAGATGCCAACCTGTTCAAAAACAGTAAAGAACACATCTCACGAATACAGCCTTCATGTTCTCTGTCGTTCTTTGCACGTACTTTGCGGATTTTTGGAGATATTGGTGTTTGTCAGCAATTTTTTAAAACATTCTTTCCCAAATTATCGTGCAATTTCCGGGTATAAATTACGCACGGATCTGTTCCCCATCATTGGTTGCGATGATTAACACCAACGAACATGCCAAGAGTGACCGCTGTCCAGAGGGAGAGAGCCATAGGTATGCTGCAGATGGGAGCGACACAGAAAGCGGTTGCCATTAACATGAACGGCTCCATGATGACCATTACCAGACTGGTCGCACGTCTCCGACAGACTGGCAGAACCGCAGACAGACCACGGAGTGGCAGACCAAAGGTCACGACCCCGCAGGATGACCGCTTTTTACGGGTACTTCATCTGAGGAACCGATTTCTTACTGTGATGTCATCAGCTGCCAACAGCTTAGGACATCCGGTCAGCAGACAAGCAGTGACCAGACGACTACGACATTATGGTCTCCGGGCTTATCGCCCTTTCAAGGGCGTGACCTTGACCCGTCAACATCGACGTGCCAGAATGACGTGGTGCAGGCAAACTCAGCGATGGCAACAAAGGGAATGGCGGCGAGTTTATCGACGACGTGGTGAACGTACGGCTCCTTGTTGTGTCCAGGAGGTGGGACCTTACGGGGCCGGAAGTGTCATGGTTAGGGGCGGCATTTGCGGGGACGAGAAGACGGAACTTGCCATCATCGAAGGCAATCTGACAGCACAACGCTACATTGACAATATCTTACGGCCACGTTTCTTTTGGCCGTCAGTTTACAATCGAACAATAATATATTGTTTCTACAGTCGGCTATATGGCAATATATCACAAGACAACGACACACGATACTCATAAATGGTAAAAACAGGTCAACGAGAATAATATTCTTAGGTTAGACAAAAGAATTTACATTACGAAAATGGCCCTGGAGTCTTCCGGGAATACACAATGAACATGCTACTTTTACCGAACAAAAAAGAACATAGTTATTATGGATGAGTAGTTCAATGCTGAGCGTAGTCGGGGGAAATGTAATTATAAGAAAAACATTTGCACCAAACGAAGGGGAGCTTTCTGTGCAAAGTAGCCTCATGAAGAGTAATAAATCAATACATTTCGTTCAATCATAAAAAGGGGAATCATTTTGTAAAAATTACTTTAAAAATTACATTGTACAAATAAACTTAAATATGTTATACGATATGCATAGTTAGTAAAGTTATTTTGAGCATATCTATGTGGAATACTTGTAATATTAAGTATTAATTATATTAAATATGGCCATACGTGGTGAGCGACTAAATTCAGATGGCATTGTAAACATTCGCAACTACATTGGATTAATTGTACTTTCCGCAGTGATAGCCTCGGTCATTTAGAAGTTGCCTGATATAGCCAGAACATTGCTGGTGTTCAACAACATTTATTTACTAAAATTTTCACTATAACAAAAAACAACAACCTCAAATTGTACAAATTTGGAAAACATTTTCCCATCGTACGATCTTTACCTTTTAAACAATGTTTTTTTTCACAATACTTGATAAGTTCACAAATTGTAGGGAAATGCCTCCTAGGATCAATGGACATGAACAGATAATCATATGACTATTTTGCATGATACAGAGAGAGAGAGAGAGAGAGAGAGAGAGAGAGAGAGAGAGAGACACACACACACACAGACACAGACACAGACACACATACATGCATATATATATATATATATATATATATATATATATATATATATATATATAAGCAAGCATTTGTTGTACTCTTTGTTTATTTATTTTTTGTTTAATGCTACACTGCAGCAATATTCAATGTAAATGGCGGCATGAAATAACCAATTCTGAACCAGCCAAAACAATAATTGGTTTTGTGATCAACAATCCACGATAAAACGGCCCTAAAGTTATCAGTCGATTGATGATTTATGGGTCGATGATACCCAGTGTATATATTAAAAAGAAAAGAGTAGAGACTCAGATATCCACTCTGAATTTCCCTCATCAATTACAAGTCCATGTCCATCAAGCACCAAAAACGTACTTTCGATTTGCTCACAAAACTGTTTCTCTGCGATGTTGGCGGAATCAAAACCCAAGGTAGAATGACTTCACGTAACTTATAGTGGCGTAATTCATTGTTGATTACGTTTTTAAGCACAGTGTCACTGTACGTTGTTCTTTGATTTGATGGGACCAGGCATATCATCATTCTAAGAACAAATTAGGACAAAGTGTAATAACGGTATTTTCAGGGCACCATCAATTGCAGAATTTCTCGGTCTGTCCAACTGCCCTGGGGTTTCTGCAAATGGTGATGCCTTGACAAATAGCGTTACTCTCATAATCAATTCTAAACCTGAATCCCCCGGGGGGTTCCAGGACGACACAGTTTCAGCCCGGTCAGAGATAATAATAGGCCTGTTCTAGTTGTCACTCGTTCTCGTCGCTACATGGATGAGATTGTGCCTATACGACGTAAACGTTTTACTCACTCACTCACGCCTAAAGATGATGTTCATACTTAGTAGTAATTACTGGCACCCGCCCTCTCGATCCTTTCAACAATAAAGTAGCATATCTTGATGAGCGTTCATTTTGAAATATGAGCGCCAAAACACTTTCAGTATTGATAAGAAAAATGTGCTAAAAGCAGAGTCCATTGTACGCATGTGTTAACGAACAACTATCAAATAGTGATGCTACTAGCGTCCGCGAAAAGGTGATCGTACCCTGCAACGCCGGTGGCACCCGTCACAAACACAAACAAAGGCAATATTCGTCTATTGGGCATCTAGCCTCATAATATTTCCTTTCGTGTTTTGGCGCTAACGTCTGCAAATATTCAACGTGTACCCTAATAAAGTAAGAGATTCCATCGCTGTTTATTTCATGTGTGCTGCGTTTGACAAGCACAAATATTCAGCGTGTAGCCATATGAAAGTGATAGTGTTTCCGTGGTTAATTTACCTTGGCGTCGCATTTAATGATCACAAATATTTCATCGCTCACAAATATTTCACCGCTGTAGATTATATAAGCATATAGTCAAATGAAAGTGCCAGCTGCAAATGAATAGATAGAGTTGGGTGACCATGCATTACAGTTGATATACATGTATAATTCAGTTAGTATCATATCATCATTAGCATTCGTAAGTTACCCTTAATGTGATTCTTCAAATATTTAGTGTTAAAGTATAGACACCCAGCTGTATGATGTTGGTATCCGGGCCCTTTCATATTTTATTTATTTGGTCTTTCAAGGGTCCACTATATTTCCTTTGTTCATTCCTTTTCTCCAGTTGTGTTATAGACCTCTAACATAAATTTGTAATTTGAACCATCTGCGTTTTGATTATACATTTTATATATTCAAATATATTCAAATATCGCGTACATGGATACTTGATGAACTTTGCTACGTTGTTCAGATATCTATTCTTGATTTCGTTATTCTACGAACTTATTACATCGACTCTGTGAACCAACCAGTATGAAATATACATTTTTCTTCAACAATACGAACAAAGAAAGGGTGTCAGAAAATGGCAAATACACGTCCATTGCGCGTACCTACAAATACATAGGATGTAATATTTCTTGCACGTGTTACATACATGTATCATCTATTTACACACTACCAATATGTCACAATGTTTATTTGACATTAAAGTTGTTTATAAGCTATATCATTGAAAACAATGCCCTCGAACAGATATAGGACACGGCTTAACAACAATCAATATTCTATGTTGTCGGTTGGGCTGAAGTACAGATAAAAATATGCCTTAACATAAGCCTCAGGGGCTATTCCAGGCTTTAAAATTCTACCTTTTGTATTCTCCTGACACGAAATGAGGAACGAGTCCGCTACTTATTTGGATAAAACCGTAAATAATTATCGAATAACCAGCGCCAGGGTGATAAATTATGTACAGCGTGGCAGCACCAAATCAGCAAATCAGGAGCCAACAAGGACATCTTTCACAGGAGTGACAAAAACATCAATAAGATTGAGAACAATATTAACTTGTTCCCAAGGAAATACATTGTGTGGACAAGGAGGATGAATGCTGATATCTGCGTGTCTTTAACATTAGATTCAGTATATTATCTGACGATAAATCAATCATACATTTTCTTGCATGTTCATCTGTGAAGTTTCACATTTGATGACAAATCGTCATGGTTTTGTTTTTTTCAAATCGAGGATGCGTTTTAAAAAACCCTGTATCTTTAATACCATTTATTTGTTTTTATATAGCTGCCAAATCGTTGCTTTATATTTGATTTTTGATAGCCTCTATGAATCCGCCCTAGAGTAACTTTCCTACCTTTACGACCTCCTTCAAAGTGCGCCTCCTCCCATACAATTTACAATAAGGGCACGAATATATTTTCAATATATTTTCGCATGAAACTGAAGACATTTAAAAAGGGAAACGAAGCATTTTTATCTGTACTTCAGCCCAACCGACAACATAGAATATTGATTGTTGTTAAGCCGTGTCCTATATCTGTTCGAGGGCATTGTTTTCAATGATAAAGCTTATAAACAACTTTAATGTCAAATAAACATTGTGACATATTGGTAGTGTGTAAATAGATGATACATGTATGTAACACGTGCAAGAAATATTACATCCTATGTATTTGTAGGTACACGCAATGGACGTGTATTTGCCATTTTCTGACACCCTTTCTTTGTTCGTATTGTTGAAGAAAAATGTATATTTCATACTGGTTGGTTCACAGAGTCGATGTAATAAGTTCGTAGAATAACGTAATCAAGAATAGATATCTGAACAACGTAGCAAAGTTCATCAAGTATCCATGTACGCGATATTTGAATATATTTGAATATATAAAATGTATCATCAAAACGCAGATGGTTCAAATTACAAATTTATGTTAGAGGTCTATAACACAACTGGAGAAAAGGAATGAACAAAGGAAATATAGTGGACCCTTGAAAGACCAAATAAATAAAATATGAAAGGGCCCGGATACCAACATCATACAGCTGGGTGTCTATACTTTAACACTAAATATTTGAAGAATCACATTAAGGGTAACTTACGAATGCTAATGATGATATGATACTAACTGAATTATACATGTATATCAACTGTAATGCATGGTCACCCAACTCTATCTATTCATTTGCAGCTGGCACTTTCATTTGACTACATGCAACTCGTGCAGGTCCTCAGCTGAGCTGCATGGGAACTGATCAGCAGTGCCTGGAGAACAACAATGAGCTTCAATGTACAGCAATGCATTTCATTGAACGCAGCTTCAGTATGGACGACACGTATGACACATTGTGATACGAAAAAAAAACACATTGCGATGTCATTGGGAATTTTATCCATGCAAACTGAATTTATATCTGTGGGCATGATATAAACTGTCATTGCAAGAGAATAACCAGTATACATTATCCGCCAAAACAGATTCCATTTGTCGTAAAGAAAACCCCACTCAGACACAGTATACTGACTCCAGGCCGACCAGTCCTTGCCACACACCAGGCAGGCTAACAACAAGTACCATCTTTAAAGATCTTTTGGTATGACGCGGCAGGGGTTCGAACCCCGAAACTCTCCGGGCGGACGCTCAACCACTAGACCGCAGAGGCGGTCTCACCACAGCGGTTAACGTCTAAGACATGCATCACGTCGGGTGTCCCTCCCACATCAAGCTGACAGGCCGTAATACAACTGAAATATTCCTAAAAGCGAATGTCAAACCAAACTCACTCACTCTTTAAGGCTGGAAGGTAATAATGGTAATTTCTCAACCTTTCCTGTTGGCAGAATATAACAGAAATAGCAGCTTGAATAGATGCACAGGACCATTAGTTGTCGGTTCGTGTAATATATCTTCTTGTTCCTGTATGCGACCTGAAATGTGATTTTTATGTACCGGATTGATACTCATAACCTGAGTGAAACACTGTAAACTATCTCGTTAGTGTCCCCGTTGTGCAAGAGGTCTGACGAATCATAGCCAGGGGCATATTTATCTGACATTGTACGAGTCTGCACTAACGAGGTTTGGAAAGTCGCTGACATTAGGACAGATCGCACTTTTTAAGACAGGACTACAATGAATAGGCTTTTTTGTGTTTTTCTATTTGCATTTGATTCAACGTACATGTTATCTGATATGTTATACATGTTATTCAACGTTGAAAGGGGGAAATTGTAATTTCCATAACGCCAGGGCCGTGAATATGTTCATGACCACTGCAGTGGCTACAAAATGACATTTGAATATAATGATAACATTCTATGTTTTGCAATTATTATAATTGTAACATCTCGCAATAGTGTTTGATGATACATGCAGTATGGCACATCCCGCTGTTTGTGATCTTAAGAGGTTGCAAAGATCTAAAGAAACCACACAGTATTGAAGTATCTCGTTACCAACTGTGTCAAGAACACTATTTTCTGAATCTAATGTATTGTGATATGCGACGTGTGCCGTGAACAGTAGTAAACGTTTCGTTTCGCGATCATCTGGTGTCAGCATTTTAACATCACAGTGATTTGTATGACCTAATATTTAATGACATGGTCCTTTGCGCTAACACCTTGTGTCATCACAGTATCTTCAAGTAATGTATGTTCGAAAAAGTAAAGGTCTTGAATTTGCTGCTTCCGCCCTTGACTTTAATTAACATTTTTGCTTATTCACGAGAACCCAATTTCATGTTTTAAGTTTGTGTAAATGGTGTCCATCCACGCCACCAAATGTTTTGGTAAACGATAAGTAATCAGATTTGGGTGAAGTGGGTTTTCTTTGCTTGACTGGATTTAGGTACTTAGGTGATGTTGGTATGAAAGATCCCACTCTTGAATTCTTAAGGTTTTACCAAAAACTAAACAAATAAATAAAGAATGGCTTTTATTGTATTTATTTTAAATGTTTGTATGAAAAATGCGTCCTTTCATACACCGGTACAAATAAATAGAGCACTATCAACCACACACTGAGCATACATCTTGTTATAGACTAGCTATTCCACACGCCAAAAAGATGTCAATACAGCCCAAGATAGATAAGTGGCCATTGATGAGTCTGTCCTTAGCTCTCAGCAGCCCCTGGTCGACTACAACATAGCGACGTTTCTACTTGGTTGTCTGGGGTGACAACACTGCTGGGCACGTTTTAGCTCGGTTCTGGATTGTTCACGCTTAATCAGTTTCACAAAATCAAAGATGTTTGGGTGGCAAGTAGTCGCAGAGTGCAGTTTGTTATGCCACCCTTTGATGCTGTTGGTCCTGTGACCGTTGTTAGCAAAGATGTGAACACTCTCTACCCAAGTAGTTACAATGTCCATAAACGTAGTGACCGTTTGTCCTTGTGGACTGTCGGCAATTGTATCCAACCAAACATTGACAGTCTGGTCAAGAATTACAAGGGGAAGGGCCTTAGCTCTGGTAGCGAGCTTCTTGAATTCTGCATCGTTTTTGTAGAGAGCATAATAGCCTGAGCATAATGGAAAAAACAGCCACATCTTCAAAAACTGCAACAGAATAAGGATGTCGTTATCCTTAATCCTTCATTATCTGGAAGGCGGCTGTGTAGGAAGCTTCAGTCTTATTCGGTAGACGCAGTAAACAAGAGGAGACATGATGCCTTGATGTTCAGCATTGAGGGTATAAATTTGAGAAACAGTAGAAAGTAACATCAGCAAATACGACCACAGCTTCACAGAGATGTTACAGATGTTCTCGTGTCGTTGTCTTGGGTAACTTAGGTAGATTCCTTTTCTCTCTCTGTACATAGTAGATGTCAAAAGTAGGGAAATGTAGGGAAAGAGCCTGGATTGGGATTATTTCGGAATTCTTTCTAAGTACAGACATTTCGTCATCGTAGATTTTGTTGATCGAAGTTGTCTCTTGCAATCTCTAAGAATCCGGAGTTATACATATCGACGCCATAGAGGTAAGGCAGTACCTCGTAGTTATTAAAATGATATCAACAACAAAACCCCACTAAACAGAATACATAACGCCCACACAATCCCAACTTGATTACGCCGCTCCTATCCAATACCAATAATGGCACATGAAAGTCTATTCAATATTTAGCCCTTAAAATAACCCCAGGCATAAGGACGAGTACACCACTTAACATATTACTGTTAATGACAGGCACCACATCTATCAAATACAGAAGACAACAAATTAGCATAAACTGCTGGGATGGGGCCCAACACAACCCTATCTATAAAATACTCACAGCCAAAAACAACAGCACAAGAAAATCTACAAAATTCAAAACAAATACAATCAAAGACCCTTACCTAACACACCTATACAAACTCCTCACAACTTCAAAACTTTACAACAAGCCCCTTTACCACAACAATATTTACATGATAAACTACCATCTTACATAGATATCTCTCTACATATCATAATACAAGCTCAAACTAAAATCACCAAAACAGAAAAAACAACAACATATGCATGCTTAACCACAACAAATCAAACTGGCCAACACATACCCAAATATATACTGATGCACCACAAGACAAGAAAACACAGACACGGGTATCCATGTTAATCAAGTCTGGTTACCCATTAAAATAATCACGAATTATCATTATAAAACCTAAACCAATTCATAACCGCAGAATAACTGGCAGAATAACCAACATTGTTATAATTTTAGACTCTCTAGGCTCCAAAAAAACACAAATTCAAAACAAATTCTCAAAATTCCGACTCGACTTAATCAATAACATTGATTCACAAAAGCGGTATTGTTGAGCTTGGTAATAGGTGATCAGTGAATTAGGTGATATGGGGAGAGCCGTGTAAACGGTTCATGTCGATTATGCCAGCCGCAAGTCACTGAAGTCATTTGTTAACCGTCGATGTAACCTCACACAACAGGTGGTCACTTAGATATGTTGACAGACCTACTGACAACAAACCAAACCCAAACTACTGCACATAACGCTAGAGAGCAATATATATCCATTATCGGCTGACAGGTCAATTGGTCACGATATATCGTCTCATTTTAGTGCTCAGACGCTGTGGAGGTAGCCATGAAATGATGAAGTATCAGTTAATCACAATGTGGATAAAGATCCACACCGAAATTCTTTCCATTCTCCTTAAATTAATGATACGACTGTTACTGATATTTAAGATGAGAATCACATCTGGGTGACGAACTCGACCATGTGATGAATGTTTTCTGTCTGACTTCAAGCATTGTGTGAAGCTGTGTAATTCTGGTGTAAGTGTCGTTACAACACACTCCAGCAAGCTGTTTAACGCGACAATAAGTCGAGAATAAATACGTTTGGGGAAAACGTTAAATAACTGTGTATTCTCCGATATAATTCAATACGTACTTGTAAGGCAAATTGAATCTATTTCTCACACAAAATTTTCAAGCGTATTAATGTCTTTTAAAATGACTACTTTGACCTTTTCTACGCCATCAATAAATAGAGCAAAAACAGGTGATCTAAAAGGACATCGACTTACTATAAGGTTTCTGTCTATATCGTATGATCCATGCTTTAGTGCCGTCACAGTAATGATTTTTACATGTCTGTAGAAGTTTTATGAGCATAAAATGGTATTAGTAATCAAAATATTGCTAGTTATTATTTTCTATTTTTTCAAAAACTCTGCCTTCTATGAACTATATGAATGCATCGCCCAATCCCCATTACCAGAGGGAAAATGGCATAAGGGAACAAGCTTCGGTATGATTGCCTTTGGTGATCATCCTAAAAACAGACCTTTGGCCTACGGCTGAAATTATCATGATATGGCCCTGATAAGACCTGATGCAATAGTTCTATAATAGGCGGACCATGTTATTTCTGGTCTATTAGTCAACTTGATTGACCCCTGTCAGACCTTATGGCAAATACATTTGCAGTTTTATAGACCAATTAACGTCAAACAAAAGATAATGTCATAAGGCCCAATATTGATTTCTGAGAGGATTCAGGAAGAAGTGTCACAACGTGTTAATCGAGACTGATTATTCCACAGCGTTGACGTTTTGAATACTTGCACGCATTGGTTCATGAAAATGTATGCGTAACTATTTCAGAATCGTTGTCTGCGATAGCTCCGCAAACGTCATAATCACGATGCCAAAACCAATAATGCTCGTTACTATCCCTGAAACGGTATGCTGGTGTTGTGACTAGAGATTAACACAGTTTGTACGACCATTATCGGCTGATAGTCGGATAATCACTTTATAAACTCGATATGCGATAGGTTCGAGTTTTTACCCTTTAAAAAGCTGATGTGTGTACATGGTTAAAAAGCCATATTATTGTAATTACTTATGTCTTGCAACTTCAGTCAATCAATAGAATGTGGTTTGAGGGGCGTTCGCTAGTCCGTATTAAGAGTATTTACCCTTCGCTGAGACAGGTAGTTAAAAAATGAAAAGTAGTTTAAAATCACTTTTGAAATGAAAACCAAAGATGCGTCGCTGTGATTCTAATAGGAACGGATGACAAAAGGCAAACGCTGAAATGTCCCGTGATAAATGTGTCAGTGCCAGATAATAATCAGATCTATTATCTGTCGAAACAGATTCCATGGGGTGTAAAGGGCAAAATGGTGATGACTATAATATGAACGAATCACTAAAACCAGTGATGGGACCACGTGTTTGCTTATACTAGTATCATAAGATGTGTTTTATACCTAACGCCCACTCAACAATCCAACACCCATTCACCAACCCTGTGATCTATTTATTAACCCCAACACTCACTTACCAATCCAACACTTACTCACCAATCCAACACCCATTCACCAACCCCAACACCACGAACTCACCAATCACTAACCATACACTCACTCGCCGACCCGAACACCACGCACTCACCAGCCAACACCACTCACCAACCCCTAACACCCTTTCACCGACCCAAACATCAACTCATCAACCCTAACATCAGCTCATCAACCGCAACTCCAACACACCAATCCGTGCCTCTTGTGTGGAAGGACTATTGATCTGGTAATCACTTATGTTTCAGTTATGATGCCGTTGGTCTCAGTCCTCGTACCTACAACTAATGCCAGACAACTGGTGGGTTGTCTGAGTTAGGTTGGTGAGACTATCAAACTTTAAACCACGTATACGTAATGTACGTTGTGTAAAACAGCATTACGTACACAACCTAGCTGAATTGTGCCAGCAGGGGTAAAGCTGTTTAACGCTCGATCGAGTGGCTTGATCACGCAAAGCGTCAGATCATGAAGGGGTCTTAATGACCACGAAATGGCTATAAAAACAATGCGGTTCAAGAGGGTGAGGGCAAAAGGGGAGGTCAAATGCTTCTTCAATCCATCATTACAGCATTATAGAACACTGTTCAGATCACAATTATGTGCATTATGTTATGAATGATTTAAAAAAAACCCGGAACATTTGGACAGAAACACATACGTCATTCAATTGATGTCACAATCTGGAATCACTGTACTGGAATTATCAATCCAGTCAGGGAATGAAGGAATATCTTCGGTAATTGAAAGACTTCTCAAATAACTTTCTATACGAAGGCACAGATATGAACTTGTGAAACGTACAGGTTATCGGACTAATATAGTTTGCCCTGCCTATTGATTTTGATAGACTTGGTCCAAACAGGGGTTTAAAGAATTTCTCACATTGATGTAAATTTGATTTTACATTAAACGTTTGTTTTTCATAACTGCACGGTATTATGCATGCCTCCCTATTCTGAGTATCATCAAAAACTCTTTGTCTTGTGAATCTCCGCATCTGCTACATTTGTTCCATGGAATAATGTCATCAGTCTGCGTTTATATCCATATTTCGTGATGGTGTGAACAATTACTTATTGTCATTTAATACTCTGATATGTCGTAATTATGTAATTACATAATTTTGGTCGCTGGTGCGTCAAACTGTGAAATGTCCTCCACATATCTAGGATAAAGTGAGGGAGTGAGTGAGTGAGTGAGTGAGTTGGGTTTAACTCCGCTTTTAACAGTATACCAGTTATATCGCGGCGTGTCAGCTTAATGTGGGAGGAAAGCCCGAAGTGATGCAGCTCTCAGACGTTTACCACTTCAGTGAAACCCACGAGCACGGGTATGGTGCTGAAAAACCTAGAAACATAATCAGGGCGAACCGGAATCCGAACCCCCAATCATAAGTTTCTGGCGTGCCCAAGGGAACGTTGTAATCCTTATCAAGCATATTTTGCGCTAGATTCGCATGTTCTTATTAAAATCTTCGTTTGAGGAGCATGTTCGATTGTACCTCAAAAGTTTTAAAATGTAGACGCAAAAGGCTGGAGCTGGAAAGTTGACTATTGAAAAGTTGAAGTCATCCCTCATGCTGTGGAACCTTGTGGATACTTTAATGTCAATCTGAATTTTTATTCATGGATTCAAATATGAAACAGATGAGGCGGTTAACTCTTCTCGATGCAATTCCGATCATATGATGCGCAAGCAGGGAAGCACTGTCAAAATAGTGGTTGTTCCAGGTTTTATTTCTTGTTCAGATGGGTAAATACGTAAGTGGAAGGGAATTGGCTATTTGACAATTATTAAACGATATAGGATCACCGATATATTAGAACGTGAAGCCATATTCCCTTGTTTTGATTTTGCCAATCCCAGCAGAAATTCCGATCCATATGCACAAAGAAACGGATCTGGAAGTCGGGGCCCACCCTGGGATGCCTACTTCTTGCCTTAACATCCCATGTCAATATTTCACACATACGTTATCCATGAGGTCAGGTATTTCACATCTGATTTTCTCAGTAAACATCAGGCATTTGCTTGCATTTTTGACAATTATGTCCTGAACATATGAATATAGTGGTGAAACTATATATCGTTTAGTGATAAGCGCCCCATTGATCAAGGAATAAGGTTGAGACCCACTAGCACAGGTATGGTGCTAAGGAACCAAACATCATAATCTGGGCAAATATCGGATTTCAACCAACGATCATCGGATGCTTGTCTTGGACGGTTAAGGGTAGTCTCAAATCATGATGCCACCCGGGATACCCTAATATTGAAAATTGTATGATAAATTAATGTCATATACATTATTATATAAGTAATGATATTTTCGTTCATTAACACACTATCGGGCGGTCGGGTAGCCTAGTGGATAAAGTAATTTTCGCTCGTCACGCTGAAGACTCGGGTTCGATTCCCGACATGGGTACAATGTGTGAAGCCCATTTCTGGTGTCCCCCGCCGTGATATTGCTGGAATGCAGGATCAGTAGAGGCATGCAACAAACATATTGACTTTACGGTCATTTAACTACCGATGTACGTCTGTGTACGCGAGTCTACTTTACTATGTTCTTGTGTAGCTGATCACAACATACAACTGTAAAATGAGCTCATCTACTTATTTATTGATATTTTTGCAGCACAACATCATTAGTGTATTCTTACCTCTTGTAATGTTGTCTGGCGTATGTAGTGTCTGCTGTGATGTACCTTATACCTGTGAGCGTGTCTATAGTTTCAAACAAACGCGTTTGCTGGTTCTAGCCCGATCTAATGCCGGTTTTACAGTACTAGCCCACGGAGATACCACTAAGATACAATGAACTGATCCCGAGCCGACCAGATCTTGGAGCGGTCGGGTAGCCTAGTGTTTAAAGCGTTCGCTCGTCACGCCGAAGACCCGGGTTCGATTCCCGACAATGTGTGAAGCCCATTTCTGGTTTCCCCTGCCGTGATATTGCTGGAATATTGCTAAAAGCGGCGTAAAACCTAATCACTCACTCATTAGTCCCTCAATGTCGCGTGCCAGGAAGGGAAACAAGAACTATATTTCAGCAGACGCTCTATCTACAAGACCACGAGGGCGGTCACACGGATAAAGCGCATTCTTTTAAAGGTAAACAACAAAAGTGAAAAGGCATGCAAACATTCTTATTATAGTATATATAAGTTTGAAAATCCGGTACAACGATACAAATATATAAAATTCATTACTGAATCCTTAAAGCCAAAAGCCACATTCCGCATTGATATATGTACTATGGTCATATGCTTGCAAAGTTAGAAATCAATACTTAGACACCAATAACATGACCATTTGTATTGAATAAGTGTCATCGTGACAGCTGCTACTTACCATTAAATATGTTGGTGAGGAGCGTTATGGGGAGGCAGAAGAGTGCTACCATGACGTCCGCGATGGCAAGATTCACAAGCAGAACATATGTCACAGAGTGGAAACGTTTGTCTCTGTAAATCACTGCGATTACACTCAGGTTTCCAAAAACAGCAACACAAAATATAAATCCATAAGCTATAGTTAAGATCACTATCATATAGACCGGTTGTTTGATGAGCGGATAGAACACCGTATCTTGTGTGAAGTTGGAGGACATGTTACTTGTTGTGTTCTCCATGATGAATGAATGACGACTGATTGCTGCGGGTAATGACGGGCTTGAGGGTGATGTCTTGAGTAACGCGGCCTTCGATTACGACTCCATTCAAATCTGTATTTGACATTAGTAATTTTCTCCAACCTCGATCAGTAATGCGTTGCACAACGTGAATATGCTGAAATCTTTTCGGTCGTTCATACGACTAATATCACCGTCATGATATCTTTGCAAATGTGTCCAATCCTCGCATTCCAGTGTTAAGACATGATCGTGTAAATACATTGGTCCCCGTTGGTGCTAAACACTGTTTTGTATGTAATAAATCCTTTTGCGGAAAGTCAGAAAACTGCCAATTCTTATGACTTCATATTTTTTTATCCATCCACTTTAGATACAGCCAGGTTAGAATGAAGCTCTATGAGTGTTCAGGCAGTCTATGAATAAAAGCATTCCATCTCCTACATCGGATTAGGGATCGGTCTGTCAAGTCAACCGTCCATGCACTGTTCTCAATATATCAATAGCTGATGAAGGGCAGTTGTGCTATTTCCATCAAAGTCCCGCCATCGATTGACGTGGGATATTGTAATGTCCTGCCCCTTGCTGAAGACAACACTGATTCGCTCATACAATATACGGATAATTCCCTGAACCTTGCAAATCAAACACATAGGACCATATGACTGTTGCAGTGTTTAAGAGGGAATATAATTGAAATAAATTATCAATAAATTTTCACGCTCTACGCGAATATTCTGGTTGAGATCACTATCCCAATGTACTGTCAGACAATGTAGCTTCATCAGGTGTGGGATCGTTTATACTGGTACTCTGGACACGGAAATGCTTCACAGCTCATCTTTCAGATAAAGATGGCAATTTTGTTGTCGAAACGGTTGAATCGGCCAATGTCTGTCACGATGGTCATCGCAGCTAATCACAGCCAAACTCTAAATCAATTCCCGTGGTGTACACTGCTCTTGTGACCGTCAAGATAATCAAGCTTAAAACAAGTCATGCACCTTCTGAGCTTGGGTCGCTCATTTAGTCACGTGAGGAAAATCAGAACATTCAATTACTTACACTAGTCGGCTGGGAGCACCTCCCCGTTTAGCAACAGTTGTTGTGTTTTATCACAACATGATACGTGGTTCACAAAACACTTAAATCAACTATGCCTATGCGGAAGGTGATGAATTCCTTTTCGGGATTCTTTGCACAGATTGAGGTTAAACAAACGCCAATATAGTTGTTGTATATGTGTTGACAATCCCAGCTACATGTACCTGTTGTGTGTAGAGAACGTTTCAATGAATACATTATATGAGAGATCTGAACAAATGGGACAGCTGTGCAGTGATAAGGTTTTACAAACGCATGCCGTTTTGAATTTACCAACACCATCGACAGCAGGGTTATCGCATGCATATGCACGACAAACGTAACAATAAAACCTCTATCGAAAATCTCATGAGTTCATGGTAGTTTCTCTGCAATAAGTTGGTGGTGTTTTTAAAGTAGAAGCCAACACTTCAAACAAGTTTGCATGTTTAATGATTCTAATTTGTGGCTGTAGCAATTGGGTTTAGGGCAACAACAAACAGCAACTCAAACCAGGGTCGAATAAAGATACGGATATTCCATCAGGAAAAGAACATGTTCAAACAGGACGGGTAACATATAATGTTAAATCACTACAATCTCCCAAGGCTATTTCTGTAGTTTGCAAAAATCTCTAACGCACATGAATCTAATTGGTGTAATTAAAACTGTTATCGATACAAACATAATCCGAATTTAGACCGAAAGAAAACATTCCACAACAGTTTCAAAGGATAGATCGTGGGTTTTCTGCGGAGAGATGGAAATGGAGATTTTGGACAAGACTTGACGTCAGCATGTTTATCTTCTCAAACAAATATATTTGTTGCAATCTAAGAACGAAACGGTGGTGCATGTCAAAACGTAACACAACACCTCGCGTTTAGTCTGAGACGGCTAATCACAGGCATATTATTTGTCATATAATAAATACTGTTAGGTCACTGCATTCACAATCGCAGAGATTCTGATCTTGTGGAGTCCGTTATCATGTAAAAGGCAGATATCTTCATGAAGCAGAAACGTCCCGAGTGTGTGAAACAAGATTGCAAACAACAGATCAGTCATTATCACATGTATGCTGTCTGAAAATCACCCGTTTCTAGGACACTGGTGCTTCCACACTCGTGGAATGAAATATTTGCATTCATATAAACACATCCTGCAATATCTGATGTCATTTGCAGGCCGCTATAAGGTCAAACTTCTTGATAAGGTGATTGGGAAAGGTTATTGTGTGAAGAATTGCCAGTTCATTATGCTCGTTTGCTAACGACATTGTGCACGACCCTAAGACGTAGTTGCATATAAAGAAGTTGTAATGAGTAAGGTCACTGTCAATGTCAGAGTAGTACTACTGTGTACATATATGGACCTATTGCATGCAGTGCCTATTGCATGCAGTGATTGCAGGCAAGAAACAGTATTCACCTATGGCAAATGCACAGGTTGAAGTAGAGAGTATTCCAGATTCTACTGGGGGTCAAACACTTGGGTTTTGCCGGATACAAGTTGATGATCAAGACCAGACGTCAGACTTCCATTCATTTGAAATATGCTCAAAGTAGATGTCCATCAACCATTAACATAAAAAATGACTTAGTCACAAAGCACAACCACATCCATAATCATTGAGATGAGAAAACAAGATTCACTGTTGATAAGAACCTTGCAAACCACGAACAATGAAACCTGAAGAAACTCAACGTAGCCATCCAAAACTATTGTGCTACTGCGGGTTGAGCACGACAATACGGAGAACACAATCAGCCATCTAAGAGCCGGTATTTTGGTGTCACAGTACGAGCATCGACACTTATGCACTTAAGAGGGACAATTTCTTGCCAACCAGAAACAAGTGATCTATGCTGTTCCACATCTGGTTGGATTGTGCATTATGTAAATGTAAATGTTAAACATGAAATTGGAGAAATAAGATTAGAGTGCTCATTCATTTCATCAATTGTTTATTTTATATTTTAAGGTAAAGGCATGCTGGTTGTACGTTATATGATGACTTCAATGTTGTACAAAAAACATAAACTGATGCCAAAAGAAACTTTACCAACTGCAAATTTCAGACAAAGTATACATTTTTTTTCGATGAAGTCTATCTAAAACACATAACCTAAATACAACAATAGTGTATGCAGAAAATGTTAATCGTCTGTTACATGTTGGCGAGATAACACGCGAAAAAGTGAAAAACACGTGCACCACGGACAACTGCAAATGCACGTGCGGGTAAGGGTATAAAACGATTGCAACAGCAAGTCAGTCATACACAGTGATAAAAAAAACACAAAAGAAATGCCACGACTCACAGTCGAACAACGTGAACGAGCCTTGGGTATGGTACAGATGGGAGCCACCCACGCCCATATTGCACGAACCTTCGGTTGCTCCCGTGTTGCCGTTACCAACTTGATGCAACGTTACAGACAGACAGGGCGGACCGCTGACAGGCCAAGAACAGACAGATCCAGGGTGACCACGCCCCATGATGACCGGTACTTGCGTACCTTGCACCTCCGAAATCGCTTCCTGACAGTGACGCCATCGGCGACAAATGCCTTAGGTCACAGGGTTAGTTCGACAGACAGTGGCCAGGAGACTCAGGGCTCATGAAATCAGGGCTTTTAGATCATACAGAGGACAGCTATTGACAGCGCAACATCGTCGTCTGCGATTGAGATGGGCCCGGACTGTACGACGTTGGCAACGACGTGACTGGCAGAGGGTTGTCTTCACTGACGAAAGTCGATTCTGTATGTTTAGGGCTGATGGAAGACAACGTGTTTACCGCCGAAGGGGTGAACGAACGGCGGCGTGTTGCGTGCAGGAGGTCGTACCATATGGTTGAGGGAGTGTCATGGTGTGGGGAGGGATCTGTGGGCAGGAGAGGACACCGCTGGTCATCGTTGACAGAAACTTGACAGCTCAGCGTTACATGGATAACATTCTTCGTCCAGTTGTCCTACCATTTCTCCAACAGCAGCCACGTAGTGTCATTTATCAGCATGACAACGCTAGAGCCCATACAGCCAGAATTGTCACTAACTTCCTCGCAGCCAACAACGTCAACGTCCTGCCGTGGCCTGCACGCTCACCCGACATGCCCCCCATAGAACACCTCTGGGACTTGATGGATCGTCGTGTTCGACAACGACCACACTCTCCAGCCAACCGGCAAGAACTGATCTTGGCCCTCCAAGAAGAATGGCGTCAAATCCCACGTGACCTCATCAGACGACTGACTTTTTCTGTGCGTCGAAGAGTTTTTGCGTGTATTGAGGCATTTGGTGGTCACACACGCTACTAATGACTTGTTAATGAACGTGAGCGATTGTTTATGTACTCTGCCTATTGTCCATGGTTCTGAGAGCTCGAGTTTTGTACCACCCCCAACTTTGGGGGGCTCTGACGTTATTCTCGGTCGCGGTATGATTGTCATTTTCAGTGTTGATTATGTTGATATATTGATCTTCTCAATACACTTTACTTCATGCATGTATGTTTTGTTGTTTTTGAGCAAGAGCGATTTCAAACTCTGGTAAAGTTTCTTTTGGACGTCAGTTTATATTGGAATGAAACTGAGAAAGAAAAAAACTGACTCGTGTCGTAAATCGTTACTAGCATTCACCGATCCCCCAACAGTTTTGTAAGATGACCCCACAGATTAACAAACAGGACGGGGATTATTCCTTGACCAGCTGCTTGAGTGTCACCGTTTATTGTACCCAAACAAGATGTCAGTAACCGAAAGCTCGTTACAGACATTAATTGTTATTTTAATTATTCACAATGGCAAAAACAAAAGTCGCTTCGCAAACTCAGCAATGTATGCACATTTTTTTTGACAGAGGTACCAACACTTTCAGATTGACCGCCTCCTGACGTATCCGTATAGCTGCTAAGCATCACGAGATTATGTACAGTATATAGACGACTGCAACCAAGTCTACATATCTGCAAATGAAAACACCTGTCACGTTCTTGTTTTGGAAGTCGATTACAGAGTGTATGATTTAAGCACTTTCATTTGGAAATGTAAATACGTTCTACGAGTGTTGTGCTTTTTTTCTCTCTCTCGGGAATTTACTTATTGTATTTTGAAACATTGATATTCGCAATGAAATCGCAGTGAATATTTTTACTTTACTTGCTCTCTAAAATGATGACGAATGTCTTCTATACATTCAGGTGAGTTAGAGGGCAGTGGCCCTACGTTTTACACTTGCTGTGAATTTACACATGTTATATGCAATTAGGAAGTTACTGGCCAGAGTCCACAACAAATAATGTTATTTAGATGATGTTATTGCCTTAGATATATATTAATCGACACGCATAACTTTATTACCAACCAATGCGGGGCGGGGGTAAGATTATGGTCCTTAAACTGTTAGTTCTGTATAATGAAGAGGATTATTATTTATGGGATCCTCTACATCCTGTAATTACCTAAGAATTGCGCACACTCTACTGACTCGTTCCGCAAATATGTTTCCCACTGTGTTGTTGACTCCACCAATACAATAATTTATCGTAGCAGCGAAAACAAGTAACGTTCGATAAAAGTAAATTGATTCTGAAATTCAAAACTGCATCGGTCAACACAAATATGTATTCATGAAGACATCTCTTCGACTATAAGGTCGTGATTCACAATGTGGATATTTCCGTGTTTATTGAGAGTATGACACTCAGACATGTCGTTTTTTAATGTGAACATTGTGATTGTGAAGCTATTAAGTGCTCACAAAATATGTTTGTTTAACCATTAATAACGCTTATGCAATGTGGCTTACTGACAATCAACGTACAACAGGCGCAGGTATACTGCAAACAGGAATGGCGCCACGCGAAGTTGCCAGACATTTTAATGTTCCTCGAAACACATATCATCTCTTTGGAGCGGGGCAACACTCGTGACTTGCGACGAGCCAGTCGTCCACGTAAGACGTAACGTCAATAAGATTCGGTTGGTGCATCTACGGAATCGACACCAAATTGCCAAATTAACAGCTGGGACATTCTTGGGTTGAAAGAAATTAATTGCAGAACTGTACGCAACCGGTTGAAGGCACACAACATCCGGCCCGACGTCAAGCGATAAGACCAATTTGTCGACAGCATCAGAGGTTCAGAATACACGCTTAGGGCAGTCTACTGCTCACAAATGAGTCCAGGTTTCATCTGAACAGTTCTGATGCTAGTGCAAGGCTCTGCAGGTGTCCAGGAGCATTCTTAGATACCCTTGCTTACCTGAAGTCGTCTGTGTTGGGTTTGAAGTGTAATTGTAACTCATCATTATTAATGACAATTTGAATGGCGTACGCAACCGGCACGATTTAGTTCGAGATCATCTTCGAATTCTACGGTTTCTGCAAATGCAGGGACATAACGTCATGTTGCAGCAATAATGCCCGCCAACACATGCACTTGTTTTGAGGCAGATTACAATTGAACATCCCCATAGAACACGTCTGGGATGAGATAAAACAACACCCACGACAGGACCAGAACCAACCCGTGACGATAGCTCCCAGGCTATTTTCAATTATCTGGTGTCTTCTATGTGCCGCCGCTGTCACACCTGTATCAACGCAAATTGTGGCAACACCCGATACAGACATTGTCAATTGAGTTACTCTTCTAGGGAGTATCGCTCTGTCTCCTATTAATTACGAGAAACGGGTTTTGTCAATGCATTTGTTATGACAATACATTTTTCAGATGAATGACCAAATATGTATGTTATTTTCAATAACATAACATCTTCACCACTTTAAATGATGCACATGTATTTTTACGTCATTGTTCCTACCAATTTAATGAAATGGAAATAATAGCGACAAAACCCTTTCCATATTCATTAGAAATCTCTGCCAAATGAAGAGTTGATTGGACAATTCCTATCCGATTTTACATTAACAGAGATGTAACTATATCTATGGTCTCCACGTTTTGGGATAAATGCCTCGTGGATCAAGGAATAACGTTTAAACAAAACCTTTTAGGTAAACATACTCGCCAAATACACAGTGCGGTTCTTGAGAAGAAGTAAATTAGTGAGACATATGGATAGCTATTCGAAACTTAGCATATGTGAAACGAGTGAGGGGACCAATGTCCCATGTCGACTTTACCAAGCATTCACACATTATTATCTCTTGTTATTTCCAAAACGATACTCGTCTACTGATATAAACCAGTTTCAAAGAAGAAGATTGTTGTGGCCTCGCCATAAGACTCGTTCCACATATACTTCAAAAGGACAAGAAAGTCATTAGTTGTGGCACCACCTGAGATTAATAGTTATTTTCTTTCCACAGAAGAATAGTGTCTACAAGAACAATCTTAATTACCACCACCCTTAAGTCTGACAGTGTCTTTATTGATGAGAAACATCAAACCTCACGATGTTCTCAGAAAACCAATAGTTTATTATCTAAGACATTGCTAAAAGCTGAGCTGAAACTGATGAAACCAAAGTAAATTTATCCACCGATCAGGTTGTATTATGTGGTTTCACGTTACAACAAGTAGCTTTGGTAGAATATCAGTTTAAATGTTCACATCATTTGCAGTAATAGTGGTCTTAGCTGACAGTATGCCCATCAAACGTATCAATATCCAACCTTTGAAATATGGGCTATGACTGCTTTAGTACAACTGATATCAGCCTCGTGGCGTGATCATTCATTAGTTATTACTATGCCAGTGTATGCGTCTGTGTTAGAAAATAGTAATGAGTATGGAATGCGAACAGTTCAACATGTACACAAATCTTATATTATTTGTTTAAACAAGATTTTTCAGTCATCTCACGTATTCTTGAAGCTTAAGATATTCTATGTCGTTGGGGATCTAATTAAATATTTCGTGGTTAGATGTGTTGCAAACATTAAGAACTAATTCGATGACGTGTAGTTGGAACATGCATGTAGATATGACAATTAAATCACTTTAAAATATATACTAACAATACAATACCAATTGAAGTAAAGGCATTTGTTTGAGCAACAAATCGCCTTCCAGGTCATCAGTTTGTATACCAGTGTATGATGTGCTCCCATATAATATGTTCACACGCAAAAGAAACGCAAGTGGTTTTAAGCAAATAGGTAACAAACACAGAACCATAAACTGATACGAGTTTTAGCATGTAGTAAAGCCTGATGGTGTTATCAATATTTTTGGTTGCATTTTGGAAGCCCCGAGTAAAAACGCAACTTAAAAAACGAATCGCTAAAACGCACCATTTCAATGAATATGTGGGTATCATGCACCCATTTCTCGCGAAATCGAAAATGCACGAACTGTCACGAACTGTAGTGGGTATACAACTGTGGCCGATTCTTGGACCTACCACTCCTTGGTCAACAATGCCACGCCTAACTCAAATTCAGAGAAACCGTTTGGAAACCGGATTCGACGTTTGGAAGCTGGAGAGTCTGTCCAAGATGTTGCCCGTCATTTCAACGTGAACATAACCACAATGTAGCGTCTCCTGCATCGATATCTACACAGACCACAGATGACCTTCCTCGGAGCGGTCGTCCTAGGGTCACCACACCTCGACAAGATCGGCAGATTACCCGTCAACACCAGCGACATCCGTTCCTAACTGAAAGTGAAAGTGCTCGACAGACCATAGGAACACATAATCGACATATTAGCCGGGACACTGTGATTCCAACAACCTCAGAGGTCGCCGACCAGCACGTCGTCCTGTTCTCCAACCACGGCATCGACAAGCACGACTTCAGTGGGCGCAGGGTCGTCGCAATTGGCGTCATCGTGAGTGTAGGTGTGTCATCTTCTCTGATGAAAGTCGCTTTTGTGTCTCCCATGCAGACGGAAGAGTCAGAATTTGGCGGCGTCGAGGTGATCGTTTCGGTGACAGAAACGTTGTGGAAAGGGATCCATGGGGTGGACCTAGCGTCATGATATGGGCAGGGATTGGACTTAATGCGAGACTTGGACCCATGTGCTTTCTGAATGTTGGTCAAGGTCGAGGACACGGCGTCACTGCTCAGCGGTATATCGACCAAGTGATCAGACCTCACGTTGTTCCATTTTTTGCACAACATCAATGTAACACATTTTCCAGAAGGACAACGCTCGTCCCCATGTTGCCAGAGCTACCATGGCCTTTCTGCAAAAAACACAACATCCGTGTTCTACCGTGGCCAGCCCTCAGCCCTGATCTGAACCCCATCGAACACTTGTGGGATGAGGTTCAAAGGCGTCTGCACAATGTGCGCCCGGTCCCTACAACTGCCGATGAACAACGTACAGCTGCTCTGGATGTGTGCAGGAGGATCCCTAGGGCCTTCACAAAAGGTCTGATCCACTCAATGTACAGGAGATGTGTGGCAGTGATCAATGCTAATGGTGGTCACACCAGGTATTGACTGACATTTTGGGTATTGACCCGAAGCTGTGTAAGCCCTTAACATTTGAAAAAAACAATAATGTCATCTGCCTTTTAATCAATTAAACTGTCTTCAGTCAAATTTTTGTCAATCTTTCCCTATTAGTATTTCTTGTCTTTACTGTTGAAAATAAATGACATGTATACTGCATTCTCAACTTGCGTTTCTTTTGCATGTGAGTATATCATGACAGATTAACAATAGTCAAATGAGTGAATAGGTGTGCTCTTTAACTTCTTTTGAGGAGTTTTATCTATCGCTATATGACTTTTTAGAGGCACGTAACTCAAGGCGTCGTTTCTTTTAACAATATTTTTACCCGTACTAATGTTAACTTAAGATGAACTTTGTAAGCGTGTAGTGATCGCGTTTGTTGTAATTAACGTCAGTGCTTTGATAGGTTTTCAATTAAAAGCGACAAAAACATTAATATAAGCAACATAAATGTGGGCTGGAAAGCTCCAAGTAATACAGGTTTTAGACGTTTGGCAAAACCCACGAGAACGGGTAATGTGCTGACAAAAACCAAGGATCATAATCATCGAATCCCAGCACAACTAAGGAACCCATTCCAGTTGTGGCGCTTTAGATAACTTGACAGACGATGCCCGCTGTTTGAATATAAAACGTCAACACCAGGGAATAAGGAATTTCGAGTATCCGCTGTTGGATGGCGGTGTAATGTATTGTAAAACAATGTTGTAATTGTATCACATTGTTTCAGTTGAGTTTCAGTACCAGTTCATAGCATTGTATTTTGACAATATTACTAGAAGCAGTGGTGAGGAAGTTACCATATTTAGATGCTTTTGGAGTCAGATGTAATCTGGAAGGTGCTACAAAAATTATAGACTAAGCGTATTTATACAATATATAACGGGGCAAACGTGTGCCTATCACCCTGGATATCCAGCCATGGCATGTTTTGGAAGCTTGACCACTGTTGCTGATGGTGAATAGTATGACTACTGCTATCATATTTATACTACCATTGATATTGTACTGCCATTAAATTGTGTACTGCCAGCCTATTGTGTACAGCCATTGCTCTGGCTGCGCAGTAATGTGCATTGATTTGTAAACCTAGTTCAATTTACAAAACAATTGTTATTTGTATACCATTTCTTTGTTGTTTGTTGGTTTCACAATGAATTCTTTTCCATATAGATTTCTGGGTTAACTTAATGTTTCAGTTTCAGTCGACACGTAACACCGCCGGAACACATTCCATTGGGCGTAAAACACAAAATACTGGTGCACTGGTGTTCGCGAAAAGGATAAGTATGACATATCCCACCCGCCACTTACACAACTTTCATAAAAAAAATATGTGATTGTTGCCAGATGCTGCATCCTGGACGACTTCATGTAGATAAAGTGACAAAATCCTGCATAAAAAAGTGTTCGCGAAATAGTGACTGTATCCTTTCCCACCGGTGGCAATCGTTACAAAAAAACATGCAAAGGCAAGTCAATTGTTCACCTAGGGGTATTATGACGTACCCATATGCATTACACGTCAATGCGGACAACTGCAACGTTCGCACTGACAGTGTTTCACTGCACTGTTCATACAATGACGTCACGTTGCAGTTATTTAAACGCACCAATATGACAGCAGCAACCCTTTTCCCCTTGCAAATATGATTCTTGTAGTCTATTTTGAGAGTGATTGAACGATGTGGAGAGTATTAGTCATAAACAAGACGAGTCTACGTAAATGTTAAAAGTATCCTCTTTCTAATATATCGGATAACATTAACTCTATAAACTGTATATCAACTTCTATCTTTGCAGCTAACACCTAATGAGCCAATGTACTTTATTAACACGTATAAGTCATGTATGCAGTGATACATTCACTTATATATCCATGAGTCATATAGCAGTGTCTGTGTATACGGTCACATGTTATAGATAATAACGTTTTTCTTGCTTTCATTCCGATGATGATGGATTGGCATTGACATATGTTTTAATATGAGCGACATAATGATAATTGCAAAGAGTCACAACTGACGTAAGCTTGTAGTTGTTATAAAAGTTACCATGATAAGGGTTTGCTGGTGTGGTGTGGTGTGGTGTGGTGTGGTGTGGTGTGGTGTGTGTGTGTTTGTGTTTGTTTGAGGTTAACATATTGGATCGTTTATAAACAAAGTGTCAATGCCTTGGATGAAGGGATAGTTTTACATTACCATTTTATTTCTTCTTGCACCTGCTGCCTTTCGCCCGCAATAGTTCAAATTTATTAGATTCCCGAGACAGTCAATAGTTATCGATGGATAGCCAAATGCTGGGCTTCACATTCAGACTGACAGCTATTGCTTTGTCGTTTGATGGTAGAATCAATCAGTTCCGTTAAGAGTTTACATTGTATGTTTGCTTGTTTTTGAGTGAGTTTGTTTTTCACATCTAATGCAAATATCCTATCATTATTGTAGCGAGAACGTAATCGGTAATCTTGCACTAATGACAAACGGAATTGACTTCTTCGTGTTGTTAGCTTGGATGTGTTCATGTATACCGTTTTAGATGTGTCCCACACAAATGCCAAACAGAAGTTTTGAATGGTTGTCTTTAGCACCATGTACATCATGATCACAGCTGTAATGGTAAATGGGATGGCCTTTGTTTTCATTTTTCTCTTTTTCCGGTACCATTTCTTATACTCTGAAAAGAGATTCCAATTAGAGAATAATAGGACTTTGAAGTGGCAGATTCTGGGTTCAACACGTTCAACACTATTTCAGTCATATCAAGGGGTTCCTGTTTAATGTGGGAGGATGAAATACACTAACACACATTTACCACTTCGGTAGGCCCCTCAAGAACCGGTATGACAATGACAACCAAATGATCAAGGCACATCCACATTGTTTGCAGCTAAGTGAAGCAAATGAGGTGTTTGATGCTTTCTTCATGTTTACGAATTAGTATACAGTTGCAGATGAATATGTTTCCAATGGATATATATACACTTGAATATCACATTCGTGAAACCGGTTGAGTAAATGAAACAGCTCAACGTTGGACCTTTGTAATATATATACTGACTTTCATGACATTGCATGTGGATGGGTGGCGCAAGGGGTCTGAGAGTTACTTCTTTGGCTGTGTCGATTCTGAAGACCATGTACGTGTCGTGGGCTCAAATCACAGATATTCCCCGATTGTGATCCTGGGTCTCTCAGTAGAGTAAATAGATGTATCATTGCAGAAATTGCGTTCATTAATATGTGTGTCGATAATGAGTTTGACAATGAGTAATCTTTTAAACACTAGGAATATATGTGTGGAGTAATGCTGTACATAATGAAATCAACGTCAGCACAGTTAATGCGAAAAATGGGAGTGATTGCATTGACGTCTGGAACGTTTGTAAGTAATTCGATTTTTTAGAGTTTTAATATATATATATATATATATATATATATATATATATCTATCTATCTTTGAAATGTTTATTAATATATATATATCATTAACATTTCAAAGCTAGCCAAACTAGCTTTGTTACAACCCTTACTGTAAACATTACTCTTAATATACAAAAATTACATTAAGGGTTACGTGTTAACCCAAACACTTAACTTAATGTAAAAATAAAAATAGGAAAGATTGATAACAAAGATAGACAAAATGGGGTAGAGATTTTGCTGTCTTTTTTATTGAGTACACTGGAAGAGTACCCAGCTGTTTCTGTCATAGTACTTGAATGTGTTTGTTTGTTTGTTGTGTAACGCCGCACTCAGCGTAATTCCAGCTATATGATGGCGGTCTGTAAATAATCGAGTCTATTGATATACAAGACATGGGGTGGGGGACTATTTCTCGTCGCTGAATTCTGAACCAATGGGTTTTCAGGATAAACTTGGTGAGGTGGACGACATAGTGACATGTCAAGGTTACGTGCAAGAACTGTAATTGACATATTAGATTCCCCAATCACCAGATCCGAACCTTTTGAAAGCATCAGTGCCATGAAACATTATGAATCAGCTGGTCTTGACGACATTCTTAGTGAACATCTAAAAAAATTGTCCGCTGTTATAATACCTTACTTAGAAATCATACTTAACAGCATTTATCAGAACCGTGTTTCCCTGAATGTTGGACTACTGGGATAATTTTCCCATTGCATAAGAAAGGGGACGCCTCTGTTCCTGATAATTATAGGGCAATTAAGCCTCCCGAGTACTGGTATCCTTAGTAAAGTTGTTACATCTATTTTAAACAGAAGACTAGTGTATTGCAAGGTTTGATAAAATATCTGAATGTCAGTCGGGATTTCGAAAAGGTCATTCAACTATTGACAACTGTTTCGTTTTAAACTCTGTCATTCAGCGTTATCTTTCACGTGAATGAGGTATATTTTATGTAACATTTATTGATTTCTCTAAAGCATTCGACTCCATTCAGCGTCATCTATGGAAGCTATCGTACAAACAAGGTTTGAGTGCTAAAATGGGTAAAATGTTAGTACAATCCATGTACAGTAATGTAAAGGCTTGTGTTCGTTCAAACAACAGAGTATCTGGTACATTTGTTGCTTCATGGGTGTGAGGCAAGGGTGTATACTTTGTCCCTTTTTGTTTCATTTTTTTATAAACGAATTGGTTTCTGAAATTGAACAAAATTGTCGTTTTACTGTTCAGTTACATCCGGAATTTATTCATGTGTTTCCACTTCTATTTGCGGAAGACCTTATTGTATTGAATATCTTGCATGATTACTGTTGTAAATGGGAAATTTCAGTCAATCTATAGTTGTTTTTCAAACATATGGGAGGTTTATCACGTTATGAAAAATGGTATTATGATTGAAATGCGTATGAAGTAGTTACTAGAACAGGTATCTTGGCTTGTACTTTAGTAATAGATTACTGAGGGCGAATGTTTAAATAGTATAGCAATTCAGGCAATAAAGGTGTTCATGGTCCTGTTAATTAGTATACATTCCTTGAAACCATACTTGCCTCACTTTTACTTCAAATGTTTTATTTAATACAAAGATAACAGCAGTATTTTTATACGGGGCTGAGATGTGGGGATTCAGTGACATAGAACCGAGTGTGGTAGATGTTCTATTCAGACGCCTGCTGTTTTGTAAATATTGGCTGTATCTTTATAGTATGCAGGAATGTAGGAGTCTCGTTTACGCAAAAAAAATGTAACAATATGTTGCGGTTGAACGATGAACAAGGCCACATAAATTGGGTAACGAAACTTAAAACTGTTATCTTCAGATTAGATTTGGTGATGTCTGGTACTTTCAAACATGTGGTAATAAAACCGTATTTTTAAATATGTTATGTCAGCGGTAAAAACGTTTTTTTCAGGTTTGGCAAAGTGATTTGTCTGAAAGCCCTCAAATGGCTTAGTATGCACACTGTCAGTTTAAAACATCCATTTCATGTGAGAACTATTTGAGTAGTATAATTGTCAATAAACGCAGGACCACATTGACTCGTTTTCGGCTCAGTTCACACAATTTGGAAATTGAACTTGGACGACATTCAATATTCCCCGTGAATTTAGAAAATGTAAAGTTTGTAATCTAAACCATATCGAAAATGAATAAAACTTTTTGTTAATTTTTCCCGGTTATAGCCATCTAAGGCAAAGTTTTTACATCTTTCCAAATATTCTGAAGTTTAATACACTACTAATATTATCAATTATTATATGAATGCAGAAAAGTACTTGTTTTACGCCGATGCTGTAAGAACACGAATACTCCAACTTTGATAATATGTAATTATGTTAGAACTGCTTTTTATAACAAAAATGAAAAGGAATGTGTTGTAGTTAATACTGTTTGCAACTAAATAGTATTTCGTTTGTACAAAAGGTTCCGTGGCCTTCAAGTACTGAATAAAGTTAAGACCAATTATTCAGAATAGATTATATTCTTCCTTCAATTTTGCGAGTCTTCTCGGGAACAACAAAAAGTAAGGCCATGGAACTTGTGTAAATGCACTGCATCTTTCATATTCAAACAACCTGTTAACAACGACAACCCGGTCGCTATTTACAGGTTTTCTTTATGGGTCATAACTGACGTGTAATTTAGCCGATTGTGTTAAATCTTGGTGTATCTAGGGACACTATGCAATATGACTCTATTTACGTGACTACGTCGCCTCCATGGAAACGGAAAGGGCATCTGCAGAGCTGATTGATCAATATTCGGAGATTTCGTTCAAATTTGGTATTTAGGTACAATGTATTCCAGGACCGAGGCATCTGATTGGTCGAAAATGAGTTGTTCGATTTCGTTAAAAGATATTTAGATATATATTTGCGCACAAAGCACATTTTATTACAATAGCTTCGGAATGCAGTCCTCTGATTGGTCGCAATTGAGATAGTTAACCCTATTAAAGACTTTTTTCCCATACTTATAAGTACTCTTTATGAAACTAGGTGTGGATGATCAGCACAACATCCAGCAATATAACCTCATTCAGAAATCTGAGATAGTCTCACAGTGCAGTCGCCATTTTGAAATTTACAGGTCTCAAACATCTAAATGAGTAAATATCTATTCATGAATTCTTTTGAAAACCCTCATGAATATCGTTTCATTAGATTATTAGTTCATTGTACCACGCATCGAAGTTAGGGGGTATAATGGAATGAGCGTGTCCGCCCATCTGTCGGGCTGTATGCAGAATATATCTTTCCGGACAATTCCTTCTAAACCAATTGACTGATTTCAATTAAATTTTGTATACGTGGTCACTTCAATATGTGGTTGGTCACATTGCAATTGTGTTTTACATTTGGGCGGAGTTATTGCCTTTTTTTATTTTTTCATTTCATTTCAATTTGTCTGCTACGGACACTGTACGGCATGCCGACATTAATTCTCAATAGGACAGTTTATCCATACAGGCAAGATGTCCGAAAGGCTTATGTGACGTATTGCCATCCGTCTTTGTACGACGTGCGTCATCTGTCATGCGACATCCAATACGATTTATTCATAAGATATGTCGAAAGATTGCATTTTCAGGTGAACTTATGTCAGCTCCCCCAGAAGATCGAATGGTCGGTTCCTAACTTACATGAAATACTATACAGGCCGTATGCTTAATGTTCTATTCCGCTGTTTGCAAATGGTATATGGATATGCGTAAACTGCTATAGAAAAGGTAAAGACTTCATAAAAATCTTGAAGTGGCTATTTTTGACTCCGCTCTCGGGAAACCTTCGGGTTATTTTTTTAACCAAACATCATTGCATTGGAATTCCTGTCGTTTGTTTTTTCATATGGTACTGGTGTATGCTTAACTATATCCGTAATACTGCTTCAAAATGTCCAATATTTTATGCCTAAAACTCCGTTAATGGACCATTCTAACAACGCACCACCATCTACGACTTGGTCTGATACGCTTGGTCTGAGTCCTTTCCGTCACTATGGTATTAGGATAATAACGAGGTTACCTTGCAGAGTATCGAAAAATAACCGTGGTGGTGGTGATGGTGGTTCATCGTCTCCATTTCTCAAATTTGAATACCCACCATTGGAGAATGCTTCCAACCAAATACGGTTGATAGCTATCTCTAAGTTGCAGAGGAAAAGTCGCTTAAAGCAATATAGCCAAATTACCCCTATTTGGCCTCGCCTCTCAGCCCCTTGGGGGGTCAGCCCTTCCACTTGTACAATTTTGAATTGTCACCACTGGAGAATGCTTCCAACCGTAAATGGTTGATATCTATCTCTTGGTTCCAGAGAAGAAGTCGTTTAAAGCAATAACTCCAAATTACCCCTATTTGGCCCCGCCCCTTAACCCCTTGGGTGGTCAGCCTCACCATTTATTTCAATTTATTTTGAATCCCCGTCACTTAGGGATGCTTCCAGTCAAATTTCGTTAATGTCCAATTAGTGGTTCAGAAGAAGCAGTCGTTTGAAAAAATCGTTGACGTACGGACGACGGACGGACAACGGACGCCACGGTAAGGCATAAGCTCACCTTGGTCTTTCGGACCCAGTGTGCTAAAAGTGATTACTCATTTGCACGTCTAGACAAAGTAAAGTTCAATTAAATCTGCGAAGTTTCATGAATGTTCGATAAGTATTATTTCATAGTGATAACCCTTAATGTGAAAAAAATATCATCTCTCAATTCAAACTTTAATGTAAACGTTTTTACATTAAGAGTATTTTACATTAGGAGTATTTTACATTAAGAGTTGCAACAAGGGTGAATCCGCAAACCTTAAAGTAAAATACTTTTATTTACTGAACTAAAACTATATTAATGAAAGTCAGTCAGTTGAAGAATTGGGTTGTTATCCCATATAATTTGAACCAATTATGCTTATTTCTATTTTATGTGATTCAGCTTATAATGGAGCAGCAGAGCCCTTAAACGTTTTTGAGATACCCAAACAAACATAACCATATTAAATAATGTGGTCAGAATTGTTGATCTTACACTACTGTTAATGAAAACCCATGATGACATTTCCCAAAATTATGGCGTTTAGAGAAACTGCTGATTTCTTACCCCTCCCCCCATTACAGGTTGTGGTTTACGTGTGTTCTGACACAAAATTATATGGATTGTTTCCCAATCAAGAGGTGGTAAAAATTAAAACTTCCTGGGGAAAGTGATGCTTCCACTGAAGGGCTTTTTGGACACAACAGGAAAATACTTTGGCATAAGAACCAAGATATAAAAAACAAGTTCCCTCTTGTTTGTTACCAACCGGACAAACTTCTCCCATACTGTACTAGAGACTATGCATGGAGTGTACTCTGTAGAATACAGCTCTTGCAAGATGGTTTCCGGCTCATGCAATGATTGCACAGTACTCCACAAGGTTCTGAGATTGTATCTGCCATGCTGGCCAGAATGACACGAACAAAAAGCCACAGAACCATGCAGGTAGAAATGCCGCACACAAGAGCTGGAATACAGAAATGAAAAATATGTCACAGATGTTTGATGGAGTGTACATTGATACCTTTGAGTTATCTGCAGTCTTCTACTCATCTTGTGAACTTTTCAACTGGAGCAGTTGCACCACCAACAATTGATGACAACATATGCATGTGCAAAGGCCTATTGAAATGTGTCACCATGGCATGAACTGTCATTACTGATCGCCTAATATCCCCTGAATCAGATGTTGTCCCCAAGAAGAGCCTGTATGGTGCAATCCTGAGGTCAGGAATCAAGAACATGCCAGACACGCAGCAAAAAGTGATAGTACGTCACAAGTATGTGACTATCGATGTAGAGGTGATGCACCGCATACAACTTGTCGTGAATGCAACAATAAGGTGCCTTTCAAGCGAGTTCCGTCCTTTGGGAATGCTCCTGTGCCATTAAGCCTATTTACAGAGGATGGTAGTATAATGCGCAGTCAGATTTCATGCACAAGTTAGAAGAACTCATACCTGGTGACAGCAATCCAAAGATGTGCTGCTTAAGTGTGTGATGGACATGCATCAGTACAGATGCTTGGTGTAGCTATCAACATAGAATGTCTTTCAGAGACATTGCTGAGCACTTTATTGGGCATGACATTTACCACAGCAGTACACTCTCAGCAAATGATCGTCTTTGATAATTTTATGGATGACAGCACCAAGGCCAAACTAGTTCAAAGAGGAGTGAAGACCAATGTTAAAACTGATGCAGCTATCCCACAGAACTGGAGACAATTCTAAAGTAAACCTCAAAACAAAGCAGAATTGGCACAGTACCACACTGAGTATATGAAGGAACGTGGTCCAGCACTACTGAAGGAAGATAATGTGTGTCAGTGGCGGCAAGGAAGAGAAATCTATATCCATCACACAGGGACGACGTGAGAGAGGATAACTCCCTGTTTTCTAACCAGGAAGAAGCGGATACGAGGATAATACTCCATGCAGTAGCAGCAGCAGCAGAGGATGGTGCTCAGACGATTGCGGTGCAAAGCCCTGACACAGATATCCATGGTGCACCACTGGCCAGCAATATAAGCAAAAGTCTCCTTCTTGATACATAAGAAACACACAACTGACCCACTACATCACTGTGCACATTATATATGATCTGCTCAGCATGGATCAACAGCAGATCCTACTATCACTCTACTGTTTGACACGATGTGATACTGTGAGCTCTATTTTTTTACATATTGACCAATGAACCAGAAGGATGACCAATTTCAACCTTTTGCTCTGGCTTTGAAGAAGGCTTGATCCCACAAGAAGTAGCAAAACCAGCAATGAAGTTTTGAGAGCGATTATGGTAAGGATGTACTTCAGGTACATTGATGATCTGATATCGTTCAATAACCAACACACAGCCAATTCCCTTCTGATTTACCCACCTGAACTAGAAATAAAGGAGACCAGTGAGACCGCCTCATATGTTTCATATTTAGACCCATGCATAAATATGTAACAAAACACTCTCCACAAGACTGTATGACACGAGGGATGACTTCAGTCTTCCAATAGACAACTATCTCTTTATATCAAGCAATATTCCGGCAGCTCCAGCAATTGGTGTTCACAACTTTTGAGGTGCCATCGAGCATGCTCTTTCTACCAAGATTCTCTACCAAGTTGATGGATCAAGGTAACAACATTCAAGGCCTCAGTAAACCTTTCCAAATTTGACAAAAGTTATGTCCGATGCAGTTCCCTATTTGGTACCATTCGTTCCCATGTTTTATTCAGGTGGACAAATGACTTGCCTTTGCATGTGTTTTTGACGGTTGCTACCGGTGGGGCAGGAAACGCTCACCTTTTCGCGGACACCTCGTGTCATCAGTTTTTGATAGTGTGGTCAGAATCATGCAATTAACACCAACGATCCTCCATCACGCGTGAATACATACATGTACGTCCGATTTGAGGTGTGCTAGTAACGCGGTCGTATATTTAGTCAGGTAAGGAAAGGAGGCCGTCAAATGAATCCTACTCTGTGTATGAACATTGTTTGATCCCTACCTTTGGCTGATAATGAAGAAATGCGTATAGCACATTACTACAAAGCTATTGACCGCCTCCGTGGCATAGTGGTGGAGCTTCTGCCCGGAGAGTGGGTCGGGGGTCGCGTCATACCAGGGCAGGGATGTCTTATGAATGTGGTATGGGTTTTTGTCGCTGTTATTCACTAAAAGCACTGCGTTGTGTAAAGACAAAATGCAAGCATAAAGAACATTCAAAAAAAGAAACACTTCCACCAACAGAAGATGCCCTCCGTCTGTATCTCGAGCTCCTCCTTTGTTTTTATCAGCTCCTGGTATGGAGACAGGCAGATGTATCCATAACAACGCTCCCTGATGCAACTACCCATGGATATGAATGAAGCACCGATTTCCGGACTCTAGCTGAAAATGATGAGCTAGTCACCAGCTGCCCCGGGGCTGCATAATGACCTTGTGTTGGAGTGCCAACCAGATGGATGTGTAACAGAATGTTTCTGCTTGGAGAACGGACACCCATGCATGGCGGTCTGTGACTGTAAATCCTTGGTAGATGAAGATGGATTGTTCTGTGCAAATCCCCTGACTCTTTCTGCATGGCGATACCTACGAGTCTGATAAAATCTTGAAATATCTGAACACTGACACCTGAAATCTGTATTAATACGTTTTTGCATGCCCTTGTTTCTAACGTTCAATATCTTACACAATGATGGTTCAAAGATGATTAATGCGATTCAAATACTGATACTACGCCATAAACTTTACATGGTGTATCTAACATGATGGTAATAATATGTTATTTTGTGTATGACAGAAGGAAAGGGGAATGAGACACTGTATGTATGGAACATTGACATTAGTGTTTGGCCAAACCATTTTTTCCTTTTGGAAAAAAACAAATATCTAAAAGTAGATTAAAAATATTTTATTTCTTTTGTAATTTGGTTCTAAATTAACTGGTCAGATTATCTAGTACTGCTGCCTCCCGAGTAAGCCCAATAAATGCTATAATCAAATTTACTTACAACTGGTATGACCGTCTAAAACGAGCAAATGTGGTTATCGGTACCCCCCCTCGATAGGTGGCCCCTGTTGCTCCAATATTAGTGCAGTCAATTTGAAACGATATTGAATACATGCTGCACTTCATGGAAATGAAAACACGAAAATCCATAATTATGTTATCATGTTGATGCGTGATATGAACTGAATGATATTCTACTCCATTTAAGGTTTCATACAAGTGGAGGTATTATTTTGACGCGTTTTGTCCAACTTTTGGTAGTTGCCGAAAAGCACCAATTTTTATGAGTAGGGAATGTTTACAATTAGGTATCTGGTTTAAATTCTGCCCGAAGCAGCCGGAGCCGACTTCGTCCGTGATTACTTCATATTGATAGGTTTGAAGACAGCTCTTTGCGATGACAGCTAATCAGGACTTCGTTAACCATTAAGGATATCGGCACCACCTCCTGCCCTGTTTAGTAGCCTTGTCGGTAAACGAGATTGCCGGGACGAAGATGTCGTTTAGCTAAATAAAACTCTTTCGTTTTAATACCTTGGAAAGTGATGGAAATGCCTTCCTCATACATGTGACTGTTGGAACTCATTTTCATTGAGTACTACAAGCTATTAACTTTTTAACCCGTGCAGGAAGCCAGGATTTCCCCCCTTCGGATTTTGTAATCTTACCATTATTTTTAAGCCAACCGCAGTAGGCCTGAAGGTCAAGCAAATGCAATTTCGAATCGACATGTTTGTTCTTTAATCAAAACATGGACAGAAGAAGGACACGCTACAATGTGGGACACGGCAAAATATGTTTCGGTTGTAAATGAGTGACGGTCGTATGACAATATTTAAAAACATTTTGTACACGCATACTTTTCTTTATTGATGTATTTTCTTATTTGAGACATATGAAAGTGGGACACAATCGTGTATCAATTCGGCAATTACGCTGTACACGTATAATTGACCAGCATGTAGTAGTATCGAAGTTAAATCGATTGGAAACTAAACGTTTCATTACAGAAAGCTTATCGTAAGTAATAGGAATTCAAATAAAGATGATGAACCTCTCGATGAGGCATACATATTTTCCATCAATTTCGCCTGGTGCATGTAAATGCAATGTTTTCTATATGCGTACCTGGAAATAAATTAGTCACCACCAAAATCAAAATGACACAAGTTGATCAAGTTGTATCCATATATTAGATATGATGGCCCTTTTCGCACCCCATACCATTGCCAATACCACTGTCAACTTCTTTTTGCACACGCCACGTGAAGCACAATTCCCATGTAAAGAAAGTACACATTCGTGAACATTGCAGGCTCACATTTCTCAACAAAGGCTCCATGCTCAATACAAAGCATTATCATGGCACGTCGTAGATTGTCTGAAAGGTTAAGATAGCAGATTATTTAAATGAAAAATGCAGGAACGTCTTGAAGGGAAATTGGACATCAACTTGGACGTCGCCATACTGTAATTTCAAGATGAGTGCAGAAATACCGAACAACAAAAGAAGTTAAGGACAGACCATGCCCGATGAACCTAGCTGGACATCCAGCAGAGGAGGCGCAGGGTTATTAAGGCTTGTTTGACAACATTCATTTGTCAACAATACAGTTTTAAAGGCAAAGTTGCTACCAGGCAGAGCATGTTCAACCAAAACCATCAGACATTGTCTGAAAACAGCTGGCTACCAGAAGGCGAATCAAACGTCCCTTGTTAACCTTTGTTGACTCGATCCTGTTTGAAGCATACCAATGGCTCGCAGACGCTTTTTTCGGAATGGGGCGGGGGTGGGGTGGGGGTGGGGGGGGGGGGGGGGGGGTGGGGGTGGGGGGGGGGGGGGGGGCATTTCGTAATATTGAATAATTGCTTAATTTTCTTGTTTGACTGAGTGGTTGCTGTCAGCACGATGCTAAACAATGCATATGGAATCCCGTTAACGCAATGTTTTATACCCAGTGAAATGCATGGGGCTTGCATAAAAGTCAACTTTTCAAGGATTGCATGCCTTTCTGTATCAGCTGCGTCTTTGTGAATTGATTCCATACATGTACTACAAATTTGTAAACCAAACTTTACTTGATTGAAAAATACACTAAAATATTGGTGTCACAGGAACTTTTGTTGTTTAGTACATGTATATATATATATATACATACAGTAAAGTTCTAACTCTCAGGCACAATATAGTAATAATAATTAATTAAGTGGAGTAAGACTGGCCAAATAAAACGGTGTTCAATCCTACTCCACTTATTTATATATATATTCCTGTAGGTGCAACTCCACCAGAGCACGAATCTTTGCTGAAGGATCAGGTATCAATTTTCAATCCGGTGTCTAGACGTTGTAATTAGACCCAAGTGTTACATTAGAAATCTTGCTCTGTAATTAGGGTAATCTCTAACTGCTAGTCTGATCTAAATCAGAATATTTGAGTTAACAGACAGGCAAAGTGAATTTTAAGTGACCTCAATCAATCTTGCTATTACTACAAATTTACCAAAGCACAGTCGTCTGTATTATAGACATCATGAAGTCATTTAATCTCCACTTTGATACAATTATTACAAAATTTCAATTGTACTATGAACCATATGTTTCATTCGTTTCGATATTAAATTTCGGTCATGTCGAAGTTTACAAAAACAACGTTCCTCACATAAACATGTGGTGATATTGAGATATTGAAATGTTTCGAAAATATCTCAAAACCAAAGTAAAAATGTGAATCTAGATTGAGACCATCTAAAGATTGGAGGTCACTAATGGGTTGATCCAGAGGATCACCCTGTGGCGCCACAGTAAGTGCACGACATATATATATATGCTCACCATAGATGCTCCACATGACATAACATACGCGGAATATAGGTTGCAGCAAGAAATACGAGAACCGAATATAATGTGACAGGTACATGTTCTCCAAAAATGAGCAATGTTCATTCTAAAGCTGAAGTAGACGTATATGCAGTTGGAGTTGAAGTGAATTGTGTCAGTTTGCCATGGTTTTAACAACACTAAAACAAATAACACCAAGAATATCATTATGTATTTCAGCGGCAACGATATAGAGTTTAAAAGTCTGTTGAGGGCTGCTATTACACGTCCACTATTGGAAACAAGGGAAACTAATGCATTATTCGTCAAACAGGAATAATGTGGGCTGTAAACTTATATCACAACAACTGGCTTTCGTTGTCAGTCTTGAAATATAAGCATTTTATAGATTGATGAGAAAACGTCTTCGTATACATTGATGAATGATTAATGATGGGTTTAATATCAAGATGATGTAGATTTAAAATACCATTTATTTTAGGTGATTGCATTAATTTAAATTAGTTATTGTATATGGAATGTAAAGTATACTGTGTGCACTAAATGAAATTAAGTGGAAATGTTTCTCTTCACAAACTTGATGTAAACTCTCTTTGGTGAAACTAGCAAATGGTCTCAACGTTCCCAGATTGCTATCACAACTTCCATAGTCTTGACGGTGTTGGGGTATTCTACTATTTGAAGCGTTCGTCACTCAAAGATTTGGATTCGGTTTGCCAGTGGTACAATGTGGGAAGGCCATTGCTGGCTTCTCCAGCCGTTATAACACAGGAATATTGCAAGAAGCGGTGTAATACCATACTCAATCAGTCTAGAGCCTGGAAAGGTCAGCTGAACACGTTTGAATTCACACATGTAGTCTCATAGGTAGTGTTACCTGTTCGCAGGCGTTAAGCACATTACATTCCATACTTACAGGCAGTATTTAAACCAAATACTTAAAAAGGCAACGGATTTCCGCAGGAATAAAAATGCCTAAGTATTCTCTGTTGACACTGCGCTATCACCAAGTATCTCCAACTGAAAGGGCTGACTCCAGCAGCCATCCATGTGAACATGCTGTCAACTTTCAAAGATGATGTTCCTTCCTTTGACAATTTTATTATGTGGACAGCGGAGTTCAAGGCGATCCAAGATCAAGATCTGCCACTGCTAAAGAAACTGTTGTTAAGATACATGCATGGAGGATCGACGGCTAACCAAATGGCCGATACAGAAGGTATGTCTCAATAAACAGGGCTTGACAATGTGTTTAGGATGCCGGGTTCGACGGCTTCTGACTCCTGATCTCTCGTAAGAAAATTACGTCGTTTTGAAGCAGACCCTGCTGATGTTGAGTGATTTGTAACCGTGGATGGCTCCTGGGTTCACCAATATTAGCCAAAGACTAAACAAGAGTCAAATCACTGGAAACCCTTCACGTCTCCTACTCCGAAGAAGGCAAAGTCCTTTCCAAGTGATGGTTTCGGTTTTGGTAGATTTCAAATTAATATTGCTGGTGGACTACCTGTCGAAAGACCAGACCAGTAATGGCCAATATTATGCTTAATTAAGGCAACTGTGTGAGAACATCACGGCTCAACGTCGTGGAAAACTCCCTGATGGCATGTTGTTCCACCCGGATGATGCACTTGTGCACAAGTGTGGTGTCGCTATGGTTGCAATGCATGGCTATTGCACTGAACTCATTGAACATCCTCCGTATTCACAAACATATGGCACCTTTAGATTTCCACATCTTCCCAAACTTAAAGATAAAACAGTCTGGTAGGCATTATGAAAATGATAATGGCGTCATTTCCACTGTGGAGAAATTTTCACACCATTGCTCGCAGAAGTGCGGTGTGTGTGTAACAATACATTAGCAACCAAATCCATCAACACAGTTTATCAGTGTTAGGGTCAGAACATTTCAGCCACCAATCGAGGCAGGTTGTACAGTAGGGACATCATTAGTACTCCAGCCGAATGGATTTATAGAGAGAAACTAAAATGTAATTGAATGAGTTGTATTTAACTTCGCTGTGGTATATTTCAGTTAAGTCACGATGTGTCAGCTTGACGCGATTCGACGTTTAACCACTTTGGTATGAAACATATCGAGGCATAACCAGGGCGAATCCGGAATTCAAATCCACGATCAAGGGTTTCTATCATGATGCAAGTTTCAGACCTTTATCACTTTGGTGAAACCTACGAGCAAGGGCACGATGTTGATATTGCGTGACTTGACATAACCTCATACTTATGGAGAAATATCAAGAATGTATCCAGTGATGCGACGAAATCAGTCATTCCTTGATGAATGTATTGATGGCAATTATAGCTCCCAGGCATTCAAGAGATCCGTGTTGAAAAAGATCCCTAGTGAAATGTACTTGTCTGTTTAAGAGATACGATTGGTCGGATGGTCAGGCTCGGTGTTTTGGTTCGTTGCTCATTATATGAAAAACAAGTTAGCCTGGATCAGACTCGATTACATTCAGGCCTCAGTAATATAGCTGGAATAATGTTGAATGCCATGTTAACCAAGCAACAAGCATAGTTATTACATAGCTAGTCCATGTGCATGCATCATGGCATACGGGCTGATATTGTAAAGTATAAATAAATTAAGCAGACAATCGGCAGAGTCAGAATCATATTTGATTCCAAATAAATTGCAAATGAAGCTTGGCGTTGTCTTGATGGTAACCAGCATTTACTGTGATGTCTTGCGCCTGTCATAAATCTACATTTCCTTCTAACTAATGTTTCCAGTCAAACTAAGAACTCATGCACCGTGCATCTCGAAAGAGTTATTCCTCTTGCACGTCACATCCGCTGTGGCAATAAAGGGCAGGTTTCAGTAACAAATGACAGCATGACAGTACATTTCGTTGTCTACATGTAGTAGGACAGGATACGTTAGAGCTTTCTTGTGGAGTAAGAAGCGGAAAAGATTTGAGACCTCCGACTAGCATCGAATGATCAATTACACCTGCAAACACTGAACACAAGCAATGATTTGTGTCGTCGCTTAAAGTCGTGGAAAATTGATAATACTTGATTCCAGTGACATGATTTGATTAAAAAAAACTAATCAACGGTAAGGTCACTGTGTTCTGACAAAATTGTTTCTTCTTTGATCATTCTGTATGAATATGCATTCGTCCGTGGATAAGGCGCATTACAAACCTTCTCTATTACCCAAATTGTCAGAAGGTTTGTCTTCCTGGTAGCAAGCCCGGGTACTCTCCAAATGCCAGTCAACAGATTGGAAGGTACCAAAGCATCGAGACAACTTGGTACTTGGAATGCAAGCGTGACACTTCGAAAGTGAGGTCTGCATATTTGCCATGTTTTTCCTGAATCGTGTCAGTCGGATTAGTGTCAAAAGGGACATAAACTTCAATGATTTATTGGATTTATGAAAAAGGACAAGATCATGTTTGTTGGCCTAGATAGGCTTGAGGCTTTATACGGACCTACTCCAAAGAATTTTGTATTTATCAATTTCCATGACGCCCTCTCCATGTTCCGGGTCATACCATGGATGGACCTCTGTGTCAAAACCACAGCCTCGGCGAAGACGGTAATAAAATGATCGAGCCACTCCATCATGTCGCTTAAGATACTGTGTTTGTGCCAAAGCTAGGCATCCACGTACAATGTGTTGGACAGTCTCATTAAATTCATTACATAATCTACATTTCATATTTTGATGTAAAATCACACATTGACGGTTTCGAGTTGGAAGTGACTGGGCCTGAGCAGCAAACAGAAAGTCTTCTGTTTCACCTTTCAGGCCAGCCGACTTCATCGAAGCGCTGGACTCTGTATGGTTGCTGACCTCTCAACACATTGCACATAAACGTGGTGCTGTGGTCGTTCAGATAGCCTCTCCCTGCAAAACTGTGTCTGGGCCGATTTGATATGGCACTTCGCTTGGTTGACACTCATCTCTGTACCGTCCAGCAGTACAGAAATATCAACAAAATCAACATTGACATTGAGATCATGTCCCACATCCATGGCTCGTTTATTATTATTATTATTATTATTATTATTTTAATATTATTATAAGTAGTAGTAGCAGCAGTAATAGTATTAGTACGGATATATCTGTTATGCCCATCGCGTTAGGGTCATATTCACATAATACATCATCCCATTTATGGTATTGCCATATGCCTATGTGGCTCTAACCAAATAAGGTCACATACTTGTGCACAAACGTGTAATTTCGAGAGGGGTCAGTTGTGTAACTCAGTTTGTGTGTGATCGATCACGGGGAAACATATGTCAAATCCTAGCAAAATCGGTTATCACCAGTGTACATATGACGAATGCGTTTCACCCAGTAAGAGTTTGTTCAACGTTTGTAGGTTCTATTATATCAGCAAATGTTACCATGTCCATATCTTCAACCCCTGTCAGCGAGTCTGTCAGTATCCGAGACAGCATGAAATGGTTTGACATTTGAGTCCCAGCTTACCATTAACAGTACTTTACAAGAGCAGAATAGAGGTTTACGTCAAATGCTGTAAATTGAAGGCTACGTTACCAGAATGAGTACATTCAAAGCGCATTCTTTCAAATTAAGAAAATACACCAAATATAAAACCAATTATTTTCGAATATTCTATCGTTTCGCCAGATTTACTTATTGCCATTATGTACACGTTGATGTATTATAATATGAATTGTTACATTCGGGAAAATGTACTATTCGGCTAAATATGTATGTGTAAATATTCATGGTCATGACAAACTGCCATGACGAAAATGTGCTCAAGTAGGATAATTACACTCGTCAACTCGTCAACAATCCTCATGGATGCTCCAACAAAATATAATGTACTTGGTTCTAAATGTTTATCATTGTTAATAATCAAACCTTTACTTGTTATTCCCGCTCATGCGACCAACATTGTGATTACGAACAATCATTTTCGTATTCTTTTATGTGTTCCTGCTTCTGATATATGATGATCATTTTAAAAGCACACCATACGTCACATGTTTTTCAAACTAAACCCCGTGGGGACCCGGGGTAAAATGTGTACCCAGCACCCCATTGCTGGTCGTAAGAGGCGACAAAATTCGGCACCCGTGAAGATCCGGGTTAGAACTGATCTTCAGTAACCCATGCTTGTCACAAGAGGCGACTAACGGGGTCGGGTGGGCAGACTCGTTGCGAAGATCGATGCTCATGATACCAGCCATTGGCTTGTCTGGTCTGGACTCGATGAGATATAGCTGGAATATTGCCGAGTGCGGCGAGTTAGAGTGAATGCTTCAACCTGTATCTACACATTTGATGAGGCAAGGCGTCCCTATTCTGTTGGTAACAGTATTTACAATTGATTATATTTATGAAAGTACAATGTCATTTAACTGGCCAAAAGCGTTTTCGCGACAGACGAAATGCAAAATTAATTAAATAGGATGCGCATGTGGTGAAACTAGTTGTATTGGTGCTTGATACTATCTTAAAATGGACGTATGTGGCACATCATTAACCCCAACAAACACATATCCAGAATACATATAGAAGGAATAACGTACATGTAGGTGAAATAATCTGCCTTAATTACTGCATTTGAACGCCATAAAAGAACTGTTAGCCATCATTTGTCGATCTATTCAAAGTTACATGCCGTGTAATTTACACTTTTATTGGCCATTAAACGCATCTCGTGTAGTAATCTTAGTTGAAATATAGTTTCATTATTCGCAACCAATCCTGTCACAATCAGTCCTCTATTCGTCTACAAATGTAACTGAAAGTGCAACCTGCTAAGGGTATTAACATACAACGTGTATGTTGCTATGCTTCTTGTCTGTCATTGTATCATAAAATGACAAAAACAGCCTTTTGTCTGTGAAACTGTATATGTGTGTATGTGTGTTTTTAAATGAAAATGCAACTATATTTTTCAACATATATTTTACTCTGGTGTATAATAGATACACTTATCCGGTTTATTTTAATGTCAGGAATAATTTTAAAATGTGTACATTTTTATAACATTTAGGTCTATGTCGCTAAATTACAAAATAAACAATTTCATGAAAGCATCCAAGTAATTTCTTTTATGGATGTTAAATTTACATTTAAATCGTAACCTAAAGACACACTTGTGGAACAATTCTGCAGAACACTCTGAAGAATTGCAAAACGTTTTAAATCCGAACGTTTCATTAATATAATTGATAAAAAAATACATATTGAATACTTGTGGAGACACTTTAAGCTCCTAAGAATGGAACTGCAGCTTCAACTACACTGCAGCTTCAACTACACTATCTTTAAGTTAACTACAGTTCAAAAACGTTAAAAATGCAAGTGTGTGTGTATTGTGTACAGGTTTATGCAATCATCAATCAATCAATCAATCATCATCTTGTTGACACAGTACTATCTTAGAAATTATTGAGAAAAAATGGTATGATAGTTTTCTGTGATCAAGAACGAACAAATGTGAGGCATTAAAAGTAAGGTCAATTATATATTCAAGTCATGAAAATGAAGCTTAAGCATCGATCTACTGCAGAAATGACAGCAAATGGAATTGAAAAAGTTCAGCTGTGTTAGACAGGGAAGTAGAGAAAACGCTGTTGGACTGATTAAAATGCGGTGGATTCATATATAGGGATTACACAGATGGCCATTTGAAGCACGTATGCCATGCCTTGTGCGCACACATGTCAAACACAGAGAGATACATCGTCAGAGGGTGGGTTTGTTAAATCCTATGTAATGGAGAGTGACAAAAAATAAGTACGATGAAGATGAGATGACTGACACTAAGTTTATAGGATCTTTCTTGGTGATAAGAACGCTACTGACGGTTGTGACGATGCCATCTATTTTACTTTACCACTTGCTTAACTTGCTGTTCTGTACCGACAACAACAAGGTCACAAGAAATTGAATCACCATCGCCACTTTTATGTTACCATCAGGATGGATGTGTGTCTAACTACCGAATTTACATACTTTTTCTAAGAGAGTTTGTGAGTTGGGTGAAACGCAACAGTATTCCAGTTATACTACAGCGTGTCAGCTTAAAGGGGAGGAAAGCCCGAAGTGAGGCAAGTCCACTTTAGTGGCGATAACGAGCACGAGCATGCTGCTGACAAACCTAGATACATAATCGCGGTGAACCTTTATTCGAATGTCAAACCGCATTCATAGGTTTCTGGCGTGCACAAGGGGCGCGACTCTCTCCACGCCTTAGACGACTTGGCTACCCATTCCCCCAACATGTTCTAAGACAGCGGTTCAAACATATGGTTTCTGACGTCATGCTGAACTAAACACTTATTAGCATGCTGTATTGTTAACCTACAGGCGTTTTGTTCTGCTTCCACAGTGAACGCATCTGCGTCAACGGGGACTTGAAACTTCTTTAAAATGTTACTAGTGGTACTCTTTGACTTTCAATATCGTCTTTGCATTGAAATGTATTTGCAAACGTTGAATTTGGGCAACTTAAACGTCATGTACGGCCAACTGTTTAAGGCGGCCTGGCAGCCAAAGGCTTCTTATGAGTTTCTCGTTCCGCAAGATCAAAATCTGCTGATTCCTACATTCGTCTTGCTCAGCAGCTTATGTTAATTCCCACATACTCATGCTTATATATTCCACTGTAGTGGTAAACGTCTACGACCAAATTCCCGTTAGCATTTCCTCACACATTAGACTGGCATGCCATGATACAGCTGAAATAATGTTCAAAGTCATTTGTCAGTTTCTCATCTTAATTGATAAAGCCAAACTTATTATTTGTAGTTTTGAATTTGTATAAGTACAAGAGTAATCAGAAGTTGACAATGTCACCTACCTCCGTTTCCGCTAAGTCTCGGATGTTTCCATGGAAACAGGGCAAAATCAACTACACGTGTAATAGAAAAAGACGCCACTTCAGCCCTAACTGCATGTACAAGAAAAGTCTTTCACAGTTCTCAAGTTGTGCTCCGGTAACGACACCCACCCCTCCCTTTTGAGACTAAGTCATAATTCTTTCCATGGAAATCGAGAAAAAATAAAAATGCCAAAGAATCCGCAAATATCAAACGGCATCACATCAGGATCTCTTTGATATATCTGCCAAGTTTCGTTGCAAGACATCGAACTGTTTTTGAGTTACGTTCCGCAAACGAAATGATTACGGACGGACGGACGGACGGACGGACAGACAGAGGAGGCGTCGACAATATCCTCCTGGATTATATGTCGGGGGGATAACAATGGTTGACAAGATCGACAGGTACTGTAGGCGTCTCGTACAATCGCGACAAAACAACTACTGTAGAATTCAGTTGTGTTTAAATAATATTTTGGGTTGATTTGTGAGAAAACAACTATAAGCTCTTACTCTCCTTAGTCGGACATTCTTCCTCCTATTGATTTTCCCCTAATTCTGATTCACACGTGATGTTTACGGATATAGAAGAGTGTCTTACAATCTTGACAAAGGAGAAGGCTATAGACTTTAGCAGCATCCTCATTTATAGAAACCATTACATTCTTGGATAATTAATGCCTGCAGTGTCCCTTGGGAGCTAATCCAGAAATCTTTTGGTGACAATATGTCCTGGTTATTCATAATTTACAGTACACAATCTGCTTATTACTCGGTTGTTGAGGTCGCAGCCTGAAGCCGATGTAACATGCATGCTGGCTATTGATTTTCACTAAAACTGTTCAAGTTATTATGTTTGATGCAAGATGATGGGGTCCTTTAGGAACCAAGAACATCAGTTTTATAAGTTTTTTATCGATAGTGTAGATTACATCAGTACACTGAAGATAATACATGTGAAGGATATAGGACTGATCAAAATACAACGGATTCCTTTATGGGGATTACACACTGAGTCATTTGAAGCACGTATGTCATCCACTTGCCATACACAGAGAGAAATACATCGTTTGAGGGTGGGTTTGCTATATCCGAGATAATGGAGTGTACCAAAGAAATGCACACGATGAAGATGAAATGGATGACACTAGGATTAAGGGATCTATCTTCGTGATGAGAATGCTACTGGTGGTGGTGACGATGCCATCTATTTTTTCACAATGTTTGCCTTACTTGCTGTTCTGTTAAGTTCCTACAACTGATCCCACATGGGATTGAATAACCTTTAACGTCCGAATATATACACATATATACATACACTCTTGAAAATAACATTCGTGAAACCGGTTGAGTAAATTTTACAGCTGGTCGTTGGAGTTTTTGTTGTTGTATCTCTATATATATGTATGTATGAGAGAGAGAGAGAGAGAGAGAGAGAGAGAGAGAGAGAGAGAGAGAGAGAGAGAGAGAGAGAGAGAGAGAGAGAGAGAGAGAGAGAGAGAGAGAGAGAGAGATTGATTGCTGGGTCCACCAAAACCCTGAGTCAAAGATCATAGAGAGAGAGTCGGTGGTTTAAACATATGGGTTCTAACGTCATGGTTAAACTAAACAGTTATAGACATGTTGTATTGGTAACCTACAAATGTATTGTTCTGCTCCCACAATGAACACATCTGAGGTCATACTAAATTAACAGCCGTCAACAACATTCTTGAAAATGTTACAGCTGGTAATGTGATACTTTTTTAACTTTCAATATCGTCTTTGCATTGAAACTTAATTTAAAACGTTCCATTGGGGAAAAGAATTGCCATGTAAAACCAACATTTAAAGGGGGCCCAGCAGCCAAAGGCGTCTTAGTCGTTAAGCCATGTGAAGCTCTGTTGATTCCCACATTCGTCCGGCTCATGAGCTTGGCTTTTGTTTATTCCCACATGGATGCAACTAAAGCGGTAAACGTCTACGACCAAAATCCCGTTAGCGTTTTCCTAAAACAACAGGCTGGCATGCCATGGTATATCTGAAATAGCGGTTCAAAAGGGGCGTTATACACCAGTCACTCCCATTCGATTAGATATTTGTCATTTTCTTGTCTTAATTGATAAAGCCGAACTTGTTTTTTTGTAGTTTTGAATTTGAAAGTACAATGATTGACAAGGTCGACACGTATTGTATCGCACAATCGGGACAAAAAAAATACTACAGGTTTGAGAGGCGCCTTAAATAATGTCGTATGGGTCAATGTGAAGGAAAACAACTACCAGTTCTTACATTCCTCCGTCAGCCACAATGATAACAGGGTGTCTTACAATCGCGACAAAGGAGAAGGCTGTCGAATTGATCAGCATCCTCATTTATAGAAACCATTAAATTATTGGGGATTTTTTGTTGGCAGTGTCCCCTGGGAACTAATCCAGAAATCTAACTGGTGACAATATGTGTAGGTAATTTACAATTTACAGTACATAATCTGGTTATTTCTCGATTGCTGAGTGTGCAGCTTTAACCCCATGTAACATGTGTGCTGGCTATTGATTTGCACTGTAGCTGTTCTAGATACTATGTTTGACGTAAGAAAATGATGAGATACTTTATCAACCAAGAACTTCGATTTTATAAGTTTCTGATCAATAGTGTAGATTACACGTACATCAATACACTGAAGATGATACGTTATCGTGATTTTCTTTCTGTGTGGTATAGTCCCGAGAAACCCAGTGTAATCATCAAATAGAGAATTAACAAGGGAAATTTAACACTTTTCGCTGTATGCTTACAGTTCATACAGCATGAATCAAACATCTAAGCATTGTGAACAGATTTATGCTGCTGCGAAAGGCTGTTTACAGAACTGACGGTGTCAAAGTTTCCATAAGTAATGATGTATTTTATTATTTATGTATTTCCCTTACCGGGTTTAGTCGGTATCGCGATCTGGTATATACCAGATCAACGCCAGGGATTTTGAACGCATTGAATTGATATGTATGAAAAACTCCGGAGAAGTTATAAAAATGAATTAGAATTGTACTGCTAGAAAATGAACATGAAATAAACATTCTCATAGCCATGGTTCTGCATTATTTTTTTACATTTTGTTATGCTTTAACAGTTGCAACGATCACACCAAATTGTAATTATAGGCTGATAATGTGCACGGTGAAATGTTAACGTTTCAGAGCTAAATGTAGTTGGCGCCAGTTCCTTCCCAACAAAGCTGTGTAATTGGGCTCATTTTGAAGCCAAGCTGCTGTTAGCACTTAATCTACTTCCCGGAAGAAAAAGTCAGTCAGATTTTCTCTCAATAATATTATCTGTACTTCTATTGCCGGCACCTTTCACCATCGGCTTCATTGACAAGTCCTGAAACTGACCACACAGATGCTATGTAATGAGGTTCTTCCTCTCTGTGCCTGACAAATGTAAATGTACGTCAATTAACGAAACAACCAAGGGACATGTAGCTCACCTGACGCATAAATAGTACCAGGGCTTTTTCCATCTCATTCTGTATCTGTGTACTACAATCTCATCTCCATCAAAAGCTGTAATTGCCCCACTTCAACATTAATGCAATCAAATTATAAATACCAAATAATAAGTAATACTGACGGAATCTGTCCGGGGCAGATCCAATGAATATAGGCTTCCAGAAAAATATAAGTTCTGTTGATGAAGACTGATTGATTCATAAATAATAGTGACAAAAACATTTCCATTATCATTTCGACAATATCATTAGTCTATTTGTGACGAGGCACTATTACAATCAATATGTGATGATACCAGGTGTTTGAGAAAATGTTAGCGTATCTTTCCCACCGTTGGCGCCTATCACAAACACATGCAAGAGCAAGCCAAGTGTCCGTCTGAACAAACAGCGGGAGCAGATGGTACAAATTAAAATAAGGAACAGTTTTACTGCATCAGACGCCATTTTGCGCGATTGAACCTCAAAAGCTGTGAAATGTGGACACCAAAGGCTGGAGCATTTAGAATATTGCTAAAGGGAAAGTTGACTGTTCGAAAGTTGAAGTCATCCCTCTTATTGTAAAATCCTAGGATAGTTTATGTGTCACTGAATCTGTATACATAGATGTAAGAAACAGATGGGGCGGTTTCAAATGTCTTTTTTATTTCCAGTTCAGGCGGGTTAAACAATGGAAGGGAATTGGCTATTTGTCCATAATTGAACGATATAGGATCATCATATCTGAAGCTTTAGTTGCACTTTTAAACAAAATTCCCTTGTTTTGATTTTGCCAATCGGAGCAGAATTTCCGATTCATATGTATACAGAAACAGATCAGCAAGGGAGGGAGTTCAATTGGTGCCTATGGAGATGCTTACTTCTCGCCCTAAATTTATAGAGGTGTTCTTTTTGACTTGGCCCGGCACTATTTTGACAATTAGCTAATAGATGAATATCAGTAGTGATGATAAAAATCATTTTCAGTTGAGCGTAGATGCGTGTGCATTCTAAGAATAAAAAAATAAAATGTAGCGTTTAAAGTCAATAAAAGAGGCTACAAATATATTTTCAAAACACGCTTGCGATTTGAATTAAGGTCACGCCCTTTATGATAGAAGGTTCAATTATGATCTGTCAAAATATTTAAGATGAAAATGACATAACACCATTTCCACCTGAATTCATCCTAATGACCTTAGCTGTAATAAGAAATGGACATATATTTAGAACGAATCATCAAACAGGAAACGGAGAAGCAAATACATGATACATGGCTTGTTGAAGATGAAACTATGTCTTTGTATATCGATACACACAACAGCAATTAAATGTTTCAGAATATTTTTTTTATGTATTAAGTGCATATACGTAATGACTGCGAGTGTCATAAACCAAATGTCAAAACAGTTATAGAACGCTTGTTCGTTGTCTGAGTGAGTGATGGAGTGAGTTGTTTTTAACGCCGCTTTTGAGATTATTCCAGTTATTTCACGGCGCGTCAGCTTAATGTGGAAGGAAAGCCCGAAGTGATGCAGATCACAGACGTTTACCACCTCGGTGAGGCCAAGAGCACGGATATGATGCTGACAAATATAGAAACATAATCGCGGCGAACCGGGATTCGAACCCAAAATCATATGTTTCTGGCATGCACAGGGACGCAACTCTGCACAGCGAATCGTGGCGTCCTAGACGACAGGGCCACCCGTGACCCCTGTTCATTGTCTGAAATATGATAAAGATATTTTCTGATGTCTGATTTTCTGATAAGGGAACAAGTAAAAATATAGTGAAAAACGCTTTACTCTTGGTACATTTGAAGCAGCACGCATACAAATTCAACACATGTCACAATCAAATGTTGAGATGTGTTTGTGTGCACTGTTTCCAACGCGAATTTGTTAAAACAAGGCTGGGAACCCATGATAGCATATCCATTTACTGTGTCTAAACCTAGGTGTTCCCTTATTCATTATCATCAGTACATATGTGAAATATGAAATCAATACAATAGATCGTGTTACCATTATTACTCAGTTTCGTTTAGTTCAATATTTTTTCTCAAATATGTACATTTTCAAAACATTTACATGTAGGGCACTGTCGCTAAAGATCAAGCTGTTGTAAAAGAAACAATGTCATGAAAGCATTGAAGTAATTGTGGTTTTGTGTTTATTTACATGTACATTATAACCTATCTAAAATACTTCTGATATATATTGTCAGAAATGCCTAAAAAATGTCCGATCTATGCATTTAAACTATGAACGCACGTGTACACTTTAAGCATACAATCGTGCTATGTAAGGGAGTGAATAAATATATATTATTCCATGTATACACAATCGAACATTGCATTCAAAAACGTTTACGAAATATCCAGCCAGCCTACTAATTCTTAAAAAAACTCATCTTAGACATGAAACAAAGAATATGTCCGCACACATTACTATTTTTAAGTCATAGCACTGTTGATACACCATAGAATATACCCGTACATAAATAACACAAAGCGACGTAGTTAGAAAGACTGTTGGCCAACAAGAACACACTGAAGAATTGGAAACGTTTTCAATCAAGCTGTTTCAGTATAATTTTGAGTCGCTTCATGTGGATGCACTTGACGCTTGTTTTTGTAAAGAATGTTACTGTATATAGTTTTTAACATCATTATCTGTAACTTTACTCCAGTTTAAAAACGATATCAATGCAAATCCGTGTGTATCATGTCCAAGTCTGTTTAATCTATGTATCATCTTGTTGACACAATTTTGTTTGTTTGTTTGTTTTTTAATGTCGCACTCAGCAATAAAACAGCTACATGTTTACATGTATATAGGCGGTCTGAAAAATAATCGGGTCTGGACCGGCAACCCAGTGATTGACATCATGATCATCGATCCACGCAAGTAGGAAACGATGACATGCATCAAATAAGTCAGCGAGCCTTACCACCCGATCCCGTTAGTCGCCTCTTACGACAAGCATTGTCGCCTTTTACGGCAAGCATGGGTTGCTGAAGACCTATTCTACACCGGATCTTCACGGGTCTGTTAACACAGTAGTACAACCTTTTGGAAATAGTGTAGTAAACATGGTATGATAGTTTTATGTGAATTAAGGACGTAAGGCACTTTAAAGAGACGCTCATCAGCTTTACATTCAAGTAATGACAATAAAACAACTAATGTTCAAAGCATCGATTTATTGCAGAAATGAAAGCAAAGGAAACTGAAAAAGCTCAGTCGTGTTAGACAGTGAAGCAGAGTGAAGGATATTGGACTGATCAAAATACGACGGATTCCTTTATGGGGATTACACACTGAGTCATTTGAAGCACGTATGCCATCCACTTGACATACACAGAGAAATACATCGTTTGAGGGTGGGTTAGCTATATCCGAGATAATGGAGTGTGAAAAAGAAATGAACACGATGAAGATGAGATGGATGACACTAGGATTAAGGGCTCTATCTTCGTGATGAGAATGCTACTGGTGGTGGCGACGATGCCATCTATTTTTTCGCAATGTTTGCCTTACTTGCTGTTCTGTTCCTACAACTGATCCCACATGGGATTGAATAACCTTTAACGTCCGAATATATACACATATATACATACACTCTTGAAAATAACATTCGTGAAACCGGTTGAGTAAATTTTACAGCTGGTCGTTGGAGTTTTTGTTGTTGTATCTCTATATATATGTATGTGTGTGTGTGAGAGAGAGAGAGAGAGAGAGAGAGAGAGAGAGAGAGAGAGAGAGAGAGAGAGAGAGAGAGAGAGAGAGAGAGAGAGAGAGAGAGATTGATTGCTGGGTCCACCAAAACCCTGAGTCAAAGATCATAGAGAGAGAGTCGGTGGTTTAAACATATGGGTTCTAACGTCATGGTAAACTGAACAGTTATAGACATGTTGTATTGGTAACCTACAAATGTATTGTTCTGCTCCCACAATGAACACATCTGAGGTCATACTAAATTAACAGCCGTCATCTTCTTGAAAATGTTACAGCTGGTAATGTGTGATACTTTTTTAACTTTCAATATCGTCTTTGCATTGAAACTTAATTTAAAACGTTGAATTGGGGAAAAGAATTGTCATGTAAAACCAACATTTCAAAAGCGGCGTTATACACAACTGACTCCCATTCGATTAGATATTTGTCATTTTCTTGTCTTAACTGATAAAGCCAAACTTGTTTTTTTTGTAGTTTTGAATTTGAAAGTACAATGATTGACAAGGTTGACACGTATTGTACACATGTCGCACAATCGGGACAAAAAAAACTATGTTTGAGAAGCGTCTTAAATAATTTCGTATGGGTCAATGTGAAGGAAAACAACTACCAGTTCTTACATTCCTCCGTCAGCCACTCTGCTTTTCAATGATTGTCCTGCAAGTGTTGGTTACGGATATAACAGGGTGTCTTACAATCGCGACAAAGGAGAAGGCTGTCGAATTGATCAGCATCCTCATGTATAGAAACCATTAAATTATTGGGGATTTTTTGTTGGCAGTATCCCCTGGGAACTAATCCAGAAATCTAACTGGTGACAATATGTGTAGGTAATTTACAATTTACAGTACATAATCTGGTTATTTCTCGATTGCTGAGTGTGCAGCTTTAACCCCATGTAACATGTGTGCTGGCTATTGATTTGCACTGAAGCTGTTCTAGATACTATGTTTGACGTAAGAAAATGATGAGATACTTTATCAACCAAGAACTTCGATTTTATGAGTTTCTGATCAATAGTGTAGATTACACGTACATCAATACACTGAAGATGATACATTATCGTGATTTTCTTTCTGTGTGGTATAGTCCCGAGAAACCCAGTGTAATCATCAAATAGAGAATTAACGAGGGAATATTAACACTTTTCGCTGTATGCTTACAGTTCATACAGCATGAATCAAACATCTAAGCATTGTGAACAGATTATGCTGCTGCGATCTCATGTTAACAGAACTGACGGTATCGAAAATTCTCTATGTGATGATGTCTTTCCTGTTTCATGTATTACCCTTACTGCGTTAACCGGTATCTCGGTCTGATATCTACCAGATGAACACCCGGTAATTTAAACACACTGAATTCACGTGTATGAAAAACTTGCAAATGCGAGATTTCAGATATCTCAGAAAAGAATTATTACTGTTCTGATTGGAAGGGACCGGGAAATGGGTAAAATTTACAAACAAATTCACACCAAACTGTATGAAAAGGCTGCAAAACTGATAAAGTGCACGCTGTAATGTTTACGTGACTGAACTTAATGTGGTTGGCGCCAGTATCTTCCTAACAAAGCTGTGTAATTGGGCTCAACTAGAAGCCAAGCTGCTATAAGCACTTAACCTACTTCCCGGAAGTAGCAGTCAGTATGTTCCCTCAGTGGGTAGATTTCGTACATCCCAAATCATTGTTTCCAAACACGCTTACGATTTCAACAAAAAATGCACCTTGTGATATTTCAAAATATTTAAGATGAAAAAGACCATTTCAACTCATGTTAATATGCACTCTTCAGTTGTGATACAAATTGGCAACTTACAGAAAGAGATTTAGAAGCGTCATCAAACAATAAATCATATGTGCAATATTGAGGATAAAATAATTTGTTTGTATATCGATACATTCAACAGCAATTAAATGCTTCAGATTAATATATGATCTAGTTTGATATGATAACTGCGGTCATATAGCTGGAATATTGCTGAGTGCGACGTTAAACAACAAACCAGCCAAACCAATGATGTTTACATGCATCTCTCTCCGTGTCTCTCCATGTCCCACCCCCGAACCCCCCTCTTTGGACAGTTTTGAGATGGGTCATCTTATTGAAGGATGTCTGTATCGATATTTGAGATTTGCGGCCTTTTTCGAACTGACTTGCGTCTTCTCTACACTGTAAGTAAAAATTGGATACCTGTCTGAAAACACAGATTTCCTGCCAGGATTCAGGAACGAAGCACGGACTTCTTTCAATATATAGATATATTATAAGGCTTATTACTTATTGCTGCTACCACTTATTTGACCTATTAAATTGCCTTTCGTGCTTGTAAAAGCTATCATAGAACGATATAGATTTTCAAAAATAAAGAGACATAGAGTAGAAAGAATTCAGATTGGAGAAAGCATTAATAATCATCAAAACTTAATTTAAAAAACGTTTGAAGTGACAAGACATGTCTTTTTTCATTTCCTCCTTTCCAATGAAAAGACGTTGACAATTTTGTGTTGCGTTTTGAAAAAGTGGCAACAATTTTGAAATGGCCAAACGAGCATAGGGTAATGATTAAGCATGACGTGAAAAGAGCCATTTCGATGGGTTATAAGTTTAAATGTTTGGTGTTTGTCAAAGGATGTTGGTCAGGATTTTGAAAGTTGAAGAACTGATTTTGATAAATATCTAGATCACTACACACACTAGGATAAACCCCTCGCAGGTGATTACATGGTTACTCATATGGGTAATCACAAGCAGTGGTCAGTGTCCTTTCAGGTTATGGTCACAAAAAGGTTTTCTACTTTGGGTGAGACTGGTCTGGCAGTTAATTCCCAAGAAAATCCAGATACCCCAGGTGATTGGAGTGGGATTCAGGTTTGTCGTCATGTGTTCGATGTTGGTCACAAGCCAGGTCATTTAATTTCTGATTGCCAAACCTCAACCCATGCTTTGTATTCACTGATAACTTTCTTTAGACTCAAAACGTTTTTGAGACAAGTGGAATGAATGTCATGTGCATTCCCAAAACTCAAAGGATTTGCTTGACTTTTTTGCAATCGCAAAAGAGAACAAAGTTTAATTACATGAAAACATTTGATTTTCCATCTTTGTAAACCGCCATCCCACATGACAAACCTAAGGAAACACTTCATTCCTTGATCCATGGGGCATTTGTTACTCAACGTGGTGACCATAGATATAGTTACATTGCTACCTTTCGAGGTTCATGACAACTTGTCAAAAATGAAAACAAACAGTCATCTTAAGTTTACTGATAAAACAATATGTGAAGTGCCGGACACTTCCTTTTCATGTGTATTATTCCAGGACTGGTGCATGTGAAAAAAAGAATTTGCCCAAGAAGTTTAACTTCAGCTTCAGGTATAACGATGATCCGATTTTGGTCAATAATGGTCAAATAGCCAATTAGCTTTCACTGATAAACTCATCTAAACTAGAAATAGAAGTGACCAGTGAAACTTCCTGATTATCTTTCGTTTACAGATCTGTGAATAAAGGTTCAGTGACAAAAAGTTGTTCATGAGACTGCATGACAACAGGAATGACTTCCAACAGTTCAACGTTGTATCATCAATATTTGATCGTAATTCAAGTAAAATCAACACACAAAAATATCAGCTAAAGGCAGAGTTAATTGTACGATTTTGACTACATCATGAACATGTTTCTGTGAATCACTGTCAAAAAGTGATGATACCACAATACTGTATGACCAGAGGTATTACTTGCCAATAGTCCGCAATCACTTTATGTCAAGATATGGCATTTTTAGCTACAGTCGAGGATGTTCTCTCTGCAACGATTTCAAAGAACGTCTTTCGACTCTTGCTCAAACGTTGTTTGATACAGTTTACAAAATTCAAAGCCTCAACTAATCTTTCAAAACGATTTATGGTTGATATCTGAAGGAAATTTCCAAATTTGTCGCACCCTTGATAAAAAAGGTATGTGTGATGCGTTGCCTTATTTTGTCTTGTACCAGATGTTCCCGTGTGTTTTTTTCCGCTGAACAATTGACTTGCCGTGACTATTTGATAGTGAATCATGAGCACATGCTCATGACATCGTCATACAGTTGACCTTGCAATTTACCAGAGATATATTTTGAATATGGAAAGGGTTTTGTTTGTTTTATTTGTGAACGTCATATTTCTGATGTCATTGACACTGAGAAGGAGTGTGGTTGTTGTGTTAAGTTGCTGTTTGGGAGGAGTACTTCAGAGGTTTTTGTTTCACTTAAAGGTAATGAATCCACTTATGACCATTACTTTTCTGAGGGACACAGGTGCACTCCGGCCATTGCTGCTAGAAGGTTTCCTGCCATTTGAGGAAGTGTTTTCTGTTGACTGAGATCTTTTATTAGAACGTATTGATGAAATTATTAGTGCGCCTCTCAATGTTGTTGAGTTGCAGGTTTAGTGAAAGTTGGTGTCAAGAAAACATCCCCAATCCCAGGCATTTACTTGTTAGTTGGTAATAATTTAGAAAGGTCCAAGATTGTGTTTGCTCCATGTATTAGCATTGAGCCAAGCACTTGTAAGAGCACTGAAATTCCAGGTCGAATTCCAGGCTGTGGTCCCTCCCATGAACGTTTATATGATGACACTTATGATCTTGCTGGTACATGTACTTTCATGGATCATTGTCTTCAGGATACCTTCAAGTCAATGAGAGATCATGGTCTTCAGGATATATTTTAGTCAATGAGAGATCATTGTCTTCAGGATACCTTTTAGTCCTTGAGAGTATGTTTATTTCAGGCAATATTGCCCATTTTTAGGGCGCTGACCCTGTACACTCTTCTCAGAGGACGGTCCTGAAATTCATGTACTTGCTAGACGAGTACTTTCTTTGGAGGTCGCTCTGACAAGGTGTAATCGATGGGGCAGATTATCCCCTTTTTACGAACAACTGGTATCATCACTATTTAATAGTGATTCATAAACACATGCTTATGATGTTGTCAGGAACGTACAATGGACTCTGCTCTCAGCAGAGATTTCTTATGATAATGGGAAGGGTTTTGTCCCTATATTCCAATGAATACGGGTGGTCATGACGGTTTTAACAAACCTTGTGATAAGATTTAAGCTCATTTGTTTTGGCCTACTTTACGTATTAAGGATGCGTCACAATTTTGTTAGACTTGTCATGCACGTCAGGTGGAAGGAAAACCTAATCCGAAATATCCTCTTCCCCTTTGAAGCTCACAGTAGCGTTTATAGAACCCTTCAATCGGATCATTATTGATTATGTTGGTCCCTTGCATAAAACAAAGTCTGGTAACCCGCATCCCCGGTTGTTGTTGATACTGATGACAGACTTGATCGTTCGAGAAGTTTCGGGATTGGTCACCTCTAGGAGGATATTTGTATCGACATAAGAGCGACACTATAGAGAATCGCGGCCTTTTACTACATGACTTGCGTTTATCTATATTGGATACCTATTTGAAAACATCGATTTCATGACAGCTTATATTCCTAGAACTATTGGGGAGTGATGAACAGAGCAAGAGCATCTTTAAAAACATTGGACAGTGACAAGTTATAGACATCCATATGTTCACTGGTTGAATTACGAATTGAACTTGTTTGGACGTTTTCTGATGTCACAATCAGCTCTGTGTGAACCGACGTCTTGGTGAACCTTTTCCCATTCGATGTTAAATAAAGGTATTGAAGGCTAATTCTATATCTGATTTCAATTTACGACATGTTACGTAAATTGGGTGCTTACAACTCTTACAACCACGGTGTTGTAAAAATAAGCCTCATTAAAGCAAAAGTTCTTTGTCTTCATTTAATGCGAAATATTGTTTGTCATGGCTGACAAGCAGACATGATTGATAATATTATTTGTATAAAGATGTGTAACTCCATCTGTGTGTAAGGTCAGATATTTTGCACATCACGAAACTTTAAGCTTCCGTACAGACACAGTGGCGTGAGTGCCGCTCAAACATGTAACCGTGTCACACGGCAAGTATACGAACTGTCACATGCCACACTGACGTTAATACTTGAAGTCATACTCAGTTCATGTATCATTAGAAATGATACGTGCATGTACATCTATGATTGTCACGTACTGAAGTAACCACAAACACAAATTACGATTTTACATTTTTTATTCCCTCCCTTAAGTTACGTTTGAATGCCAGTAACAATACTTTAATCTAAACTAACTCCAAATTAAGTAACACAACTGTGCATTCCTAGCCTATAATATCAATGTCCTACCACTAACAATACTACCATGTTCTGTTTATAATACTAATATGTTATAACTTTTAGTAACAATATTACTATCACGGTACGACTATAACTATATTTTGATTGGTAAATATACCAAATGAACTCCACTCCACTGTCATTTTCAAATCAACCATATAATGTACATAAACTTTAACAGTATCTATAGTATATATATATATACTACGACAGTCCAATAGATGGCACTTCCTCTGTATAGTAATGTGTTGATTCTCACATTAAGTCTGTGTCCATCCCACGTATTTACGTAATTCTGCAGAATTTGCTTTATGTCGCTCGCACTCACTCACTTGGAGTTACTTCTCTGCTTACAGCTTCGGTATCCTTACACGGTATCCTTCCTCCTTATTTCCTCTCATCTTCGACTCATTGTTGTATAAAGTGTACTGATAAAGGAGAGAGGAAATAGTAGCTGTACTGTGCTTACCATGTATACCTCCATACATGCACATATTACATTAATATTGTGTGGATCCTGACACTGACAAAACAGGTATATATGCCGTTCATATACATCGTTTATGTAGTCGATTGCATAAGGTGTAAATAGATGGACAGTTAGCACTGTGCTATTTACGAGTGTATCCTCGCTGACAATATATGTATACCTTGTTCTATTCTTGTTTTGTTTAAGCAGCTTCAGATGCCTTAAAAACAATTTTAACTGCATCGCCAATATTTATCATGCGTTGGGTCCATACATTGTAATCTAACAGTTGACCTTTGATTAACAGAGATCAAGGATATTACATTCAGAAGGTAGGCAAATAAGCAATAGAGCTTTTTAAACTTGTATCCAATCAGCTTGTTACAACTGTTTAATCCTTTTAATCTTTATCCTTATCATACATCTGGCTTCATTACCTGTGTGCTATAAATATTCTCACTGTACATCTGGCTTCGTTCAATTATCTGTGTGCTATTTGTTATCTGTAGTTGTTAATCTGCTGTTTATGACATCATATCATGCATGTATATCGCTCTTCACTCCAGCTTGATAACAGTGTAAGAATCTACATCGAAACGTCGTCATTATCCAATAAGCCAGAAGCTGGTATCCATAAATTTGTACGTTTTTTATTTTCTCATTGTAATCTTGTTTTTTCATCGTCTGTCCATATTCTAAGAACTATTTCCTGCGTGTAAATCAATGATGTCAATGATGGTATTTCTTTCCTATAAATGATTTTGACACATGTTTTACGATATTATTCGCAACTGTTCCACAAATAAATTCTTTAGAATCTATTGACATTACATGTGTAAGTTAGCAAACCTAGCTATAGCAGGGAAATATTCTCGACTATCTTTAGCAAGTCCCCATAATCTGTGACAAGATCTTATAGTTAGATGTCTAGATAAAGATAATCTGTTCAGAAGCGCATTGTTAAATAACACTTTTTCGTGTACATGTGGGCGTATCTTTCACTTCCCGAGCTGTGACAACAATCGTGAATCGGTGAAGTTTGGATACAATGGCATTCGACAGACAAAGCACATTTGGAGACAAGACTTAACATGTTATTACATGTTCAACTTGTTAACTAGTGTGGCGTCATATCTATACTGTTCATTTCGGACTCGAGACATTAACTTGAAAATATTAACTGAATTTCCTTTACATAGTTTACCAAAAAGCAAAAACGTTTGTTGATTAAAGTATCCTTGTATGTATATTACATCAATTGCAAATCTCACAATTCCATTGGGCATACGTTTTTTTAAAACCGTTGATTGCTTTCTAGCACATCGTATTCATTTACGGACAGTTTCATCGGCATATTACATCCATATAAGCCACAAAGTAATACCACTCGTTGTCAGATGCGCAGACAGGCTATTTGATTAAATCAATCAAAGTAGGAACCAGAATCATAATTTACATGTTTACATCAATTTTTCATTTTGTTTTTCCACACAGTAACCTTGTTCTTTCTGCAGAAGATACCTATGTTAACTCCAACATAAAACAACAACATTTTAACAGGCAACTTTAAGTTACCTATGTGCAGATGTTCAGGAAACACTAATATTTACATTTGCAAGTTAGATTGGCACTCTTGATTACACTGAATTTTAACTGCCACTTCTTTGCAAAGTGTTCTGCAACGCGTAGGTGGATGCGTTTGAAAAAGGTCAAGCTCTGTTACTTCTTTCGGTTAGACAAGAGAGAAAATCAAGGGAAACGTTCAGTCGATACTAAGCACTCCAGGGTCATAGTTTTAGTCTTCGACGCATGATCTCATAAAACAATAAAAAAGGATAGAGGAGAGCTGCAATATGCTCACCATACACCCCTTCACAAATGCACATATAGCATAATGTAGTTCCTAACAGTGACTTATCATCGTATTCAACACCAACGCGCACATTCCTAATCCGAGGTACACGTAGAAGATGTTTTTTGCTGAGCAAAGAAATGTTTTAAAAGAGCATCGTACGGTTCTTGCTCAAACGTCGTTTTTGTTTAAGAACTGACTTTCAGTTTGTCTAAGTGCATTGTTTGACACTCGCTCTATGAAGGTTCATGCTTTTATGTCACTGTTTTATATCTCGAGATATTTAGCGCTACATGACTTCATGTTTACAGTGACAGCCACACTGCATCGCGGAATAAAATAGTTCCCCAAAAAGAGAACTTGCTCAACTTGCTTTACAGAAACATTTGTTGTATGTTTTAGTTTGTTGACAAAAAAATGCATTCAAATAATTTCATCATGGGATGAGAGAGATTTGATAAGAACTATGTGACTATGTGTGCGCGCGCGTGCGTGCGTGCGTACTTGCGTGCGCGTGTGTGTGTAAGCATGACCTTTATTTTACCTTGAAATAATGAAACTTAGCGAGACATGAAAAATCAGTTCTCCCACATGGAGTGTATTTTGGCGCCAGTGCCATCCATCGACTGCCGCAAAACTTGCTTAATTTGGTGCAAGACTCTTACTTTGAAATACATGCGACCAATTCGTATGGTACAGGGTACTTGTTAGGCGGAAATGAAAGCTGCAGAAAGGTCAAATTAATCGACCGCAATATTTAGTATTTCTCTTTTGAAAACGTACTGTTTAAGTAAAATCTACTTTTGACCGGACGAATTTTCTTTTATAAAAATGCAATAATGAGAATTATGTGTACGTTGCGACGACATAACACCAAAATAAATCACCAACAACAGCAAAGTGATTTTGAGGTTTTGAGTGCTGACATCAAACAATGTAAGTTGTATTGCACACAACTGTGTATAACATCCCCTCGATCGCGACTATTTTCGCATATCTGAAGCGATCATACACCGGTGCTCTTACGCCGAAACGTAAGGCCATCATAGTACAAAATGACGCCTCCTCTGACACTTTCAATGAACTTTATTGAATTTGTGCATTTGCTATGGTTCTGACATGGAGTGTTGTTGTTGTTGTTGCATTAAGTGTTTAAGAGGTCGCCTTCTGCCTTGGCAATTTCGGCTGACCTGTCCCTCTTTGGGACTCCTGTGTGTTAGTAGGGTACACATATCTATTGTGAGTTTGGTGTTCACATAATTTCTGTTTTTGTATTGATATGATTTCTATTTTCTTATATTGATATGATTACATTTTTATCCTTGGCTGCTCTGTTTATATACGTTCGAGTAGCTGTCCACCTCTCAGAAATAGAGTTAGTTTGGCCTTCGCTATTGCATCTCTTGGCTTTAGGAGATCTATGACAGATAGCGGATCTAACTGCAATTCTTGTTTTAACCTAGCCCGGCCTGGGGCATGGTCTTGACATTCTAGTAACACGTGATCAATGGTTTCAGCCTGATTGCAAGATGAACAAACCTTGTTATAGTGCTTTTTGTGACCGAGTCTGAGGCGTGAGATAGCAATTTTAATTTTCCTTTCATTTGAGTATGAGTTTGGCTTTTGTTGGACCTTGGTTTGAATTTTGTATAGCCATCTGCCGATCTTACTTGCGTCCCATTGGGCTTGCCATCTTTCTGCTATGGAGGCTTTGATTTTGCTTTTTATCTCTAGTATACTAAAGGGAATAGGCTGTATATCGCTTTGTCTAGAGCTAGCTTCGCCAGTGAGTCTGCTTTTTCATTTCCATGAATATCTATGTGAGAGGGGATCCGACACAGCTCCACCTGTTGCCCTTGGTCCGATAGTTTTGTATATTCGTATAGAATATTGTTGACTGTGTTTTGGCCTTGAGTTTGAGTTTCTGCTACTGATTGCCTGAAGTGCACTTAGCGAGTCTGATAGGACGACTGTCTTTGCTTCCGGAAGTTCCGGTATGAGTTTGAGTGCATGATGAATTGCCTCCAATTCAGCCGTGAATACTGACTGACCATAAGGCAAGCGAACTGAATGTGCTTGGGGTTTGGAGCTGTGGATATGGATCCCGTAACCAGCACTGTTGTTGATAGGATTCTTGGATCCATCACTGTGAATATGGGCCCAGCTGTCCCAGGTAGTTTGAATTTTAGTGATAGCTACTGATCGTAGTAGGGTTGGGTTTTCTTTTTTAGTGACTTCTGATGTTAAAGCAGTGTCAACTTTGGGTTTTTTTAAAGTCCAGGGAGGGTGTAACCCTTTGTAGTGACTTTCTGGAGGCTGAATGTCATCAGAATTGTGACTTCGAATGAGTTCACGTACTAATATCCCAGATGGCTTTAGTGAGGGATTTTTTCGAGCTAGGGCTTCATCTCAAGTGTTTATGTCTTGCCGTATCTTTTTAACCAAAGGGTTTGATGTTCGTCCCCAGAACGATAATATTGCCTGCTCTCTCCTTAGTTTCAATGGGAGTTCTCCCGTTTCTACTTGTAGTGCTTCTAGTAAGGTGCCTGTTGCTGCGCCTGTGGCCAGCATTAGAGCTTTGTATTGTATTCTGTCTAGGCGCCTCAAGACAGTATTTGATGCTGAATAAAAAGCCTCACAACCATAGTCAATTTTTGATCTGATAAGAGATTTGTAGAGGTCCAGCTGAGTGTCCCTCGATGTGCCCCAAGATGTGCCTGAAATTGCCCGTATTACGTCCAGGTCTTTTTGACATCTGTTTTCCACATAGTCTATATGTTTGCGCCAAGTGAGGTGTTGATCAAGGATCACCCTAGGAAATATTGCAGATTTTTCGAATTTGATAGGTTTGCCTTTTATGGAGACACGGGGTATCATAGCCTTTTTCCCCCGGATTTGAATAGAACTCCAACAGTTTTTTCACTTGAAAGGGTGAATCCCTATTTATTGCACCATTGATCTACTCCGTCCAGGGCTGACTGGAGTTTTTTTCTGATTTGTGAAATATCTCTGTGCTTTACCCATATTGCTCCGTCATCAGCGAATTTAGAAGTTTGGGTAAGAGATTTGACATAGTCAAAACGATCATTGATCATGGTATTAAACAGGGTTGGGCTTATAATGCTGCCTTGTGGCGTGCCATTGTCCAGTGCCATAGGATCAGATCGATTGTTCCCTATTTTAACTGATAGCGACCTGTCTTGCAGGAAGCTGTCTATGAAGTTTGCCATGTTCCCTTCTACTCCATTTTGTGCTAGTTTTGAAACTATTGAGTGAACAGGACGTCACTTAAATATGTTATGAATAACAGGATGAACTCAATGTCAATTGAGAGCCGTGAAGATTCCGGGGTAGAATAGGTCTTCAGCAACCCATGCTTGCCGTAAAAGGTTACTATGCTTGTCGTAAAAGGCGACTAACGGGATCGGGTGGTCAGGCTCCCTGACTTGGTTGATGCATGTCATCAGTCCTAATTGCGTGGATTGATGCTCATGATATTAATCACTGGATTATCTGGTCCAGACTCGATTATTTACAGACCGCCGTCATATAGCTGGAATATTGCTGAGTGCGGCGTTAAACAACAAACCAAGCAAGCAAGCAATGTCAATTGAGATCGCCATTGATCTCTAAAGAACACCACGCTTAGTAATCTCTACAAGCTAATTGAGGTGAGTTTACTCAATTTAAATGTGGGACACTCATTTAAAGGTATCGGTAACCTGATTAATTAATTACCGGCTAGAGTAGGTGAAATGCACACAGCTGAAAATGTGGCGCATTCGGCAAAAGTCACATTTGAAATGTGGCTGAACCGGCTAGACACCGATCATATGTGCGTCTATTTTTTAACAATTGTAATTCGTAAGTCGAAACAAACGCCGCTACGATCGCGACTGTTGTGTTAAACACGCAGGTCCTAATGTTTAAAGCAATTACAAAAACCCTTTTGTTTAAAATTGTGTTACCGTCTCGGTCACAATACCTGTGCTCTTTGGTTTCTCCAAAGTGGTAAACGTCTTAGACCGGCATCACTTCAGGCTTTCCCCCTGCGTCAAGCTGACCCGCCGTGATGAAGCTGGAATACTGTTAAAGACGACGTCACTGCCAACTCACTCGATTACTGTGACCCATGGAAAACAGTCGTTTCCACCCTAACATAGTTAATAAAGTATCTTTGATACTTGTATGTCATGTAATACATTTGTTTGACATTTGGACATCTGAATAAGAAACATTTAAAATTCAAGTAAATGATGCATTATCAAAGTAAAGTAGTCATGTCCTCGAATTACATTATCCAATTATTAATGTTTCCTGTCCAACATAAGCCTTATCCTATCAAATCTGGGTTTATAAATAGTGTATATAATTTAACATATAACGTTCGTCTATGTACAAAACACGAGTATTATATATCCTCTCGTAGCTAAATCTAATGATCAAGAAAAGTTTGTATGAGGCCATTTAGTGAGAATAATATTCTAATTCTAGTGTATACAGCAGTGTCAAACCTGCTGTAATAGTACGCGTGAGGATATGTGTTCAGTTACCAGGAAAATAGTATTATCTTCTCCTGGAAGATTGAAATTGGTTAAAGTTTCCAGTATAATGTAAAACAACTAACACTGCGTGTTTTTCTTGATCTGTTTAACGTAGGTACCAAGTTAGTTGTCATTACCATACTCACATTGGTAATGTTAAGGCTTTTTTAAATATTTTCAAGGAAAAGGTTTTAAACTGTTACCAGCAAAAATGGAACAGCTTGTTTTCTCTATATAAGCAGTTGTCAATACATAAAGAATTGAAGTCATTACTGAATGTTGAATTTAACAGTCATCTTTAAGTAAAGTAAAGAACATCGACGTTGGTTGTTTTTGTTGGGATAATCAAATTTACCAATAAGGGTGAATACTGGTAGATGGGAATGAATCAAGTTAATAACGAATATGTCAATTATATACATGTGATCACAATGTCAGTGAGGATGGATATTATTTTCTACTTATATGTCCACTTTATCTTAATATAAAAATGTTATTCCCATTTCACAATTTTACAAACGTTACAGTAAGCATATTCCATGCTTTTTTATCAAGCAACAGTAAAGGTCAGTTGAATGGTTCTGCCACTTTGGTGAAAAAAAGCGCTTGTGTAAAGAAAGATTAATTAAAGCAATGGTTTATAAGTACCACTGTCATTGTTGTCTTGTCATATTTATAATAAATTTTATCTTTACTGAATTGTTTGTTATATACATAGGCCATAATTAACAATTAGATTTTGAATTTTATTTCAGATAAAAAGCCAGTATTAGATACACGTAGAAAGCAATTGCATATTAATCGAAACTAACGCAGTGAATGAGTGACGAGGTGAGAACGTAAGTACGCGAGTTACTAGTTTGTCATGGCATGTAAGCTTCATGCATGGTGCAGAGACGCAGGTATGGTGCTGACAAACCACGAATCATAATCAGGATTAAACAGGGATTCGAATCGAAGCAAAGAAAACATGTTAATGTGTGTATATCGATGATCTTATATCGTATCTTCGGGCGTTCCTCCCACATGAAGCTGACACGCCGTATATGTTTGGAATACTGTTCAAAGTGGCGTCAAACCCAACTCACTGATTCACTCGTTCATTAATGGTCAAACAGCCAATTCCCTTTCACTGACTTAGCAACTAAAATGAAGCCATTGATCATGAAACCGATTCATCTCTTTCATAATTTAGGTATATGCATAAAGGCTCAATGTGACAAAACAAAACTATCTACAAGACTGTATGACAGGATGGATGGGATACATTTGCCAGTAGAATTAATGAAGAATTTGAGCGTCGGGTGTATAGACGACCTGATATCGTTTAATGGTAGTAAAATATCCAATTCCACTAAGAAAATTAGACCACTGAAACCGTCTCATCTGTTTCATTGTACAAGACTGTTTGACAAGAGTGACGACATTAACATTCCAATTGACAACTTGCCCTTTCTGTCGAGAAATATTCCAGCATTTGCATCCTTTGGTGTTTACTTTTCACAATGGCTGGGGTGCAATCGAGCAAGCTCTTTCCACGACGATTTCAGAGAGCGTCATACGACTCTTGCTAAAAAAAAATGTTTTTCAAGATGGCAGCATTCGGGGCCTCAGCAAAACTTTCAAAAGGTTTTATGGTAGACATGTGGAGGATATTTCCAAATTTGACGTATCAGCCACCAACATGATGCCACATTCAGTTTCTTGTTTTGACTTGTAACATATGGTCCCTTGTTTGTTCAGGTGACTTGCCTCTGTATGACATGCAGGAGAGCGCATCCTGTTCACTGGTGAACCCAAAGTGTTTTGATCGACCCCCACATATCATCACTATTTCGTTGTGTCGTCGCTAATTTTCAACGGTCCATTCTTTTAGTTTTCACAGTCTGAGCTATTTTGCCTTTTACGCCCGACGGGGTCTGTTTCGGCGGAACGTCGAGGCCGACTGTTCTCTGGCGTTGACGTTTTGTATTATGATTACAAGAAATGGTTTTGGTCGCATTCATTGAACATTAAAGTTTCGGTACCGCCATTGTGATGTCAAATCACGATATTGTATTCCCATCCCTGATCAGCGGATGTCTTACAGCTGAGGGACGCAACTCGGTAAGTGAAACAATCGTGTTCCCACTGATGGAAAGGAAGTATATTAAAGATCATGACATTTTGTACGTACATGTCAACTCTGAAATGTCCTTTCATGTAAACATTACTTTATCATTGTTTGTGATTTTTTGCTCTGATTAAAATGGAGAGATGCATCTATTTAGGTAATGTAACTTGGCTTCACATTTAAGCTTTTATCAAGAACAGAACCTCGTAAGATCAATCAAATGATATCTTAGTTAATCATAATGACCTTTACTTTCTTTTTCATTTTGTCGTTCAATTTAATTATAAGATAAGACAAAACATTTCCTCATTTAGGAACAGTCGGGACTCTCCGCTCTGTTACAAGTATACGTGATCACAGGTTAATCCACACTTTTAAACATGGAACATCTTGAAGTCTATTGACGAGAAATGAATCTAGATTTGTACAAAAATGGTTCGAGCAATCGGTATGGAAATACAAAGTTAGTTTTCATCACATCAGTCTTCTTGTTCAGAATTACAAACCATGATCAAACTAGGATTCACGTAATGACATGTCTTTAGAACAGTCACCATCATAGAAGCACGTAACGATGCCTCCCGACAGTAAAGCACTCAAAGGCTCAACTAAAACAGCACCAAGGTAACGTCCAGACATGGCTTTTACTCATCCCGAAGAGAACGCTTTAATTATCAAGGGCTTGTGATTAGTGACAAAAGTAGCGGTCTGGTCATAATTGAGCCTTGACCAGACAAACAAGGGACTGAAAGCATGACCCACGCCACTGAATAACAACGACAGGCCATCAGCCAAGTCATCAATGCAAGCTTGACCACCCGATGCTATTTAGTCGGTCCTTACGGCAAGCATGGAATCCTGAAGGGTTGTGTCCTTTCCGGGAGAAAGCGTACATTGATGTTCATTAAATTCAAACAACAGATATTCATGACATTTCTATTGGACATAACCACCTACACGGTGCAGTGGATAACATATCTCAAAGATAGTATTGTTGTTACTATGCCTGGCGCTCGACATTAATGACATAAATAAGCATCGGCCGGAGTTGATATAACGTGTCTGCGATATTGTTAATCAGTGAGCTAGAACTATAAAACCGGCGTACGTCCGGAATTGTACAAGCAACCACAGACACGTAAACATGCACCTACTTTATCAGTGAAATAACCTTGAACGCGACATTAAACCCAATTTCACCTCACCACCCTTTGGACATTAAGCATGTGCAGGTGTAATATTAGACAGAAATGCTGACACTGAACATTGGGCACTGCGTACCTGTACCTGGAGTTTGGGTCAGGGTAAGCTATTTCAATTTTGAGGAGTGGGGGGTTCTTAAAAGAGTAATCAAGCCCCTATTCTATTGAAGGCATTTTACATATGCTTCGATTTGCATGAAATAGTTAATTAGCTCGTTTTGTAGACGGTTTGTATTGAAATATTGATACTTCGCAGCTTTCATTAAAATGCGATCTGACCACCCTGTACAGACGACTAAATTATTATATTCTATGCCAAAAAATACAGTTCACTATTTTGATTTATTGAAAACATAATTGAGCACCTGTTTATATTGGATAAGTTAACTGAGCTCCTACACATACAAAAACAAATGCTGATGTCAAAGCAAAAGCCTTTCAGACCAGTTAAGCAATCGTTTGAACTGGAGATAGCTCGCTGGGTGATGTTTTTGCCTATCAATCGTTATTAACTTCATTCCGTCCCTCCCACGTCAATTTGCAAACAGTGAACTAATTTCGAAGAAGATGAACGTACTTACGGAATGAGAATGAACGTTCTGAAGGAATTCCCAAAAAACAAATGCTTTAGTTTTGTATTCAATAGCTCATTTCTGCTCCATAAAGAAAATGCAACCAATTTACCTGTTAATCGCCTGAAGTTTCAGCAGTTACATTTCCATCTGATCGTACCGGGTCCTAGATACCGGGTTCGTTGACAGATAAACAGGCCATTGTCAAACTAGGTCATTTGCCCAAGGAAACACCACATGTTCTATTTCCTGAATGTCAGTGTAAGGTAACACAAAAAACACTCGAGGATCCAGAGAGGGGATTTTTGAAGCAGACCAATCTTGTTGGCGCATAAGAAAGCAAACAAGTGAAAGGATGTTTAAGAAGGTGAGTAAAAATGGGCTACATTTACCATCAAAGGATACTTAGCTCTATGTGCTATACATTTAAGGCTGTCAGTTTGAAACAGCACATTTTCATTATACAGCATGAACAAGCATCCTAGAATGCACGTCCCTCGAAAGCCTGTTTCCTCCCACGTTTCCAAAAAGATGTATCCGCGTTTGGAAAGATCAGAAACAAGCGTGCCATACGCGTCACCAAGCCAATGAAATATCAACGCAAACACAAGCGTTGCTAAGTTTCGCCTCATTTGTTCGCTTTGCACAGGGTCACACACCACCATCTGTAGTAAGTCTCCCCATACATAGTTTTGATGTTGCTTCTTTTAATCAAAATATGAAAATCAGTTATAGGAATAAATAATAATAGTACATGTATATGGCGCTGTATTCCATGCATAAGCATGCTCTAAGAGCTTAGACATTTATTACCCCGGTTAATGGATCATTATGCACTCAACAATCATTAACAGCTCCCTGTGGAGTATACAACCCAAGCTGCCTGTTGGGCGCTAATAGGGTTAACATCAACATTGTCATCTCAACCTACCGGGTACCCATTCACTGCTTGGTGAGGTACAATTCGAACAAAGACACCACATGTGATACATGTGCTTCAGTGTGGGGCACGACCGAAGCCCTAGAAACTCTCAGGAGCCAAACTTCACCTGATTAGTGACCTGTGCACTGTGCACAGGACTACCTACCACTACAAGTAGCCTGTTCCTTTGCGTGACATCAGTGTTGCCGGAACTCATCTTCCCGAGGCAAGGGAGTTAACTGACTGTAAAAGTCCACTTTCCACCCTTGTCGAACTAGGCTATTATGGAGTCGTATTCGGCTGGACTAACGAGTCCTTGCACAGTCCAGTTCAAATCGAGTAACGAAATCGACATCGCGTTCATAAACAGCATTTATTTTAACGTGAAGGTTTCAGTCGACTGCAGGATTTGCAAAGGATGTTACCGTCAACTGGTTGTCGACATACAACATCTCAGCGCCCAGTCAAGACGATCTGATCGAAAAATCAGCATCTATAGTGTAAGAAAACGAGTGTTATCTCGCGTAGTACATTAAATTACTTGGGACAATTTGGGCTTACACAAATCAAGCTGATTACACGTCATGATACACAAGTAACCGTAACTACTGACAAAGCCTTTCAAATCACTCCTAAGGAACCCATATGGAATTCGAATTCAGGGATTTTAAATGGAATATTGTAACTGTAATGGGTAAAAATGAAATATTACTCATACCGAAATGGGGGCACGGGTGGCCCAGTCGTCTAAGGCGCCGCGATTTGCTGTGCAGAGTTGCGTCCCTTGGACACGCCAGAAACCTATGATTGTGGGTTCGAATCCCGGTTCGCCCCGATTATGTTTCTAGGTTCGTCAGCACCATACCCGTGCTCGTGGGTTTCACCGAAGTGGTAAACGTCTGAGACCTGCATCACTTCGGGCTTTCCCCCCACATTAAGCTGACACGCCGCGATATGACTGGAATACTGTTAAAAGCGGCGTTAAACCTAACTCACTCACTCACTCATACCGAAATATACACGCTGATGTATATGTACAAATATGAAACAGAGTATTATATATATCAAACGTATGGATCTGGTGAAATACATCTTCTGTACGCGAGTTGGTCATACCAGGTATCTGTGCTACTTTTGACAAGTTTTCTTCTTCACTTCACTCTGTTGTAACTGCAGTACCATTCATCATACTTCACTACTTACACAAACTATATCGTATGTCGTGCTAGCTTCCACACAACTCCAGTGCCATGTAACAACAACCGTCTTGTGACAGTGTCGGACCAGAGCTTGCAGTCTGCCATGGTCAGTGTTTTCTGTTTACTCTATATGCATTCACACACAAACGTTAGAGACATGAAAAAAATATTAAACGATACATTACAAATTTACAAGCAGAATAAAACTATTGACAAAACAACTGGCCGAACACACTTATAACATAACCGTTAATCCTCAACTGGACTCCACAGTACATTGTTATTGGGTTGTTTCAATTACAAGACGGGATACGATGGCCAGAAAGATATTTTCAAGCTATAGTTTGAAAAATTTAATATATTTAAATGTTTATTTTGTTTACAAAGTAGACATTAACGCGTTAATTTCTAACGGATTTTCAGATATAAGTAAATGGACTATTGCGATTTTTCTTCCAGTCAAAATTGAGTTGCTTTTTTTATATACTTTCAAGCATACTTGTACATGTCCGCAAGGAAGAATTGTTTTCGAATGTTAAACCACTTTGTCAACCACTTTATCTTTAAAACGAAGATTGCCGATAAGTATAAACATTTGGCTTTTATTGGCACTTATAGCAGGCTGTTAGTGTTCCCGTCTGATTTATCGACAAGTGAATGTTTGTATTCTGTAACTATTTCCATAACCTTAATCAGAAAACTGAGTTTTATTCGTGATTAACGTTTGAAAGTGATAAAAGCGTATTTGAATTAACAGTGAAAGCTTTCAGAGTCATTTATTTGTCTCTATATATAGGACAAAGAACATCAAAACAGCATTAGAGCTTATATGTTGAGTGTTACATGAGTGAGTTGGCAGGATTATATCTCACTTATAACATTATTGGAGCTCTAACATCTGGCAAGTGGATTTGCTCCGTGTTTTCGAGAAACGATGCGACTCTCTTAGGCCAGGTTCACACAGTGCCGATTATGGCTCACGATTAAGATCAGACAGCGCTGCGACACGAAAAGTGAAACAGTCGGATTACTATCCTCAATGATCTGGAATGTCCTATCTACGGAAGCGTAGTGGGGCCACAGTGAAATGATTTTTTGACTAGGTATCTCCTACGTAGGACTTAGTATCTTCTACGTAGGACTTAGTATCTCCTACGTAGGACCTACCATCTCCTACGTAGGACTTTCTATCTCCTATATAGGACTTCCTATCTCCTACGGCGGAGATAGTAAGTCCTACGTAGGAGATACTAAGTCCTACGTAGGACTTACTATCTCCGCCGTAGGACTTAGTATCCCCTCGAATTACTATCTCCTACTTAGGACTTAGTATCTCCTACGTAGGACTTACTATCTCTTACGTAGGACTTACTATCTCCTTTGTAGGACTTAGTATGGCCTAAAATTACTATTTCTGACGAAGGACCTAGTATTGACTAGAATAACTATCTTCTACGTAGGACTTAGTATCTCCTACGCAGGACTTACTATCTCTTACGTAGGACTTAGTATGGCCTAGAATCGCTATCTCCTACTTAGGACTTAGTATCTCCTACGTAGGACTTACTATCTCCTACGTAGGACTTATTATCTCCTACGTAGGACTTAGTATGGCCTAAAATTACTATTTCTGGCGAAGGACCTAGTATTGACTAGAATAACTATCTTCTACGTAGGACTTAGTATCTCCTACGCAGGACTTACTATCTCTTACGTAGGACTAAGTATGGCCTAGAATCACTATCTTCTACTTAGGACTTTGTATCTCCTACGTAGGACTTACTATCTCCTACGTAGGACTTAGTATGGCCTAGAATTACTATCTCCTACTTAGGACTTCGTATCTCCTACGTAGGACTTACTATCTCCTACGTAGGACTTAGAATGCCCTAGAATTACTATCTCCTACTTAGGACTTAGCATCTCCTACGTAGGACTTACTATCTCTTACGTAGGACTTACTATCTCCTTCGTAGGACTTAGTATGGCCTAAAATTACTATTTCTTACGAAGGACCTAGTATTGACAAGAATAACTATCTTCTACGTAGGACTTAGTATGGACTAGAATAACTATACTTAGTCACGATTGTAATCCGATACTATGTCGTGACAGATTCTGCTGTATCGGCTCAAAATCGTAACAATGTTCTGTGTTGTCTTGGCGATGTCCTGTGGATCGGGACGCTGTCGTGATGAACGGGCATGAATCATTCATTGCCGTTTCTTGTCGATTGAGTCCAGGCTGCATCCAGATCTTATGTCGGTTCACTGTCCAGTCACTGTCTGATCTCTGTCGGATCGCATTCGGGAGAATCGGGACGCTGCCGGGACCGATTCGGTCGGGCTTTACCATGCGGAAGATACAAATCGGATCAGATTCAGATTGAGAATCGGGACGAATTCGCCTGGAAACGGCTGAATTGGGCGCTCCCTGAACAATATCTGATTGTTTTTTAATTTCTCGCCACGAATCATATGATCTTGATCAGACTTTTGACAATTTTTAATCGGGAATGGTCCTATCAAAGACGGCAGTAAAAATCCTGAATGTGTGACTTAGCCCTTTTGACCAACGTCCTTTCATACATATTAATTTCTAGAAGCATTCGTGACAAAATTGGTGTCTGATGCAGTTCACTATTTTGACTTGTACTAAATGTTCCCGTTTGTTTTTTAGGCGAACATTTTTTCAGTATCATATCTTTTAAAACAAAAAAGTATTTCAACACATATCGAAATACTACATGTAAATGGTATTAAACAATAGTTGTAATTTAAACATCATCTCGTCTTGATCACTACAAATTGAGTCTTTTCATAGGTGATGAGTGAGTTGGGTTTAACCACGGTGGAATTATAAGTTGGTGTATTTTACCATCAATAATACTGGACTGGTCAAGATGGTAGATGGGTATGGGTGGCCCACTCGTCTCAGGCGCCGCAATTCGCTGTGCAGAGTTGTGTTCGTTGAGCACGCCAGAAACCAATGGTCGTTGGTTCGAATCCCGGTTCCTAGGTTTGTCAGTCCCAGACCCGTTCCTAGGTTTGTCAGCACCATTCCCTTGCTCGTGGGTTTCACCAAAGTGGTAACTAGAACACTGTTCAAAGCGGAATTAAACCAAACTCCCTCCTTCACTCAAGGTGTCAGATGTTTAGATATTACCTCATAAAAGTGCGCACTTCTGAGTGCCATGTGTTATATTTTATTTCTTACTCTTGTACATGAACCATGAATATATACAGTGCATGTCGATGACTTGGACAACGGAAGTTGTATGTAAGTTGAGGAAAGGTTTCATGTGATCTTTGACGGATCACAAATATGTCTTAACGATGGAACATGCACCAAACAGCATTGTGGACACACAATAACGTTTCGACGAATACGTCATCGACATAAAAACGGATTACATTTTTTCTCTCTTTGGTGTTTATAACATACATAGTATACACATAGACAGTGTAGTTGGACAAAGGGACTGTCGAGACGGCACGGCGTTGGCCCGCTACATTGGTTTAAAATTCAATTTTGCAATTAAAAAAGTGTGCGTACCCTGAATTGTCGGGAATATTGCAAAAGGTGTTATAAAACCATACTCACTCATAACCATGTATTGTGGCCCAATCATTCTACGTTGGTATATATACGTCTATCCGTAAACGCTTGTCACAAGAAGAGAGCACAGAGCATTCAGAGAAAATTCCTAACTCTTTTTCGTCTTTTGGGGAAACAATGTTTTGGGACAACATCTATATGAGATACACGTACCAGTATTTGTATAGTGTGGTACACGTTTAAGTCTGAACATGAATTATATTTATAGATCTGACGTCATCTGTCTGACATTACTGCCTCTTTACGTTGCGATGTAAAATAATGTATAATGGTACGTATATCTGTTTCTTATAAACGATAAGCTTTCAAGGATGATTTAAATAGGTTCGTATAACGAGCCATAAAGTTCCGAGGCTGACAAATGTATGCCTTTGATGATAATATGTCAGTAATGTTGAGAGTCCTCAGTAAAATCAATAACAAACTTGCAATTACAAAACACTTCATTCATTGCTCATTATTCTTGAGATGGATCTTTCTGTTGCAAACATATGCCATTGTTTTGATTCCGGTTCAGTTGAAACATGAAAAGGACTCATTTTAGAAGAGAATAGATATGTTTTGAAGGGCAATAATAAGTGTTCTGAAGTGTATCACGACCATAACCATACTCTTTAATGTATTTCGTGGACGTTGTCCATCTTTTAACAAAGACACGGCTTGATACGTTTTGTCATATTATGTGTTTTATTAGATTCAACAACTAAACAAGTAGCGATGTTAAGTAATAACGTTTTTATCAAAAATGAACCTTGGAGCTTTACCGAGAATTTAAGATGTATCACAGCTCCACACTTATGACCACACAACTATGGTAGTTGAAAACTACTGATAACTGTTAACAAATAGGATAAAGCGACATTAACTGTCAGAGTAGTTCTCTTATCTAAAAGGTGTTTATACTGTTAAACATATTATTATATTTTATTCGGATTTATTTGTGTATTAGTTCTCATGTGACATCAAACACCAATCAAACACTTTGTATTTTTCATAGAAACTGTGTGAGTGGCGGGGGTTTCAGGTAGTTCAGAAGATCCTAAACACTATGTGTCAACAATTTGAGTGATCCATTCTCATAATTTTCATCCCTAGTTTGACGTTGAGCCCTATGAAATCCGTTCCTGCATATATTAACTTTTAATTCTCTGGTTTTGAGGTTTTATCAAAATTACATTGATTGAACTAAGTCTTGAAATTAATATACATAATGGCACAAATATATCGACAAAACGTCAAACCTATTACTTCGAGGACTGATCTTTCTAAAATGAAGCCTGGAGTTTTCTAAATAATTTTATTAACGCAGATTAAAGAAATTATTTTCTCTGAAGATCACTAGCTTGGCTTCGCATGACTGTAATGAACAATTACATAAGGATTCTATCGATAGAACAAAAAATGAAATCAAACGTGATATGTTATTTGTGTATTTTTGCTCGATTGCGTCTCATATAGCTTGGAATAGAAGACATGAAGTAATGTTAACTTCACAATTACTTATCATACATGTAGTCAGTGCAATCTGTCCACATCTTGAGATTGTTATCATTCATTGTGAAAAATGTAATTGTTGCCTTGTTTGGTGTATCGTGTACATGTTCCCGCAAATTTGATGAATTACCGAATATAATATGCTACTGAATTTTTGTGCCTATGATGTGTATACAACACTGGTTTATCTAATAGTGAGTGAGTGAGTTAAGATTTTAGAGTCACATCAGCAATATTTCAGCCATATCGTGACTTTCAAAGGTTATACATAATAAATACGTGTAAACTATAGAAACCAGTCAACAAGGGACAGTAAAATAACAAGACTTATCACAGATTATTATTTAAAACTAGCATGGAACCATAAAAATGCATCACTAGACAGGACAATACATTATAAAAAAGAGCTATAGATCGCCAGCAACTGAAGTTTATCCAATACATTTTTTATGTGTTGTTTAACGCCGCAGGCACATTATGGTCGCGTGTCAATAATCGAGTCTAGACAAGACAATCCAATGATATTTCTCACGAGCAAGAATCCACGCCGTCCTTTAACGATGACACACTCTCAGCCAAGTCACCGAGCCTGACCATCCTATCCATTAAGTCGCCTCTTTGGACAGCATAGATTGCGGGGGCGTTGTCTTAACCGGAATGGCTACGTTGGTTAAGTAATATTAAAAGCAACGCCATGTACATTTACACAGATACATGTTATTTTATTGCCAGTGCACAGATACCAAAGATAGCCCCCATGAAGATCTTGAACAGGTGGACAAATGACTTTCTTTTGCATGTGTTTTTGACGATGGTGCCACCGGTGGAGCAGGATGCGGTCACATTTTCGCGAACATCTGGTATCATCACTCTTTGAATGTGATACATAAACACTTGCTCATGATATAGTCGGAATCGCACAATCGACACTGCTTTTGGCAGATTTCCTAAGAATATGGAAAAGATTTTGTCGCTTTGATTTGTTTGTTGTTTAACTCCGCACTCAGCAATATTCCACCTATACATGTATATATGTACATAATCTAGTCTGGACCAGTCAATCCAGTGATTGATATAATGAGCATCAATCCACACGATTGGGATACGATGACATGCATCAACCAAGTCAGCGAGCCTTGCCACCCGATCCCGTTAGTCGCCTCTCAAGACAAGCATGAGTTGCCGAAGACCTATACTAACCCGGGTCTTCACGTGTATGAAATGATCAACAATTAAAAACACAAACATTTCACTATTGGGTTTATCGTTATTTGATCTTGGTTAAATCACACGATGCGTGGCGTACGTTCTGTCGTCCTTATAGTGGCCAGGTCGTCTCTAGCCATTGCATGAATGTGTCCTTCAGCTGTAACACCTCGACGTTTGTGCGTTTGAACTTTTTTATCATTGGTTTGTCGTCCCTATCACGTGCTCGTTCTTGTGTAAGGAAGTGTTTCTTCAGGTGTCGACACTGTTATGTTCTGACATACTGCTCAAAGCAGTGTAAAACTCAACGCGTTTCTCATGCAGGAAAAAATAGTGTCCTTACATCTCGTTCACTTTTATTAAACTTGACTACATAATTTGGAGACAGTATGGCTGCATGATCAATATAATTTGCACCGTGAACGGTGAAGAGACACTGCCATGAACACACAAAAAACGGGAAATATGATTACATTGAAAAACGTCAATACACTATGACGTAAGGGGGTGATTGTCCTAAATTGCTAATAAAATGCAAAAAAAGACGTTACTGTCACACAAATCAAACCTTGAAAATATATGTTTTTTACACTTTGCCTAGGTCCAAACGCCAGGAACGTGTTGAGTACTTACTAACCTTTAGGGAATTAAGCACTGACAACTTTGTCTTCAGTTTAAAAGTTGTTTTCTCTTACAAGTATATATACACGCAGGATATAAATCTAGAGCTTTGGTTAACGTAATTACATTTTCACTGTGGTAAAGCAACAACCGAAGAGGTTGGCTTGACATCTTTATTAATAAACAAGGCTTGTTTACTTTTACTTGTACTACAGGAATTCAATATATGAATTATGTTTAATGAACAGGGACTCGTGTCAGCCCTGGTTTGTTAAAATAGAAATTGAAGTTGAAATTGAAAGAGCCTTGCGTTTTTAAGCCAATAGAGAACCTGCCATTCTGACCAAGAAACTCTGACGATTGATGATACTTTTACCGTTAGAAAAGTAAATTGGAAGGTGTTTTTTTAAAATATGGCATGTGCATAGCTAAAATTGGTGTGCTACGTTTTTAAATCATCTCTTTATACTCTCAGCTAGAAGAGCCTTCAGGTCATTTGTAATTGACACGAAGAGCGTTCGATCAAAGCCAATTACACGTCTTTGTCTTACAAGATGCATATATCCAGGGATAAGTCAAGTGCTGGGGTCAATAATTACTGCCAAAATCGGACTCGGGAACGCATCATGGGTTTATTTTTGCCCACTAACTCGCTGAAAACCCAATATTAGGATGAGTTCTTCCTTCAACATAATAATGCGCCACACTTGTCCATGATAAGGTCATAGCTCTCAAAACAGTTGTCAGACGAAATCATATTTGATTGGCAAGTGGCAGATATTGTAGTGTTTTTACTTCATGTTACTAACATCAAACATACTAAATGTTTAGGTATAGTTTTGAATGTGCATGTTTATGAGGTGTACGGAACGATTTTAGAAAGTGTACAAAGAACATGCGTAGCGTGACGGTTCCGGAGAGATGCAGGCAGAAGTTCAATCTAGAGCGCAAATTGCAGACATCTCGTGGATGTGGCAAATTCAAGCACTGTCTAAAGTATGTCATTGTTTGGCTGACGAATATTGTTGGAAACATGGATCTTCTGAAATTACTTTTTTACATCAATGCACATTTAACATTTCCCTTTATAATTGTCACTGGTACTTGCCAAGGGTGAACACAATTCTTTATGAGCATATATTCGACCATATTTATTTTCGAATGGTGTCATTGTATTTACTAACGTTCACTATTATGGTTTATGCTTTGATATCCCGAGAACCACATTCACCCCTATTGCGCTCTTTGGCCATTGGCCTGGGGTGGTCTGGAACCAGTGCCACTTCGAACTTTCCTCGCAAGGCGGATGCGTTGTTGTGTTGCATTGAAGTACTGATCGGGTGAATACTTGCCCCACCTTTGCTTGTTTGTGACGGGTGCCACCCGTGGGGAAGGATACGCTCACCTTCTCGTGAACACTTTAGTTGGTTGGTGGTGTGTTGTTAAACGCCGCACTCAGCAATATTCCAGCTATATGACGGCGGTCTGTAAACAATCGAGTCTGGACCAGACAATCCAGTGACTGACATCATGAGCATGGATCCACGCGACCAAGTCAGCGAGCTTGACCACCCGATCCCGTTAGTCGCCTTTTACGACAAGCATAATCAACTTTTACGGCAAGCATGGGTTGCTGAAGACCTATTCTATCCCGGAATCTTCACGGGTCCGTGAACACTTTAAATCATCCCTTATTGATACTGATTCAGAAAAACATGATCATGATAAAGTCGGAATTCTATAAAGGACTCTGTTTTTAGCAGAGAATTCTTATGATTTACGAAACTTGAGCGCTTTTGTTTGCACACAACTCTCTATCGTGATAGCTGGTCACACATATCACACGAATGAGTCTGTGTAAGTTTATACGCCGCAAACATTGCGTGTCTGGCGACTCTCCCAACGCATGAATCATCACTAATTAGCTTATATTAAATAATATGGGTGCTAAAATGAATATACGACGATGTTGCAATGTGTGGAAGATACGTGGAGCCACCAAGCTGCTGGTCAACAACAGGAGGAAGGTGTTTGATGGTCAATGTTGTTTATTATTCAAACGTCATTTGTGAGACGGATGATGAGAAACAGAACTTCCCTCCATAATAGCCTGTGCAGACGTTAAATATATTGAAATCAATTTAAAATTAAGGCACAAAAGAAAACAAAATAAGTTGTTAAAGTCTTCAGTGTACAGGTTTAGCATCGTTTCACAAAATTTGAAATTATTTGTTAAAAATTGAAACTTAATCTAAATGAATCTGTTATGAGCATTAATATATTTTACTTTATTGGTTGGTTTGTTGCTTCACGCCGCACTCAGCAATATTCCAGCTATATGACGGCGGTCTGTAAATAAACGAGTCTGGACCAGACAATCCAGTGATTAATATCATGAGCATCGATCCACGCAATTGGGATCGATGAAATGTATCAACCAAGTCAGCGAGCTCCACGCAATTGTGATCAATGACATGCACCAACCAAGTCAGCGAGAATGACCACCCGATCCCGTTAGTCGCCTTTTACGACAAGCATAGTCACCTTTTACGGCAAGCATGGGTTGCTGAAGACCTATTCTACCCCGGAATCTTCACGGGTCATATTTTACTTGAATAAATTACTGTAAAGTTTATCAGGATGGAGAAGGTTGAGGTTATATATGTTTTTCCCCATGAAAGTTCAGGCAGAATGCATATGTATAAGGAAAAAACGTTTCAATCAGAAAGCAGGTAGCATCTGACTTACTAAGTGTGAAAAGGGGTCAAAAGGCTGAAGGGTAATAACAACAGCAGATGGGTGTATCTAAAACCAGAAAGGCAGAAACGCAGGTGAACTGGATAAATTACAATGACTGCAAAGGCTACCAGTGTTGATATTGTGGGCTGATGTTTAACTGCAACAGAGACATTACTTACTCAGCATATTAAACTGACATGAAGGTGATGGGTGTAATGTATACACATGGATGTGAATTGGGGCGTGATGAGAGTTGGTATCACTATCCGGCTACAAATACATGTATAAACTGTATGGTGGGATACAATCTTCACAAAATATATATAAAAACATTCCTATCGAGTTTGTATTTCCAAAGCGAAATTGTTGCTACACATGCCAACTTCTGGTAATATATTTACTGTGATAGCAACGAACAATTGACTCCCACACAACGAAAAGGATTTCCTGTCATTGGGGATAATATTAGATAATCGGGTCGTACGCTGTGGAGGGACTAACCACCCAGTATTGATCAAGTGTCGCCAGAAAGATAGCTGGGCATGTTGATCTGACTGACGATGCAGGTGTGAGTGGACTAACTGGTGTTGACATTAGGAATATACATGTAGATTACAAATTATTGAAAATGGAATGATGTTAATGGAAGTAATGTGGTTATGCCCCTTAGCATACTCTTCTCATCATCTCATGTTTATTGCCACATGAACTGAACATTTCGTCGGATAACTTAGTTTCTTTCCATTGTAACTGGAGCTTATATTGTTTCCTACCTCATCATCATATGACATAACTTAAATCACAAATGTTAAAATTCAAGACTATGACAGATAGCTAGAGAGAGTTTGGAAACAAGGTGGGCGAAAGGACCGCCCATAGTGTTACCTGGAGCATTTCTTTATTGACAAAATGGCCGAACATAGTGGCTGATTCTACAAGGTCAAATGCCAGAGCCAGGCTAGGTGTCTGCATACATGCTTTTGCAGAGATTTGAAATATGAATACTTAAAATGACGTAACTCATGTTCGAATCTACAGAAACTCCTCTAAACATAACCCAATGGTCTTGAATGGGATAACAAAAAATATATCTTTAATCTCACCATCAATACATCAGTCATATGAAACAACAAATCACCAATCGCAATATCAACCGACTCTAAGGTTCTACTTCTGTTTTGTTCCCGGATCAAACATATATTACGAAATTAAGAAGCGACTGTGAAAGAATGACATACATTGAAGTCATAATCGCATACATCTGACGCCAAGGACTGTCCGCTTTGTCAGTCTTGCCCGATTGAGATGTTGCATGCCCGTGTTAGTCTTTCACACGATCCGGTACGGAAGGGGAAGAGTAGTTAGTTAAGTGACTGCAACACCTGGAGTCTGACAGGCGCCTGCATCAAACGGTGGACTGCGTATATGTGGAAGTTCAAGGTCAATGAGCTTTTGCTTGCAAATAGAACTTCCGCTTGAAACAACAATATCACTATGTTTGAATAATTAAAGCGACAAAACCCTTTCCGTATCCAATCGAAATCCCTGCTTAAAGCAGGGTCGATTGAACAATTCCGGCTATATCATGAGCATGTGTTTATGAATTACTATCAAATGGTAATGATACCAGGTGTTCGCGGAAAGGTGAGCGTATCCTGCCCTACCGGTGGCACCCGTCTTAAACACATGAAAAGGCAAGTCAATTGTTCACCTGAAATAACATGGGGGAAAACCAGTCAAAATCGGGAATTGCATCGGACATAATGTTTGTTACTGATGCGTCAAATTTGGAAATGTCCTCCTATTGTCTACCATAAAACATTTTGAAAGCTTTTCAGAGGCCTTGAATGTTGTAACCCTGAGCAAGCGTCGTATGACTCTCTTTGAAATATTGGTAGAAAGAGCATGCTCGTTTGTATCTCAAAAGTTGCTAAATGTTAAACACCAAAGGCTGTAGCTGCTTTAATATTGCTCGACATGAAGGGAAAGTTGACTCTTGGAAAGTTGAAAGATGAGACGGTCTCACTAGTCTCCATTATGTCTTGTTCAGGTTGGTAAATCATTGAAAGGGACGTCGCTATTTGATTGTTAGTGAACGATATCAGATCATCGATATACCTGAAGCTTAAGCTAGACTTCTTTGCCAAATTACCTTGTTTTAATTTTGCCAATCCGATCAGAAATTCCGATTCATGTGCATAACGAAACAGTTCCGAAAAAAAGGGGAGCACAATCGGTGCCCATGGGGATGCTTACTTCTTGCTTAAATGTCTTACCCCAACATTTTACGTAGATGTTATCAACGAGTCCAGCATTTCACGTGTTGTTTCCTCAGTAAACTTCAGATGGCATTTGCTTTCATTTTCAACAAATTGTCCTGAACCTCTGTATATATAGATACGTAACTGTATCCGTGTACACCACGTTTTGTAACAAAAGCCCCATGGATCAAGGAATGACGTTTTCCCTCAAGTTTGTCATGTGGGATAGTGGTGTACAAAGTTGAAAAATAAAATGTTTTGACAGAATGGAACTTGGTTCTTTTCTGCGATTGCAAAAAGTCAAGCAAATCCTTCAGTTTTTGAAAATCCACATGGTATTAATTACACTTGTCTCAAATACTTTCTGTGAATATAAAGAAAGTCCTTCCTTGATTGTATTAAGGATTATGGTCAGTTTTTGAAACAGGGATTTGGTGGTACATTTGCTGGACCCAGCAATATGTCTCTCTTTGTACGGGTTGTTATGGAGTTTTGGAATCCAGTACAAATGAGGAATGAACAGTCATGTCTTCAGGTTTTAGAGTAAATCAAAGGTTGACAGTACTGATTTATGGTTTTGGCAGACTTCTTCCTCAGTTAATATACTGGCCTTATATGTGGCATTATTTGATATATCATTTATAACAAGTTCTTTGATCAAACAATTAATGTTATTTGAGGCCTTGTCAGTGGGAACAACTACAAACTTTTCATGTAGGGCAGCAAGACTTTTGATAACTGCTGGCTGGGGCAGAAAGGGTTTATTCCAATTCCGTTTCCTCTTCTTAAGTTTTTCCATTCTACCAATGACAACATCACGCATTTAACCCACTCTGAGAGACATTCAACAGGATCTCTTGTGGCCCCTTTCGGCATATTCTTCGACAGTATCCATAATGATTTCAACGTTGTGATTCCAATTGGTAGGAGGGTGCTAACAGTATTTTGGTACAAATTTCAATAACAGACGAAGCTTGTTGTTGTCAATAATAGAGAAGTCACCTGTGATCATATGATCTGCAGGTTGATAGCAGTATGAGTCTTGGCAGCCACAAGTAGTGACATTTACATCATGAGCTGCAACACGTTCCTATAATTGAACAACCTCGATGAAATTGTGGGGGGTTCCTGAAATTTGAAATAGTGTGGGACATTTTGGGAAACTGATCTTTCTCTGAGAATGTTACTTAAATTTAAGGCATCAAGTCCCTTGTTTGCAAATTTCAAATTCAAGAAATTGCGGTCTTTGTCTCATTTAGTTCAGTCTGTTTCTGGTTTGGCCAAACGATGTCAAGAACTATACTCTCTGATCGATACTGTTGGCTCTTACTGTTTGTTGACCCACCTATCAGCAAAAGTTGCTGGAGTCGGGTTTTTTCTTTCAATGACACAGAGTATAGTCTTGTTCTTACTTTGTGCAGTCCCAATGGTTCCTAGGGGAGAGTCAACAAATCTTCCAATTGAAATGAAGGCATCTTTTGACCTTATTCCTTCTCTTTTAGAAAATACACACAAATGATTCAGCATCCTGTACTCAGATGGTTTATTATGGCAACTACATGGGTCTCTTCCGATGACCAATTAGTGCAATTGTTAGTGACATGTCACTATGTTATAATATGCCTTGGATATTAAAAACCTCTCACACTCTGATTGTCATTCCACTTGGGTAAGTCACACTTTAAACACGGATCTTCCTCGAGATATCTCCAAGATGGACATTGGAGTTGAGGTAAAGTGAAATCGGTTTAACGTTGCGTTCAAGATTATTTCATTCATATAGCGAAGCTTATGTGCGTGTGTGTGTCACCATGGAGATGGACATGGGTATTTCCGACTTACAAATGTCTAAATATAGTGCTCCATATCGTAACGCTTAGATAACATGCTTTGGACAAATAACTTTCTAACATTTTTTACGAATAACAGAGATCGACACTTTGCCACGTTATCGCGTCAAATCATTTGTTTCTCATTCAGGTACACTTCGGTAACATAATGTCGCTATAGGTACGATATATGTTCCCAGGAGAACTATGGTACGGATTGTTGTACATTTGTTGTATATCTCTCTCTCTCTCTCTCACACACACACACACATACACATGCATCGACGCGACATTAAACCGCATTTCACCTCACCACTGTGGTGAAATGAAACCGACAAATCCATTTCAATACTATCCATTTATATTACTGTAAAACAGTTTATGATATTTCATTCTGATTTATTTGTGTATCAGATGTCATGCGGCGTCACGAATCAAATAAAAGCGACCACGATCCACACACGTAATACATTTTCATAGATAGTGTGTTAGAGTAAGGGGCTTCAGGTGGAACAGAAAATGCTAAACACCAGGTGTCATGATTTTGAGTGATCCATATACATAGTGTCATTACATCGTATTGCATTTTCATTTGTAGAGAGTATGGCTGCATGATCAACTAATTTGCATCGTGAACGTTGAAGAGGCACTGCCATGAATACAAAAAACTTGAAATAAGATTACACTGTAGTACGTCAATATCCTATGACGTAAGAGGAAAATGTGATTTTTCTGACAGTAACCTTTGTTTATGCTAATGAAATCAAACCTTTCTACACAGAATAAGCCTAGAACCAATGGACAGTTACGTGCTGCGTACTAACTAACCTTTAGGGAATTAAGTGCTGACAACTTTATTTTTATTCTCATACAAATCCACACGTGGGATGTAAGTCTAGAGTGTTGGTTTAGGTAATTACATCTCCCCTGTGGTAAAGCAACAACTTTCGTAGCAAAAGCTTCCAACATGCTTTGTAATTGGTATTAGTCCTTGTGTACCGAAAAGGTTGGCTTGACATTATTTTATCATGAACAAGGTTTTCTATACTATTACGTGGACTACAGGGATTAAGAACATGAATCATGTTTAATGCACTGGGACTCGTGCTAGCCCTGATATATTAAAATAGAAATAGAATGTGATTATTGGACGAGCCCTGCGTTTTTAATTCAATAAAGAACCTGCCACACTCACCAAGGAAATCAGAACGTCTGACTATACCATTACCGTTTGAATAGTAAAATGGAGGCTTTCTGAAAATATATAAATGCCCATGCTAATTTTGCTGTGCTACGTTATTAAATCAACTCTTTGTACTCAACTGGAAGAGCCTTCGGGTCATCTTTAATTGACACGAAAAGCATTTGATCAAAGCCAATTACACGTCTTTGTCTTACAAGATGTCAGTGTGTCTCTTACATATCCAGAGATAAGTCAATTGCTGGGGTCAATAATTACCGCCAAAACAGGCTCGGGGACGCGTCATGTGTTTATTTTTGCCCACTAACTCGCTGAAAACCCAATATGAGGATGAGTACTTCCTTTAACATAATAATGTACCACTCTTGTCCATGATAAGGTCATGGCTCTCAAAACAGTTGTCAGACGAAATCATATTTGATTGGCATGTGGCAGATATTGTGGTGTTTTTACTTCACTATGCTAAAATCAAACATAAAGACTAATTGTCTGCGTACGAATTTGAATGTGCATGTGTGAGTGAGCTGTACGGAAATGATTTTAGAAAATGTACAAAGTGTAAGCGTAGGGTGACGTAAATATGAAGGCTGTAGGAGTTAAAAGATATCCATCAGGCAGTAATTCAGTGTACAATCTAGAGTGCAAGTTGCAGTATTCAGACAAACGCAGACATTGCGTGGATGTGGCCAATTGAAAACGGTCTAAAGTATGCCATTGTTGCTTGAAGAATTGTGTGGGAAACACGGATCTGTTGAAATTGTCTTTTTACATCCATGCAGATTTCACATGTTCCTTTATAATTGTTACTGGCACTTGCTAAGGGCGAACGTGAAAGTTCTTTTCATGCCTTAATGAGCATATATCCGCCCATTAGCATTTTTGGATAGTTTATAAAATAAAAGCGACAAAACCCGTTCAATGTTCATTAGAAATATCTGCCAAAAACTGTGTCGACTGAACGATTCCTACTATATCATGAGTATGTGCTTATGAACCAATAATGGTGATACCAGGTGTTCGCGAAAAGGTGAACGTAGCCTGCCCCACCGCTGGGGCACATGTCTCGAACATATGCATCGGCAAGTCAAATGTACATTTTAAAAAAAACACGGGAACATATGGTACATCTCAAAATAGGGAATTGCATCGGACATCATTAATGTCACTGATGTCAAATCGTGAGTTGCAATTGTATGACGCTCTTTGAAATCTTGATAGAAAGAGCCTGCTCCATTGTACCAACAAGTGGTGTCTTAAATGTCTAAATGTCTTACCACAAATGTTAAAAACACGTTATCAATGCTTTACGTACTGTTTTCTCAATAAACTTCAGATGGTATTTGCTAAAGTTTCATGTTTGACAAATTGACCTGAACCTCAAAGCAATGTTAACAACTATTATCTCTGGTCAGTATTGTGGCATCTTACTGTTTGCAGACCCATCCTTCAGCAAAAGTTGCTTGAGTTTTCCTTCTGTTGACTAACGTTCACTAGTGTGGTTTATGCTTTGATATCCCAAGAACCACATTCACCCCTATTGTCCTCTTTCGTCTGTCATCACCATGCTCGTGAGTTTCATCAGGGTGGTCAATAGGCGGATGCGTTACGAACACTGAAATACACAGGTGAACCATTGACTTGCGTTTGGAATGTGTTTGTGATTGGTGCCACCCTTGGGGAAGGATATGCTTCACCTTTTCGCGAACACAACAGATTCAGAAACACATGCTTATGGTACAGTCGGAATCGGACAATTTGATTATGGAAAAACAATTGTGCTGTTTTTACTTTGACACAACTCACTTTCGCGAGATAACTGGCCACACGTGCCACACGCCTTGAGTCTGTGTAAGTTGTGAGGCAGACTCAAACCCATGCATCATCACTAATTCGCTTACATTATATAATATGAATAGAACCATGAATATACGATGATGTAGCCATGTGTGGAAGATACGTGGAGCCACTACGCTGCTGGTCAACAACAGGAGGAAGGTGGTTGATGGCCAATGTTGTTTATTACCGAAACGTATTCTGTGAGAGGGATGCTGAGAAACAGAACTTCCCTCCATAAAGCCGTTGCAGACGTAAAATATATTGAAACCAGTTTTAAATCAAGGCAAAAAGGAAAACAAAATAAGTAGTTAAAGTCTTCAGTGTATAGGGTTAGCATCGTGTCACAAAATTGAAAAATATTTGTTAAAAATTGAAACTAAATCTAAATGAAACTTTAATGAGCATTAATATTTTTTACCTGAATAAATTACTGTGAAGTTCATCAGACTGGAAAAGGGTGAGGATATTTATGTTTCTTACCATGAAAGTTCAGGAAGAATTCATATGTAAGAAAAAAACACGTTTTAACAGAGGGCAGGTAGCGTCTGACTTACTAGGTGTGAAAAGAGGTGGTGGGTGTTTCTAAAACCAGAAAGGTAGAAACGCAGGTGAAACTGGATAAATTACAAGATTGCAACGACTACCAATGTTGATATTGTGGGCTGATAGTAAACTCCATACAAAGACAATATTTATGGGTGTTATGTATATACATGGATGTGAATGGTGATGGGAGTTGGTATCACCATCCGGCTACAAAAACATGTACACAATGTATGGTGGAATACATGTACAATCTTCACGAAGAATATAAAAAGAAGTTCCTACAGAGTTAGTATTTCCAAAGCGAAATTAGTGCAAAAGCATGCCAACTTCTGGTAATATATTTACTGATAATTGCAACGAACAATATACTTCTACACAACATAAGAGTTTTCCTGTCATTGGGGATTATGGTAGATAATCGTGTCGTTTGCTGTAACGTTAATCTAACTGACGATGCAGGTGTGAGTGGACTTACTGGTGTTAACATAATTTGCTACCCTTATTCCCAACATTAGTTCGAATGTAATGATGTTAATGGAAGTAATGATGTTTGGCCCTTTGTATACTCTCCAAACATCATCTTGTGCTTTGCTTTATGGCCAAATGAACTGGACATTTCGTCGGATAACTTCCTTCCGACTGTAACTGGAGCTTATTTTGTTTCCTACCTCATAATCATATGATATAACCTAATTCATAGATGTTTAAAATCAAGATTATTATTATGGCTATTATCGAGAGCTACAGCTAATGGCGAGAATAGGTTGGCGAATAGACCGTCCATAGTGTAACCCAAGCTCTCTTTACTGAAGAAATGGCCATTCTGACGATATGAACTAAAAGTACGAGGTCAAGTTTCTGCATCAGGGCGATGATAAATAGCGTTATATAATATTTAAACTATACTTTACATACTGTTGAACTAACTATTTGATTGCCGTGTGAAGTGTAAGAACGAGGACTGCAATAGAATGACGAACATTGTACATTGAATTGCGTTCTTCTGACGCCAGGACTGTCCGCTTTGTCATCCATACCAGATTGAGATACTATGGGCTCAATGCTAATAAAACTATTTTAAATATTTTACATGCCTGTGTTAGCATTTCACAAGATGTGGGGCACGGGGTCCGTTCCGCAAACAAGAAGTATAGGCAGTTAGGATATGCCGAAGGCGGAGCGTATGTGGATCGGCGAATGCGTAAGCCTTGATTCTCTTCAACACTGACCCGCAGGCTATAAAACAAATTGTTCTTTTCGTTGGCAGATAACGTTGTGAGATATTTCGCTTTTTTTATCAATGAGAGAACCCGGTTGGATGAGGGGGTATGTGAACATAAACCTCCTATTACCTCATGGAACCTGGTCTGAAAAAGGAATTGGAATAATCCATGACTTTGCGACCCATGCTATGCATTTTGACCATGTCCGTGTATGGTATGCACAAGTTGTCATTGATTTTATCGAGGCATAAACATGAATAACATAACGATTAGCGAACTTAGGGGGTAATTATAACACCCTCACAATGCCATCAAGTGATTTAACAACTAAACTTTGCAAATATTCAAGAATGCCGATAGGACGATGGCTTGTGGCGATGGCAAATCTGAAAGGACATATCTGTTCAAGATATTTCTGCTTGAGTATAACCTCTTGGTATCCTTGTTGTCGTCTGTTGGAGATCCACAGACGTGAACCCTTATGCATCTAGACCATGGCACCCCCACTCAAAAAGACATTCACATGAGTCTGATGATTCGTTCTCTTTGGAGGATGGGGGTCATTATGTACTCTCGTCAACCCTGATACTTGATCTCGATTTCTTGTCATGGCTGCTCCGGATGGTGGCCCTCTTAGTGAAAGTGAAAATATATGCTTACATCCCAAAAGGTTACTGCTGATATATACTGGCTGAAACAGTAAGCAATAAAAAAAATTCTGCCAATTACGACCCCACATTTCAATGTCACCCTTCCCTGGCATGAAGCAACGATTATGCCTGCGCCAATACCAGGTAAATATAAGGAGCACATTGATCCTACGAAATGCCGTAGACACCAGAGGAGGAATACCATTGATTTTATAGTCAAATTAGAGTTATATTTCTGTAATGATTTTATGAAAACCACTTGGAAATATTGTGTTTCGAAAGATGTACCTGCGATGGACATTCGTGGTGGTGTGGCTGATAGTTATGTACGTTTGTTAGAAAATCCACTCTCTCTTATGATCAGGAAATGGGAGTTCCACAAGAAGTATTTTATCCGTCACTCGTTTTAGAATCCCATTCAATACTCTGGATCAAGTTTTAAATGTCAACATCGATGGTTCTTTATTAAATTTTGTAGATGATTTTAACATGTAGTGGTACCAATATAAGAAGCAACGAAGGACAATTGCAGCGTTCTTTAATAGGATACATAAGTGGTCACTGGAAAACGGTTTTAACTTTTACAAGGCTAAAACATGTTGTGTATATTTTTGTAAAAAAACGAACAATGCATAAGGATCAAGAAATTATCAGAAGACAATTTTTTGGGCATTACACATGATCTTTAATTAAAATGTATTCCACATTTTAAGGATCTTACGACCAAGCCGTAGTCACGTAAATAGTATATAATCTTATGAACCTACCTGTCATATCATTCATTTATTAAATCTATCACATTTCACAATGTCTGAAATACATATTCCATTTCAATTTTATCATTTTTATCGATAAATTAAAAAAATATTAACTATTTCTCGCAATGTTATTGAAAATTCTCGGACACACACTTCGACAATGGGTACACGTCGAACATGTCAAAGAGCAATATAAAGACGTTTCGAGCAAATCTTTCAATATATTATACAAAGTAAAAAATCAAAATCAACAAAAATATATCTAAAAGTTGTAAAACTTACATCTAAGTTATTATTTCCATCTTTTCGTGCGATCGCGTGTAATGTAAGTCATTTAAAATATATCTTAAAGTTGTAAAACTTACATCTAAGTTATTATTTCCATCTTTTCGTGCGATCGCGTGTAATGTAAGTCAAATGACATCTCACCTTTCATCGCCTCAATTTCTCGGCTCAAACACGATGTTTAATGCAAAAATACATGTCACAGCTCGTGACATAGCACGATACATCCACGAAATTCCATATTTTTAATATAGATCGCGACTTCCTGCTTAAAACGTTCAGAATAACACGATTTAACAAAGATCTTTCGTCAAAATCTGAATTTCATCTGCACGCGGACGGTACCACTGCTGTAATTTGATTGGCTGCCTTGGGTCACATGCTCAAATTTGACCAATCACGAACCTTGTAGCAGATTTCGGCAAGAAAGGGTAATTAGAAACCAATTTTTATCCAGGCCATGTTACGACCGTGTAGATGACAAAACAAGCTTTCTAGCGATGTGTCATATGGCAGTCTAACACGAACGTGTTATTAATACGAAGCTTCGAAAACGGAGGTATTTCTTCATGTTTACTAAGCGCTGTTATCGGGAAATGGGTGATGACAGACACTATTTATAAATCTTTTTCAGATAATTTTCCAATTACGTAAAAAATGAATATAGATAAAAATAGGTAAGTCGATTTTATGAAATCTTATATTTTCGAAAATCGTCAATGTTTCGCTTCCATGGTCCTTAATCTGGACGTTATGAATGTGTTAGCTTACATTGTTTTATTTACAACGAACTTAATTAAGTTGTTAATACATTATTTAAATAATGTGATAAACATAACTTTCATATTTTAAAACAATAGGATGTGACCTTTCAAATGGTGAGTGAGTGAGTGAGTTGGGTTTAACGCCGCTTTTAACAGTATTCCAGTCATCGCGGCGTGTCAACTTAATGTGGGAGTAGTACTAGTGTATTTCTGAGTGTAAGCCCGAAGTGATGCAGGTCTCAGACATTTACCACTTCGGTGAAACTCACGAGCACGGGTATGGTGCTGACAAACCTAGAAACATAATTGGGGAGAACCGGGATTCGAACCCACAATCATAGGTTTCTTGCGTGCCCAAGGGACGCAACTCTGCACAGCGAATCGCGGCGCCTTAGACGGCTGGGCCACCCGTGCCCTCTTTCAAATGGTGTGTAACATGTAGTGGCAAAGATGTTTTCCAAGCAGATATTTTCTTTGATAAATGTTGGCTTCATCTATCACGCAAGAGTCTCTGGGAACTTGGTGTCACAGAGGTAAACGCTGCAGGTTGAGTTGGGTTGAAAGAGTTAATGCTATCTGTTTAAAGGCACTTGATATTCTGAAGGTTGTTTCAAATACTTAATGGGTAGGAGAGCAAAAAGCACTTCTTCACGTGTATAGATCATTAATTAGATCGAAGCTGGACTTGGATATTTCATTTTTGAATCAGCTCGCAAATCGTATCTTCGAGAGATGGATACAATTCACAAGCAAGGTATCAGACTATGTCCGGGAGCATTCAGAACATCCCCTGTCAAGAGCTTACATGTCCGGCAAATGAACCATGTCTGAAGTGAAGAAGAGTCTTGAATTCCAGTGTATTTCTGAGGTTCACTCAAATCCACCTAGCCCATCTTTCGACTGTATTTGTTAACTTATCAGGGTTGGTATGAAGTCGAATCCACCATTTGGTATACGTATACAATCACATATCAGATGTGTCAATTCAAATCTTGACAACATGTTTTAAATTTAACTTGCGAGAAATAGCAACATTGCAATCCATACAGCCTGATGTTAAGTTAGAATCCTCCAATATACATGTACTGTTCTGTTCGGTCGATTCAGGTACATGCACTAAGACGGGAGAGGTTATTTTGAACAACCGGAGAGTGACCAGCGGTTGAATGTGTATATATGGAAGTTTATGGTCAATGAACCGCCTCCCAGGTCTAGTGGTAGAGCATCCACCCAGAGTGCGGAAGGTCCGGGGTTTCATCCCCGGCCGCGTCATACCAAAAGACGGTAAATGATTGTACTTGTTACCCTGCCTGGCGCTCGGCATTAACAGGCTGAAACAAGGACTTGTCGGCTCGGAGAGAGTATACTGTGTCTAAGCGGGGTATTCATGTTAAACTGCGGCATGGTTTCTCAGTGGGCTAGCACTGTAAATTGGCATCGGTCCGGACTGGTACAAGCAGCCAAACACACACGTGCATGCACGTCGCTATATGAGTGCAATAGTCTTGGACGCGACGTTAAACGCCATTTCACCTCATGGACATGAGCTTCTGCTTACAACCACAACAGGACTTTATGTTTGAGTAAAGAGGCACTGAAACTCATTTAAACAACACCCACTTGCAAACTGTCATTAGTTAGAAAATGTTCATGAATAATTGAAAGTCGTTCCATATGGGTAAATCCCACTTAATACATGGATCTTCTTCGCGATTTCACTACGCAGCAGCTCCAATGTTGACAAAGGAGTTGAGGTGAAGTGAAATTGGGTGAATTTTGACGCCTTTCTTTATCAATCAGTGACATCATATCCTTAGCGTCACAACGACATGGTACCCGTGAAGATCCGGGGTAGAATAGGTATTCAGCAACCAAAGCTTGCCGTAAAAGGCGACTATGCTTGTCGTATGAGGCGACTAACGGGATCGGGTGGTCAGGCTCGCTGACTTCCTTGATGCATGTCATCGATCCCAATTGCGTGGATCGATGCTCATTATATTAATCACTAGATTGTCTGGTCAAGACCCGATAATTGACAGACCGCCGCCGTCATAAAGCTGGAATATTGCTGTGTGCGGCGTTAAACAACAAACCAACCAACCAACCACAACGACATGGCATTATATCACAGAGCTGAAGTTCCTGTTAAGGGTTGCAAGTTCGAATAAACTAATGATAGTATGGTTTCTCATTTGAACAAATTGCTTGTAGTCTCATGTCCGATATATTTTGCACGGCATTGTCGACGTCACTGGGATAATTCATAGTATTCCATATATGCGTTGGCGAAATGTGAGACAAGGTCAAATGGGGTTAATGTCGCGAATATTTTACTTATATAGTGACGTGCATTCAATTGTGTGTGTGGCTGTATCAAATAGTCTGGACATACGCCAATTTATTAATACTGACAGTAGCGGGTGACCTTGGCTCGGTGAATACTACCAAGCTGACTGTCCCACATATCCCGATGAAATTCAGTATGTCACGTGATTACGTTGTCAATCGAGCGGAGACATACAAAACTACTTTAGGGGAATTCCTCAATGTCTAAAAATAACAAGGTCGTTGAAGCCAGACAGATCATGTATTTGTAGGGTCACCGAAATGAAGCGTCCATTCGAAGCTAAAACAGAGAATGCTTGACCAAACAAAAGAAATCACTGAGGTCCACACTGTCGTGTATTGCTTCAGGAAATCGCACCGCGCCGCCTCCAGCGGTAATTCCCGTCATCAGCAGCCGTAGTATGACTCAAACACATTCCCAAAGTTCACAGAACGTTAATATCAATCCATTTTCAGCATCAGCCGGGTCTGGATTTCTTTCCGACGCCAACTTTACTGGGTGCAACTTTTATTTCAAGCAAATGACATTGACGTAGCCGCCATTTTCTGCCGTTTGTAAAACCAAGGGATGACACTCAAAATGGAATGTTTGGTACGGATGACGTCACGACGTCACGACTCTCCGCGTTGATAAAGTTCGCTTTAAATAATTAAAGTTTGATGTTAAATGGATTGTTTTGTTATGATTTATGTATCTGTCAATATAAGGATCATGGAATTTGCTCACGTGAGGCACTGTCTTCATCAGCTGATGAACGTCAACAAATACAACTTCAATCCTTAAAAGTGCTTTCCGACTGAGATAATATCTCGCAGTTTTACAAACCCCAGTCAGACGCATTACAATCAATCCGAGCCAACCAGTCCTTGTTCTATCCTCTTAATGCGGAATGCTAAGGAGGGTAACATCAGAAACCATCTTTTGAAGATATTTGGTATGACGCGGCACAAGGGTCGAACCACCGAACTTCCACACTTCAACCTGACACTCGACTCACAGCACAATGAATACGGTGAGAGGGTAAGGCAATGTAATTGTTGAATAATTATTGTTGCTTTTCTTTTCTTCAGACGCCATCCACCATTTTGTGTGTTAAGGATGCGAGTACTAATAATAGTTGTGTACCAGACAGAATTATAGCTGAATTAATAGTTATTATTTTATCCAACTAAGATGTTGATTTTTATTTTATTTTAATTCCTGAATAATACACTTAAAACGTTCCATTTTGATAATTACTAAATAACAACATAACAATACAGTACCCATCTTCATGTATCTCAACCTTAATGTTTGATTTGTGTTTAACCCCTCACTCAGCATACTTCCAGTTTGTTCACAGCTGTATGTAAATAATCGGCACGGACACACCATTTAGGAGGTAAACAAACTGTGTTTTGAAATTTGATGTAGTCCAACTGTAAATTAGATATTTCTTCATTGAATAGGGAATCGAGCGTTTTAATAGTCAAAGAATGCATAGTTTGGACATAACCAAGTCATTTTCTTGCAAATCAGTTCATGTCATTTTTTGGAGATCACCATTATGAGTAATTTCTTTGAAATAAACATTTTGAAGATTGTTTTTATTAGCAGTTGGTTTGAAATATCTCCCTAATAGTAAAACATATGACGAATGAATATCTCTCCACCCTGAAATTCCCCCCGGCTGAACTTGACTTACGTCCGTTACACTTGGCTATCCATGGCTGCCAAAATAGTTGTTCACGGTGACAGTGATATTATCATATTACATAAGCGCAGGGGAAATTCCGATCTGCAGTTACAAATATATGGTCCACATCATACTTATAATTAACTTGTGGAAATGAGCCTACTGGCACAACCATTGCCAACGGAAACACCCTGAAGTATGGCTGATTGCCACCGTTTTTAGCAGCAGACGACGACACGAGACGTGACTGATAATTATATGACCCAGACACAGTGGTTAGTATGTGTTTTGAATAGTTTGATCATAATGTTTGAAAAGCTGTTCTTCTAACATCGAATTTATACATTTTAATGGTTTAACGGCATCCATGTTACATTCATCGATGGGTAGGCTTTCGAAAGATCAATGTTTTCATACGCATGTTTTGTGTGTGAAAAGGCTTAAGTTAAAAGAGATATCTAAAGGAAAAAGAGGCATCAATTCACAAACCAGAATCGAGCATGCCACAATGTCACCGTACAATGCTTGATATCAACAGTATGAGAACTCCTCACGACGTCGAGGTATAGTGAAACGCATTTAGACAGATCAGTTAACCTGACCACCAGATCCACTTTGATGCGCCTTACGTCAATCATACCTTGCTTGAGAACTATTGTAACCTTAATCCCCACGGAGGGTCTGAACCTTGAGATTGAAGGGATTACATGTAGGTGCCGTTGAGGCATGCTTCATCTTTACATTCAGTTTTCCAAACTGCAGTTTAAAACCCTACTCAAAATCATGTCCCCCAAAGCCATAGACGCCTAATTGAAGTGTGAACCGATATGTCCTGACAAGGAGCCTTGGTTAAAACAATAAGTCAGTGTTGCAGAGAGTGATGAACCGGAAACTCTTAACATACCTCTGGAGGATAACCGGCACGTTTTTAATTTTAAAACACATCGTTTACCAATATTGTAAATGCAAATAAACTCCAAGGCACTCTCGTTGTACATAGGGCTGTGAGGTCTGTAAGACGTCACCAAATACTGAATGACACTATATGTTTCCTTGACAACCGTGTTGCCTGGTTAGCAGCATGCACATTATACTAAACAAAATAACATATATTGTCAAATATTAAACAATCAATATATTCTGTTAAATATTAAACAAAAGAATATATTCTCTCAAATATTAATCGCATATTATAAAAATAAAGACATGTTTCGGGTAGTTTGGAACTGAGAGAAACATATTTTCTTCGAAAAATATGCATCCGGCTGTGCTTCAAATGCCATATCACAATGATGATATCGGATTGTGAAGTACTCACTCGAATTGTTTCTCGAACACAAACACGTACACATTATATGAAAAGCGTGGGGTGTATTCCAGTCATGTACATATTTAATTCGTGATAAGACCCCAATAACCCGAAGTGTTGACGATTCCGGGGCGATATTGACGGAACTACAACATGCACGTGTCACTTAACTGATTTACTGCAAATCGCCCGAAGCGAATTCTCGATTATAACAGTGTTTGTATCCTGCCTGTAAACAGGAATCCGCCATAAAGGAGGCAGATACCCTATCATACACTCCTCGCACAGCAATGAATAATTCCTACGCATTTTAACTCAAGTAAAGTTTCGTTGTCATTAATATTTACGACAGAATGGATGACAGTTACTCTTTGTACACTATCCGGAGGGCAGTCGCCGGCAAATATTGATGTGTTGATAAAATGCGATCGTTTAGGATAAGGCCACATAAAATATTTCTTGATTCTCAACATCGACCGATCCCAAAAGATTTTTTTATCTTCTTTTGAATGCTAAATCCGGTTCCGTTTCCGCATTTATGGAGTTGTTTTGAATTACATGTTCACCTTAAAAAGTTGCAACCTTTGATGTAACGCGTCTTGACGAACAGTAATTAAGTCGTTCGTATTTTTGTTGTAAACCAGGAAAGGCTGCGAGGGTTCCAAGCCTTGAAGAGGCATTTTAGTACAAATGGGAATTTAGGTTGAAGGGGCATGGAAATAGTCCTAACTGTCCATTTTTTAAAGAAAAGCCATGAGAATATAAGCGACACAATTCATTTCCAAATTCGAAAAAACCTTCTTATCTAAATTGAGCGGTGAAGACTATAAGACTGGGTCAATGAAAATCAGTGATAACAAAGGGTGTTCGCGAAGTGGGTAAGAATATTCTGCCCCACCCGCCACTCGCTCAACTTGCATAAAAAGGCAAGTGTTTGTTTGTTAAAGCAGAGTCAATAGTACGGTTCCGAGTACATCATTAAGATGCGTTTATGAATCTCTCTCAAATAGTGATGATAGCAAGTGTTAGCCAAAAAGGGATCTGGGTACTTCCAGTACCTCTGCTCACCGTGATTGACTACAGTTGCTAGTGTTAACAATTCATCGGGAATGGCACAAATTTAAGGTGAACATGTCTGACATGTTTTCGTTCGTACCAGTGTTTTATTTTAGTTATACATATTATGTAGATTACTGCATGCTTTCACTTGGGAACACATGTTTGTTTGTTTGTTTGAGAGAGAGAGAGAGAAGGGGGGGGGGGGGGGGGGGGGGGGGGGGGGGGGGGTATCCAACATCAGCCATGTGGTATGGTCTTCCAGCATGATAAGGCTAGACAACATACCGAAATGCTGATACGTGACTTACTCAACAACGTGAACGTGAACGTTTTGTCATGGCTTGCATGTCCTCATGACATTAAACTCATCGAACATTTGTGGGATCATCTCCACAGGCAAGTCGGAAGAGAACCAGTACCGCCATTCAACAGTCAGGACCTGGAGGCATGGCAACAGATTCCCGCTAACGTCATCAGGCATTTGACGTCATCGGTTCGTCGAAGTATTCTAGCCTGCTTTTATGCACGAGGTGGACATACCTTACATTATTGAAACTGTAATTTATGACTTTGCAGTGACCTGTATATTGTTACGAATGTGTTTTAATAATGACAATGTGAATGCTCTCATTTTGACCCCATGTATCTTTGTGTCATTATTACTCGTAAAGTTTCTGCGTTTATGGAGTGAAATTTTGTTCATGATGCTAAAACCAAACTCTCGACGTAAATGGTGAGCTGGGTCGGTCTCTCCGGTTGACCATGTCAGGCATGTTTTGTTTTACATCTACAAACGTAAGATCCGGGGGAAATTTAAAAGGAGAGTCTTAATTGACATTATTGGAGATTAACATAATTGACATAATTAGCGCTGAAGATTAAGGGTCCTGCCCGGATGGGGCCTATCATACGGCGAGGGGATACGCCGACTGTTTGCTGAATATAAAAGAAATAGAATAAGAAAAAACAGTTTCGATGCTCAATGGAAACAATTGAAACATTAGGTATTATATGTAAGTGATGTTTTTAAAGAAACTTACTGAAGTTGTTTGCACTATGATACCGTTGAGGTGGCAAAGATAACGACAGCAGCACAATTGAAAACGAATAAAATCTTGTTAAGTGCTCTGGTTTACACCTGTCCTCCTCAAAAGAGTGTCCTGTTTGACAGTTTAAACTTCCCATTAAATGGATAAGAATGAAAAGAATAATATTAATTTTTCAGATGCAAGAAAGTTTCAGGCTCCGTTGAGAGGTACATCGACCAGGGCTGAAGTCAGGAAACCTTCACAAAGACTATTATCTGTCAAACTAACTTGACGTGGGTGAAAACAGAGACACCAATGAGCGTTCATGATGTCACAACTACATCCGCATCACCTAAACGTTCGTCAAAGTAAACATCAGAAACTCGAACAATCTCAACCTTCACCACTTGGAAAAAAAGAAAAATGTTAATGTCGATTGCAACAAAAAACAAAACAATAGTTATTGTATTTAAAAATACCACATCTGAAGTCACACCTCATCAAAGCACCAGCTCCAGTGAAGCCATTCTCATGAGAAGAAAGGCCTGGAGCAATCTCCAATAATAAATGTTCAATGACTACTAATAGACTAGTGCATTGCATTGTCGAGAAAACAGAGCTAATTGTGAGGAAGTAAAACATCTATCCATTAGTCTCCAGGAAACATTCTTAAAAAGAGGATTATCCGTTTGATATGGGCCTGTATGATACCTATAATTAGTTTGCAAGGATTACCAATGGTAAGGGCTCTGGAACATAAAACATCTCTTTTGCACATATATACTCACACGCAAGTGGTTTTAAGCAAATAGGTAACAAACACGGAACCATAAATGATTACGAGTTTTAGCATGTAGTGAAGCCTGATGGTGTTATCAATATTTTTGGTTGCCCCGAGTAAAAACGCAACATAAAAAACGAATCGCCAAACCGCACCATTTCAAAGAATATGTGGGTATCATGCACCCATTTCTCGCGAAATCGAAAATGCACGAACTGTCACGAATTGTAGTGGGTATAAAACTGTGGCCAATTCTTGGACCTACCACTCCTTGGTCAACAATGCTACGCCTAACTCAAATTAAGAGAAACCAGGCTATCGGACGTTTGGAAGCTGGAGAGTCTGTTTAAGATGTTGCCCGTCATTTCAACGTGAACATAACCACAATTTACCGTCTCCTGCATCGATACAATGCTACACAGACCACAGATGACCTTCCTCGGAGCGGTCGTCCTAGGGTCACCACACCTCGACAAGATCGGCAGATTACCCGTAAACACCTGCGACATCCGTTCCTAACTGCAAGGGAAAGTGCTCGACAGACCATAGGAACACATAATCGACACATTAGCCGGGACACTGTGATCCGACATCTCCGTTCCAACAACCTCAGATGTCGCCGACCAGCACGTCGTCCTGTTCTCCAACCACGGCATCGACAAGCACGACTTCAGTGGGCACAAGGTCATCGCAATTGGCGTGATCGTGAGTGGAGGCGGGTCATCTTCTCTGATGAAAGTCGCTTTTGTGTCTCCCATGCAGACGGAAGAGTCAGAATTTGGCGTCGTCGATGTGATCGTTTCGCTGAAAGAAACGTTGTGGAAAGGGATCCATGGGGTGGACCTAGCGTCATGATATGGGCAGGGATTGGACTTAATGCGAGACTTGGACCCATGTCCTTTCTGAATGTTGGTCAAGGTCGGGGACACGGCATCACTGCTCAGCGGTATATCGACCAAGTGATCAGACCCACGTTGTTCCATTTTTGGCACAACATAACAACACATTTTCCAGCAGGACAACGCTCGTCCCCATGTTGCCTGAGCTACCATGGCCTTTCTGCAACAACACAACACCCGTGTTCTACCGTGGCCAGCCCTCAGCCCTGATCTGAACCCCATGGAACACTTGTGGGATGAGGTTCAAAGGCGTCTGCACAATGTGCGCCTAGTCCCCACAACTGCCGATGAACAACGTACAGCTGCTCTGGATGTGTGCAGGGGGATCCCTAGGGCCATCACAAATCGTCTGATCCACACAATGCACAGGTGATGGGTGGCAGTGATCAATGCTAATGGTGGTCACATCAGGTATTGACTGACATTTTGGGTATTGACCCGAAACTTTGTAAACCCTTAACATTTGAAAAAAACCAATTATGTCCATTTAACTGTCTTCAGTCAAATTTTTGTCAATCTTGCCCTATTAGTATTTCTTGTCTTTACTGTTGAATATAAATAACATGTATACTGCATACTCGACTTGCGTTTCTTTTGCGTGTGAGTATATAAACTAAGCGGTTGCAATGTTTATAACCCTGTGTTCCTTGTGTAAACCTCCAAATCACGTTCTGGATAAACTTATTCACCCATTCCCTAAACATTGTAAATTATGGGATACAATGGTATAATGGGGTATAATCTGATCATTATGATAAGGGACAATTGGTCGAAGAATTGCCTATGTCTTCTTAATGAACTGATGCTTACCACCATCCGTCAACAGGTACATACTTTGCGATGGATTTTTACCATTTCTGACAATCACTCTTTATTGAATTTTCTTGGCGAGTTCATTTTCTTATGTGCGTAAAGATTGTTTAGTTTCCAAATGGCAATGTGCCAGGCCTGATTGACGGTCTTTTAGTACTTTATATCCATAATAACCATGATCATAACCGATTTATATTGTTATCTGATGCATTAATAAACTACTAAAACCATCCCTAAGACCTTGACAACTCCATGTGTTAGTACACCATGATATAATGATCATAGTGAAAATGCAAGGAAAAGGCCCAAGACAACTTAAAACCAAGGCTCACTAATACCCCCACCTCGACTCCAACACATTCCCAAGTTCAAAACATCAAAATAGCAATATTTTCTCAGAATATTCCAATCACTGAAATCAAAACTTTGCACTGCATCTCTCCTATCAGTTCAGAACTGTACCTCCAATTGAAAAAAAGCATACATGAAGTAGTTCTAAAGTTTTAGGTCGCCTCAATGATGAATGTTCAAAATCCACTTGTCAAATTCAAACTATACACTGCACCTGTTCTATTAGTATGGAAACGGTTCCCAAAATTGGAATAGAATCAATACAGTAGTGTTCAAGTTATAGGTCGCGTAAATGTTTAAGTAGACAACTTCTTAGTGAAAAAAGGAGCGATGGCTGTATTTTGTCAGAAAATCCAAATATTAAACTCAAACTTCACACTGCACCTCTCCCATTAGTACAGAACATGTTCACCAAGGTTGAAAAGAATCTATGAAGTAGTTTTAAGTGATAGGTCGCACAAAAATACGCCCTCGGAAGGACGGACGGAAAGAAGGAAAGAATTCCTTGGTGTTCACCGGTTCTTTTATAATGAATGTGTCACGTGGAGATATTTTGCTTCCACATTGACAACACCCACTCCACTTAACATGTACACGTAGATATATCTAAATATAATATCAGAATAGCGCAATGCGCACAAAATTAAAATCACCGTATTGTGTCACGTTGACATCATGACAAGACATCTAATTATGTCTGCGAGGCATGCAGTGTTAGACACAAGAGAGTAGTATTACCATGTAGTTATTATTCATGGCATCTGTTGACATGACAGAAGAGGTTCTCCAAAGAGAAAGCAATTCAATACTAGTTTTGTTCAAATCAGAAAGGTAAATATTACGCAATAATGAGCAGATCTGTAACTAAAGTGACAAAACTCTTTCAATATCCACTAGAAATCTCTATTAAAAGCAGAGTCGATTTTACGAATTCTACCTTATCATGGGCATGTGTTTATGAATCACTATCAATTAGTTATGATACCAGATGTTCGTGTAAAGGAGCGCGTATCCTGCCCCACCGGTGGCACCCGTCACAAACACATGCAAAGGCAAGTACACAATGTATCGGTGATCGGAACATTCTTCTCCAAATGCGCAATAGAATAGCTAGCTATAAAGCATTATAATTCATTAAACGCGTGATTTGTTCTGAACATTAGATTTACACAATTAAAGATTTAGCTCCCTAAATAATTACCTTTAATATATCAAATACAACGTACGTTGCCTTGATAAGCAACTGTGGTGTAGTTAACCACGATATCCGAACACCTGTTATACGTGAGGTTATGAATACTATTAGCATATCGTTGATATACGGCTGCATATTCCTGTCAGCATATTTGTGAATGGTACCCTATATACATGTTTATACATACATACATACATACATATATAATAATTGAATAAGTGGAGTAAGATTGAACACAGTTTTTATAGGCTAGCGCTTTCAACATGTCCGTTATTCAGTTATGGCCTGATGAGACTGAAAGCGCTAGCCTACTAAAACTGTGTTCAATCATACTCCACTTATTTAATTATTACTATTTTGTGCCTGTGCTTTATATATATATATATATATATATATATATATATATATATATATATATATATATATATATATATATATATATATATATATATTATCGCATTTTTAAAGTTTTTGTAAACAAGTAAACCAAACCTTAATTTACATGTTCTTTTGTTGTGAAATTATAGAATTGAAAACGAATAAAATCTTGTTAAGTGCTCTGGTTTACACCTGTCCTCCTCAAAAGAGTGTCCTGTTTGACAGTTTAAACTTCCCATTAAATGGATAAGAATGAAAAGAATAATATTAATTTTTCAGATGCAAGAAAGTTTCAGGCTCCGTTGAGAGGTACATCGACCAGGGCTGAAGTCAGGAAACCTTCACAAAGACTATTATCTGTCAAACTAACTTGACGTGGGTGAAAACAGAGACACCAATGAGCGTTCATGATGTCACAACTACATCCGCATCACCTAAACGTTCGTCAAAGTAAACATCAGAAACTCGAACAATCTCAACCTTCACCACTTGGAAAAAAAGAAAAATGTTAATGTCGATTGCAACAAAAAACAAAACAATAGTTATTGTATTTAAAAATACCACATCTGAAGTCACACCTCATCAAAGCACCAGCTCCAGTGAAGCCATTCTCATGAGAAGAAAGGCCTGGAGCAATCTCCAATAATAAATGTTCAATGACTACTAATAGACTAGTGCATTGCATTGTCGAGAAAACAGAGCTAATTGTGAGGAAGTAAAACATCTATCCATTAGTCTCCAGGAAACATTCTTAAAAAGAGGATTATCCGTTTGATATGGGCCTGTATGATACCTATAATTAGTTTGCAAGGATTACCAATGGTAAGGGCTCTGGAACATAAAACATCTCTTTTGCACATATATACTCACACGCAAGTGGTTTTAAGCAAATAGGTAACAAACACGGAACCATAAATGATTACGAGTTTTAGCATGTAGTGAAGCCTGATGGTGTTATCAATATTTTTGGTTGCCCCGAGTAAAAACGCAACATAAAAAACGAATCGCCAAACCGCACCATTTCAAAGAATATGTGGGTATCATGCACCCATTTCTCGCGAAATCGAAAATGCACGAACTGTCACGAATTGTAGTGGGTATAAAACTGTGGCCAATTCTTGGACCTACCACTCCTTGGTCAACAATGCTACGCCTAACTCAAATTAAGAGAAACCAGGCTATCGGACGTTTGGAAGCTGGAGAGTCTGTTTAAGATGTTGCCCGTCATTTCAACGTGAACATAACCACAATTTACCGTCTCCTGCATCGATACAATGCTACACAGACCACAGATGACCTTCCTCGGAGCGGTCGTCCTAGGGTCACCACACCTCGACAAGATCGGCAGATTACCCGTAAACACCTGCGACATCCGTTCCTAACTGCAAGGGAAAGTGCTCGACAGACCATAGGAACACATAATCGACACATTAGCCGGGACACTGTGATCCGACATCTCCGTTCCAACAACCTCAGATGTCGCCGACCAGCACGTCGTCCTGTTCTCCAACCACGGCATCGACAAGCACGACTTCAGTGGGCACAAGGTCATCGCAATTGGCGTGATCGTGAGTGGAGGCGGGTCATCTTCTCTGATGAAAGTCGCTTTTGTGTCTCCCATGCAGACGGAAGAGTCAGAATTTGGCGTCGTCGATGTGATCGTTTCGCTGAAAGAAACGTTGTGGAAAGGGATCCATGGGGTGGACCTAGCGTCATGATATGGGCAGGGATTGGACTTAATGCGAGACTTGGACCCATGTCCTTTCTGAATGTTGGTCAAGGTCGGGGACACGGCATCACTGCTCAGCGGTATATCGACCAAGTGATCAGACCCACGTTGTTCCATTTTTGGCACAACATAACAACACATTTTCCAGCAGGACAACGCTCGTCCCCATGTTGCCTGAGCTACCATGGCCTTTCTGCAACAACACAACACCCGTGTTCTACCGTGGCCAGCCCTCAGCCCTGATCTGAACCCCATGGAACACTTGTGGGATGAGGTTCAAAGGCGTCTGCACAATGTGCGCCTAGTCCCCACAACTGCCGATGAACAACGTACAGCTGCTCTGGATGTGTGCAGGGGGATCCCTAGGGCCATCACAAATCGTCTGATCCACACAATGCACAGGTGATGGGTGGCAGTGATCAATGCTAATGGTGGTCACATCAGGTATTGACTGACATTTTGGGTATTGACCCGAAACTTTGTAAACCCTTAACATTTGAAAAAAACCAATTATGTCCATTTAACTGTCTTCAGTCAAATTTTTGTCAATCTTGCCCTATTAGTATTTCTTGTCTTTACTGTTGAATATAAATAACATGTATACTGCATACTCGACTTGCGTTTCTTTTGCGTGTGAGTATATAAACTAAGCGGTTGCAATGTTTATAACCCTGTGTTCCTTGTGTAAACCTCCAAATCACGTTCTGGATAAACTTATTCACCCATTCCCTAAACATTGTAAATTATGGGATACAATGGTATAATGGGGTATAATCTGATCATTATGATAAGGGACAATTGGTCGAAGAATTGCCTATGTCTTCTTAATGAACTGATGCTTACCACCATCCGTCAACAGGTACATACTTTGCGATGGATTTTTACCATTTCTGACAATCACTCTTTATTGAATTTTCTTGGCGAGTTCATTTTCTTATGTGCGTAAAGATTGTTTAGTTTCCAAATGGCAATGTGCCAGGCCTGATTGACGGTCTTTTAGTACTTTATATCCATAATAACCATGATCATAACCGATTTATATTGTTATCTGATGCATTAATAAACTACTAAAACCATCCCTAAGACCTTGACAACTCCATGTGTTAGTACACCATGATATAATGATCATAGTGAAAATGCAAGGAAAAGGCCCAAGACAACTTAAAACCAAGGCTCACTAATACCCCCACCTCGACTCCAACACATTCCCAAGTTCAAAACATCAAAATAGCAATATTTTCTCAGAATATTCCAATCACTGAAATCAAAACTTTGCACTGCATCTCTCCTATCAGTTCAGAACTGTACCTCCAATTGAAAAAAAGCATACATGAAGTAGTTCTAAAGTTTTAGGTCGCCTCAATGATGAATGTTCAAAATCCACTTGTCAAATTCAAACTATACACTGCACCTGTTCTATTAGTATGGAAACGGTTCCCAAAATTGGAATAGAATCAATACAGTAGTGTTCAAGTTATAGGTCGCGTAAATGTTTAAGTAGACAACTTCTTAGTGAAAAAAGGAGCGATGGCTGTATTTTGTCAGAAAATCCAAATATTAAACTCAAACTTCACACTGCACCTCTCCCATTAGTACAGAACATGTTCACCAAGGTTGAAAAGAATCTATGAAGTAGTTTTAAGTGATAGGTCGCACAAAAATACGCCCTCGGAAGGACGGACGGAAAGAAGGAAAGAATTCCTTGGTGTTCACCGGTTCTTTTATAATGAATGTGTCACGTGGAGATATTTTGCTTCCACATTGACAACACCCACTCCACTTAACATGTACACGTAGATATATCTAAATATAATATCAGAATAGCGCAATGCGCACAAAATTAAAATCACCGTATTGTGTCACGTTGACATCATGACAAGACATCTAATTATGTCTGCGAGGCATGCAGTGTTAGACACAAGAGAGTAGTATTACCATGTAGTTATTATTCATGGCATCTGTTGACATGACAGAAGAGGTTCTCCAAAGAGAAAGCAATTCAATACTAGTTTTGTTCAAATCAGAAAGGTAAATATTACGCAATAATGAGCAGATCTGTAACTAAAGTGACAAAACTCTTTCAATATCCACTAGAAATCTCTATTAAAAGCAGAGTCGATTTTACGAATTCTACCTTATCATGGGCATGTGTTTATGAATCACTATCAATTAGTTATGATACCAGATGTTCGTGTAAAGGAGCGCGTATCCTGCCCCACCGGTGGCACCCGTCACAAACACATGCAAAGGCAAGTACACAATGTATCGGTGATCGGAACATTCTTCTCCAAATGCGCAATAGAATAGCTAGCTATAAAGCATTATAATTCATTAAACGCGTGATTTGTTCTGAACATTAGATTTACACAATTAAAGATTTAGCTCCCTAAATAATTACCTTTAATATATCAAATACAACGTACGTTGCCTTGATAAGCAACTGTGGTGTAGTTAACCACGATATCCGAACACCTGTTATACGTGAGGTTATGAATACTATTAGCATATCGTTGATATACGGCTGCATATTCCTGTCAGCATATTTGTGAATGGTACCCTATATACATGTTTATACATACATACATACATACATATATAATAATTGAATAAGTGGAGTAAGATTGAACACAGTTTTTATAGGCTAGCGCTTTCAACATGTCCGTTATTCAGTTATGGCCTGATGAGACTGAAAGCGCTAGCCTACTAAAACTGTGTTCAATCATACTCCACTTATTTAATTATTACTATTTTGTGCCTGTGCTTTATATATATATATATATATATATATATATATATATATATATATATATATATATATATATATATATTATCGCATTTTTAAAGTTTTTGTAAACAAGTAAACCAAACCTTAATTTACATGTTCTTTTGTTGTGAAATTATAGAATATATCTGGAAGAACTTTGCAAAACTGGTTAAAGTGAAAGCTGGAATAGAAATTGACAACTTTTTTAGGACATCAAGAAAAAAGAAATGATTTTAGCTGTAAATCACACATTGCTGAGTGCGGCGTTAAACACCAAACAAACACAAAAACAAACAAAATGTGTAACGTGTTGACCAGCTTATAACAGAACGACGCAGTAACCTGCATCTGAGTAACACTGGTATTAGTAATGCAGGTAATTTAGAGGTGCGTTGTAAATGTTATCGTAAATCGCCATTTGCTAATGAAAAATCTTATCTTTGTTTCCAGCTGACATAGCAATATGTTCGGATGAAGGCTGAAATCTGTGTTGAATCTGGTTTTACTGAACATAAATCTGTCGTAAACATTCATGTTATTATGGTAACAAAACGGTCCATGCATATAATCGATAAAAAATGAATATTAAATAAGCGACATGAAAACATGTCTTAGACATTATACGTTTGCATATTTTATCTCTTCGACACGAAAGGCAATCTCGTCAGTTCATATCGCCAGCAATGTTGGTTCGATTCGAAGATTTGACTGCATGTTTATTACGATCATTATTAAATCGGCATCATAACCTCTGCGACTGTTGTCACCTTTGTGTTTTCCAACAATATGCCGACAGGCTGTGATGCAACTGACATATCCGTGTTAGAATTGATCTTCAGCAACTCATGCCTGACATAAGAGGCTTGTAACGGGAACGGAGGGTCAGGCTTGCTGACTTGGGTGATGCCTGTCACAGTATCCCGATTGCTAAGATCGATGCTCACAATATTAATCACTGGGTTGTCTGGTCCAGACTCCATTATTTACAGACCACTGTCATATGGCTTGAGTATTGCTGAGGGCGGCGTTAACAAAAAAGAAACAAACAAACCTACTTTTCAAACTGTAGTTTGCCTTTTGTGAACACTTATTGGACTTCTAAATCCAATGTCGTCACGCCGAAGACCCGGGTTCGAATCCCGACATGGGTACAATGTGTGAAGCCCATTGATATTGCTGGAATATTTCTAAAAGCGGCGTAAAACCGTACTCACTCACTCTAAATCCAATGGGGACAGCTGTAACGGTTTCTTGATACTTCTGGGTTCAGGTCTCACTTGCACAAATCGATCTTAGCGCTAAGATGATTGTAACTCCCATAGTTTAACATAGGCTTATAAAAGTCGTATCGCTAAGATCTCTTTGTGCAAGTGGGCCCTGATCTTCATCAACCCGTTAACTGCGTTAAGGATTCTATAACAGAAAATGAAAGGATATAAATATTGACCATTGTCTCATTAAGGATCAGTTTGCATCTGGAATTCTCGTTACCCTTCATGTAACCAGTAATTATATAGATCAAATGAACAGATGAATGTTTCCGAAAACGAGGTAAATTATCCAATCTATAGGACATCAGTCAGCATCCGTTTCAAACAATGTATCATACACGTCTCACATGTGTAGTTATGTCAATCAATTGTCAGTTTTATCACAGTTTATCACTATTTAGATGTATCATAACAATAGTAATCAAATGCCGATTGAACGAAATGTATGAAGTGTTGGATTAAACATCGACAAGTAACAGAAAGCTTTAAGCAGATAATCGTTCCTCGATATTTAAACATTGGTCCATACATCATTGTAATATACTCTAAGACTTCATATTTGCAGAGTTACGTGTCGCGGTAATAATGGACAGATTATGGATTTTACAACACTCAGGCAACATTTCGAGGGAGGGTGCTTGAGCAATCTAAAATTGGGATCGGGTGGTCACAAAAATGTGTGGTCTCCCTGGCAGTGTGCAGAAACAGGATCCTGCTACTGATTTGAGTGGCGTGGGCGAGGTTTGGTTAACGTCGCCTTGAAAAGTATTTCAGTATTTAAGCGTCCTGTCAGGTGAGGAGAGGTGAAAATTGGGTTTAACGTCGCGTCCGAGATTATTGCACTTATATACGTGCATGCACTTGTGTGTGTTTGTGTGGCTGCTTGTACTAGTCTGGACTGATGCCGATTTATAGTGCTAGCTCACTGAGATACCATGCCGCAGTATAACATGAATACCCCACTCAGACACAGTATACTGATTCCGAGCCGACCAGTCATTCTTTCAGGCCCTTAATGCCGAGCGCCAGACAGGGTAACAACAAGTACCATTTTTTAACGTCTTTTGGTATGACGCGGCCGGGGATCGAACCCCGGACCTTCCGCTCTCCGGGCGGACGCTCTACCTCTAGACCACGGAGGCGGTCCGTCTTGTCAGCTTGATGTGGCGTTGGAGGAAAGCCCAAAGTGATTTTGGCTTTAAACGTTTATCACTTTGGTGAATCCCATGAGCATGGATTTCGGTTTGATTGGTTTGACCACATTATATCAATCAAAGCAAATCATCAGAGCATCACATGTACATCTCTGTCTAAACTAAACCGGGGGCGTCAAATTCACATTGAACTATAATTGTATCTTTATTACAAATATCAACAGTTTCCAGTACACTTTGTGCCGCTGGGGATGTAATCACGGTGATTTAGTTCATTACTTTATTGGGATTAACGATGTGTCGATTATACTACATTGAAGACAAGTACAAATATCACATGGGAACATGGATACCGCTCCACACAATCGATAGTGTCCATCGACGTCATTACTATGAAAAAAAATACTTTAATTATGCACTGTTTCCAAAAGCATGCCTTGCCTCACTCAAACATTGTACGTCAAGCATAGAGAGAGAGAGAGAGAGCTTTTAGCTCGGTGAGATACAATGCCGAAGTTGAATACCCCACTCAGACATACTATACTGACTCCGAGCCTTGTTTTAGCCCCATAATGGGCTGGGTCCACCATAACCCTGAGTCAAAGATCAATCATATTCCTTTGTACAATCAAGCAAGGGTGTCCTGTATATTCACAAAAAGAATTTCAGATAAGATGAATAAATACTATGGGGATTCTTTGGATCTCTTTTAGAAGAGAACCCAGTTCAGTTATTTACAACACAATCTCAGGCGAAAAACTTTATTCCTTGATCCATGGAAGATTTGTGCACCACACGTGCTGAGCATGATATAGTTACATCTCTATCTTCAGAGGGTCGGGAGACTTTTGTAAAAAATGAACGGAAATGTCAACTGAAGTGTACTGAGATAGCAATATGTGAAATGCTGGACTTACACACTGATAACATATATGTCAAATTTGGGGATCGGAAATAAGGCAAGAAGTAGTCATCCCGAGAGGGACACCAACTGTGCTCTCCTGATTGCTGATCTGCTTCGTTATACGCATTAACTGGAATTTCTTCTCGGAATCAAAACAAGGGACGTTTAACTTAAGCTTCAGGTACTAGTATTTCGATGATCTGACATTGTTCAAGTATGGCCAAACAGCCAATTCCTTTCCATCGATTCACCCACCTAAACTAGAAATAAGAGAGACCAGTGAAGCCGCTTCATATGTTTCATTCTCAGATGTATATAAATGTAGTTATGGATTCAGACTGATAAAACTCCCTTCACATCATTGTGTGAAAAGAGGGATGGCTTTCCATAAGTCAGATTTACCTTTATAAGTTTAAATAGTCCTGCAGCTCCAGCCTTGTCTACATTTCACGTCTTTTGAGGTACAATCGAGCATGCGCTTACTACTAAGATTTCAAAGAGCGTCATATGTGACTCTTGTTCAAAAGTTGTTTGATCAAGGTTACAACATTCGAGGCTATAGTTAAAGCTTTCAAAACGTTTTGACACATCAGTGACCATAATAATGCATTTTCCAATTTGGACCTTTACCATACATGTACGTTACCGTGTTTGTTTGTTGACGTTATCTTTGCTGGTGCCACATTTATTTATGTATCTATCTGTCCACCCATCCATCCATCCGAAATTACCGAAATCGACCTTACAGCGTACATCGTAAATTCTGCTTCTTTTGACATTTTACAAAAACATTCACGGCGTTATTTTGTGTATGAATTGACATTTAAATATCGGATCTTTACTCGGAGAAGTTACGAGAGTTGACTGATAAGTTCTGGGCCTATTTTCCTATGGTTGGTTGGTTGGTTCTTTAACGCCGCACTCAGCTATTCCACGGCGGTCTGTCAATGATCGAGTCTGGAACATACAATCCAGTGATTGATATCATGAGCATCGATCCACGCAATTTGGATCGATGACACGCATCAACCAAGTCAGCGAGCCTGACCACCCGATCCCGTTAGTCGCCTCTAACGACAAGCATAGTCGCCTTTCACGGCAAGCATGGGTTGCTGAAGGATCTTCACGGGTCTATTTTCCTATGGAGTGTAATAGTCATTATTGTTATGCCTTAAAAAAAACAAGCAGATTAATTACTACTCTAACAAAAAAAAAAAAATTTTATTAAACATATATGCACACATGTGTAGAAGGAATTAAAAAAAATATGTTAGGTCGTTTTGTTGACAGAACATTGCTTCACCAGATGCGCGTTCAGTCACAAAGGATTTACGAATGTATTCGTCTCGTTTTCTTTTTAATTGAAGAAAAAAACGACGAGTGGGAGCTGTTTATCGTACAATAAAACACTGCAGGGAGAATAAACCATGAGGGACGAAGCCCCGTGTTGTTTGTTCTCCCTGCAGTGTTTTATTGTACGATAAACAACGATCACGAGTCGTTAATTTCTTATATGAGATATCAACAGCATGTACAGCCTGTTTAAGGATGTTGATCAAATGTATAAACTTGTCTCCCTGAATAGAATCCGACCTCGTAAACATCGGACAAGTCCATTTTACGAACAGATTGGATAAAGTTGGTATTTCCCGCATATTATCAAAACGTCGATTATCTGTATTTATTCTCCTAATACCGATTGTTTTATCTCTCCCACTTTTGGATGCGATCTATGGGGAACAACTTACTAGACACTTCCCTCTCATAAATAACGTCGTCCAATATATGACGTTGCGAGGGCATATTCGAATCTCCAGAAATGACGTCGTTGAATAAACCACGCTTCGTTCTTCATTGTTCTTTGCGATGTATTGCGTGGCTATCTTATTTAATCAAATCAATTGTTTCTTTTGTAAATATTGTAATAATAACCAGTTTACATTATTTCTATAAGATTTGCAATATATATAGAAAACGTGACCAGTACCCTGTACCCTGTCGAAATAAAGGGATACACATTATAATGAAATCTTTATTTGATCAGTTAAGACTCACGAACAACTTATCTAATTTGTATATCTATTCAGAACATTTTCAATGGTAAAAAATTATGTCATGTGTCGAATGAGTGTCAAATTTTGTTTCACACAGCGCAAGTGTTTTTATACTACATTTACTGTATACTGTATGCCCGAACATTAGGCTAGATCTATACTTCTCAATATACTAATGTATTTCTCATCGGCGTCGTCACATGCTTGGAACAATCCATGACGTCAATCTCAAAGGTATCAAGTTATCTGTAATTCACTACATTTGTCTGGGCAACATGAGTCAAACGACATTTACACAATCAGGTGAAAGCGGGCATCCAAGTTTTGCAAGGAACAAATATAAGTCTTCGAAAGAGCTATCTATTTCTATATTACTTTACTTTAGTACGACTTAATCATATCATATTTGTCATCAAACGTAAAGGTGTTCGGTTTTCGTGAGGTATTTGTTTTGAAACAGTTTGGTTACGTGTGAACACAACACGGAAATATGTTATCATGATCCATAGACAATTCTCAATGGAAGCAGTTTGACGCGTAGCGGAGGAATGCTCCCTTTTCTTTGTGCGTGGGTATACCTCCTTGACGTCATAGCGGGAAAAAATATTTTCATCTTTTATAACAAGTAATTTTTTTTATAACGAATAGGTAACCGTATATATAAGCTCGTACACGTAACTAAATTTCGGACAACATTGTCTGTCTAATGTTACTTTTGCAATTAATGTACAATCCTCTGTAGAACGTAAAAGCGAGCGGTAGAGCCAGTGCAGTGCGACATGAGGTTTTCAGAGCGTGTGTGTGTCTGAAAAATAACTCCAGGCATCCAGGAGGTTAATGTCACCCAAACAGTTTATCGACTACTCTACAAACTGCAAATCGCCCCGGAATTGCACCTTGACGGATAAAGTGAAAAATTTGTAATGGTTCACTTTGAGCGGATTTCATTTCAATTCAATTTCCAATTGGCAGCAATATTTCTTGCAATCGGTTATCATGGCCAACATTTGTGTTCAACATTTTTAATAGCTCACAGGGGGCACGGGTGGCCCAGTCGTCTAAGGCGCCGCGATTCGCTGTGCAGAGTTGCGTCCCTTGGGCACGCCAGAAATCTACAGTTGTGGGTTCGAATCCCGGTTCGCCCCGATTATAGTTCTAGGTTTGTCGGTACCATACCCGTGCTCGTGGGTTTCGCCACAGTGGTAAACAAACGCCTGAGACCTGCATCACTTCGGGTTTTCCTCCCACATTAAGCTGACACGCCGTGATATATCTGGAATAATGTTATAAGCGGCGTGAAACCCAACCCACTTACTCACTATTTGCTCACAATGCTCCAAAAACATTATACACGTTCGTAATTCAGCACAACAGACATGCAGAACATATGTGCTGTCACACTGTACTTGACTTTCAACCAAACACAGTCCAAAAACACCAGATCCCACGACATAATATAGATACCAATGTGTTGAGTATTGTTGACACGAGAGTTTGTTTACAATCCAGAACATCATACCCACGTACTATTCCAGACATCAAATATGCCAATCAGCATGTATATAGCGAAGGTACTTTAAAGACAGTTCTGTTTTGTTCACATCTTTTAAAGTAAGGAGTTTCAGTCGTGATAACACCTGAAACTGTTAATAACACTATCACTAAGATAACTCTTCAGATATCCCTCAAGACCATTTAAATTACATTCCATTTTTTCCCTATCAAACTAAGTTTTTTCTGCTTTTGACTTAACCTCTCTTAAGACTGAGAACATCTGTTAAATGTTTCAAATCAATCCCTCAAGTGGTTGAAGATTTATTTTCGTAATTGCCGCAGCTGATCGTAATACTCACGTTAGTGATCACCATAGTAATTTCACAGTTCCTGAAAAGATACTCTAGTTCCGTTACGAGGCCCCCAAGGAGCGTGCTAAGACCCCATTATATTTAGGAACATCTACAAAAATATGTTTCAACTATTTAACTATCGCCGTTGTCAAAGACTGAAGTGGTACACATAACGGTATACGCCCATCCACACACTTACGCCCACACACGAACAGGTACTTATCCTGACCTATGCACACAAACACGTACTTACCCCCCACACAATCACGTACTTACCCTGACCCATCCACACACCTTCGCCCCAACACTAACACGAACTTATCCTGACCCATCCACACACCTACAGACATACAATGACACATACTTAACCTGACCCACCCACACATCTTCACCCCCACACAAACACGAACTTATCCTGACCCATCCACACACCTACAGACATACAATGACACATACTTAAGCTGACCCAACCACACACCTTCAACCCCACACAAACACGAACTTATCCTGACCCATCCACACACCTACAGATATACAATGACACATACTTAACCTGACCCACCTACAGACCTTCGCCCACACAATAACACGAACTTATCCTGACCCATCCACACACCTTCGCCCACACACTAATACGTACTTATCCTGACCCATCCACACACCTACACACACACACTAACACATACTTATCCTGACCCTTCCACACACATACACACATACACTAACACGTACTTATCCTGGCCCATCCACATACCTACACACCTACATTAACACGTACGTAACCTGATCCATCCCCACACCTTCACCCCACACTAGCACATACTTATCCTGACCCATCCACACACCTTCATGTCACACTAACACGTACTTATCCTGACCCATCCACACACCTTCACCCGCACACTAACATATACTTATCCTGACCCATCCACACACCGACACAAATACACTAACACGTACTTCTACTGACACATCCACACACCTACACTAACACGTACTTATCCTGATCAATTCACACACATTCACCCGCACACTAACACGTGCTTATCTTGACCCATTCACACACCGACGCACATACACTAACACGTACTTATCCTGTCCCATCCACAGAATCGACCCCTACACTTAAATTACAAGTACGTATCCTAGTCCATTCACACACCTAAGCACACACACGAACATTTACTTGTCCTGACCCATTTACACATATACAGAAACACGTTGGCACAACTGTTAACGCACATCCGGTGCAAAGATTATCCAACACGGCCACGCCCCAACACTCGCACGTTGACACACATCCATCCTCACAACTACACCCCAACATTAACGCATCACCGTTATCACCAATTTACACACATACCTCCACACAGTATCACGCACCCATCATTAACCATTCCCACATCTACACCTACACCTACACGCATCCTTCCACACACCACCGTCCACACGTTAACACACCCGTTCACATGCACCCATCCACACTCCAACTTCAACACGTTAGCACAGTCCTACAAACACCCACACAACTATACAACAACACACAACTATGCACACTCGTTCACATGCACCCATCCACACTCCAACTTCAACACGTTAGCACAGTCCTACAAACACCCACACAACTATACAACAACACACAACTATGCACACTCGTTCACATGCACCCATCCACACTCCAACTTCAACACGTTAGCACAGTCCTACAAACACCCACACAACTATACAACAACACACAACTATGCATGCACGCTGTCGATTTCCTTGCTTTCTCTGGTACTTATTGTCAAACTTTTGTTAAATGGCTAATTGCTAAACGCCGGGAGCTATACATTTATATATCAAAAGAAGCATACGCTTTGATTCCTACTTCGCTATTAATGACATGTTTTATATTATAAATAAATGGGTATGTTCTTAACCCTTGTTTGTGTCGGGAACAGACAGTAGGAACAGGAAGTGATAACATTTTGAAGACAGCTTGGGACAATGTCGTGAATGAAAAAGAGGTTAATAGGTTGACGTTCGAAAGGGAGTGTTAATGACAAAAGTATCTACTCAGGAAACGAAGGGCATGCAGGTATCAGATTACAGGTCGTTGTTTCTGAACCTTCAGGCACGAACTCTTCAGTCTCGCCCTTGGAAGTTTGTTTGCTGGTCTTTTAGGCCGTACAATAACGTACCATCGAATTGCACCAGATTTCATTGGGCCAGAAAACCATATCAGCTAAATATCCCTTCCTCACCCCTCAAACTGGCACCTATCACTGGGGAATGACCAATCATACACTGCAAATGCAAGTGAATATCCTCGCAATACTGGAAAGTGAATGTATAACCAACATAGGCAGCATCACTGAATGTTTCCTACATCAATGACGCCACATCTAAATTTGTTCAATGAATCATTGGACTGTTTTAGGGGCCTCTTTCTATTTAATTTACATCAGTGATGACACGAACATGGTAAAACTTTAACAGTGAGTTTGTGAGCCCATGGCTGAACATGACTTTGTGTGGATATGAATCATTATCTTGCAGTCACTTTTTTTCACTTCAAATACCACCTCAAATTTCCAGTTGGTATATCCACCTCTGTGAAATGTGGCCATTTTGAAGGGGTTAAGAAAATTCTTAAATCACATCCTCTCGAGTTATCTTAGCTTTGGAAGTAAACTTAGTACTAAAACCTTTTGGAATATGACTATTTGAAACATTCTTACATTTAAGGGTAACTTTGGGTATTTTTTCGAATTTTCTTAGATTCAAGGCCACTTAAGCACTATAACAATGTATATGAATACGGCCAACGGCTCACATTTCATCCCAAAACTCTTTTTAGTCGAGATCGAGGTAGAAAGACAAGGTTCAACTTGCTGAAGGCATATCACAAGAGAAAAGCAACAAGCCATGTGATGAGCCTCACCGGAGATGCCGCCACTACGTCTCCGGAGGATAGCGAAATGGTCGACATGAAGCTATCCAAAAGCGAGATCGTGGTTAAATTGGACATCAAGCTGCACAAGTCAACTAAAAGTCAGCGAAACGACCAGAATAAGCTGACGAAAGAATTCGTCTCACTCTTCCCCGATGCCCAAAGTAGAGAACACGACGTAGAGATAGAGGGGGCCACCAAATCGAGCTACACCCGTACCGGCTGAACACAGAAGCAAGCGTAAATGAAGGCGGAGGAGGACTACATCCTGAAAACATGGAATCGTCGAACCATCTCACAGCGACTGAAGTTCACTATCCCTGCTCGTGTCGAAGCCCGGAGGAAGCTACGTGTGGCAGTCGACATGACAAGTTAATCAACAGGTCAAGGGTGACTATCATCATCTCCACCGCAACAATTTAGTTTAGTATAACAAGCGGATTTCATTGGAAATGACACAGAAGCATAACATTAAACACCATAAAAACACAACAAAAATCAACCTTGGGGAAAATGTACTATTTGGCTATTTTATCAATGGGGGGGGGGGGGGGGGGGTCATTGGCGACAATTCATCACATTTTTAGCTTCAGTGAAACTGATCCATGTCCCGTACAATGCTCATCGCAGCACAGAATTCAATGAATCATGATTAGAAACAAGGTGAATAATATTCAGTTGTAATCTTTATCTGGTTTAAACATTAAACGATTTATTTAGCAGTTAAATATTACAATTATTGGAGAATTACAATTATTGCAAATACAATAACTCTTGTGACTTTACCGTAGGTGGCAAATGACATTTTTTAGCAAATAATTATCTGATTTTTCTTATAAATAGCTCAAATTGTACGAATGTGGATGTTATAAATAGTATTAAGCAACATAACAGGTCTGTGCTTTCTATGAATGGAAAATGGAAAAATAAAATGTGTTTACAACTTGAGCTTTTGGATTCTGTATATTAAAAAAGGATGAAAATAGAACATGAAGCTGATACCTCAATCAAATACACATGTGTTATACATTCAATGTTACGCAAACAGAATTCTAACAGCGGTAATCAAATATTATGTTTCATACTTATTTCTGAATTCTTAAAGGAATCGGTATCCAAATTATTAATAAACCAGCAAGGAAACATATACTTTATTGGTGAAGAAAATTTCAAAAATCACCAGACGGCTATGAAACTGATATGATGTTAAATGAGTTTTCAAGAAAATAGTATCTTATCATAACTGCATCGAAAAGAAGCTGTCAATTGTTGTGGTGTTTGGCAAAATATGACACATTCCATCCAACATGTTGGGGAAATAGTAAATATGGACGAATAGAATATATCAAAGTATATGCCACATCTCACTGCCAGTTAGCTCTTGAAAAGTGACCCATGCCAGCAAAACTGAAGGCTGAAAATCCATTTATTTATTTATTTTCCGTATTTTACAACTTTCATCAACGATAGTTATCCTACATGTTTCGTAACATATAAAACATAACAGGGAATTGTAAAGTTGGACAACTTACTTACATGATCATAAGCTGAATGCAGTAATCATCAAAGTTTTCAATGACCAAAACAATAACTACATTTCCCCAAGGCTGATTTTGGTTGAGTTTTGTCGTCCAGGCTTCCTTGCTCTTAGCCAATCCTATTTTTATTGAAATTTGGTTGTCTGTGTCTGGGTCTAATTATTTCTCTCACGCGCATGGCAGGAGTCACCCCTCGTAAAGTCTTGCACTCATTAACCACCGACTCGTACGAACTGTCTGTTACGCCTCATTGACTCTTGTGCTAATTGGACAATGTATAACACCCACGTGATTTATACTTCTGTGCTGTATTGTAAATTGGTGTAATCAAATTTCAATACCTGCATGTATGCTAATTTACTAAAGCTGTGGAGGAGCATGCGGCATGCGGCAAGGTTCAGATTGCAGATATAAGTCTGTGATGAGTTTGATGCCAGCAGCGAAATCCATTTTGACTTTTTCCGTTACTATCTGTAGCTGTTGCTGTTGCTGTCCTGTCCCTTATTGATCTCATGATAAAATTGTCCATTTTCCAATTTAATTTAATTTTGTAAAATAAGTGTGTGGATGGGTGCGTGTAAACCTGTGTATATGAAGGTGTATAGATGGTGCGGGTGGGTGGGTGTCACAGACCATTTTTCGAACGTAGGTTGTAGGGTTAAGTGAACATACTTCTAGGATTTCACCACGTGGATCTTGCATCGTTCAACCACGGAATTACGTGATTAATATTACCCGATGTAAGTTGAGCATTTATTTGTGCCAGGGTTAAAACGCACTAGGAGATGGTTCTACCAAACTTAAATTTAAGTGATCACCAACGGCAATCTTCCGTGACAGGCAAACTACTACTTATTTCATACTTGGGTGTTTTTGTATGGTATCCTGTGCTCATATATTGTGTGTTGAAATATCGTTTTTGTTTAAACAAAGTCAGACAAATGCGCTGTCGTGTGACTGGATTTCTGGTCCATCGCTTGACTGTCGATCTTCCCGAGGCCACTCTTGCCGAACTAGGCTGGAATTGCCAGGCGTAATGTAGCGCCACCAGTGGTTAATACGAGTTATGTCCCTTCTATGTCCATCATATTGACCAATCAGATTTCACCTCTCATATCACTTGCATTTGCCTCAAACAAAATGGCGGCGCTCAAACAAGAATATTTGATCGATAATCAAATCTATCATGAAATAATACGGGTCTTACCTGGCGAGGTACATCAGGTCACTGGACAACCTTGATTAAAAACGTGTAAATATCTGTCGAAGCCAAGTTCAAAACGATGCAATCCATTTTGTTTACGAACCGGACTATGCATAGACTCGTTAGTCCAGCCAAATTGTAACTCCGGAATTCCGGTCTAGTTCGGTGGTAACTGGACTTTTACAGTCCGTTAACTCTGACTGTCTGGTCTCTCAGCAACAGACACATACTTTGTTTTACGCACATTGTGTGTGTGGCGGATGCTACCGGTACCGGTAGGACAGGATATGCTTGCCCTTTTCGCGAACACCCGGTGTCATCACTGACTCATGATTGCTATTCTGAAATTATAAACATTCGCAAGTAAGGCTTCCGGTATATCACGGTTGTCGTGAGAGACTGGCAAATTGATATTCGCGGGGCTCTGGAATTTTATCGAAACAAATCAATTATCTGGTTTTGTAGGTGTAGCTGAAAAAAATATCTAATCTCGATACGAAATCCCAGCCTAACCCACCCTACACATCCCCTATCCCCACCTACCCCCGCCCTGAAGATGAAATGGTCAATCCTTTAAAGGCTACTTTATTGGCCCAGGGTCATAACGAGGCTCTGTGAGTGTCACAGTAACCCGACGGGGTGAATCGTTGCTCATTCACTGGTTCCCGTTGGTTAAGCCTATTAAACACGTTCCATCAGCTCATTAGGAAAACCAGCTGTTACAGCTTCAAGAAGCAATGTAAATACTTCAAGGTCGCTGTACAAGAACCAGAGATTGTTCATTTAAGAGGGAAAGACAAGTATTGAAACAAAAGCAGCAACGAGAGCAGATGCAAAGGCTGTCCTTTAGATTTCCCATAGAATTCCTCCTTTGGCCATTTAGACCATCTCCACATGACACCAATGGTATAAGTGTTAAGTCGTCCTCGCGTTCGCGTGATACATCTCCTGTGGAAGCACCATGAATCCCTCCAGCATTATACAGGGGAATTTCATAGGTCTCTTAACAATAATGAAATACAGCAATTGATTCAAGATTTTAAAATCGTCGGCTGTTTGTGGAAGTCCAACAATAGTTTACGGCTATCAATTCTGCTGATGAACCACCTTCGGCGAAGTAGAACTTTACAAAGACCAATTCGTCTTTATTCCGAACACGATGCATTGAAACACTAAAATCTGACAATTTCAAGAATGCTATTAGAAAGCATTATTTCGCCATATGCATACCCTCATATACGTAAACCGTTTTTTGATTACGATTGTAAAGAGGCTAGGAACAAGGCTGACAGTCTTCCGTACACAACATAACAAAAAAGATACAAATCACAAGCGCCACGACGAGACGCATATTTAACCAAAATAAACGTTATGATCAATCCTGGAGGCGCTACGAATATGTATCTAAAATATATTCTATTCTCGTACAGCCATGTCTAGTATGTGGAACATGACTCAAACAGTAAGTAGCAAAGGTTCAAAGTCTGGCGTTCACCATCTTAAATATAATAATACTGTAATACTATTAACTGAGCGTAACTTGAGCAAACCATTCTTTCTCGTCTTATAATAACTCAGTGGTTTTGGAGGTACAAAAAAGCAGGAAGAGAAGAAAGACAACTTTATCTCTGAGAATGGTGAGGATAACAATGAAACACGCTCACGACACTGCAGCAGAAACCAACGAGAGTCATCAGCTGCTGAATAACTTGTCTGATTCAAGTTTGGAAACGCTACTTAAAGTATGAGGAGGCGATGACATGAATTTCCATCAACATGGAGGAGGGGCAGGACATGCTGACCCTTTCCGCGAACATCTGTTGTCACTGATATCTAGATAACCAATGATATCATATAATTGTCAATGCTATTTTACCTTTTACGCCCAGTGGAATCTGTTCGGCAAATAAATTAACAAAAGGAGTCCAATTTCAGTCTATACTAATTTGGCAAGTCTAGATTGCCTCAGATCCTTGATATTAAGAATTGTTCTGGCCTCCACTTGGATAAAAAATGATTTTGTATATATATATATATATATATATTAAGATAACTTATTTCTGAGACTAAAGGTCAGCCTATCATACTCTAACTGTAACATTCACTGTTATTAGTATTTTGCTTCAACATCCAGTTGCAGCTACAGATATCAATATTGCTTTCTCTAAAATATAATGTGGCCATTTGATTAAGCATATATTCACGAGCGTTATGTTCATGTAGCTGTTAAATTACAACAGTGCAAAATCCAGGCTGCGGAGGATTCATTTGTATCTTTGGCACAATGATTACGAAAATGTAACGTTATTGTTTTTAGTACTAAAGTCACGGTTAGGCCTAAAGTCCAAACGTACGCTATACAACATTAGTCAACACACTACCTGCTCTGTCGCCGTTTTGTTTGTTTGTAGCTTAACGCCTCCAAACAGAATGCCCCCATTTATATTGTATTCTATCTTGATACAAAGGAACAAGTAAATAAAGCGACAAACTCCTTTCCATGTTCACAAGAAATCTGTGCCAAAAGCAGAGTCGATTCTACGATTCCGACCATGTCATGACCATGTGTTCATGAAGCACTATCAAATAGTGATGGTACCAGGTGTACGCGAAAAGGTGAACGTATTCTGCCCCAATGGTGGCACCCGTCATAAATACTTTCAAAGGCGAAAATGCAAAAAGAGAAATGTAGGCAGTTGTATTTGAATGATTTGCTGTTCGATGATGTTACTGTTAATAATCGATCCTGAGCTGGGCAAACCAGTGTTGAGGGCATGACCAACTACCCTGGACGTTCCTTTTCGATGATACACACTGAGCCAGAACAAACATATTAAACACCCAATCCTCGTTGTAGTCGGTAAGCATAAGGTACTGGGAACCTATAATCTTGTTTTACCTCCACTGTATCATGTTTTGAACCATTGCGGCAGTATTAGAAAAGTAGTTGAATAATACACAATCAACTTTAATCTCGCATTTCAACTCAATTTTTCGATCCTCTGTTGATGGGCTGGCAGTTCTCGGGCAATGTAATTGTCTTAAATGACAACCAACAAGAAACTCAGCGGAAGTGTCACACAGGCTGGAAAAGGAAAGTAAGCGATTCATCTTAGGGGCAAAGGTAATTTAATAATGACAAATGCTGAATCGAAAACATAAAACTTCCGGTGTGGTGGGTGTTTGCTGGGGGCGTTGGGTTAACAAGTAGACTGAGAAAAATCAATAAATTTCTGAACAACATGTAGTTTGCAATTGCATGTTACGTCCATGTTATGACGTGTCCCTTGCAACAACAAAAACAAATACCTCTTACAGCATTATCAGCAATTTGACCGTCTGGGTTGTCTTTCCTTGAATGTTAAATACATGGACACCAAAACAGATGCCACAGCATTGCCGTTTAAATTAAAATAGACTTGGATTTATTTTTTACTATAATATCGAGTCATCCATATTCTTCTAAGCGTAAACAATCAACTCGAACATGACACTGTTTGAGTGGCATTGTTACATTTACTATGGTAAATCAACATCAGCAAGTTTAATATTAAATGACCATGTGTTTTCAAGTACACCCAGTAAATATGTATAACACCAATGTTCTCACTGCTGAATGTTCAATCAAAGCGTCAGCGCATGGTCTCACGTGTTATCATAGAAAGTTTCTAAAGAATTGTCGATTTTCTGATAATCGTTTATCGTTTACAGCGTACAACTGTGAATGGCTCATGAGACTGTGGCAACATAACTGTATGAGTGAGTGAGTTGGGTTTAACGCCGCTTTTAACAGTATTCCATTTATATCACGGCGTGTCAGCTTAATGTGGGAGGAAAGCCCGAAGTGATGCAGGTCTTACGATTTCGGTGATACCCACGAGCACGGGTATGGTATGGTATAGAAACATTATCGGGGCGAACCGGGATTCGAACCAACAATCATAGGTTTCTGGCGTGCCCAAGGGACGCAACACTGCACAGCGAATCGCGGCGCCTTAGACGACTGGGTGACTCGTGCCCCCCATAACTGTATAAACTTTGCTCAAAATACATTCATCACAATAACACACACTGCACGTCTTGTTATCAGGTATCATTCTTATATTCGATGCAGCCCCCGTGATTGATCCTCATGCAGCGAAACTATAAAGCGAGCGCAGAACAGCGGGGAACAAGAAAGTAACGCGTGGGAATGCGACGATTATTGCGAGGGGGTGCGATAGCATAGCGAGGACAAAATATTAATATATATGTTTTACCATGACAGATAGGAGTTTGTATAGAAAAGTCTGAGTGAGTGAGTTGGGTTTAACGCCGCTTTTAACAATATTCCAGTTATATCGCGGCGTGTCAGCTTAATGTGGGAGGAAAGCCCGAAATGATGCAGGTCTCAGACGTTTACCACTTCGGTGAAACCCACGAGCACGGATATGGTGCTGACAAACCTAGAAACATAATTTGAGCGAACCGGGATTCGAACCCACAATCATAGGTTTCTGGCGTTCCCAAGGGACGCAACTCTTCACAGCGAATCACGGCGCCTTAGACGACTGGGCCATCCGTGCCCACGTAAAGATAAGAGAGCAGGAACTGGCGTCGTCACTTCCAAAAGCACCATGTGGTGCCGCATGTGCATTGATCACACAATAGGATGGAGATACAATACCCTGGATGATGGGGGACACTAATCTGGAGCCAAAAGCGTTTCTAGGGTTATCTGAACGGCGCTGGTATTGCAGGATGTTACAAAAGTTAAATACGTTGAGGAAAACAGTGATGGACATGATTCTCAGCGAATGATACTAAACCCACACCACACACAACATAGCCCAGGCTCTGCCGCTCCGCTGATGTTAACCAGCTGATGTTAAAAACAAGACGTGTCCTCCCAGCTTTGCATTATTGGACGACAATTTGTCAGATGTTTTTTAACAGAGCGGTTAACTGTGAATAAATCTCCGTTTATTGATACGAATGGGCCCACAATTTCACATTGTGACATCGTGAGCGTGCTCTCACCCCAGGGTGGACATATTAGTTGAATGACGGCATATTTGATCTTGCCTCCAACCATCATAAAATTGGCAGTACCTCCTTCACACTATATTATGTTTTCTATCAAACACGTAATTACATTGCATCGATAAAATAGCAGTTTGTTAACTTTTTTAGTCATTACAAAGGGTTTCAGTTTTACCATATGTGCATAATAATTGAAAATATGGAAATTGATAAAACGTTTTGCAACATGGACAACGACGCTTAATTAATTATTAAGACTTGACTAATGGCAAAATATTAAAAGTGACTAATTTTGAGTAATGTTTACTGCTAGTAAATTGTAAACTCAAAACGTTAACGCAAGAGGAAAAATCTGTCTTGAATATCTGCCGAAACAGACTGTACTGAGCGTAAAAGACAAAATAGTGATGGAAATTATAATGAATGGAAAACTGAAACTCAGTGATAACATCAGGTGTTCGCGAGAAGGGTAAGTATAGCCTCTATATGACTGAAACATTGCCGATGCGACGTAGGTTTTAACTCACTGGTTATCAACCATTGACAATGATCTATGATAGCCCCTGGAAGTCTTCTGTGTGTTCCACAGATCAATGTCAATTCAAACAGTTGCAATGCATAATATCCTTACAACTCTAATGAGATCAGATGGCGTCTCATTGACTCGCAGAACAACACTTACATATACTTCTAAACCAGAGCAGTTAAGTAATAGTTGATGTCCTAATATCCTAAATTGATTAAAGTTGTGTAGCACATTGCCACAGGATCAAGGTCACCTGAAACTGGGAGGCATAGCATGCTGTGTTTTGAATGAAGAGCTATGATACCTGCCGATTTGACGGCCCTAAAATGAAATTTGGAATTGATCGCCCAGTGTGTTGCCACAATGTATTGCCACACATCTAATTGTGCTTTTGAATGACGCATGAAAATGTAAAAGGAACAGCTACTATACATTTCAGAACCTAAAATCTTTTTATTAACCTTATATGAAGGTGTCTACTGACAGGGTTTTTTTTAGGAAGTAACTACTATATTTTCATATATACCCAACGACATTAGAAACGCGAGCCATAAAAAACAAATGAAGAAGTATGTACCTTATGAAGAGATGTTCCCAATGTGTAACAATTAATGACAAAAAAACAGTCAGTAAGTGTTACCACAGAGCGTTTTTATTCTTATCACGATAAGCTGCACGTGATTTCCAAACTTTACACGCTGATCCTGCACGAGACAGATGGACACATGTTACGCGTTCGTGAGCGTCGGTTCTCACAACATACCAGTTGTTCGTATATATATAGCTCTAGATTTCGCGGTGGTGCGACCATTTCAGTCTGGATAGCAATTTCTTTTATTCTTTGTCACGACATTTCAGAACAACTTCTTGTTCCATTATCAGTTGAAGGCTTCGTAAGTGCATCGAGTTAATATATGATGATATCAGCTGTTTGAGGTGACATGTATTCTATTGCGGTGATATGGAAAACTCTGAGGAAAGCGAATTTGCAATTCACAAGTTTCACTCGTTCACGTGTCTATCACATTACACTGCATAATATAGGGGCAGTCGTGACGCATAAACAAATGTTGCCTCATATCAAATGTGACGCCTGATTGATATTCAGCAAGAAAGCTTGTCTCAAATTCGACCAATATACGAAGCATATACGGTGAGATCAATCGGTATGAAGGTTACTGTGAATTCATGCCACATCATTATGCTCTATTGCTACCCGGGGTATTATGTATGTAATGGAAATCAAATACCCCAAACGGATCCGACTGTAGTTAAGTCTGTGATCTCAGGTATAAAGGATTTCGCAACGTCTGAGGTGCGGCAGTTTGCTAAGAAGTTATGGGTTCGAATCTGACATTAGTAAAGCGAGTTTGTAAGCAACAGACATGTACTCGTTTTCGTGCGTTTCACCAAAGGAGTATGCGTCTACTATCTGAACCACTTTAGGCTTTCATCCCACATCACATTTAAGCTGAGTCGCTGTGACAGAACTGAAGCCTCGCGTTAACAATGCCTCAGATCTGATTACCTCGACCGCAAGGAACAATTACTGAGTGTCAACAATTTCAACTTGGAATCTTTTAATATCCATTTCGTGCAGTAACTGATCAATTGCACTAAATATTTAACTTTATTTCATGAAATGGTTATGTAATGTCCCATTCTGTAAGGATTTGTCGGTGTAAGTTTCAGTCAATCAATACAAATCATTCTGTTTGAGAAGTGTAACTGACAAATCGTTGGTAATTTGTAGGGACTGTCACACTATTTAACTGATCTCTCAGGCAAAGGGGTCATTACAGTCCAATAGAATAAGTTATCTGGTGCTAGTCCATTTAATGTCACCCTGCACGTGTATAATGTCATTAACAACGCAATGTAAGGTTCAGGTAAAGTTCAAACTGTTATTACCCGTGACGATCCGGGTTAGAATAAGTCGTCAGCAACCCATGCTTGTCCTATGAGGCGACTATCCATGTCGTAAGAGGCGACTAACGGGATCAGGTGGTCAGGCTCGCTGACCTGGTAGATCGGTCGGTATGCAGTTGTATGAATTGTAAATTCATGCCATATACTCCATACTCTAAAAGGTGACGGAAATCGAGTACTCCACACCTACCAGACTGTAGTTAGCTCTGTGTTCTCAGGTGTCACGGATCTCACGTGTTATCGTACGTTTTACCATACGTGCAAATACTTACCATCTGACCCGTGAAGATTCCGGGATAGAATAGGTCTTCAGCATCCCATGCTTGCCGTAAAAGGTGACTATGCTTGTCGAAAAAGGCGACTAACGGGATCGGATGGTCAGGCTCGCTGACTTGGTTGATGCATGTCATCGATCCCAAATGCGTGGATCGATGCTCATGATATCAATCACTGGATTGTCTGGTCCAGACTCGATTATTTACAGACCGCCGTCATATAGCTGGAATATTGCTGAGTGCGGCGTTAAACAACAAACCAACCAACCAACTTACCATCTGTAGACCTTAAGGGTTCGAACTGACACGGTGTAAAAGAACGGTTATATTTAACAAAGCTGTGTCCGGCCACACTCACACTTTTACCTCGCCATCAAAGGCTGCGGATTTGATTACCTCGACCTCAAAGACACAACTTTTCAAGTGTCAACAATTATTTCATCTTGGATCCGTTAATACTCATTATTGTCATCTTGCTTATTTCATTGGAAGTAATTGTGCAAGATAAATGAACTAATTATCCCAATACACGTTATTTGATAAAGCGGTAATGTTTGACTTAATCTGTATAGCATTTGCTCTGCCAAACAATCAATCCAAATCATGTAAGTCTGTCTGAGAAGTGAACCCGAGAAAGTTCCCAAATTTACCAATGTCTGGGACAGATAATGTCACCGTGATAAACAGATCAGCCAGGCAAAGAGGTGATTATGTACCAAGAGATTAACTATCACTCAATCACTTAATGTCACCATGCACGTGTATACTGACATTAACAAGGCAATTTAAGGTTCATGTTTAAACTTTTAGTAACTGCCTGTACACAACAATCAGTGAATTTGCATGTTATTTCCTTTTTACACAAGGTTAACAATCACATTACCATCTCATCCTACCGGGTACCCATAACCCATATAATATATTTCCAACAAATGTTCTTACTCATGTATATATACATGAACGCGTCAGTATGGTTTAACGCCGCTTTTTGCAATACCGGTATTCCAGCAATTGCACTGTATACACCAGAAATGGGCTTCACATATTGTAACCATAAGGGGGAATCCATCCCGGGAATGCCGTAGCCAACAGATCTTACTTGACAGAAAATTGTTTCTTGGGCCTTATAAGCCTTCAGGGGATGCTCGTGAACACATGCTCCCATGATTTGGACATTTAAATCCCTGCGAATTCGTCCCTCATTGTGTTAATTTCAATTACATCGCCGCGTGCCAGCTTCGTGTGGGAGGTGGGCGGATTAAACATACTCTCACATTTAATGGTAGGTGGCCACAGTATGTCATGGTCATCGTAAAAGGGTACTTACATGGATCGGGAGAATGGTCAGCCTATGTGACATTGTGTGTCATAGTACCCGGACAACGTGGGTCGTTGTTCATGTTTTCAGTTACTGGTCAAATCTATACTATATTTGGTATGGATCGCCGTTATGATTAATGAATAGATGTAGCTGGAATATTGCTGTCTATAGCGTTAAACCACATCCATTCACAGACCATAAAGGTGTAACGATGCTTTATATGCTCTTTTCTTGATGTGGCATTTATACATCAAGCTAATCATACTAAAAAGTATGTTTCATCTTGTGTTATTCAAAGTCTGATTATCATTACAAATTAGTTCGTTGAGGCGTTATGGCATGCTGCCATACGCTTATCAAGTTGTTCAGACTCCATTTATGATTATTTTACTTCAGCATCTAACTGCAGCTACAAATATTTTTAATCATTCTCAAATACAATGTAGCTATTTGATATGCCATATACACGAGAGTTGTGTTTATGTGACTGTTTTGTTCTTTAAGAAGACCCAGCCTTGATTTATTAACTTGACTGTTTTGATGTCATCAAAGGCTGTGGAATATATGTATCTCAATAATGAGCAAAATGTAACGTGCTTGGTTTTTATACCGAAACCACGGTAAGACTAGCGTGCATCTGTACATAGTCAACTCACAACCTGCAACGTCGACTGGTGTCCATTATGACACTCTGGGTGAATATATATTATTATCACTGACTTTGCTATCACCACTGTATTTGTGTAGTTGATAAGTACCACTTCCATCATAGTAATTATTGCCATGAATATTGTACTTCCACTCTATTGTTTACTGCCATGTGTAATTGCTTTGCAGTAATTTGTATTGATTTGGAAACTTAGTGCATTTTGTTATACATTTGTTGATTGTATACCACCTGTTGGCTGTTTGTTGGTTTTGGTTTTTCCTACAGGTTTCGAGATTAACACATTGTTTCAAATTGGAAATCGACACGTAACAATGAGCAGAGTACAGATGACGACTGGAGCAGTCCACGATTTTTAAGGAGGCTCTTTTACTCCTTTTTCAGTAGTCATAATAATAATAGTCCGAATCTGACTAAACTCGTCGCACGAAGATTTACATCTGATTGGTGAATAATTAGTTGCCTTGGAAACACATTGACGTCAATCATTGCCGAAGGTCAGTGCTTGGTCTTCGCTTAGCGATCTTCACCATTATTTTAGTGGCACACATTGTTGGCTGCAGTCATTAATAGGCTTGAGTTAGTCTAAACTATTTATCATTTCTTTCCTTGTTGATTTCTGCAATAACATTGTGAACACACGTAATCGATATGACAAAACACTACCTTGTGATCCATCATACTGTTACGAAGCTTTTAACATCTCATTGAGATTAAATAGTATGATACATTGTTGCATATAGACTATAGGAGTCTTGACATACACTAGCCAATACATAAAGTATAATGATAACATCCATGACGATGGAAATCCATGTCATCACCTCATCACAGCGTGCAGAGAAATCAGCCTGAGAGTAATTGCCAATCCCGCTCTTCATGGTGTACACTCAGTTGCAATTTGATACTATGTTATCTAAAAAGGAACATATTGCCAACTACAAATCATTTGAAAGAAATGTGGAATGTTGTTGCACTACTTATGATTTGTGTTTGATTTTAGGCATGTCTGCAGGTACTTACTACAAAGTTTAGATTGTTGCGTTGATACCAAAACCAACAGTCTACGGCGCTGTGCAGCGTTACGTCCCTTGGGCACGCTAGAAACCAATGGTCTGGGGTTTAAATCCCGGTTCGCCCAGATTATGTTTCTTGGTTTGTCAGCACCATACCCGCGATCGGGGTTTTCAGTGGTATACGTTTGATACCTGTTTTATTGTGCAAACCATTTCAATACTTTTCTTAAAGACTTCATTTATCCCAAATACCCAGTTGTTTCAATATGTTTTCAAGTGTACCCAAATTCTATCCTCTTAGTATAAAGCAAACATTCGGCGTATCCCCTCTGATCATAAGCCCCCTTCGGGCAGGACCCTAAATGCCCCACGCTATCTATAAATGTTAACTAACACCTCTTTACGTCGCCGGATGTTACGTATGTACATGTACACGTACGTGCTTCACTGACCTTGTACATCGTTACGTAATTATTCCTCTATCTACAAAACCTGACTGACATCGTCAATCGGAGAGGCGGGCACAGACCATCGACTCGTATGAGTGACAGAGCGGGTCTCCGCACCCGGGAACATATCGTCCACTCCGGTCCCGGTGAGCGTTCTGTCTAGTGATTACCATTACGACCATTTCGACCTTGTTCAACCTGCAACAATAAATATGGCTGCTGTCTTCAACCCTTCAACCCTGAGTCTTGTCTTCCGTCTCCAACCTGAGCCACAATCTGAGTGCCGAAATATACGCCCTTGGACACCTGCATCACGTCGCGCTTTCCTGCCACATTAAGCTCCCACGCTGTGCTATATCTGGAATACTGTTCAAAGCAGCGTTTAAACCCAACTCACTCAGAAACTCACCAACAGTAAGTGAGTGAGTTTGGTTTAATGCTTTCAACGGTATATCACCTATATATCGTCTTGACACCTTGTCATGCAGTTTTTGGACTTTAACTACCTTGGTGATACCCACGAGCACGGGGAAGGTGACCCCTGAATTTCAGTGCTGAATATAACATCGGTCACTTATTAAGAACATGTCAGCGAGAGGAGCATGCAAAGGGTGAGAAGGCGTGGTCCCCCTCTTTTCTTCAAATTTGTTGTGTTGAAACTTCGTGCCGAGTTAAAATCACTTGCAAATCCTAAAACTAATCATGGCTACTGATCGGAATAGGACATTTGTGCGGGTTTTCGTTGACATACTTCAGTTACCCTACCCCTATGAGGCATTATGCATATCTTGTATTAGAGGCTTGTATCAGATTCTTTGCACGATTTGAGTCTCAAAATTGTCAGCACGTAGCTAGTGTTCCCGTCTACAATATTCGCTAATAAAACTTTTACGCGCGACTGAGCGAAGAATTTCTGTCACTTGTGCGACGAGATGTACAAAAGTGCCACTCTGCGGTGCACTACGCAACTACTATCACGTCTCTGGAGATGTGCACGCATCTGATCTCATTACAAAACTCACTGACTGGGACAAGGATAGGGTCCAAGAGGTCTGCGTCCAATGTTCACGGTCGTTGCTCTAGACCCATCAGATAGACTTGATTTGAGAGGAAGAATACTCACTTTGAAACTCTCATTTAAAAAAAAATAGCAGCACAAAGTATGAGGATTAGTGATGGATTTGTCCTGTGGCTCAGAGGACAAACCCCTAACAATAATAGAAAAAATGTAGACTGCATGGATATACCCCATCAAATGGCTAACTTACTTCATCCAACTGGAAATAGAGTGTTCCACTTCTCAGAGTCTTCTCTTGAGACCAAGGCACGAAAACCTCTGCACACTTTTCGTTTTGATGTGGCTGGATGCAGTGGATAAATACTTTCTAGTCTTCAGCCAACTCAGTCCCAGTTTGTACCGATGTCCAGGGCAAATAGTCAATCTGTCCAGTTCTCTTGATTGGGGTTCAAACAAGCTCACATTGAGGCAGATTAGTTCCCATTCAGTATTTACATCGCTTGTTGAAATCATTCTTGAACGAAGACAATACTTCACGTTTTAAAAGTCGTAAATGTAGAAAAGCCTCGGCGAATTGAGTTGGTTGTCGCCTTTTTGAGCGTCGCAACAAGAGAGAGGAACAAGGTCGCAGATCTTCATCTGGTCATTTAGAGAGACAGTGTGACACTTCGCACAGGCAAAAAGTCTATTTTGTTCATTTGAAAGAGCTGTCATCGGAGAACTTATGACATGAATTTTAGAGCCAACTGCCTGCTAAGAAAATAATGCAGAGGTCTGAACATATTTAGGTCTGTATATATGGGGTATCTTGTACTTGGCCAGTTTGCAAGCCGTCTAAAGATAGCACCTCCAATCTTCATATCCGTCTATATCGGAAAGCCTTGATTATCACAGCGTTCAGGAAACAGTCAGGAAATATCGGAAATGTGAGGACGATTTACCCCCAAAATACCCCCCAAAAAGGTGGATGCCCGTTCTCCCTACTGATGTGTTTTTTGGGGGCAATCCTAAAACCAGTCATCTTGGTTCTCTACCTGGAAACAATTTGAAGTCGATCGCCTGACCTACCACCTTCCTAGTAACGTTTTGAAGTAGGTCCTCACCAGAACAAGCACTTAGCATCAACATTAGAAGCATGGGCGCAGTTAGAGCGAGTTCACTACTGGCGTTGTTATCTAGGAAGGTAAAGTTGATGTGGCTTCAAGCATTACTAGAACTATGTGGCAAACGTATCCCTGAACAACAAGTGTTGTATAGCTGTCGGAAACATTAAGAGGCCCAGCCCTTGTAGAATGTTACAAACCCTACGAACTTTGAGGCCAGTGATGAACATCATTTCCAAAGTATCGACCTAGCCCTGCATCACAGACAGCCCCGACACAGTAATGTGTGTTAACTGTGGAAGTGACTCCGTCGCTCCACGAATGCTAACCAGTGGATGGTATAAACAAGCCGTGTCCACCAAGTTTTCGAATAAAATGTTTAACAGAGCTGTAAATTGGGAACAAATCACCATCTATTGATAGAAATTCACCCCTAATTTAATATCGTGAAATAGTGAGCGTGCTCTTACACCGGGGGCGACATATTAGTTGAGAGGCGGCAAACTTGATCTCGCCTCCAGCCATGATAATATTGGCAGTACCTCCTACACACGATGCTATGTTTTCCATCAAACAGGTCATTACATTGCAACGACGCCAGAGGGTATCTATACATGTACATTGCAGTGTAAGATGCCAACTGGTTTATCGCTAATAAAAAGCTATTATTACATCCTTCCTGTTTGATTCGAAAAGTCGGTTTAGCAACATGATGTGCGGCGACAGAAGTTACGGACCAACCAATCCCATCAGTCGCCTCTTACCACAGAAAGGGTTTGCTGAAGATCAATTCCAATGGGGATTCAATGACATAAACGACAAAGCGAGAGCTGATGACTAGGAATATAAAGTTGTCCCTTTTAACATGCTTCGATGCATGGAGACTGTTTTTTAGTCGTCAGATTTATAGTAAAACAGGAATTGTCTTTTTGACAAAATATTGATTTCAATCATAGTTAACCATTTCTGGAAATTTGATGTGTAACTTGAATGGTCTATGGCTTCGAATTGTCTTTTTATTGGTGATATTCATGGTTTGATGAATGAAATGCTTTTGACATTTCTCACCGTGTATACATGTTGCTATAAAATCCAATTGAAGCTTTAAACAATAATATAATTACAATCATTCACCCTCTACGTCATTTTAGCCAAGGGTAATGGATGTCATTTTATGCTACGATTTCATAAAAGAAAATAGGTTGAAAACAGTTCTTCCCGGTATGTTTCCTCCACCATCCATGAATACATGCTGTCATCGCTGTTCGGTATAGTTTGCCTATTTTATGTCAAATGTTGACATGAGGCGTGTACAACCCATGTCAAATGAGCCTTACTCCGTGCTTGAACTTTATGTGAACCCATCACTTCGTGAAGGTGAAGCACTGGTCGACTGCACATGTTGCATGAGAAATATTGCCGACGTAATCTGATCGCTCATTGGTCAGAGGTCTCAGTGATATCCCTTCCTCTTTAATTCGCATTCGCGGTTATGAAAGGACGCAGCATATACAACCCTATAGTGGGTATTCTGTGCAATTCATACATTTAATACGGTGGCCCATAAGGGACATGGAGTCTGTTTTTCAATAGTTTGATGTTTAACTTACTTTTATCGTAACCTTTTGCAAATTAACACAATTTGCCATACAAAAATGTGATAAATCATGTATAAAAACATCCAAAAACATGGAAAATGTACTTTTAAGTAGCTATTGAGTCGCTGAAATGTGAAGTGAAAATGTCAAAAACTAAAATGGAAATGTCAAAAACCAAAACGAAAATGTCAAAAACTAAAATGAAAATGTCAAAAACACAAAACGAAAATGTCAAAAACTAAAATGAATACACAGAAAACTAATTCCACCGCGGTGATAATATTTCCACCGCGGTGTAAATATTATCACCGTGGTGTAAATATTATCACCGCGGTGGGAATATTATCACCGCGGTAGAAATAGTTTTCTGTATTTTCATTTTAGTTTTTGACATTTTCGTTTCGTTTTTCAGCGATTCAATATCTTCTTTACACATGATTTATCACATATTTGCAAGACAAATCGTGTTAATTTGCAAAAGGTTACGATAGATGTAAGTGAAATATCAAAATATGGAAAAACAGACTCCATGTCCCTTATGGGCCACCGTAATTTAATCTTTCTTTGATCCAGTACCTCCCATAAATGTTCGATTGGGTTTAAATCTGGAGACCTTAAGGTCTACTTACAGTATTCAGTTTTGTGAATAACGTTCCCCGCGATGACGTCTACCATCCGCACTACGAAGCATACAAAATGACTTAAAGTCACTTAACCAAACTTGCCTCCATCGCAGTTGTGGCCATACTCTGTGACCTTGACACCATTGACGTCGCTGCCGACGATACCTTCAGCGCGTAAACGGTTCCTCACTGTCTGTGCAATACCGGTATTGCCGTAGTTTCAGAGGCGGGCGTAGTCGTTCTTTCACGTAGGTGACGTAGCCGTATGAATCTGTCCTCTGCTATAGTAGTGATACATGGTCGACCGGATCTGAGAAGGCCACGTGTTGTCCCGTGTGTCTGATGACGGCGGTTGTAATGTGATTGGTCCTACGTGGCAAAAGCTGGCAACGTCCGAAGGTGATTCACCTGTTTGCAGTCGGCCGATGGCGTTGTTGCGTTGGGTTTCCTTAAGTCACGGAATGTTTTCTCTGTTCACTTGCTGCAAGATTGTGATGGCATGCAAATGAAACCCAGCGGTTTTTTTATAGCCCAAGTGATGTTGCACGTGCATGTCATGTTGGTGTGTTTAGGCGCCAGGCTCTCACATTGTGTTTTTGCTAACTCATTCTTTCCATACAAATCAATCCCAATCCATGAAGAAATGACCGATTCACTTTTGGTATTAATCTCTGTCAGAGATATACGATTTTACTACTTTTTTCAGAGTATTGTTACGTGTGGATCCACTAAACCGTTTCCATACATAACAAGGAGAGATCACACAACAATTTAAAAATAATTTAATACTGGCAGTCTAATCAAGATTCATATTATTTACAAACAGCAAAAGCAAGTATCAATCACAATAAAAACAGTCTTACTTTATGATGAAAAATCACATCATTTCCAAACAAGATCCAGTGAATGTTTCGTGTAATCCATAATACACCATAGTTCACAAATTGCCGACATGGCATACACAATTAAAGTTTAAAATCTTGCCGACATGGCATGTCAGTTAACACCTCCAACCCGACCTGGGAACTGACCACTCTGTCTACCTGTTGAGCAATAGCCAAGCCACAGTTGCATAACATCAGCCATAACTTGGCTGTGAGCTTACCAGGGCTTACATATAGACAATGTGAAGTGAAGTGTGTAATTGGTCAGTGTTGATCACTGGCAATCTGTACACAAGCAACATAATATATGAAAAGGTAGGAATATACATTTCATGATAACAAAGTACATTTAATATATTCTACATATACGTATAGTAAATATACATGTATAATGGATTCTCATAACAGTATAGAAATCATTTTTTATAAATATTTTATCACCGCCGACCCGAATAAAGAAATAAAAGAATGAGAAAAAAAATCCAACAATTTTGCAAGGCAGTAACGAAACATGAAATGACATATTCATGTATCCCACAACGCCACTAATATAATGTGAACGAGTAAACAAATATTATAAAATATTGTCAAAAGAAAACATATTATTCAAAAATGACAATTCAGACAAAAAGGTGTTGCCGTCTTTGTTCGCTTGATTTTCAACCTCAGGGCTTTTTGTGCATTCATGTATGCATCTGTCACAAACAAAAAGTCAAGCATGTAAACGTCAAAGATACACATTTCAAAAGATCACGTGTAAGTAAAGGACATGTATGCCCATCTCATTCGAATGTAAATCACTCATTTTCTTAGACAACTATTATTTCTTATATGATATGTTGTTATTCATCGCTTGTTCAGGGAAATGTATCATTTCGTATATTAAGGATCATTTGTGTATTTCAGATACCAAGACTGAAGTTATATGGTTCTTAATTAAACGAGTCTAGACCCGTCAAAATAAATACACAAGCATGCGTTCGACATTTTCCAGGAGACTGTGTTGCTGATGACAGCTGACAAATGTGTCTCACAGACAATTTGGATCTTCTTGAGTTGGGTTCTCAATAAATTACTCTTAGAGATGCCAACATGGTTTTCTGTGATGTCTGGTACTGAAACACGCCGAGTTGTCTGCTTACAATCAATACAGCTTAAGCGGGTCATCTAGGTCCTGTCTTTTCCTAATGCCAGCTTGTCAGGTGGTGACTATGTTCAAAATTGTCAATTCAGAAAAAACCTTAGGCGATCGTAACCAACGAAACAATAACATTAGCCGTACTTCAGGAGTTCGTGTATGACAGTTCAAGGACACAATTCACCAACTCCTGTCATTTCTCATCTACCCGAGGCAACAGTGCCCAATAGCCAATACCAAAGCCTAGTTTCCACCCAAGCCATTTAAGCCTACTTGTCTTAGCTCCATCGTGGCGTTACCCCAAGTAGAATACGAGTTGAGTTCCTTGTGATGTGCATTCAGATCGATCCTGTTACTTCGAATGGCTGCACAAAACTGACTACCATAGCAGACGAACTGGTTGATCAGTTGACGAATGGATTCGAGATTTATTCTGTGATAGACAAAGCAAATGACAGATTGCTCTTACCATAATAGAAGCATACAGACTAAACAGTATCCAGTAACGCTGCACATCAGCAATTACACGTAGCAACCTCTACAAACCTTCCTGTTCAAGGGTGTAAGCGGATTCAAGTGATGGGCATAACTATTCATAGAAAAAAAACATTTTCAGTATTTCATTGTCATATTTAATAGTCATAAATTCTAGGAATTAACATACAAAATTAAGTAAGCATGAAAAAACATGAATTCTGCAACAGAATATAAATTATAAATGTCCTCACGTCAGCAGCATTTTTATTAGTTTCTCCAGGCAAATATTTTCTAATCAAAACAAAACTATTTATTCCATGTTTTTGTGTCTGGCAACGTGAATAGGTTTAACTGATCATGTTTTGACCAAACCCGAAATCATTTGAAGTCTCTGATAAACATTTAGAAGTTGGAAGAACATGAATACATGACACTTTTTATGGATAGCAACTTCTTTTATTTTTTATCACAAGGTTACAGAGCTACGTCTTGTTCGTTCATCGGGTGAATGCCGAGTAAGTGCATAGAGATAATATATATTGTATATAAACGTCGTGACAAAGAATAAAATAATTTGATATCCATAAATCATTTGTTAAGACGAAGTATTACGTTGGCGTGTCGATAATAGCTGTTTTTGTCTTTCCAGTTGTTATAGAAATATGAAATTAATCAATTCCTTTCAAACACACTCATTATCTGAGACTCGTGCGTGATTTTTGCTTGTATTCATAAAGTTATATTCACAGGATGATAAGATAAAGCCGTGGCGTTACGTTAACTCATATTGCGCAGCATGACGTACAAGGTCAACAAAGACGTCTTCAGCAACACGTTTTGATGGTTAAGCTTCAAGTAAACAGTGACATTAAGCTATGATCAAAAGGAGTTACCGTGTACAAAGTTGGCTATTTGACGGTTAACGATGCAGCTGTGAACAGTATTTAAGTTATATCAGGACGTGTCAACTTAAAGCCTCGAGCTCGCAGTTCGTGAGCCTCTATAATATTGGTTTCACAGGTGTGGTGCATAATCTGGTTTTCGAACCCACCTTAAGCGGATCTTGCCACACTGAGGGGACAATCAAGATTTGAAAGGGAAACAACCATTTACTAAATCCTACTGCCAAAGAAAAGATACATTTGTGTACGTTTGTAGTTATTTGTTTTACCAAACCTTATATATAACGGGGGCGGTCGGGTAGCCTAGTGGTTAAAGCGTTCGCTCGTCACGCCGAAGACCCGGGTTCGATTCCCAACATGGGTACAATGTGTGAAGCCCATTTCTGGTGTCCCCCGCCGTGATATTGCTGGAATATTGCTTGAGCGGCGTAAAATCATACTCACTCACTTGTTATATATAACGTCAACGCCAGAGAATAACCAGTCTCGATTATCCGAGGAAATAAATTCTTGGGTGTAATAAAAGGCGAAACAGGTGTGAAAATCATATGAATGAATCACTGATAACTAATGATGACAGAAGATGATCGCAAAAGAGGGTAAGAAGAAATAAAAGGAGTAAAACAAATGAAATAGAATTGATCTACCCAATTTGTTACCTTTTGATAAAAAAAATCCCCAGGGAACCACACTGTTTAACATTGCATGAGAAGAATGGTTTGTCTGATTTCAAAATTCATGATGGAACTATTTTCTTTATCAAATATAACGAGACTTCTTCGAAGTGAAAGGCTTTATTGACCTAACCAAACATAATACCAGACATCGTACAATCGAGTTATGTCCCTTTGCCATGTCCACACAGAGATCGAGGTGTCTTGGACGAGACTCATTTACGTTCAACCAACCGCTTGGGACTTTCAATTTGATTTAATGTGAAATATGCATATCTAAACTCAGTCGCAGTTGTATCATCGGAATATCTTGTGGAACTGTTTTCGAAAATGTTTATGAAGGCGATTGCCTCCTCCAACATCAGCCATAAGGACCGAATCACTACACGACAGCCACGATTACTCAGTAAACATGAAACTAGCTCTTAATCCAGTAGAACATGAACTACGTAGCAACATGCCTGAATCCAGATCTTTAATCACCATTAGATGAGATGGCGTCAAGTCTTAAACCTTATTCCTTTGGGACATAACAGTCTGTTTGGTACTCCGCTTGCGGATGGAATATTGATTTTATGGCAAACACTCTCAGTTGCAGTCATTTGGCCTGATCTTTTGAAACAGAACCTGTACATTTACATACACATGTATGTTTGTGATCGATCCAACTTTCATAAATTTAAAGTCCCAATTAAACATTATTCGCTAAAGCATTGTTTTATATTCAGTTATAATACACCTTACTAGTTGTCTTGTTACACAACTAGGCAAACGTGTCCTAGTCCTTTGGTGAACTCATGTCACTGTATCTCGAATTTACCCTGATCACGGTCTAGTGACCGCTCCGGTCCCTGGCTTTACCTCCGACATCTCTCGGCAAAGTCCTGCGGTCGTCGTTGTAGAGTGTCATTTCATTAGTGACCCGACTATTTCATTATCTTGTGATTTAATCACACACTCATACCATGTGTTGTCTCAGTGTATGATATCTCCTATATGTTCGCTACCTTATTCATATATTGACAATGTTCTTGTGACTATAATATTAAAACATTAGGTGAATTTATACGTAAAACGCAGATATTTCTCATGTATATATGATCCTTTTTGCCTCCCCAATAATCGTACATAGCTTGTTGTAAATATTTCATGATACCGATGGATAGCGCAAGTTCAGCGCTTTATTGTGATACACCTTCAGTATGGATATTGTTGTTAGTTTGCTATTCGTGTCTTCCCCATGTTTAGAAACAACCGTTGGCTGAGCACCTCAGACTATTGTATTCCCAAGCTGTCCAGACGCGCTTTATATAGATCTTGTAGATCTTTGTAGATCTTGTGTCTACACCCCACCCCACCCCACTCCCCACTCCCCACCCCCGCAATATCGGCACCTTGGAAGCGCTCGTGAAGTCACCAACATCATCATCATCATCAACCCCCAAGATTCGTTGAGTCGTTTGGGTCGGTGTGCTACGGGGAGGTGGTACGAAACTCAGGTTTTGTTGGTGAATGATTATGGAGCACTTTTGATCTAGTACTGACTTATTCTGGTTGTACTGAGCTTAACTTAGTAACTTGTTTTTTTGTAATACTCAGTTTGTCAAGTAATCAACCTTCCCGTGATTGTCTAGCTTTTGGGGAATTTGAGTGAAAGTGACTGAATCTTTAGTCGATTATACTAGTCTGATGTTCAGACGTTAACGTCTATTTTAACATGAAAGTCCAAATGACTTATTTTAGGGATAGGCCCTCTGTGTGTTATTTAATCAGTCGAGGTTATTCACTCATCAGAGTGTTGAGCTAATTGTCTACGCATCTGATCGGTATTTCGTCAAAGTATTGTTTTAGCTACCTCATTATATTTCTCTGATACAGTTGCTTAGATAAGCCACTGCATTTGCTCTGATTTAATTTATCAGCGATCGTTGTCAACGCAGACTGACACTCTAACTCTATGACATTATTCTTGTTTAATGACACCTCTGATCACAGCTCCGTGACATCTTCCATCCATAAAATCGGTTCCAACCAAGACGCTGAGTATGGGGTTCAGACTAGAAACAAAGCAAACACTTGATTGGGGTAATAATATACCATACGCTTTAAACATAACAATATATTAGTATTGTCCAATAATTATATGATTATTGTTTTTTTTTATAATTAAGACTATTGACCTTGTTTGATTATTTTTATCTTCGTATGCTGTGTCCCATGACAACTATAATAAGAGATCAACCAGCTACAAAAAGGTAACGAATATCTATCGATTATTAGAACTGATTTGACAAGGACGGCACAATGTCTACCCAAGGCAATACTATTCTTCATTTTAACATCATTTTAACGTCAAAAAGTCGTAGCTTAATGACGGGTTAACCGGTTTTACTGATTATTTTAAAACGTTAAGTGATACAGTGCGTATTTCGAAAAATATTACTTTCAAGAGCCATCAATTTTACACAAGCACAAAATGTCAGTGACAGAGACTGCCTTCATTGCAGTCTAGAGTTTCTGACAGTCGATTCGCAAATTGCAAATAATACGAGTAGACGCGTGCTTAACGTAGACGTTAGAATTACAATCTGATAGAATCGAAATTACCGTGATTACCAACATTTACAAATGTGGACATGTAGGTTAACCGAAGAAGAAAATGTCACGTGTATCCCTGACGTTCTCTGCTGATCTTTCTTTCTTTCTTGTTTAACGCCGCACTTAGCAATATTCCTGCTATATGAAGGCGGTCTGTAAATAATAGACGCGGGACCAGACAATCCAGTGATTGACACCATGAGCATCGATCCACGCAATTGGGATACGATGACGTGTATCAACCAAATATCCTCTTGGAAGACTCAATTGGGATGCCAATGATGCAATACGCTTACTTATTTGAAAACGACGGTATGTGTCCATCATTTAATGACATATCATGATCTTAGACGAGGCAAAAATCCATCAGTATTAGACAACTGTACAACTCACCAACATACAAAACGTGTAAATCATAGAGTCAGTCCAGCTGAGCTCACACAAAGCATCATAAATTCACACGGGGCCAGAATTACGAGTTTTAACAAGATATGACCGATTGGATTTTTGCACTGAAAAATGCAGGGCTTGGACAGGAAAATTCGCACGGGGTTTTAAAGGTGTGACTTAATACCACCGTGTTGTTCTAATGTCCCCATTGGTACATGGTGGGTTATCCTGAATAACTCAAAATCATTCCATTGATGGCAGCTGGATTGTCATTTAGGTTTGCTTGTAATAACACCCTAGCAACCACAGAATTATATGTTAAGGTCACACTGGGAATGACAGTTATGATTCTGGCCCCTTGACTGAGGATGACAGGTGTTATCATTGACAAGACACGGGGATGTGACCAGGGAGCTGGACACAAATCTCAGACGGACGTAAGGGCATTTGACGGTTACCACGTCATAAGGAAACCTGGCCTTTCCAAAGAGGTCCCAAGGGAGCTGGAGACAGAGGGTCAATATCTGATAGACCGATGACAGACATGTTTCTCTTGCAATGAAAGCCCGTTGATCCGGTACTTTAAAAATAGAGCTCCTTTTGGTATATGCCATTAACAACGTCTAAAATAGTCACTATTGGATGGTGTATCTAGATACCAATACATACATGAGTGAGTGAGTGAGTGAGTGAGTGAGTATGGTTTTACCCCGCTTTTAGCAATATTCCAGCAATATCACGGCGGGGGACACCAGAAATGGGCTTCACACATTGTACCCATGTCGGGAATCGAACCCGGGTTTTCGGCGTGACGAGCGAACGCTTTAACCACTAGGCTACCCGACCGCCCCTAATACATACATGAAGGCTGTATAGATATTGATTAGAACTGAAAAAAACATCATTGTTTCAATAACCTGTTTGGTTCCATCTAGACCTGCAATTGTATAACGCTATTTCTTCTACCCAAATTTTTGTCATGTCAATGTAAGTTGAACGTCTTTAGATTGATGTGTGAAATGTATCGTCACGGCATGCATGCATTGCACTGTACCAACTGTGCCAGTGTATCAGCTCAGCAATAAATACAAGTAATCGTGTTTCTGTATTTACTGCATCTTCCTCTATGTCGAATAGGTCGAATAGGTCCTGGAGCCTTGGACAATCTGCAGTCGATATTCATTAAAACACTATTATAAAATTGAATTTGAAACGATGAAATACTACAGTAAATATCGGATCAGTTTTAAGGGTTTGTGTGATGAAAGGAAGCTGTGGCCTTTTTACCCTTAGGTATTGATTATGTCAAACTCCTAGCATATGGTCAGAGTGATTATGTCCTCAAGATTGTCACCTGTGTCAACGTTATGAGCGGCTGTATTGTATATTCGTTCTGCGGATGGCATCCGGCAGAAGATTCCCCTGCAATCACTGAATGACAATCAAACCTATTTTTGTCACATCTAATGGCTGTCACCTACATATCCATATATGCAGGCTTCTCATTTGGATAACATATGTTTCAGATTGGACAAGTCCAACTTTATAGTATTAGGTTGAACAAACATGGTCCTTTGGCAGTGGATTTCCTTTAAAAAATTGGGCCAGCGGGAGGCCCTTTCTTTGTTTATTTCGAAACAAGTGTGTACCCTTATAAACAGTTGTGTACATACAATCAACGTTAGTCTATCTCCCTAACCCTATAAAAGTAATTAAGAAATTAACCCAATTCTAGAATGATTTGGCAGGTCTAGATTTCCTGAAATTGAACTTTGTTCTGTGCTTTATAATATATCTTGTACATATAGGTTTTTACATAAGATCAATTTATTTCTGGGACTTAATGTGAGCCAACGTTGGAAAAGGTCTCTCTACATAAATGTATTCCTTGATGTGCACAATCATTTACATTGCTTTTAATTTCAAAACAGATTTGTTAAAGTGAAATATATGACAGTCTACCGTATTTTAGAGTGCGCACTGTATCAAATAATACAGCTTTATATGCATAATACACGCATTAAATGAGTTTCGATTTTGTTTCCCGTGCCAAGACATTATCGAGAGCACGTAACACACGGATGTCAAACAATCCGTACTATCTGGTTAAAAAATCCATTGTACAATGTATATCTGGACTTGTTTATTATCTATCATATCCATTTTATTCCAGATTCCATTCGATATTGAGCGATCGAATTATCAGGATCGTGTGAAGCCTCAAACAACTACTTTTAAATTGAAAAAGGAGGTCCAGTGACATGGGAGATTCAGACCTGTGGAAATCTACACTTGCTTCATTTAAGACTATGGCATTACAGAAAGGGCTAGGCGGAAGGGACAATGATATGGTTCTGGGACTCTGAGATAGACCAACCAAAGTGCTACCCTTATGGTTATCTTAAATAGATTTAGGAAAAGCTGTTTCTAAACCACAAGATATTCGAAAACATAATTCCTGGTAGTTTCAGATTCAATGTATTTCTATGATTGCATTGAAATGGCTTTTCAGTTATGATTCTGCGTATTTCTAACTGAATCACCGAGACAATTACACCCGGTAACCTTAATGTCAGCATGTAAAACAATCCTTATGCATACGGTATATACAAACGAAACTGCAAAAAAACAAGATTCAAATTTGCATTGATCTCGTTTGCAAATGGCAAAACAAGCACACAAAACATGCTTCTACAAGCAACTATCGTCATTACCGTCAACAGAACGGCAGAGCGCCCGTAAAGGGAAGTAACTGCGCGCTATATTGTATGGCGTCATTTTTAGCGTTGCAGTATTTCACCGCCACGGTAGTGTGTTCGAGACGCGGAAAATTTACCGATTTCTCTTTCTAAATGGAAATAAAATCGAAACGCGCCGCGGACTTTGTAATGATGCGGCGTTGCCTGAGCACCAAGACCATATTTTTAGTCAAACTGTACTTATTTTTAGAATGTTCGAGATTCTATGAGCGGAATGGTGTACACGAAGTTCCTACTTGTATAATCCCGTATGTGCATTTTATTAGCTGAAGGACGAGGTAGGAAGGATCAGGTAGCTTGATTATATTATTTCGTAACCGTAACTTACTATCTTTATAATAATAATGATGATAATAATAATAATAATAATAATAATGATAATGATAATAATAATAATAATAATAATAATAATAACTATATTTGTTTAATGATCATCTTGTGAAGCATGTCAAGACTCATGATGAAAACAAGGCATTCCACGGTTTTCTAAAACGAGCCAAGGATGTGGAACATAATATTAATGTCGGTTTTGATTTTGTTGATGGTTCTGTACTACTGGACGGTACCGAAATGACTGTCAACCAAGCGAAGTGCCATATCAAGTCGGCCCAGACTCAGTTTTTCAAGGAGAGGCTATCTGAACGATCGTTGCATCGAGTTTATGTGCAGTGTTTTGAGAACATCAGCAATCCTGCAGGGTCCTTCGCTTGAATGAAGTCGTCTGGTCTGAAAAGTGAAACAGAAAGTTTTCTGTTTGCTTCTCATGACCAGTCACTTCCCACTCGAAACCGTCAATGTGTGATTTTGCATCAAAATGTAAATATGAAATGTAGATTATGCAATGAATTTAATGAGACTATCCAACATTTTGTCAGTGGATGCCCAGCTTTGGCACAAACACAGTATCTTAAACGACATGATGGTGTAGCTCGATCATTTTATTACCGTCTTCGCCATGCTTGTGGTTTTGATACAGAGGTCCACCCATGGTACGACCCGGAATATGTAGGGGGCGTCATGGAAAATGATAAATACAAAATTCTTTGGAATAGGCCCGTATACAGCCTCAGCCGTATCCAGGCATACAAACCTGATCTTGTCCTTTTTGATAAATCCAATGAAATTATTTATATTATTGAATTTTCTGTCCCTTTTGACACTGGTGTGATTGACAAGATTGAGGAAAAACATGGCAAATATGCGGACCTCGCTTTCGAAATGTCACGCTTGCATCCAAAGTACCAAGTTGTCCGACTCCCCATTGTTCTCAGTGCGTTAGGTTTAGTACCTCCCAATCTGTTGACTGACATTGGGAGAGTACCCGGGTTCGCTACCAGAAATACAGCCCCTCTGACAATCTGGGTAATGCAGAAGGCTGCAGTGTTAGGGAGTCTTCACATTTTCCGAAAAGTTCTGTGTGGGTTTGACGAGGCCGCGCTTCCTGGGAGAAGTCCCTTTCGCTGTCTTGGCTGCGTGTGGAAGGGGTAAGTGCCCTGAACTGACGATAAGCCTAACCAGCCTGACTGCCAGAATCACACTAACCCTCTTTGCTTCATTTGTTTCTAACCTGTACATATTTATAATAATAAAGCCCAAAAGGATCCACAAAAGGATTTGTAAGGTTCAGAAAATGATCCTTGAAGAGGCTAAAACTTGCCACCGTAACCTCTCAATGTGTTGGATAGACAACAGAAAAGTTTATGATTCTGTACCTCACGAAAGGATTTTGAAGCCAATGTTTGTTTGTTGTTTTACGCCGCACTCAGCACTATTCCAGCTACATGACAGCGATCTGTAAATAATCGAGTCTGTACCAGACAATCGCCTTTTACGACAAGCATGGGTTGCTGAATACCTATTCTAACCCGGATCTTCACGGATCTTCTTTGAAGCCAATGAAATGTATTGATCTTCCCGAACGGCTACTTGTTTTACTCAAGTCTCTAATGAATTGCTGGTCAACTCAACTTGAGATGTATTCGCAGCTGCATGCGGTGACTTCGGAACACTTTTCTATCAGAAGGAGAATATTTCAGGGCGATTATTTTAGTCCCTTGCTTTTCTGTTTGTCACTAAATCCTTTTTGCTTAGCAAAGAGGAATGTTATCACCCTGGACCTCCTCAGCATAGAATCCAAACATTCATTACTCACCTCCTTTACGTGGTTGACCTTGGACTTCTTGACAAAGAAGAATCCACACTGAAAACACAGCTCATTGTCGAGTCCTTTCCTAATGATATTAGCATGTCCTTTGGACTCGACAAAAGCCACATTCTTAAGTAGACGAGGGAGGATAAGTCATTCTGCATTACCCAGACTGTCAGAAGGGCTGTATTCCTGGCACAAACCCGGGTACTCTGCCAATGTCAGTCAACAGATTGGAAGGTACCGAACCTAAGGCATCAAGACCAATGGGGAGTCGAACTTTGGTACTTGGGATGCAGGCGTGGAATTTCGAAAGTGAGGTCCGTACATTTTCCTTGATTTTGGATTTTGGATTTATTCCAAATTGACGCGGTGACTTATGTACAATGCAAAAGGATTACAGACTTTAAATACATTCTCTTGTAGATTTACATTGTGTTTTCTGCACGATATGCAGTCTGTTATTGTTCATATAATTATATAAATATGCCTACCGAGATGGATTGTAAAAGAAGTACTATTCTAAAAATATTAGCTTCTACGGTGATGCGGCCGTCATTTCGTCTGTTTCAATCAGAGGGGTGGTTATTGATTTGATACCTCTTATTGACCAATCAAAGTCGAGTATTTTCCAAATTCATGTTAGAATGTATGTTACATGTTGATTTGGAACTCATCACCCAGTGTGTTTTTCTTCGGGTTACAATGCACCAATTAAACGCTCTTTGGTGACAGCGAAGAAAGTAAGGATGGTGCCAACCCCACCCTACCCTGAATCCCCAATGCTATCAAATTTGTCACTCATTGCTCTCCCCTAAAACCTGAATACTACATAAGCGAATTCTAAACCATTGAGAAAAGGGTGCGATTTGTAAGTAAATTACTGAAAAAATATAAAATATAAAAAAACGTACATAATATACTGTTTATTGTACAGCACGTAGTGAAACGACATGATCATGCAGCTCACCCCTTATTTTAGACAACATACGTGCCAACCTATCATGTATTTTTGTGTTTAAGCGACTTGGGTTGTGTGTGCATCCCATCTTTTTCAGAATCCTGGATCCGCCCTGATTTAACTTGTTTGAATAGAATCCCGTGCACGACACAATCATGAGGCTGGTCTTTTGAGGTTATCGATGTCCAAAACCTGACCATCAGATCCCCTTTCAGTCTGCTTTTATGACAGATATAAACTACTGGGGACACATTCGAACCTTTATGTGAATGAATGGCATCGATTTCTTTGATGCATATTACTATAATATGTGTCTATCGCAACTGTTATATCAATAGACGAGTCAAAACCAGTTGTTAATAGCATGAGCAATGAAATATGCTGTCGATGTACAATGAAACACACGCTGCCAAGCCACCTCTGAATGTCAGATCTCGTTTTATATATGTAAGGCATTTTGAGGTTTTGATTTCAAAGTTTGTGAGGAATACAGTCATATTGTTGTTATTGTACGACGCTTCAATAATTCCCCCCGCAGACTCTATGAGAATCCCACCATTATAGAACTGTGGCAGTCGGTAGGCATAAGCGTTTATTAATTACGTCGAAGATCCCGGTTCAAAGTCAGGGCAAATTCGTGAATCAAACCCATGATAATTGAATCCTGGCACGCCCAAGGGACGCCCGGTCTGCAAAGCTTGCTTGTCTCAGTGGAGAGCACATCAGTAGTTTTCCTTAAAAAGTTTGATACCTCTGTACTCTTGGCTCCATGTACAAAACGTTTGGGTTTGCATTCGATCTAGCATCCTTGCACTAATGGCACTCTGGTTGTTTGACAAAGGTAATTTTACAAAGAGTTATTTGAAGCCAGGAAATCTTAACATTTCGCTGCGTATGAATATTTTCGTGATAAATATTTTTGTCTTAATCCAATATTTGAAAAGAAACCCCTTGATATTCGGCGTTACAGCATAAAATTCTGACTCTGTGTATAATGAGCGTCTTAATATTCATAACCTGGCACCAGTTGATTTCTATATCCAGTGAGTCCAACTATGTTCTCTGGTACAGTTGAAGTGCACGAAAAATAGATGAAACTGAAGAGCGTCGATACTTTTTTGTGTGTATTTGCACGGTCGAAAACTACAATGTGAATGACTGAAATTCTTGACCGCAAAAATTCTACTTTCTGAAATCTTCGGCTCGCGACATCGGATCGAGCATTTCCGTTCCATAAACACAAAGGCTCTAGAAATCTGAAAACAAATCGGACTTGACTCCCTTTGACACAGTCGTTGCTGTAACTGTTGTCAACTTTTGATTTCAGTTCCTTACACTTGTTTGATTTTAACGAAGAACACAAAATGTTATATCCCGATACCTCTTTCAATCGTCTTTTGAATATTGAGTGAATATTGTTTAACAACTTAATCAATGGTTGGTTGGTTGGTTGGTTTGTTGTTTAACGCGGCACTCAGCAATATTCTAGCTATATGACGGCGGTCTGTAAATAATCGAGTCTGGACTAGACAATTCAGTGATTAATATCATGAACATCGACCCACGCAATTGGGATTGACGACATGTATCAACCAAGTCAGCGAGCCTGACCACCCGATCCTGTTAGTCGCCTTTTACGACAAGCAAAGTCGCCTTTTACAGCAAGTATGGGTTGCTGAAGACCTATGCTACCCCGGAATCTTCAGTCCTTAATCAATGGAAACAAATCGCTTGTAAATTCGTGTCTGAGGACCGTTTCACAAAGCGATCTTAGTCTTAATACCAGATGACGATCCTGACGACTCATACTTTAACAAAGACTCACTACAGTCTTAGATCTGGGATCGCTTTGTGCACTGGAAGCTAGGCAAACCAATGATTGATAGCATGAGTACACATCCACTACAAAATACACAATGGCACATATTCAACCTCTTCACAAAGCAGACTTTCCGATCAATTTCAGTCTCCCGTTACCAGGGATGGGTTTTGACTTGCAATAATGACTCATGTATTGTGATAGGTGCCACAACATATTCCAAGTGCTCGTCCACCATATTGTTGGATGATGGTATGGTCACAGCGCATAATAGACACATTATATACTGGACACAGGTAGCGAATAGTTTCGCTTTTTCTGTTACAGGAAGAAAGTTGCAAATTTCTAAAATTCATAACTGCAGTTTGACTTGTCACTCATCTCAATTTTGCTAAAAAAAGGAACATATACATGATTTTGAAAAACACAGTACACTGATATTTTCCAAACGTATTGTGATACATATTCACCGCACACCGTAAGCCACTTTTGACATTACACATGAGGATTCGGGGTAGAATAGGTCTTCAGCAACCCATGCTTGCCGTAAAAGGCGACTATGCTCGTCGTAAGAGGCGACTAACGGGATCGGGTGGTCAGGCTCACTGCCTTGGTTGATGCATGTCATCGTATCCCAATTTCGTGGATCAATGTTCATGATGTCAATCACTTGATTGTGTGGTCCGATTATATAGCTGGAATATTGCTGAGTGCGGCGTGAAACAACAAACAAACAAACATTACAGACAGGGGTGTGGTCATGTGGGCTATTCCTCCCCGGGCCCTCGCGCCAATAGTGAGTGAGTTGGGTTTAACGCCGCTTTTAACAGTATTCCAGTTATATCGCGGCGTGTCAGCTTAATTTGGGAGGAAAGCCCCAAGTGATGCAGGTCTCAGACGTTGACCACTTCGTTGAAACCCACGAGCACGGGTATGGTGCTGACAAACCTAGAAACATAATCGGGTCGAACCGGGATTCGAACCCACAATCATAGGTTTCCGGCGTGTCCAAGGGACGCAACTCTGCACAGCGAATCGCGGCGCCTTAGACGACTGGGCCATCCGTGCCCCCCTCGCGCCAATAAGATTAGAGTATATATATATATATATATATATATATATGGGACTCATTACATATATATTGCTTGGAATCTCGACATATGCATGTGTGTATTCTCAAATCATAGATTTTTATTAGCTAAATTACAAAGAATGAATATTAATCAATTTGTACGAACAATGAATATAATTCGCGCATAAATGGTTAAAAAATATATTTTACGGCGCTTCAAACGGGTGATTACCCAGATTCTCTTTCCACGTCGGTATCATGTGCAAAATATAGCTTGTGCCAAACACGCCGATCATTAATCATAAAAGATTTGTTAGAAACCTTGAACGACATGCTTAAACAATTTGTCACCTGAAACAACAAGTCAGCAAATCCTTCCGTCCGAAAACATCGATAAACTGGAAGCAAGGTACTGTTGTCAGAAAACTAAAGTACTCACGGAAATGAAAAAAACTGTTTTTCTCAATTTAAAAATCGACACAAAGTGTTACGACGCTGTAAATACGAAATAACAAAACAACTCAAAAAGTACTAGTCTGGATTTGCTAGTTTGATCTCAGTGAACAATACAAAATGTACTTTACAGGAGGTAATTTGTCGTCACTTTCAACATTCAAAAATAAAACTAAGTCCAAACTGACATAGCAGAAACAGACTTTAGGCATTATGCACCTGTTCTCACCTGTCGTCAAGGTGTCATAGGTCATGGACATTCACCTTGATCTACTTACACCTGGTTATGCCCTGTTTCACAATAGTCTGTTTTATTCACATATTTACACACTTTTACTTGTAAAAAGGCATAAAAACCTGTGATATGTTGTATTTGTGCCAAGGCCCAATTAGTACTAATTGAGTTGTTTGAATATTTACATATTTTGTATGTTAACTGTATTTATTTAAGATCTGAGGTCGAAAAAACATTTTTTTTCATTTCCGTGGGTACTTTAGTGTAGCCCACTTTTGCCGCAGAAGTGAGCAAACTTGTCCAAGGGAGACAACCCCTGGTGGCTACGAACTCTACCATGCTCTGTATGAATCCCACTACAAATTAAATGAAAAATCGGTCCATCTATTTAATTATTTAATTATAAAAGAAATTGTGCCATAAAGTTCAATAATAATATGTTTGTGAAGAAATTAGAACATGGATCTTTCAATACAATGTAATATTCTTGAAGACATCTCCTCGATTATAAGGTCGTGATTCACAACTTGAACGTGCATGTTCACTCACACGCGTATGTTAACAGGACACAATGATTGTTTTGCTGCCAGGTGCTCATAAAAACACTCTTGTTTTACCGTAAATAACGCTCACGCAAATCCGTGGCCTGCTGAATATTAACGTCTACGCGCCGTGGGTAAACAGGAATGGCGCAAAACGGAGTTGCCAGACATTCTTATATCATCTCTGTGGAGACGTTATCCACAGCAGGACAACACTCGTGACACACGTCCTCGTGTGACGTCATGTTAACACGAGATTCATTTTCGGTTGGTGCATTTACGTTATCAATACCAAACTGCTACATTAACAGCTCGGACAATTCCATTCGTGACCAACTCGTGTTATTCCGTGACAAGCCGAATATCGACACGTGGCCCTCTCGTGGCCATTCTTGCGACCGGGTTCCGTCTTAGCGCAAACGGGCATACCTACAACAATTGTCAACTTGTTGCGTAATGGTTCACATATATTTCCCCATATATTATATATATTTCAGATGCAATTTAAAACATCGGGACATGCGGATTTCAACAGTATGATTGAACACATTTAACTTTGTCTTGGGTATATTTTTAGATGCAAGACATGTAAATTCAAAAATTATTTATGTGGGATTCTTTGACGAAGAACTTGAAATCATACGCGCATTCTGATTGGTTTGTCGTATTTTCGCACATAACATTCATCGATAGGGGGACGAGTCTTCTTACAGGTTACGGAAAGGGGCAAGTGGTTACGAATGGGACAATTCCTGGGTTGAGACCAATTAGTGGCAGTGCCGTACGCATCTGGTTGAGGGAGCACAACATCTGGCCCCGACGTCCAGCGATCCGCCCAACTGTCACTGCCAGACACGCCTAGCTTAGTGTAGACAGCATCTGTTGTTCCGAAGACAAGGCTGAGACGGTACGTGGGATGGTCAAAAAGTTCTAAGCCTCATAAGAACACTAACAATTGTCAAGGTAACAAATGTTATATTTGGGATAAGACTTTCTATGTAAAGTACAGATTCTCGTGCTTTTTTGTGTCCCGTCCGTACGCAATATTCTAGCTATATGACGGCGGTCTGTGAATAATCGAGTTTGAACAACACTGTCCAGTGACTGAAGTCATGAGCATCGATCCACGCATTTGGGATACGATGGCATGCATCGTCCAAGGCAGCGAGCCTGACAACCCGATCCCGTTAGTCGCCTCTTACGACAAGCACATTCGCGTTTTACGGCAAACGTGGTCTGCTGAAGACCTATTCTACTCCAGGTCTTCACCGGTCACTTAGTACATGTACAGTGCACACTTTTGTTATTTATCGAGTAACATGAAGTGGTCACGTGACTTGATCCAAGATGTCTGAAAGTCGAAATGCTTATAACGAACTTCGGATAAAACGAATTAAAATTAATGGTCCCTTTGAGTTCGTTATAAACGTAGTTTACTGTTTATATTGTCCTATACTCCTCACACAAGGTGTATGACCAAAGCGATATCATAATTACCCCGGTCAATGGATCAGTGTGTACTCGATCTTTTAATTCTGTGAGGCGCCAGAATGTTAACACTCACATTGACATCTCATCCTAACGGGTACCCATTGACTGCTAAGTGAACAGAGGCACATTTCGAACAAAGTCACTTACGTAAAGAGACACCACATGTCCTACGTGTGCTTCAGTATGGGACATGACCGAATCCCTAGGAAGTCTCAGGAGTCAAGCTGCCAAACGCGGTCACCCATCCAACTATTCTCCGCGACCGACATTGCTAAACTTCACCTGATCTGATATGTACGCTGTGCACAGGATCACCACGTTGCAGCAAGATAGTGTTTGCCCACATGTTGAACGTGTTGTGACAGATGTTTTGAGGCAGCTTATCTCGGATGAGATGGCGCAACGCCTACGACAGGACCAGAACTAATCGGTAACGTTAGCTCAGTGTGTCAATCTTTGGTTGACATTTGGAACAATCCCTAGGCTGTATTCAATCATCTGGTGTCCTCAATGCGCCGCCGCTGCCTCGCCTGTTCCAACGCAAATGTTGGTCACACCCGATATTGACATTGTTAATTGAGTATAAACCACCCCTCTTTTAGGGCTTTTCGCTCTGTCTCCTGCTACTAGGTATGGGTTTTTCAATAAATTTGTTATGATTAAACATTGATCAGAAGAATGAAGAAATATATTTCGGCTCCTTATCCAAGCATACTTGGTCCATTGTGATGTTTTAAGCCCTTTTGAACTTGTTAAATGTTTTTAGTCAGGCTATCAAAATATTTAGGCATTTTATAAATTGCCCTAGTGAATCATATTATACACATAGCCTGTAACTCGAGACAGTGAATACTTTAAACAACCTATATTTGCGCCAGATGTTTCTCGAGCAGAATATTAGCTGATATGGTTATAGTCGTAGGCGTGTTGTTGCACAATGTGCATGCAGACAAAATATCAGAATGATGTTATTTAGTTACATATCAAAATGATTAGCTCAAAGTGTTTAATTTTAAATACTTTAAGTATATGAAAACCAGTCTCGATAATCCGCTAAAACAGATTCCATTTGGCGTAAAAGGCAACACAGCTGTGAACATTACATGAATGGACCACTGAAAATCAGCGATGATGGCAAGGGTCAGCATGTCCTGCCCTACATGTAGCACTCGGTCCCGGTAGCACCCGCCAATCACACAATTTGCATTTACTTTTTTGTAAGTATTTATTGCTGGAGGAAAATGCATCGTCTAGATCATATACAGCCTGTGAAGCGTTTTATGGGTGTGGTTTTGTAACAAATATATTTTAAAATTTACTTGAAACAGGTTGATAGACGATGGATAGTAATGTAGCAGGTGTGTGAACCTCCAAATGAACTTCCTAATTTGTAATTACATGGAACGGCTCTAATACAAAATGCTATTCACGTGTATGTTGGAAATCGATCACATATAATTATAGCCAGTAGTAATGAGGGTGTTGCCTACCTTCCTCGTCCCTTCTTTGTTAACATAATGCAAGAATATGTAAGACGAATCTCGAACTCAATGTGCTGCCCAATTACAACGATAGTCTTCTTGAGAGAGGTTTGTCCCCTCGTCCTTCGAACGGATCTGTGCGGATGTGCTCATTTCTAATTAAACCAATGCCTTGTCGTATGCATTGAATGAACGAATATTCATATTACAGGAATCATTGTTGGTATATCACCATCAGGATTAATTAGAAGGAGTCGACCTCTTGTCACCTCATGTCACGGACGTTGTCTTGGTAGTATCAAGTATCTCATCTCGCGACGACTACAGATAGCTAGAGGCGTGATCGCACATCACAGATACAGCAACAAATATGAATTCGACAAGTAATGTAACAATGTCAGGAGACAACACCATTTTCGGAGTCTTATATCTTACTTCAGCAGTACTGGTGATGATGTCAAATGATCTGATCTTGCTCGTCACTCTCAAATCCCGGGAACTCCATCTGCCAACACTTTGGATGATCGCATTCACGGCCCTATGGGACTTCTTCGTTGGTGTCTATATTCTCCTGTTTGCAGTGCCTTCAAGTTTTCTGAACCATTTCGCATATCCAAAAAACATGATTAGTGTCTCTGCATTGATGATAGGCGTGATAAATCAGCAAAACATATTCAACACAAATCTGTTGATGTTTGATCGTTCCTTGGCTGTTCTACTTCCTTTGGCTTACACAAGAATTGCAGTGGCGCGAAACTATGCTCTTCTCGTCCTTCTGACTCTGGTGGCCAACCTATCGATTCTATTGGTTTTGATGCTCACGGACACAACTTTCTACTTCGATGTTCGTGTCTGGCTTTGCACGGTACAACCATCTACTGTGCTTAAAGCCATAGTGGGAAGTGGATTAATAATCAGCCTACTGGCGATGATACTTGGTGGTGTTTTGGTGTTTAAAGACATCATGCGGTCCAGAAAAATAATCGCACCACTAGGTGTAAATCCAACATCACAATCTTCAAGACGCCTGTCGGGTTTTTCTCTGACGGTGGTTATATCATCAGCTATGTTTTGCCTATCATATTTTCCATTTGCATTAACGGCCTTTTTTTTTCTACGGACAAGGACATATTGCACTTATCAGGTTATCGACCATTTCCGTGTTGAGAAACAGCGTGTTGAATGTATTTATATACACGGGAACTTACCGACCCTTCCGAAATGAATTGAATCGCTTGTTTTGCAAAGCCTACTACAGACGGCAGAGACAGGCAGCTATGATGGCAACACTTCAACACAATGAACTGAGTATAATCTCGAGGCCATATTAAACGATGATGTGTATCGTGTCAAGCAACAGTATTTACAGCAGGAAGCAATCATTTCACTTTATTCACTTTATGGAAACATGTTTTCAGGTCGTAGTACCCAATTCTATTATATTTTCACAGATCATTTTCATTTAATACTGCTTTACCCTGTTCAGGTTTTTATAATGGGCTGCCTTAACACTGCCTATTGCAATATTTTAGCAAAAACTCGACGTCCTCCAGCACGAGGAACGTCTGGTTTCAGTGGACTACAAGCCTAAATATAGTGATACTGATACTTTTAAATGCATTTTGTAATGACTTGTCACTGCATTTATGTTGTAAACATCTTCAGAAAGACGATGTCTCCGGTCTGCCAGTGTTTCACTGAATAGTGAGTTAGGGAAAATAGATCAGTTATATCACGGAAGGTCATCTTATTGTAAGAGGACAGCCTAAAAAGATACAAGTTGTACACATTTACCAATTATGTGAAACCCACGAAGGGGTTTGGTTGCTGATATTTAAACTGAGGCGAAACGGTGATTCCAACACAGGATCAGTGGATACTGGCACGCCTAAGGGACGTAACCCAGCCGCCTCCACTGTATAGGATGACGAAAGGAAACATTTCGGAGGGACATAACAGTGAGTACTCTGGTGATATATAGCTGTAGTCAGGTGTTTTTTCAATCATATGTATTCCATGACATGGTATCTGTTCCTTAAATGGACACATTCATGAACACAACATATCCTCTAAGGCCCACTTTGACGTGACAATACAAAGGAGACGAAAATGTGCTTGAGATATATGTGTCACATGGACTGTGTGATCCCAAAAATGTTTCAATGAATAGTTGAATGAAGGTTCATTGTGCCAACATCTGGTCCCGGTCCTCCGCCGTGATATTGTTTTAATCATAAAATCCAAAAACTCAATGAGTCCTTTATCTAGGCGGGTCCTTTAGAACCATTGAACAAAATGTGTTTTCTTTCTGTACTGTAAACCTAATGCCATTTGCTGGAATAATATATCGCCTGATACATAACCTTCAGTCTGATATACTCGGTAGACAATTGATAGAAAGTAGTTTCATCGATTATCTCGGACTGAACGTATCGTATCGGGAAATGTATTCCTCCATCAAATCTCATGAATATACAGCGTTTCACATTTCCCGTGATCTAACCCCTGGTTTCAAAGAGCACTTTGCAATAATAAATAGAAAAACAGGAAATCCTGATAGATGGATGACAATGATAAAAAGATGACCCTGGGAGACAGAAGGGTGGACTTGATATAATATGACCCTGTTCAGATAGGTGACCGTAATTGATAGATGACCTTGACAGGTAGATGTCCCTGATCGATAGATAGATTATCCTGGTAGATGACCCTGATAGATAGACGACACTGATAGATAAATGACACAGATAGATAGATGATCCTGTTAGATAGACGATCACGATAGATAGATGACCTTGACAGATAGATGATCCTGGTAGATGACCCTGATAGATAGACGACACTGATAGATAAATGACTCAGATAGATAGATGATCCTGTTAGATAGACGATCACGATAGATAGATGCCCGTGATAGATAGATAACCGTTGTAAGTAGACGTACCCTCTCAAATCATAAGCCCCTCCGGACTGGACCATTAATCTCCAGCGCTTTCTATAAATGGCAATTAACACCTCGTCACGTCGCTAGATCTTACATATGTGCATGTTCGTGGGTCACTGACCTAGTCCCGCATTATGTCATACCTCTATCTACAAAACATGACGGACGTGGTCAATCAGTAGGACGGGCCCAAATCATCGACAAAAGCGGACGGACTGAGCAGCGAGTCGACGATGAAGAACCGCCGTCCGCCTTCCTGCCTGTGCGTTTTGTCACGTGATTACTGAAACCGGGTTTTCTGCGGCATTATATACAACCTACGCAGATGACACCAAAGACGGCTACGGAGTGTGAGGCTTCTATTTATTTGTTAATGAGCAAGGTAGACACCATGTGATAATAAACAATAGATAATATAATATACGCACATCAAAACATAATACATAATTATCATATCATCATCAAAGCAATACGATAATTTCCGTTACATTGCTTACAACCAAATACTAGTAGATGATATGAGAGAAACGGCTTATAATACATATTGGATAACATAGTTACACATGTGATTTACTTCTACATATATCATAGATATATATTTTTTGTGACAGGTAAAGAATATATAAATCGCATCACTTCGATGCTGTTTTATTCGAGGCAAAGTGATTCTGTAACCCTTTTCTGTGATATACACACAGAATGTGAAATGATCGGATGGGCTATCCAACGCTATCATTGCCACTGTTTTATGTTAAAAACACATTATGTCCGAGCGTCAAATGTTATTTATCACGACTTTTAAAATTTCAAAATTGTATAAGTTAACAAAGTAAACACCCATCATTAATTGTAATAGAGATTATTTCAATAAGCTATGGTTAGTCTAAATCCAAGTTTATTATATTATTCACCTTAATTTATAAAATTGTAAGCAGACTATATTCAAGTTTGACACACACGTTATATAAAAACTATTACCAGAAAAAACACAATACCATAAAAAGGGAGTTATGTACAAACATCATAACACCGTCTAATATCATGGCATCATCTAAATGAAAACTGAACCCTCATCGTGTAGCATATGTTGGCGATAACGGTACCGCCGGCATCTCCTCTGCATGGACAATAACACCAGTGGCGCTGTCATGTTTAGAACTTGTGCAAGTGATCAGTCTGGTGGAGAAGATAGCTACAAATAATATCCCCGTAGCTATCTTACTAGATGTCGGAAACACTGGTACAAATGAAAAAACATGTTTCACACACACACACACACACACACACACACACACACACACACACGCACACACGCACGCACGCACACGCACACACACACACACACACACACACACACACACACACACACACACACACACACACAAATATGTTATTTACATATTTGAGATGATACTTTGTCACGGGTTGAAATATACAAGATTTTGGAGAAATGTAAAGATAATAATTATATTATATTTCATCCATTTACTGACGAGCCATTTAAGCTCAGTCGAGCCTCTTCTGGGATTTTGGTTTCAATGAGAACCCAGTTGCCCATGGTGGTCTTGAGAGGCTACTTAAAGGGTCGGGTGGCCTGGCGTGGTGACTTGTTAAGAGAGTGCTATAGTATCCCGACGGAGTTGGTCGTTGCTAATGGTAGCAATCATTGGATTATTTACAGGCATCCGTAATATAGGTGGAATATTTCTAGATAGGACGTGTACAGATAATGCGTCGGGAGTATTAAGCGTCACTGTCATGCCCCTTGTTCCCTTGGTTACTGTTTTCTGACGTATACAGAAAACATTTACCACACAATTCTGCAAAGGAAACCGCCTGAACACACCAACAATGTTTTTATTTTGTCTAATAATGTTTTATGACCTTTAACCGCGAAAACTTGCCATGAAATTTTGGAAATAAAGAAAATATGTTTTACACACTTGCCCGCCAGCCTACACTGGGATTATCTGATGTGATATTGTGTTACTGTGTGCATATGTGAGTCATTTATTTTTTAACTTGCTTGCTTGCTGTACCTTTACCAATGTTGAACTATACTGGGGTGTGATTAAAATTACTTACCGTCTTTCTTTAAACAAGGACGGCGTCTTAATAAAAGCCACAAAAACATTCCATCATCATAATACATCTCAAATTAAAGCAGAAGTTAACGACGGAAAGGATAACACAAAACTAGCTTTTTGATGCAAATTAGATTGAGGGTAAATAATTAATGATCTGTTTATTTGACCGCCGTGAACATCAGTGAGTGAGTGATTTTGGTTTTACGCCGCTTTTGGCAATATTCCAGCAATATCACGACGGGGGACACCAGAAATGGGCTTCACACATTGTACCCATGTGGGGAATCGAACCCGGGTCTTCGGCGTGACGAGCGAACGATTTAACCACTAGGCTACCCGACCGCCCCGCCGTTAACATTAAAGGGGCACTGATCTAACGTAATTCCCCGGGACTGGTTGTTGCCTTTGTTATTGTTTTTTCCCAGTGAATACCCGGATGTATAGCAGAAATCTAGACTAGTTCGCGACCTCTGCTGCGCCATTCGTAAGCGCATTAGTCACTTTTATGGGTAGTAATAAGGGCGTATGGTCACATTGATCAACAAAATGAAATACAGTTTTCGAGATAATAAGGAAATGTAGGTATCTTTGTGAGTAGCATCGGTAATGACGACGAAGTTTTGAAAAGTCACTTGCTTGGTATTTTGCGATTTTCGTTTACACTATTTTGACTTGCAACACAAAGTATATATTTCACCTGAGCATATGCTTTTTTTATAGTGTGTATATTTTTTTACTGTCAAATGTGTAACAAATTTATTAAACGTCTAAATATTCAGTTATTTTACAAAGTGACTGAAAAACATTTCCATCTGTATTATTATGACAACGAATTCCAAACATTTTGATGTTTAATGTCATCACCAAGAGACTGAAAATGTAACGTTGAAAAGTACATTTCTAAGTTGTTTGGCTTCTAATCCTACATAATAATCTGTTGTGATGTTTGTAGGCGCTTTTGATCGTCTTGATCAATCTGGACAGATTTTTTTAGTCAAAATGACTGAAATATTTACACATTTTATAAATTGCCTGAGAGAATCACATTTTACAAATTGACGGTTATATATACACGCTTACAAAGGAAAAGACCTGTGAAAACAACGTCTATCGCGCATTGAAGAACCCAACCAAGACGTAGAGAAACAAGAACGAATCGGTTCAAATGAAGGAAAACAAAATGCAGATATCATAATTACAACCTACCAAATTTATGTGTATAAGTTTTAGGCAGCTTCCTTGTTCGAGGAATGTATCCGTGAATATCCACACAAAGGAACAATATCCCACTCGTCTGCAGCTGTACAAAGAAACTAATTCGATGTCACGTGTCCTTAGTAACAATCAAATATTTTAAAAGATATATATCGTTTCGGGATATTATAACCTGTGTTCGTTTCTCAACTGATCGCTTGGATTGTTTCAGGTGTTTTACATAGGTGTCAAGTCTCAATGGTCGGCTGAGAAAGCCCACGTGACAACTATTTTCATAGCGTCCACGGTTCCTAAAAATTCCATTGAGTGATAGATAACAATGATCAATCAATCAACGTATTATCAGTTAACCCTTTGAACAAAGTATGTTGTTTTTACATCGGCACTTCGCGCCATGATATGAGTGTATTCCCTTTGTTTTAGTAAACCTAGACATGTAAACACTCACTCTTGACATATCCACTGTGCGAGATAACAGTGATTAATCAATCAACGTATTTTCTGTTAATCCTTTGATGACTAGGAACGATCCGTTGATTTACAAAATAAAGTAAATCAACTGATCATTCATCTCTTGCTGGGCTGCCACGTGCATATTACATAACACACATTTCACCTCACTTCAAACCTGGATTTAGATTGAATAATTACCCCAGACACAATAAATGCCAAATGGGAATCTTTGTCAGGTAATATAAGTGGTGCTACCACTAATTGTACCTGTAATAAATTCATTAACCGAGCATCAAGTGAATGACGACAAATACACAAGTGTAGGGTTATACGAGAAAACGTGGATGACAACAAGGGAGTAGTAATCGTATTATCGACGCAAGCCGAAATCCGAAAATGCTTTCACTGCATGGATACTGTTTTTAGTATTAAACTATAACCATCTGGGGTATTTCCAAATGACGACATCCGATGAGCTCCCTTGTTCTTTTTGTCTGTTTGTTTAGGCTGAAGAAATGAATTAACATGCGCCCTTTGTCGAAATCTTTATAGATCACAGTTAACCAATCAGTGTTCAAAAATGCATAAAACAAATATTGCCTCCAGCCTCCAAGTTTATTTAGCTGTCCTTGCAGACGGTACCCCAGTCTCTGGTCACGCTCAGTTGCGTTGCGTATCATCCGGGTACTCACGGGGGAAAAACAATAACAAAGGCAACAACCAGTCCGTTAGATCAGTGCCCCTTTAAGTATAGATATTAGGTGAACATGCGGTGCCACAGTGAATATCTTCATACCAATAAATTTCATTCACATGGACGTGGCGCATGTTTTGAATGATAATCTCGAACGACAATTAAGAGTATGTACATCACAGAAATCCTTAGTGGTTTATGTTTATAATAATCAGCAGACACGAAAAGTCGACGTCTTGTCACCGTAGTTGTGGGAATTGTCTCAGTAAATACCACATACACGTGTATCTCATCTTTAGACGACTACAAATAACTCACCGTGAGATCGTGCAGCGCAGATACATCAGCAAACGTACAAGTGTTGTTTAAACGTCAGAAGACAACGCCAGTTTCGGAGTCTTATAAATTAAATTATATCTTACGCAGTTCTGGTGTTGATGTCAAATGACGTTATCTTGCTCGTCATTAACAAATACCTGGAACTCCACGGTCATCTGCCAACACTTTGCATTCAAGGTCATCTGGGACTTCCTCGGGCTTCACAAATAATCTGATTGTTTTTTAACGCTATGTAATTATATACATATGGCTTGTGGCTTATACAAGAATGGCATTTGAGCGATACTATAATCTTCTCGTCCTTTTGACTTTGATGGTCAAACTATTTACTATTTGGTTCCGACTACTTCAACGGTCACATATGGCTCTCCATGGTACTCACTTTTTAATCTACCCAACGCTTTAGAGGGGAGTATTTGAATCAATCAGCTTCTTTAAAAGTTAAAAAGGACAAAAAAACAAAAAAAATTCTGTGACAATAAGAAATCTCTACGAGAAGCAAAGTTCATTGTACGATTCCAACTACCTCATAAACACGTATTCTTGAATCACTATCAAATAGTGATGATACCAGGTGTTCGCGAAAAGGTGAGCATATCCTGACCCAGTGGTGGCAGCCGTCACAAACACTTGCACGGGCACGTCAACCTGAAAACTCTCCGAAAACTTTACTTAGGTACTTAAGACTCACATGACGCTCTTTAAAATCTTCGTAGAAAGAGCATGGTCAACTGTACCTCAAAAGTTGTGAAATGTTGACACCCAAGGCTGGAGTTGCTGGAATATTGCTCGACCTGAAGGGATAAGTTGGCTATTTGAAAACTGAAGATATCGCCTCTTGTCAAACAGACGTGTTATGAGTTTTATTTTGTCACCCTGAATCTTTATGCCCACTGTGTACCGTATGAAATAACTACTATAGCAGCATGAAATATTCCATAAAATTATACATTTTTACTCCCAGTCGTGGTACGCGTTCATGATGTTTCACAATACATTTCAATTGAACAGGGCTTTATCCTGCCAAGGTATATTCAGCTTGGAAAGGGATGTTGTGTTAGATGGCAGTGAGCGATTGACCAACAATATCTCAGCGTCCTGTTAATATTCGAGCATCGGCAAGGCATATGTGTTGTCGGCTGTCAGCGAGCATTGACTTATAGTGGCATACCACAGTTATACCCTGATAAATCAAAATGTATTTTATAACCACCATTTAACAAAGACTTGTCCTTGGAAATATATTCTGAAATTCTTCGGGAAGATAGGGTTTCCGGAACTACCGCGATTTCACTGAAGAGTGAGTGAGTGAGTGAGTTAGGGGGTGAGTGAGTGAGTGAGTGAGTGAGTGAGTCAGTGAGTGAGTGAGTGAGTCAGTGAGTGAGTCAGTGAGTGAGTGAGTCTACCGGCACTTTGAACAATGTTTCATGGTTTGTCAGCTTGTTTTGAGAGGACAGATTCAAGGGACACATACTCTCCTTTGTGGAAAGGATTATTGTGTCACATGACCAAGGATAATATACCGCCTCCGTGGTATGGTGCATAGATAGTCTGCCTTGAGCGCAAAGTCGGTGGTTCTATGCTCGTTACGGTCATACTAAAAAGACGCTAAAGGATGGTACTTTTCGTTACCCTGCCTTGCGATTGGCATAAATGAGATAAAACGTGGACTGTTCGGCCTGGAGTCAGTATACTGTCATGGTCTGAGCGTCATATCTCAGTAGGCTAGCTCTAAACGGACTAGTTCAAGCAGTCCCACACACGCGCACACACACACACACACACACACACACACACACACACACGCAAACATTCACACAAACACACACAGAGTTGCATGCACGTCGCTAATGGGGGCAATAATCTTTGAATTTAGCGACATTTAAATCCCATTTCACCTTACCGCAACCCATGGATAATAATTGGTCCGAAGCTGTGATTTCTCCCCATGATCCTGGCACGGCAAAGGGTCGCAACACAGCGAATAGCAGCGCGTTCGACCACCAGATCACTCGTGCCCATTGAAAACACACAGATGAGCAGACACAGGGTTTTCTGCTATAGGGGTTATTGAAGTAGTCAATCTGAATTTGTTCGTGTCTGAGGCTTCTATGAACACAAGATATCCTCAAAGGCCTACTTCGGGGAGCATTTACATCTATAGAAGGTGTAGATTTGTTTGAATAATATATACTTCCTGAAAGGCAGCAATCTCAAAATTATCCATTTGAGTCACCCCCCTTTGGTTAGCTATGGCAGCGGAGAGATCGATTTTCCACTCTTGCATTGTTTGTAAGAGACTCTAATTTCATCATGTTTTGATTACAAAGCAAATTAGTCAGGATATGGTTATTTCAATCCATTCAACGAGACAGTCAAATCTCAGTGGCAGAATATAGGACAGTTGCTAGAGCCTCATATACTTATATACAATGTGCCTTTGTTTCTGTTTGTCTGTGTATTCTTTCCTTACAAACATTTCACTCAGCAAACTTTTCCCAATAGCAATATTCTTACAGTAAAGGCATTAAGTCATTTATCAGTTTTAATTCTCCGGTATGAAACTTAAGTAAATCAGTAAATGATGTGCGAGCAATGTTATAGAGGAGTGACGTATTAACTACCAAGCTCATATAGTCAGTGTAGTGTAACGAATATAGGTTTCAACATTCCTGACACGCTGGCAGTGAACATACATTCATTATGTGAACACAGAGCGGCCGGACTATGCGTGTAACAGTTTTCTCCCTCCCGACGCAGTCACGACAATAGGAGCCTTCAGTGTGTGTGCAGGCATTCTCACTCCAGGTAACGCACACCAGACGCGACCAATATACTTGTCAACCACCACGGATACAGCCGCTGTACTCATTCTCCTCGGGGAGGGCGTAGCAGTGTGAGTGAATCTGTTGAGTTGAGGGGGCACGAGCCTATAGCTCCTTGTTGCAGCAATGGATTTCCGGGACGCTAGCAAGGTGAATGTCAACCGGCGATGTCTTTATTTTTTTATATTCCTTTTCCTTGCCCTGCCTGTGGTGGTGGGGGTATTAGTATGGTATTTTATCCCCAAATGTGACGGGAGTGATCCTTCATCGGAAAAGATTTCTGGGGATGGGTCCACCACAGCGCCCGTTCCAACTACCCCTGGTTTCTCGGAGACAGAACCCTGGAAGAATCTCCGTCTACCCCGATATATCGTACCGCTGCATTACGATCTCACCCTGTACCCGGATTTCTATGGTGATAACGGGTGGTTTTACGGAAATGTTACTGTAGAAATCAAGATCAACAAAGACACGGACTATGTGCTTATTCATTTTAATTACCTCAACATCTCGAAAACTGAACTCCGTGAAAATGACACGAACAATCAGATCGGCATCAAGAGGACATTTGCATATGCAGAAAACCAGTTCTGGGTCATTGAAACAGCTGTGACATTGAGGCAAGGTGCAAGTATTAAACTGTCCCTACAGTTTGACGGTTCGCTCACCAAAGCAATTGTTGGCTTCTACAAAAGCAGTTACGTCAACTCTCAAACAGGCCAAACCAGGTAGGCTCGTGTATTCAGACTTCTTTGTGTGTTAAAGTTCTGGAATAGTAATGTGGAGGTGGGTCACTTTATACGTGTTGATGTGTTGAATGTGACACACGGCACGACGAAGGTGAGGTGTGACATTAACAAACAAATCTCTCTCTCACGTCGCTCTCTCTCTCTCTCTCTCTCTCTCTCTCTCTCTCTCTCTCTCTCTCTCTCTCTCTCTCTCTCTCCCACATATATACATTATCTTTGAACAATTCAGTACAAGGTATGGACTTAAAATAAGCTACTCAATTTTCTGTTATTGTTTATATCAAGACTGTGTAAATTGACGCGCAAGCTACATTAGCTCATGTCGATCTATGCACCTAACTACGTTGATGCACGATGAAGCATTGTTTATCATGTGTACATTTAATTACCAATCACGTCTCAAAGACAGTGTTCTTCTGTGTCTATTTGTAACCTCATTCCCCAAGGGAGGATAATAAGGTTCTCCCGACTCTGTGTTGTGTGCTTGGGGAACAACGCCAGTTAGTACATGAAAGATGACCAACTGACCCCAACATTCGATTTATGCTTTGTCTATTAATTACCTCATGACGGCAGATAGAACAAGCACACGTCATCTCTCAGAATTAATGCACTGAGCGACAAACATCCACACGCTTTCAACATTTACTCACGCCATGCGCAAGAGAAGGAAGCATTTCTTTCCTTATATGAACTATCCGAACGTTGGCAATGATTTCAACTGAATGATTTATGAAAGATAATGCATTTGATCAACATACAGTAAACTACGTCTATAACGAACACGCTTATAACGAACTGACCGATATAACGAACTTATTTTTAGTCCCGGTCATGTGTTGTATATTATGTATATATGCGTATAACGAACTACGGTTATAACGAATTAAAATTAGTGGTCCCTTTGAGTTCGTTATAACCGTAGTTAACTGTAAACGCAAATAAAAGAGACAAAACCCTTTCCTTATCAACGGAATCTCTTCTAGAAGCCTCGTCCATTGTACGATTCCGTCTATATCATGAGCATGTGCTCATAAATCACTTTATTTAATAATAGTGATGATATCAGGTGTTCACGAAAAGATAAGCATATCCTGCCACGCCAGTGAACCCCGTCACAAAGTAACAAAGATTTGTACACAATTCACGCAATACATGCGTTGATTGAGTAACATTGTCACAAACCCCATCCCTCATCGGATAGCGCGGGACAAACCGCCTTCACACCTTCCCCGGAAATTATCAGATAAATGCAAGAAGCCCAAAATAATCAGGTTGATCCCTCAAACCACCATATTGTCGATACAGCTTGTGTGAGTGTTTGTGTTCTAATTATCGCATGATGCACGTCAAGAGCTTCATATCTCTACATTCCCTTGAAGATCCGGGTTAGAATAGGTCTTCAGTAACCCATGCTTGCCGTAAAAGGCGACTATGCTTGTCGTTTGAGGCGACTAACGGGATCGGGTGGTCAGGCTCGCTGGTTTGGTTGATGAATGTCATCGTATCCCAATTACGCAGATCAATGTTCATGATGTCAATCATTGGATTGTGTGCCCCAGACTCGATTATTTACAGACCGCCGTCATATATCTGGAATATTGCTGAGTGTGGCGTTAAAGAAACATAAGAAAAATCATATCTCTACATTCGCACAGTTGTCCAACTTGTTCTGAGGACTGACTTCATTGTTAACACCATGGGACGGAAAGGAACAGTTTTTCCAGCTGGCACCTCGTTGATCTTGAATGGTTGTGTGGACACACCCCATAACCTGCAGGCATACATTTAGAACGTGAGATGGATTCTATGTTAAACAGACCGCCACCGTGGTCTAGTTGATAGAGCGTCTGCTCGGAGAAGGGATGGTCGGTGGTTCGACCCCCGGCCGCGTCATACTAAAAGACGTTACTTATTATTATCCTGGGGGGGCACGGGTGCCCCAGTCGTCTAAGGCGCCGCGATTCGCTGTGCAGAGTTGCGTCCCTTGGACACGCCAGAAACCTATGATTGTGGGTTCGAATCCCGGTTCACCCCGATTATGTTTCTAGGTTTGTCAGCACCATACCCGTGTTCGTGGGTTTCACCGAAGCGGTAAACGTCTGAGACCTGCATCACTTCGGGCTTTCCTCCCACATTAAGCTGACACGCCGTGATATAACTGGAATACTGTTAAAAGCGGCGTTAAACCCAACTCACTCACTATTATTATCCTGCCGGACGCTCTGCTCGGCTTCAAGGTCTGGTCGGTTCAGAGTCAGTTGGGTTTACGGGTTTTCGCTGTATAGAATATAAATCTCACTATCTTGCAACTTTAAGCAGAAAACCACAGTACATTGTCGTTACTACACATACCTGTAGGATCTATTTCTGCAAACATGCTCTACGAGGTTTCTGAGTGACAACGAAGCGTTATGCATTACCTGACCTATATATTCATATATATGTGTGTGTGTGTGTTGTTTTGACAAGGCGCGAAATATTCTCGTTACCTCGAGAAGGTAACGCCGTGCACAGCCGGAATGAATTGTGGTTCATGAGACTGTTTTCTCGTAAACTGTGAACGAGTGATGTACTGGTTACAGCCACACTCGCGTACCTACCTGCACTAGAACTCTGGATACGGAAGCATTGTTTTAGTATTGTCATAATATTAAGTTGAAGAGTTTTAAATAAAATAGATACGAGATTTCAGGACTCGGTATGACCGAATCCAGTTATGTAGCTTTTGAGTTTATGAACCCCCGAAGTCTCAGAAGGAAGGACAATTCTTCAAACATGCATCCACAGCTAGAGACTCACAATCGGAATTTCTCATTTCTGTGAGGACATTTATATCAAACAAATGATTAGGAGTGAGTCAGTGAGTATGGTTTTACGCCGCTTTTAGCAATATTACAGCAATATCACGGCGGGGGACACCGGAAATGGGCTTCACACATTGTACCAATGTCGGGAATCGAACCCGTGTCTTCGGCGTGACGAGCGAACGTTTTAACCACTAGGCTACCCGACCGCCCCAAATGATTAAGAATTGACTTCAAAATACTTTTGCATTTGTTGAGGTAGAAACATAAAAAACAGTGTGCTCGCTTCGTAAATCGGCAATCCAGATTTACAAAAAGTGTGCACGTTAGTTTTTACGTGTATGCCTCCATAAGCGCAAAAAAATAAATTATTATAAATAAATATGTTAATAAAAATTTCATAAACTGCTTATTTAATTATCAACACAAAAAAACTGTCGACAACGATACGAAATCCGTTATATTTATCAGCGACCACAATGCAACAGAAGTTGACCCTGTTAACAGCAACGCGGTAACCAGTGGCCCAGTATTGTGCGTGGGCTTGTTAGTTCAATGGAAACATAAATGCAAAATACATTGCTTGGTTAGCCAATAAAATGCTGACCCGTGAAGATCCGGGGTAGGATAGGTATTCAGCAACCCATGCTTGCCTAAATGGCGGTTATGCTTGTTGTAAGAGGCGTTAAACAACAAACAACAACAATATATTGCTATAGAATCACATACAATTTGTTTTGCACCTGCACATGTTGCAACAGTTATGTACATGACAAAGCAGTTGCTCGTACAAACATATTTGAATCAACCGATTTAAACCTGGAGCCCAAGCTTTTTATATGTAGGATAAAGTATTAAAGTGAACAATTAATGCATACTGATCAGGACATCATGCGCAATCAAATACAGTTAACTATATAACGAACACGCTTATAACGAACTCACCGATATAACGATCTTATTTTTTAGTCTCCGCCATTTGTTGTATATATGCTGTATATTAGCTTATAACGAACTACGGTTATTACGGACTAAAAAAAGTGGTCCCCTTGAGTTCGTTATAACCGTAGTTTACAGTAGCAAAAAAAGTCGAGTCATTCTCAACAAGTGCATCTAAATCAGGAACCAAAGGAACAAGAGCAGAGCGACAATAAATACGATACTGTTCTTCGTTTTACAAGTGATTTGGCGCAACGACCATCGTTTATGTACAAACCTTGCTATATCTCGTAAGTCTATTTAAGCTGTGAGAGTTACTACAGTCGTATCGCTGAGATTGCTTTGTGGAACGATGCCCGTGCATCATGTCCACTGAGCTACCTTAGCACAGTGACCATCGTAGCTCCGAGGTTTCAACATAGACTTACAATGGACGAAGCACTAAGTAGCACTAAGCAGCACTAAGTAGCACTAAGTAGCACTAAGTAGCACTAATATGTATGCTGTGTCATCGAGTATAGTTTGAGATGAGCGTATTACTTCTCTATAGCTTTTGCTATTTTTTCTTCCATATACAAGTTGGTCGCGTGTTTTGAAGTGGGTTTACATCTTCGCTAACGAACTATGATCATTGTTTGCGACGTGTTGTTAATAGTGCGAACGGAAGCGTGCTGTCAATATACAAGAGTCTGTAAATTGACTGCTAAATGCCTTAAAGGGGTGTTAGACGCTGGGGTTTTTAGCGGTCCGAGGAGATTTAATTGCCGAACACCAATTTGTTGCTAGTTCAAATTTTAGTAGGTCTATCAATCTAACAGTTACTGATTACGCGAATTACTCGAGACCAACTCAGTTGCACATGTGGCATTAATGACATCGTCTAGAACGAGGCAGAAAAGGGACCCCAGACCGAGTGCCCGTTTAATGTTCTCAATCAGTACAAACCATTAATATTATTCTAACAATGGCAAATGTGGGAATTCCTTTCATGCATGATTTTAAATGTTGTTATTTGGTAATGCTGTTTGTCGTGAGACTATACCAACAAACTTCAGTTTGTGTAACATAAACGCCACACATTCAGACATCCTTCAATGATAAAGATAACTGTTCGTCAATTCCACACCTGGAGAATGGCACCTTTATTAGCTATCACCCTTAAGGAAGAATGTTTTATTCTCTGAGGGTGGTCGGCATCTGTCAGTCCCATCTCATCCCCTCCCCCACCAGATCCTACACCCCAGGTCCACCCAGAGTGCTCGACCCTCTTATCAGTTCCTTGGGTTCCTCGGGGGCAGACTTTGATAATTTGGAATGATACGGAACTGCCGTACTGCTTCAGCTGAAGCTCTTTACAGATTAAAGACTGGCTACCATTATTTCTGCAAGATTATTGTATTTCCCTAAGGTCCAATATGGTCACTCTCTGGTCATCGTGAATGCTTAAAATCTAATCTCGAAATGGAACTCCCTGGTTTAATGATATTGTTTATTCAACAGACCTAATCGTCGAGTAAATCGCGGTATCGAACAATTGCTTTGGTCCCTTTTATTAAACAGTTCTACTAAATGTAATGTTGAGTTTAAATATTAATATATATTCCTGTTACATTATCAACTCATCTTGCACGTCTACTTGTAATGTTATGTCCGTACATGTGCTCGAAAAAGACTTCCACAGAACGTTCGCACAGTCCTGATCGATGAAATGACGGACGAGAGTGACCATACGTATTTACAACGTTAACAGAAGCTGCATCGTCAAGGTAACAAGGATAACACAAACCACACTAATGATAAATGCACCACAGTATCGATAATCAACTTTTCATGACGATTATAGCGATGTTCCCAATAGAATCTACCGCCGTTATCAAGCAAACGGTATGATAATGGACTGTCGATGCAAGAGTGAATGAGTGAGTGAGTCTGGTTTAACGCCGTTTTAACAGTATTCCAGTTATATCGCAAGCGTGTCAGCTTAATGTTGGAGGAAAGCCCACAGTGATGCATGTCTCATGCCGTTTACCACTTCGGTGAAACCAACGAGCACGATTATGGTGCTGACAAACCTAGAAACAAACATAATCGGGGCGAATGTTGATTCGAACCCACAATCATAGGTTTCTCGCGTGCCCAAGGGACGCAACTATGCACAACGAATCGCGGCGCCTTAGACGATTGGGCCACCCTTGCCCCGTCGATGCAAGGGTTTGTGATAATTGTCCCGATCCAGCTTAGAATGAAAGTAAATTTTATGCAATATTCGGAAAAATGTCGACAACATTACTAATCACGTTACATTTGATCGATTCTCAGAAATTTTGAGCAAAGTAAACATAAACATGTATTCCAGTTGGGACATCTTGGGCGGTTTTGAAATATGTATTCATAATACATTGGAGTCGGTAACTAATTGATGACATAAATATCATCTTTTTCAGTTGACTCCAAAATTCTGATTATGAGAGTAATAAATACATCGTATATTTGATTGGCGTACCAAACAAGTAGCTTCGCGAATTTACACAGTCTTCTCGGCAGTGTTAACGTTAATACTCCCATAAAAAACAAAATATAATGATGTCAGTTCCTAAATATTCTTTTAGATGATAATATACATTTAAGTTCGGAGAAGCCTCCGTCTATGTACCGTCTACTTGTTTCGAGTAGTAGATGGCGGTATGTATGGTGTCGGCTATCCTTTATACAACACAACGCAACAAGGTATACAATATATACATGCAACAAATATGTCACCATGAATTCGAAAAGGATTCGATTCTGATTGGTGAGTCAGAGGTTGCACAAGAAACACCTCTGATTTTTTATGGCTGGTTTGGCGGCCAAAAAAGTTATAGAAAAGTATTTCTTTCTCAATCATTGTTGGTATGCATTTTGAAATAAGGATGCAGTTGACTTTTAGGCTGCAAATTTCACAGTTGCAGTAACTACAATATTAAGTATGTGTGCCGATGCGTTTTGGACAGAATTCACGATAGAAATCGACCGAGTGTAATTCAGGTTTTTAGGACAGCAGAGCTTGCAAGGCTTGATTTTTCTTTAGCGGTACACATTATATGGTGGCTTACGAAGTAGCTGTGCGTAACACTTTCTTTTCCTTTCATATAATTATGCTACTTAAGTAGAAGTAGTATTTGAAGCAATGTTTGAGAATAGACAGCGCCCTAGTTTTTGCAAAAGACTCAACCCTTGCCAGATCAAACAAACATCTTTACTAGAACCAAAGCGGTTTTTATATTTTGTAACGGTAACATGACAGAAGCGTAGGCTTATATGCAAATTATATATCACGATTGCAATCCACGCGAACTAAACACCTACCGAAAATATGTTAGTTACAAACATCATTTTTTTGCAAATACAAGTCGTACGCTCATGATGAGTAGTGTTTCTTTCAAATAACATTGCAACATGTAGATGATTTAGTACCGCGTGTCGGCGATTTGTCCGTTCTTCAAGGAGTTTTGTTTTTAACCTTCTGGAACACGTGTTCCTCCCGCTGGCACAGATGTTACCACAGACGTGGTGCCAGTCAGACCGCCAGATCCATGCGCCCACGCTACCGCGATGGAAAGATCATTGTGTTCGAAAAATCCAGTTAATATTTTTAACCATTTGTATTTAAGACTGTTATTGTTGGTGTGTTATAGAGCTGTTGCATATGTTCCATAAAGTCGATATGATCCAGTATGATGCTGTTAGAATGTCTGATGAGGATGTGAAATGACAGGCGGTTCGGCTTCAGGCAACTTGTGACATATACATTGTGCCTTGAGCATAATATCAAAGAACATGCTGATATTTCAAATAACTTATCTACTTGTGCCTTTGTCAGATCCTCTTATATTAAACATTCACAGGCCAGGTTCTCTTTAATCTTTTTATTTTCCTATTTGCCAACAGCACTAGTGCTCGTCCGTGGTAAAGTATCTTTCTATGTTATCTGATACTAATTGCATTTCGGAATCATGGAATTCTCGTCGGACCAATGCATACTTCGAACAAGTAGGACGACCGTCATCGTTGTGTCCAACAGGTGCTCGCACTCACCGTTGATATACCATCAACGGGTGGTCATAATACGATGTTCGTAGGTACCGTTTGAAGGTCGTACGAAGTCGCGTGTTACAAGTAAATGGTGTTGCTAAATTACGTTACATGCCCAGGTAACATTGCTAAATTGCCTTTCCAGTACTCATTATTTTGTAAGCTGCTAGCGGGAAGGATGAAGATGGGAAAGATGAAAGATCATGTTTATGTCCGTGATATATTTATCTTACATATATTACATTTATGTCTATACACGTCATGGTAGGTTTCACCAAAGTGGTAAACGCCAGAGACCCGCATCACTTTCATCCTTCATTAAGGCGACACGCCGTGATATAATTGGACTACTGTTAAAAGCGGCGTTTAACCCAACTCACTCACTCACCCATGTATCACTAAGACTCTCACGTCAACGATCATTTGTAAATATATGCTTTCAAGTAATGTCCAGCACAACCAATTGTACCCAAACTGCTTAATTCTTTTCAATGACGTTTTTAAAAGCATATCATAAATGTCTTTTACATGACACTCAATGTAACTAATATGTTGATCGGAAGTACCCACGTCACCTCATGATGAATGAACACCACCGACGGTGTTCGTCTTAGAGCCTCAAGACAATATCTGAAAATAGTATGACACAATGGCCACAGCCGTTATACAAAACATATTATCAACAGTGGATAGAGGGAGTTTTCACTTAAACTGTCGTTAAGTAGATGCCTGCCAAATTCCATTGAAAAACAACCTGTATACCGAATAACCTAGTGTGAGGTGATGGGGTTTAACGTCGCGTCAAAGAATATTGCAATTATATAGCGACGTGCACGCTTTATAGTGCTAGACCACTGAAACATAAATGCCACAGTTTGCTGGCTCCGAGCCGACCAGTTATTGTTCTAGCCCTTAATGCAGACCGCCAAACAGGGTAACAACAAGTACAATCTTTTAACGTCTTTTGGTATAACGCGGCCGGGAATCGAACCCCAGACTTCCGCTCTCCGTGCGGACGCTGTACCACTAGACCACGGAGGCGATCGGTACAATAAATACACCTGAAACAAGGAAATAATAAAACATTGATGTTGATTATACCTTTGAATTAATTGCAAAGATGGTCATATGTCTATGTCAGCTGATATAAATTCCGTTAGAATGTTCGACATTATTATGGCGAGAGATGTATTAACCTCCACCTGACCTTGTTCGTATACTGACTTTATAAGGCGTATACTATTTCAAGTATGTCTATGTACAGATGTATTGAGGTGTACAGATTAAAATCAGTGTTAACATTTGTCAAGTGTGACCCAAAACGTGCCTCGAAACCTTCCATAAGGTGGTATTTATGCTTATCTTGACTATAACCCGTTGAGTTATGTGAATATTTTATTATAACAAACATAGCCAATCCAAATACGTCAGGGGATATGTACATAGCAATGTTTGGTTAGGCGTTGATGACCTGTAGCTGTCAATCCTTGCTCTTGAACGTCTCAACATGATTACATTAAGCACAAGGCAACATGTTTAACAGGTGCAATCCTCCATAACAAGACTTACCTTGTCGGTAACATACTAATATCAAAGTGAAAATGTTTAAAACATACAGCACCTTCATATTTGGGTCGTACATCGCTTTATCCGATTACGTTTGTATAAGTAAGTATATTGTAATATGTCACACATAATATATTTATATATGTTGTATACTTGTGTTAACATTCAGGCCTTACGCATGACCTCATGAATAATACGTGTATACTCGACTTTGTTATATGATGTTTTATACATTTCTGCATGGTTGCATTGTGGATGAAACTAAAGTGTCGGCTTGTCAGTTGAGTTGCCTCTGGCTCTAGTCCGTGCATTCTGGGTACAGTTTGTGTGGCCCATTATTTTCGCCCCCCTAGAGACTGGCATTTGTTTTATCATGACGTTTTAAAGCTGAGACAACAACAAAAAACAGAAAATGTTTTGCGTCCGCATTATGTGATGAGGACCCTCTCATAGGTCCATTTTCTAAAAACGTTTCACAATTTTATATCTGGGAAATTCCCACTTCCCTAAATTCAAAATTGTCTACCGCATGCGGATTATTGGTACAATAGAAGAAAGTCGGTTTGCTCTCAGAAAAGAAGATATCATTAATCGCAAATGATCTGACAACTTTTTATATGTGAACGATGTGAAACCCCTTCAGGTACACAATACATGTGACATAACTAACCACAATACCATCTGTCGAGGGGAAATACCGGACATCCCCCAAAACGCCACACACGAAGCATATGCCCGTGGCGGGGGATGTTTTGAAAGTTGAGGATTTCTGGGAACCGTCTGCGAAAACATAATTCCACAAATCGATCGGAAATGATCACCATTTCTCGTGTTTTGTCGCAAACTTTATAAGAATATTCGAAATTGGTAAAAGTTTCATGCATGTTTGCATATGTGTTCTCGTATTAGAAGTACAATGTTACATTGTTATATATTTGATAGTGGCGGCGGACTAAACCAAGAGGTTAAAACGTTTGCTTGAAGACCGATGATGCCCCGGGTTCGATTCCGCGCCTGTGTAAACTATGTGAAGCCCGTTTTGTCTGTTCCTCTCTATGACAAAGCTTTTCTAAAAGCTGGGTAAACAATTCTCACTCATTTTATAATCGATGGTGTGGACTGTAGTTATAAGGGTCGGTATGAGTGAGTGATTTTTAATAATATTCAAGATAACCACGACGAGGAACCAAGATTGGCCTTCACACATTGCACCAATGTCTTGCATAGTGATCGGTATTGCACATGTACTTAAGCCAAAAGACATACTAGTACCTAGTTAACGTTTACCATAGAAATAGTTACAGGGATGACACGAATTATCCTTTGTCAAATAAGTGACTCATTCATGTTTGTTTTTAATGACGAAGTGATACATTTACTATTGGCAACACATCATCGTCTCATTTGAGTTACAGCCAACCCATGCACTTATTGGAATCTGGTTAGTCCCCAATTTCATTCGTCGCACTGTCAGAGATTAACGGCGAAAAATACTCCTAGCTGACGTTAGCCTCTAGTGTCATCGAACGCTATTTTGGCAATGACCGTTACATTATTATCCGCCACCAAGTTCATTACAACGAAGGAAAATCTATATTAGCAAAAGGCACAATCTACCCCTTCTTCAGGATGTAATCGGTCAAGTCACCATGGCTTGTTTGCCGTACTGAGCCGTGAGTTGAGCCAGATCGTCCGTTTCACAGTTTTACCCTTGAGCCATTTACTTGAAACAATTAGGTCAGTGCTTAACCAAGGTACACAGACAACAAGAAAGCTCCATAAGAGGACAACACAATTGTGTGTTTAGTCTCAGCGCAAAGAATCTACTTAGTCGGCATTTATTTCACACCGTCCTCTTGATAAACAATCACTACGCTTCATATCTCTTCATTGAGGAACCCGAGGCTTGAGAAAGCCGTATGATTATTTTCATCCGCGGATTACATCTAAGCCTTGATATAATGTTACACATTACGCCTTGTCATATACGCGCTGGAACAGATAGGATCTTCCGAAACCATATGGTGTAAATGATGCGTTAGTGTAGTTTCTGTTGAACCAGCCTGTTTACAATGGCTAAGTCCACAATTACCCTTCACGTCATCAAATATGGACTTAACCCGTGTGTGGCCTATATGCATCCACGAGCTACTTTGTTGCTGCCTGGGTGTGTAGGTTGAGGCCGTGTCACCATGTATTGTGATGTAATGTAAATGAGAACAGTGTGTCCGGAAACGCCGTGTGACGTGACACACAGATTGTAAATACAGTATTTGTTTGAAAACGACAGATACAAATGTGTGTTCGTTTTCATTGTTTTCTGTTTGTGTGAGAGGAAAGTCCGAAGTGATGCAGGTCCTAGACGTTTACCACTTTGGTGAAACCCAACAGCATGGGTATGGTGCTGACAAACCTGGAAACATAATCAACCGTGATACGAACCCACAATCACAGGTTTCAGGCGTGTCCAAGGGACGGCGAGATAGTGGACAATGGATCAGTCAGTTTTCGTCGGGGAAGGAGGGTTTAGGGTGGAGTTTTGGGTTTGGATGTTAGAGAAGGGAGGGGGATGGTTTGCGGCTCGTTTGTGTGCGTGTACAGGGGACTGCCGGTGGTTATCTGGAGTAATAAAATTGTAAATATTGCATGTAAATTAAAAGCTTTGTCTTTTTTCCGCATGTATAATGACGAACAAATTATAGAAAGCATAAAATGTTAAATGACAATAGTCTTGTATTTTTTACCGAATATGAAGTCCAACCTTTAGGCGTTGGTTCCGAACACTCTTTCAAACCAAAAACTGTTAATTTAATCTTATCAATCAGCACTGCATGACTTAACTACCTGCCTATTGTATACAATGTTATCGAATATATTTATTATGTATTCTATTCTATGTTTTTGCTTATTTCGCTGATGAGGTTTTCAGGTTGTAAGAAACCAAAATTCCTCAGGATAATAATGTCTATCATATCTTTTCTTTGTATTGATGAAGTATACTTCTGAAAATACATGTAGTTTAACGTGAATATTTAAAATAAATGTGTTCACAATCTGAAACACCCAATATAAAATTGTACACGACATATACGACTCTGATTAACATAAACATGGAATGCTAAATAATGAAATCCTTACATCGTGTTACACTTTGTAACACTAAATATTTATGCAAAAACTTGTACTTTGTCATTAAGTTCGTTTAACACAAAACTTATACAGGACAGATTTCCATAACGGATACATTACCTTGTTTTCTCGGAAATATTCATAATTTTCGTTCCTGTTTAGTGCATGTATTTATAATTTGTTTTCAGGAATCTGGCAACGTCCAAGTTCGAGCCGGTCGATGCGAGGAGAGCCTTCCCCTGTTTTGACGAACCTAATATCAAGGCTGCCTACACTATAACCCTCCTCCATGAGCCGGACTACACGCCCTTGTCTAACATGCCGCCCCAGGCTGGCCAGGTAATCGCTGACACATCACACACATCTCTCTCTCACACACACACACACACGCACGCACGCACGCACGCACGCACGCACGCATGCATGCACGCACGCACGCAATCTCTCTCTCTCACACGCACACACACACGCACACACACACGCACGCACGCACGCACGCACATCCCTCTCTCTCTCTCTCACACAAACATACACACACACACACATACACGCACGCCTGCACGCCTGCACGCACGCACGCACGCACACACACATCATTCCGCGGCCCTTCATGCTATGTTTATAAATTCAACATGAAAGTAGAAAGACAATAAAAAACTAGGCTGCCAAGGCACAACAATGAACATGCGGATCAATGGAATTTGTCAAGGTAGTGCAAAGTGTACAGACACTGGTCTTAAACTGACGGAGATGCCCCAGTACGTATATCAGATTTTAATAATCATATAGCACTTAAGCAATACGTTCAGATTAGTATCACCCTCTTCATAAATGATGGTTGTTGTAAGGCCTCATGGAATAGACAGGGAGAGGAAGCGCCTAGGAGGAGTACAGTATTGTGACCTCAAATGTCATACGATGGCTGGAGGTATAATACAATGTCGTTTGAAATTTATGTTGCATTGTTTTTACACTTCGTATATCCCATCACCAACAAAATCTTCCAATTGTTTGAATGTTTCGTATGGCTCTGGGTGTGGATTCGTAAACTACATCAGCATCTGGGCCCCACTCCACAAACCGATCTTAGTGCCACGACAGTCATAATGCGTTACAGTAAGGGAGTAACCTCTACGATCACTTTATAGGACGATTACCAGATTAGATTAAAGTGTCATCTTACAATCGTCGACACATGAATAAACACTGCCGAAATTGATCTATTGATGATCAGCAGCATGCGCCTGCTCACATTTTACTTAAGAATGAAATTTTATCATCAGTTGTAGAATCAAGCTATTTGATAAGCCAAACAAACGTCAGCTGGTTAGTCTATATATTGATTAAGACAGCTATTCTATAAGCTATTCTGTCAAATCAAAAATGACCTTGCTCTCACTTTGCGTTTCCACATCGACAGTCCACTAGTGTATTCAAGATAGATCATAGTGTCATACAAATCCAAATACATTAATCTTTGTAACTCGTGCAATAGTAATGACACATTCGACGCAAGTGTCACGAGTGAGGTTTACGATGTTTACTAGTTGAAAGTTCATGCAATCATTTCGACCTCAGTCTCGTGTGGTACAATAGCCATTAGTGTAATCATTTCGACCTCGGTCTCGTGTGGTACAAGGCCATAAGGGTAATTTTTTCGACCTCAGTCTCGTGTGGTACAAGGTCATTAGTGTAATCATTTCGACCTCGGTCTCGTGTGGTACATGGCCATTAGTGTAATCATTTCGACCTCAGTCTCGAGTGGTACAAGGCCATTAGTGTAATCATTTCGACCTCAGTCTCGTGTGGTACAAGGCCATTAGTGTAATCATTTCGACCTCGGTCTCGTGTGGTACAAGGTCATTAGGGGAATCATTTCGACCTAGGTCTCGTGTGGTACAAGGCCATTAGTGTAATCATTTCGACCTCAGTCTCGAGTGGTACAAGGCCAATAGTGTAATCATTTCGACCTCAATCTCGTGTGGTACATGTCCATTGGTGTAATCATTTCGACCTCGGTCTCGTTTGGTACAAGATCATTAGTGTAATCATTTCGACCTCGGTCTCGTGTGGTACAAGGCCATAAGTGTAATCATTTCGACCTCGGTCTCGTGTGGTACAAGGTCATTAGTGTTATCATTTCGACCCCAGCCTCGTGTGGTACAAGGCCATTAGTGTAATCATTTCGACCTCAGTCTCGAGTGGTACAAGGCCATAAGTGTAATCATTTCGACCTCAGTCTCGTGTGGTACAAGGCCATTAGTGTAATCATTTCGACCTAGGTCTCGTGTGATATAAGGCCATTAGTGTAATCATTTCGACCTCAGTTTCGAGTGGTGCAAGGCCATTAGTGTAATCATTTCGACCTCGGTCTCGTGTGCTACAAGGCCATTAGATCACAAAATTCTTTAACCAGCAGGTGACACATGTAACTAATGGCACACCAAGTCTGCCATATGTCCTTTACCCCTCTATATTTCTAGGAATAGTCAAAGAGTGAATGTTTTACACGGTATATGAATATCAATATCAAACACAATCAGCAATTGGGATCTGTTCGTGATTTCGTCACCGAAACATTGCCCAGTCCCGCATTGAATGGTTTTGAATCTCTTTCGAATGGCTACAAAATATTTGAATATTGTAAAAGCCAACGGAAAACACTACACCATTTGGTTACCATAAGAGCAAAGTTCCATAGAGATATCATCGTACTTTGTTTTAAATAAATAACTTCAGTTACGAGGAGTTTTTTTAACAGTCATTTTACTGCAAAGGGTAAACTTAAGAGCGACAAGTGGGCACGATCCTCCAGGCATATTATCATCTGATGGCTGTGTTGTCGTTGTAGCCGACCAAGGTTCCGTGGTCCCCCACCCTTGTGTCAACGCGATTCCAGAGATCCGTCATGATGAGCACCTACCTCGTCTGCTTCATCGTGTGCGACTTCGACTACGTAGAAGACACGACAACTTCAGGAACAAAGGTTGGTTGTTAAAGAAGAAGAAGCACCCAGCTGTTGTTATATACATATACAAGGGTTTTGATTTTCTGACGTCTAAGTGCCGTCTCAGGAACATCTGTAAACATAGCCGACAACCATTACTTTGTGAAGATAATGCATGATTAAATAAAAAGAAAAGAAAAATAAGTAGAATACAAGGATATTCATGCCATGCGTTCATTTGTTCCATACAGAACACTAAACGTTGAATCAGAATGAATCGGTTTTGCTTTTAAAACATGCAAAAAATATATTATTTGGTATCGCCAGCTATATCTTCTGTGAATAATCTGTAACTTATTACTATAAATGCCTTACCTGTGAAGCTCCGGTTTTTAAAAGAGGTCTTCGGCAAACCATGTCTTGTGAGAGGCGACTATGCTTGTCGTAAGAGGCGACTATTGGTATCGAGTGGTTGATGCATGTCATCGTATACCAATTGCGTAGATCGATGCTCATGATGTCAATCACTAGATTGTCTGATGAAGTATCGATTATTTACAGACAGCCTTCATATAGCTGGAATATTAATGAGAGTGGCGTTAAACAACAAACAAACAAACAAATCAAGTGAGTCTGGTTTCACGCCACTTTTAGCAACATTCCCGCAATATCACCTCAGGGGACACCAGAACTTGGATGAACACAGTGTAACCATGCGCGTATGTCATTGATTTTTAAATGTACATTCGCAAAGCTGTGTTGTCGCCAAGACTGAAACCTATGACAAAAACAAATATTGGTTTATTTCAATTCTTTAGCATTGTGCAAAACATGTATTACAGTAGTTTTTTTTCTGATGGACTGGAGTGTTCTCCTGCAGATTCGTGTATACGCCACCCCCGACAAGATCAACCAGACTCGCTACTCCCTGCAGATTGGTAAACACTCAATGGAGGAATACGAGAGGCTATTTAGATTGCCCTATCCGTTGCCTAAGCAAGGTAAGACGTCAAACCATCAAACACATAAACATAGTTTTTGAAATAACAGGACAAAATGGAAAAGAGGTCCGCCCAGGATGTTGCTTTGACCCTCGGCTGTTCTATAAAAAAACTATGTTTATGGAGCTGGTATCTTTCCTTTCGTTAAAACATTTTATCTTATTTATTTCTATTTTATTTAATGCTGAGCTCCAGTATGAACTGATATGTTTTCTCGTTTATCATTTCATCAGTCTCTACACAATTACGTTCGTATGCGCCAGTTTCTTGTGGTTGTGGCGCTAATTGAATTATGTTTGTGTGTTTACACTGAATTACATAAATATGAATTCTCATGATATGGTCGGAATCGTTTAATCGACTCTCCTTTAGGCAGATATTTCTTATGAGTACTGAAATGGTTTTGTCGCTTTAATTTAAGAATATTTGATATTTACCTAGTTGTGTGAAACATTTTGTTAATTTATTTTTATAAAAGACTTAAATCCTAAAACCTGGCTTGCAGTGGTATTACTGGAGCTATCTATCTATAAAAGGGACGCTACTCCGTAAGTTCAAAGGCGTAAGCGGCATCGTCCGTATGAAAGGTGTTTTTTTCTGTGACAAATGTATGAAGATAACCTTAACCAATCTCATGATAAGGTTAGAATTGAATGTATTTAGTAATCTTTCAAATATTCTGTAAGGGTAAAGTGTTTTAACATTATGAAGTCCGGTCCGGTTCAATTATTCGGTAAAACAATCTATGAAAGGCTGTTTGTCTGACTTTTAAGAAATATCTTGACTGTTCACTTAAGCCGTTAGCCTACTCACGTACATGGTCGTTTAAAACGTAAATCTAGTCATAAAATGCACATTTGATTAACACTGAACACATAACAATTACACACATCAAATCCAACTGTCAGTACAGTTTCATATATCTTCCTGTCAGGGACCTGCAGTCACCTTCAACCTCACAAATGGTTCACCTCTGTTACCGTGATTGTGGTTCACAAAGCATTTAAGTGACGTTTCAGTAGGTCCGTTTGAAGATGGCTGCCTTCCAGATTGGTCCCTGTAATGACGTCGTTAGAGGATGAGCGCTAGGTTATTATAGAAAAAGCTCCTCTGTCAAAGGAACAAAGATACCATTTGCATTAGAACTACTATTCTGAATGGAGCTACTGGATACTTGTAAAGGCCGGACTACAAATTGACACAATCAGTGTCTGAATCATGTGTTGTATCAAATACCAGTTCCGGCCTCCCAATAATGAGAAAAGCTGAAGTTCCGTAGAAACCTCCTCGGTGGCAGTGATTTGAAACGTGAAAGATTAATTATGTTTTTGGAGACAAAGAGTACACTCGGTTAGAGATCATATATTGTACACCAGATGAAAGAAGAACAATTTCAGTCATGTTTTATAACAGTCGCGTTTCCTAATAGATTTAAGATGGGCGTGGTCTGTTAATTTTGAAACGAATCTTAATTTGGTTGACATATGAAATGATATTGCGTTTCGGAAAAGATCGATTAACTAGAAGACATCAGTCATATTTCATGCATTTCATTTTAGTTTAATCATTTGATCGCGTGACTTATGTCCTATTTTGAAATTATTGGGATTATAGGACTTTTCGAATTCTATTTCGCAGGTTTTTTTTCATATTTTCATAAATATCATGTAGAAATTCCAAATCGTAATCTTCATAAAGAATAATATGATAATATTTTCCCAGGCGGAAATGTATGTTTTTCTGTCACTTTCTAGTTTTAAGAATTATAAAAACAAATAATGTGATTTAAAAATGCGGGTTTAATTCATTGTGCAAATCGACAAATACTAATGGTTGCCATTCGTATTATAAATCTGACGCTTTTTGTGATATGGCATATACAAATGGAAAATAAATCACAAATAACAAGGTTTAGTGTGTAGATGTTTGTGAATTTTAAATGAACAACATTTTCGAATAGGATTGACATAATGAAGCTTACCAAATACAAAATCAGCAAGAATGGCTTTTGCATTGTTTCAACTGGGAGTCCTCGCCCCAGGGTTGTCTGTTAATCTGGACAATAACAGAAAGACGTTAGGACCACTAAAAATATACGCTATAGTTTATCAAAAGCCCAATCTGCATTATATTTTCCCCTTGCAGACATGATAGCGATCCCCGACTTTGTGTCTGGAGCCATGGAGCACTGGGGCCTGATCACGTACAGAGAGACTAACCTACTATATGACCCCAGCAAGGCCTCATCGGCCAACAAACAGAGGGTTGCTGTGGTAGTGGCCCACGAAATTGCACATCAGGTACATTAGAGGCAAGGTTTGGTGTTGTCTGGAAGCTACCAAATGACAAAACCAATAACCTGAATAAAGTGACAGTTTGAGAAACAGAAGTTTTTGAAAACTAGATGAAAACTAGATGATAACAGTGAAACCTTGTCAGTACGGACACCTTTAGTCCGGAAACCCCGCAAACAGGACGATAATCTGTGGGAAGGTTTATAAGTTTATACAATTAAAGGAACATTACTATAGTCCCATGATTCGGGAAGCATGTAAATTGGTTAACAGGTCCGTCCAGATTAACGAGTTTCATTGTGCAAAAGCAATCTAGAACACGATGCGTCGGAGCCGAAGTTCGACATTGTCGTTGATGAGTCAACCTATCTGGATTTAATTTCATGCCCGAAGTACGTGGTCAGGTGAGGTTAAATGGGATTTAACGTCGCGTCCAAGATTATTTCACTTATATTGCGACGTGGATGCACGTGTTTGTGTGGCTGCTTGTATTAGTCCTGACTGATGTCGATTTATAGTGCTAGGACACAGAGATAACATGAATACCCCACTCAGACACAGTATACTGACTCGGAGCCGACCAGTCATTGTTTTAGTCCCTTGATGCCGACCGCAGGACAGGGTGACAACAAGTACCATCTTTTAATGTCTTTTGGTATTATCGAACTCCGGACCTTCCGCTCTCCGGGCGGACGCTCTACCACTAGACCACGGAGGCGGTCTCCGAAGTACGTGACGTGTGTTTGAACATGACAGTGAAGGATGCAGTTCTCACCTTGGTATCTCCATCCCCCTTTATTCCCTTAATGATCTTTCCCCGGTCCCTTTGTTTACCTGATATGTCGTACCTATATTAGATCTACCTCTGATTTGACACACTTACTTTTACGTACAGAAAATCCCTTCATTCAAATAAATCCACATAAAAAAGTAGATTCATGCTAAGTCATCGTATGTGATGGCGTGGACTACCACTGCCTTACCTGGTCGATAACTGAAATGTTCCTGACTGCGGCGTTAATCAACATTCATTTTTCTGTGACCTTGGTCGATTTACTATTGCAATTACTTGTGATAACAAGTTCTAATTCCTGGTAATAGATATATACAGTTCCGTCTATATTTATTTCTTCAATATATTTTTTCAAAGGGTGACACCTTTACCGTTTGGATGTTAACACATATCACATAGTTGTCGTTTGCAAAGCATTCCAATAAATACACACACCCTTTGTCCCATAAATTTTATCAACCACAAACGATATTTGTCATGGTGATATTCATCTGCCAAACATTATTTTATTATTGATTTTCTGTCATTCCGGCTTCATAAAATATTTAAAAGCTGTAGCGTTTGAGTCGGGCGAAATGTAAGTCAATTGAGTTTGCAAAAACGAGTATTTAGTTCATGTAACAATGAAGCTCGTGTTAGTTAATGTAACGTTAATGAGCCCAACACATCCAATTTCAACAAACTAAATTTCACGCTTGTAACTGTTTGTCCTCTGGGAAATCGTTGAATGAAGCCCGGAATCTCTGTCACTGTACACGTAAAGCTTGGCAAGAATACTGTTTTTGTTCTGATTTCCCCGGAGTTAGTTAATTCTCTGAACATACGTTCGTTCACCGTAAGGACAATGAACTTCATACGTTGAAAGCAAAAAGGCCGTGACAATTATATCTCATGCTTGGCAAGGCAAATGTACCACAGTTTAGTCTGCGAGTAATTGTATTGATTTTGCGGTGTCTGACTATTTCTCCTTTGGCTGATTAAAAGGCATTGTTTAACTTTATCACAAGGAATCTATAACTTTAAAGTAACAGCGCATTTTGTTGGACATTTTTAATTTCTTTCGAAAATATTTTCATTAAAGATATAGTATCTATAGTACTCCAACAGGCCAACGTAAATCCCCATTTCACCTCACCTCACCTCCTGAAGGCCAACGTGTCGAAATATCTACATATTATTGGGAAAGGTCATCACCATATTGTAATACAAGGCAAGTAGAGAGATTGAATGTAACGTCAAGATGTGGATGAGTGAGTGAGTGAGTGCCCATTTGAGTAAAGGGAAGAAGCAAGTAGACCGGATTACTACAGTAAAATATGGTTATAACGAACTGACGGATATAACGAACATACTTTTTTTGTCCCGACTATTTTGCTCTAGTTATGCTGTATATATGCTTATAACGAATTCGAACTACGGTTATAACGAACTAAAATTAGTAGTCCCTTTGAGTTCGTTATAACCGCACTTTACTGTATAACACCATCAACCAGCATGTCGTTCAAATTCTCTACACAATCACGTCCTGTTAATCTGGACCCTGACATTCTGGATTCTTTCCGGGCATTTACTGTTTGTATATCCAAAGAGATGATGTGTTATGTTGTTCAACCGGCCAATCTCACTGCTACCTGCAGAGATTAGCTGTACGTGTCTGACAGTGTCTGTAACCTTTTCCATGTTAGTGGTTCGGGAACATCGTGACGATGGACTGGTGGGATGACCTGTGGCTCAACGAAGGCTTCGCCAGCTTCATGGAATACCTGGGAGTGGACACGTACGAGCAGGACTGGGACATGGTCAGTATGTGACGCATCCCTCAATGAGTGATGTGGGATTAACGCATCTTGTAACAGTATTTAAGGGATATGGCGTGTTAGGTTAAGGTTAGGTTAATGTGGATTGATAACATAATACAGGTGTCGGGAGTTTACCCGTTTGATGAACCCGAGGGCTGACAAACAAAGGATCTTAAGTTTAATCGTGGATTCCCTCTCATTCACAACGCTACGTGTAGCGCCTTAGTCCTCTGAACATCTAAAACCTTATCTAGAGAATATTCGATATTCCAACGAAACAGTTTCCACTGGGCGTAAAAATAATGCACGGATTGGCATAGTCCTTTTGTAACCTTACACTTTTAGACTAATTATTATATTTTTCCTAATTAAATTTACAATACACTGTAACAAAATCATACACGCAGAAGCAGGCATATTTCCCCTCGTAATCTTTCTTTCATCATGATATCATGATATATATATATATTATAAGCGTTAGCTCGTAAGTAAGTAAGGCATATGATAATATGGAAGATTGTTGTGTTATCACTGACAGAAAGAGTATTAGGTGTTCGCGTGGAGGGAAAACATGTTCCCCCTCCATGTCGAAGTTGCGTGCCGCTGAGCAAGGAGGTGTGTATAAGTCATAGCAAGGGACAGTAACTTGTTGACAAATGACGTGTCATATTTAGTAAATCCTTCCATAATATTTCTAGGCTTTTCAAGGAGACATCTCAGCTGTATACAGAAGGTGTATTTTTATTAAATTGGAATAGAATGTACACGCTCTAAAGTACCTAAGCAGTTGAGAAATGTAGACACTATAAGCTGGTGCTGATGGTGTATTGCGCGATCTAAAGGGAAATTCACGATGGGAAAATCCATATATCTCTTGTATAGCTTGGTACAGAGACAGTCATCGTTTTGATTTTCTATACACAAATCCAAGACCCAATCACGCAAGGAACAACAGTTTTTTGTGTAAAGTTTTCGAAAAGATGTTTAACAACAAAAGACATAGTTCATAAGCAACAGTGTGTGGTGTCATTTGATGGAGGGATCATTGACAGCAACGCCGTCAAACAAGTGTCAAAATAAGTTAGTTATGTAACTATAAGTAACTTTACTGTGGTTACTTCCAATGGCACAAATAGTCGACTTCGATCAATGTGTACTATCTATGACATGATCTTCTGTCCAGATGTCCCAGTTCGGCATCGAGGATCTACAGCCTGTGATGGTGACGGATGCTGGGGTGGAGTCGCATCCGATTGTCGTCCCAGTGTATAAGCCCACGGAAATCAACGCCGTTTTTGACAGCATCTCATACAGCAAGGTGAGGGACATGTTTGGATTAACGCTGCTATGCCACTGCAGCGCAGCTATACGTGGAAGGAAAACCTAAACACCGAATGGTTCAAACCACCAGCGCATCCAAACTTACATAAGGGATGCAACTCTGCTTAACGATGCGATGCGCCGGAGAACGCTGGTTATTGAGATTAGGTGCTCACAGAATAGACTTAACAATGTGTATCTTAATTAATACGTCACCCGTTTCAAAAGTGTATGCTGGCTATCATACCATGAGCTCATTGAGTTAATTAATTTCCACACTGCTTTTTTAATCTCAGAATCAATGAAACTAATTATCGTTTTTATCAAAGAACATCTCAGCTGCAGCTGTGCACTGTGTTATCAAAGCAAAAAATTGATTTCAAGAATTTGATGCATGACAGAAAGATCAGACAAGACCTTATTAGTTTTTACATGATGACATAAATACTTTCTACAGCAATGTGTATTTCCATCTTTTCCCAAGCTGTCCGCAGTGGAAAACGTTGCTTCTGAAGGTTAACGTGACATGCTAGCTTTGTATGTTATAACTAAGAATGCAAATATGTATAAGTTTCCCTTTCTAACTAAAGTGAACTTCCCTGTAAAACTGAGGCGATGCGTTTTGGCATTCATAGAAAGCTAATGAGAAGAAACGTCAGTGCAATTAATATATAAAAAATAACAATACGAAAGGTGCAAAGTGATGAGTGAGATATTAAGTGGATGTGTGGGTGAGATATTACGTGGATGTGTGAATGAGATATCAAGTGGATGTATGAGTGAGATATCAAGAGGAAATGTGAGTGAGAAATTAAGTGGATATATGAGTGAGATATTAAGTGGATGTGTGAGTGCGATATTAAGTGGATGTATGAGTGAGATATTACGTGGATGTATGAGTGAGATATTAAGTGGGTGTATGAGTGAGATGTTAAGTGAAAGTGTGAGTGAGATATTAAGTGGAAGTGTGAGTGCAAGTGGATGTGTGAGTGAGATATCAAGTGAATATATGAGATATTACGCGAAAGTGTGAGTGAGATATTAAGTGGATGAATGAGTGCGATATTAAGTGGATCTGAGAGTGAGATATTACGTTGATGTATGAGTGAGATATAACGTGAATATGTGAGTGAGATATTAAGTGGAAGTGTGAGTGAGATATTATGTGGATGTGTGAATGAGATATTAAGTTGATTGGTGAGTGAGATATAAAGTTGATGGGTTGGTGAGATATTAAGTGAACGGGTGAATGAGATATATTAAGTTGATGTGTGAGTGTGATATTAAGTGAATGTGTGAGTGAGATAAGTGAACGTTTGTTTGTTTGTTTGTTTGTGTGTTGTGTAATGCCGCACTCGGCAATGTTCCAGCTCTTTGACGGAGGTCTGTGAATAATCGAGTCTGGACCAGACAATCCAGTGATTGATATCATGAGATTTACGCAATTAGGATACGATGACACGCATCAACCAAGTGAGATAGCCTGACCACTCGATCCCGTTAGTCGCCTCTTACGACTAGCATTGTCGCCTTTTACGGGAAAGCATGGGTTGCTGAAGAGCTATTCTTACCCAGATCTTCACGGGTCAAGTGAAAGTGTAAATGAGATATTAAGTGGATGTATGAATGAGATATTAGAGTATAATTCTGAACGTTGTGTTTCATACCATGTGTGTCAGCCAGAGCGCTGCCTCTGTGTACTGCGCGAATCCAAAAAGTGTTCAGAATAACTTGAATCAAACTAATATGTCCTGGCCTAGCACCCCTTTAATTATACACCGCCTCCGTGGTCTAGTGTATAGAGCGTCTGGTCGGAGAGTGGAAAGTTGGTGGTTCGATGAGACGTTATAAGATGGTACTTGTTGTTACCGAGCCTGACGGTCGGCATTGAGGGAATAAAACTAGGACTGGTCGGCTCGGAGCCAGTATACTGTGTCTGAGTTGGATTTCCATGTTAAGTTGGGACGCGGTATCTCAGGGGGCTAGCACAATAAAACCGGCATAAGTTCGGACTAATACAGGCAATACACACACACTCGCGCGCACGCACGCGCTTGCAAGCACTTCGCTTTCTTAAGTGAAATAATATTGAATACGACGTTTAACCCAATTTCACCTGTCGCCTTAAATTGTAACACCAATATCAACACAAGTTCGTGATATTGCTGGAATATTGCTAAAAGCGGGGTAAAATCAAACTCACTCACTAATATGTATCCACTTAAGGAACTGATTGTGATTAGGAATGCTGTCATGAGGTTTCGATATAGCCTCTGGGCCGACCACTCAGCTTCATTTCAAGTAAAGATGAACTACACATAGCATATAAACACACAAGTTTAAACCCTTAAGTTGTTCTTTTCTCTGGGTTCTACGACACTGAAGAAAATCGCGGCAATCTTCTAAAAATCAAACCCTTTACATCGGCGTTATTTAACGGAGTCAAACATCCGATTTTAATTAGATTAAACATCATGTTATCCTTATACATATTTTGGTGGTACATATTTTTATGTAATCTCTTCACAGGGCGCTGCCGTTATAGCGATGTTACAGTCTATAATGGGGAAGGACAAATTCTTCGAGGGAATCGCAGTAAGTGCTGGCGACAGAAAACTATCAGATCTTTGGCTTGGCAGCGCTCCAATCAAGAAACTGGCTAATTACCATACCCTCTCATTACTCGTAACGATCATTACCCACGTAAAATGAACATCACATGTGTGAGCTGCTATCAATGTCTCTATTATTAATAGTATCATTCCTCGTTCCATCATTCCAGGAATATCTACGTTAACACGTGTGTTGTATTAGAATATTGACATGAATGTACCTGTCATGGTTCGTGCACTGAGGGGGCGGTGGGGTAGCCTTGTGGTTAAAGCGTTCGCTCGTTACGCCGAAGACCCGGGTTCGATTCCCAACAATTGGTACAATGTGTAAAGCCCATATATGGTGTCTGTCGTCGTTATTATTGCTGGAATATTGCTAAAAGCGGCGTAACACCATACACACTCACACGTACACTGAGCAACAACCGGTAATACTACTATACCCATAATAGAGTATTTTGATACCCTTCGAATGGTATATGTGCACACGTACATGAATTAGAAATTAAGCCATGGTGTTTGCTTTCATTTCAGCAATATTTGAAGAAGTATGAATGGGGCAACGCTAAGACAGACGATTTGTGGCAATCCCTAGGGGAGGTAACTGATGTCTTACTGTATACATTCGCGACCGCTCGTCATAATGTTCTGTAAGGGGCAGTCATTATGTGAAGGTTTTAGTATTATCAAACAGTTAATTAGCTATACGGTCTCATCGAGCTGAAACTCGACCCGAGAATAATGTGTTTTTAGTATTTTGATACTTGATGTTACTGTGGTTCTCATGTGATTTGATCTCTCGCTTGTATGTTATATTTTACTTTACTTCTACCACTTTACTTCATAACACAATCCCATAAAATGGTATGCACTTGAGGAATGAGACCTGTCCCTGTACATGATGGCTCAGTTTCATCATATAGGTCTGTGTAAGCCACGAGAGACACTGAAATGTTTATATATACATTTGGAAAGTCCTATTTTGTTGTAAGGAACTTATACGTTTTGTTCAATATACGAATAGGATAGAATTCCTAGCACCAAAGATATAGTACAAAGCTATAGTACCCTCACCTGAAGGTGAGTGAGAGACTAACTAGGTTGGGTTTAACGCCGCTTGAACAGTATTTCAAATATATCACGGCGTGTCAGCCATTCCCGCGCTCGTGGGTTTCACCATTTCACCGAGGTGGTACATATCTCTAGAAGATCTGCATCACTGCTGTTTTTTTCTCCCAAATCAATGTGCAGGTGTTCTGAAGATGTGTACCATTTGTGAAACCCATGAGCGCTGGAAAGGCACTGACAAAGCTAGAACATGATCAGGTCGAACCGGGATTCGAACCCATGATAATTAGGTTTAGATCGAAGAGGACTTCGAACCCATGATTATAAGGTTTCTGTTAATGCACGCAAATCTGAACAGCGAATTGCGGTGACCGGGTCATCCGTCGAAGAACATATTGAGAAAGAAAGCTTAGTCTGAAGACAGTGAATAGTCGTTTTCTTAGACCACATTAACATACCAAGTAGAATTACACCCTTGGAGGTCTGGGTTAGAATTGGTCTTCAGCATTATTGGTCGCAAGAGGCGACTAAAGGGTTCGGTGATCTGTCTGATGGATGCCTTTGTATCTCATTTGCGTAGATCGATGCTCATGATGTCAATCACTGGATTGTCTGGTCCAGACTCGATTATTAACAAACGGTCGTCATAAAGCTGGAACATTGCCAGAGTACGATGTTAAACAAGAAACAAAGTTAAAAATAACATGAAAATGATAGTTGACAATGGTTGACATTTACCAGGTTCCAGGAGCCCCGGATGTTAAGCATATTATGGACACGTGGACACGTCAGATGGGGCTTCCTTACGTCAACGTGACGTTCCAGCCGTCGTCAAGCGGGGGCACGACTGTGAGAGCCGTACAGAAACGTTACCTCTCTGACCCAAATGCTGTGTATGATGTGGACGAGTCGGAGTTCAAGTAAATATCACCGAAACATGTACAGTGAAACCTCGCAAATCCGGACCCCGTTTTTCAGGAATATATATTACAAAGGATTTTTTTTGTAATTGACTTCAATATGCTTTTGTGGTTATGGGGTAAAAACGTAATAACCGGTGTGTGCACAGTGTAAATCAGTGTGAACACAGTGTGAACATTCCTCTTAAAGTTCATACCTCCATGAACGCAGAAACACAATGAAGTCACTCCACATAAATAAACATGTCACCAATACTAACTTCACAGACTTCTTATTTAATCATTACGCACAAAATGCTGTCTTCGACAATACGAAATCAGTGACATCATTCGGCACAATAATGAACACAGCCCCTGCTCATTCTATTATCAGCCAATCAGGAAATAGTAGTCCGTTAGTGGGCGGGGCTTAAATTGTTTTCAGTTTATGGAAACAAACGCAAATAAGATTGTTTGGTTAGCCAATCAACTGCCACAGAATCACTTGCAATTTATTTTTTACAACATATTCGATCATGAAGGAACTTTCACGAAGAACGATGTTGTTAAGATCAACGTGTTCTACTGTATCTGATAAATTGTGACGGTCTAACTGTGTTTAATGTCATCCTACCACTGTCGTAGAGTTGTGTGGTACCTTCAGTACTAGTTTGTCTACAGGGTGCAATTATATTCATTGCATCTATGCAATAAGGCAGGTGTAGAATATCAGTTGCAGAGTCATTCCAAACCTATTAATTGTTTTCCAAATGTGATAACGGAACAATGTTCAAATATGATGACGTGAATAGCTTCAAGATTTATCTGTATTGTGTATTTATATTATCAGATGTTAATACCTCATTGACTTGTGGAATATCATTTATGAAATATTACTGAGGTTAGTCTTTGTTTGAGTTCTTCCCAATATTAACTGAGACTTAGTTTATAATGGCACACACATTTTTGGAAAGGTAAATTTCGACCGAAAGCAAACATCATTTGAAATTGCTGGGGTCTTTCTGATCCCGATGAGTGGTACGTCACATTATTATCCATTTGCATATTTAAAACTAATTTAAGATTTCAAATGCCCTTTAAAAGATCGTTTTTAGGTCGAGTGGAGAGAGATTCAGTTACATTTATATACACTTTAAAAGTGGTAAGTGGTAAGTGGAATGATACATGCCCGGATTTATTACAGCTCGATTGCAGTTTCATGCAAAAAAAACAGTTTATTTTACAAATAGTAGTTTCAAAAGTAAAATAATGTCAAATGTGTTGTTCTTCAGGTATAAATGGTACATCTCCCTGAGTTACATCACCTCGAGTGGAACAACAGGGACCCACATAATGGATATGACTGACGGTAGGAGACCTCTATCACGTACCCTGTATGTTGAGTGTTATGTTATTTGATCAGAAGCCCCTGGTGGAGTGAGTGAGTAAAGTGGGGGAGGGGTTGTGGAGAGAATACGAGGAAATCACAAATAGGTGCTGGTCGTGAGGTCACACCACGAGAATGGTTTGGGTGCTGACGAACCACAGGCCACAAACGGGGAGCATCTTGAACTGAAACCTACGACAAGAGATTCAAGAAAGCTGGCACTTCAGGGATTTGTGGAGCCTTCGACCACTGGGTCACAAACGGGGAGCATCTTGGATTGAAATCTACGACAAGACATTCAAGACAGTTGGCGGTGCGTCAAATCCATTTGAGGAGCCTTCGACCACTGGGTTTCACAAAAGTGGTGAACATCTACGTCTTCCTATTGCCTCGTAATTCATTAATACTACAGTATTTGACTAAAGTAAGGTCAACATCAATGTTAATCCCCTCGTTTTGATAGTCACTATGATAATTGCATGTTTTTGTTATATTCAATAAATATTGGTTTTAATGCATAGTTGACAGTGTTCCACAATTGTCGGCGGCGAAGCTATTACACGCGTATTATCATTGCAGTTGAAACACTGGATGTTAACGTCGATATGACAGATGCGTCTCAATGGATCAAATTCAACGTCAACCAGACTGGTTTCTACAGAGTTACCTACCCTGATGCCATCTGGAGAAGGTTTGCCACCGTCCTGGCTACAAGCAACCCCTCTGTGAGATCAGATTCTTTGTTTCAATCCTCAAAATTACATCTTAGCAACTCAATCTTAATACAAAATATCCATGACAATCCGGCCATTGCTGGAAATTACGGTCTGCAGACCATTTGGCCAAACAGTGCCACTGTTACTTCTGACACAGAAACAACTTCAACGTTAATACAATCAGTACAGACAAACATGCTTTGCCTAAAGTATATTAGGTCTACTACATAGACATAAAGAGGAACAAGAAAAGTGTTTTTCAAGTGTAAGAACTTGAAGTCATACATGTGTCATATGCTATACAACCATAGTTAAGGACCACCCGATTATTACATATTACTACAGTTAATCTGTCATGGCATGACAGATCAACTACAGTAAACTACGCTTATAACAAACTGACCGATATAACGAATTTACTTGTTAGCCCCGGCCATGTGTTGCATATATGCTGTATATATGCTTATAACGAACTTCGGTTATTACGAACTAAAATGGGTGGTCCCTTTGAGTTCGTTATAACCGTAGTTTACTGTATATTAATTAAAGAGAATCCAGTGGTCCTTAACTTTATTAGTGGCATATATCTATTCCCTTGCGAACAAACTTCCATTATACAGACATGTATATGCATTGTACAAAAGGATGACAAATGACATTGTACAGACTCAAATATAAACATATTAAAACTTATTTATGACATATTTTGCTTATTCCAGAACTTCCCAATCTCCGTCGCCGACAGATCTGCCTTCATTAACGACGCGCTGAATCTTGCACGTGCGGGCCTCCTAAATTACGACGTAGCTCTACATATGACGACATACCTCGACAAGGAGACTAATCACATCCCCTGGGAGAGCGCTTACACCGGCATGGCCTATATCACCAAGATGTTCAGGAGCGGGGGCAGCTTTGGCCTGTGGAGGGTAGGTGACCTACTACATGCCAACATTAGCTTCAAGTACATCATTTTGTTGTGAAAGCCTTGCCACTGTATGACGGCGGTCTGTAAATAATCGCATCTGAACCAGACAATTCAGTGATTGACATCATGAGCATCCAGCCACTTAATTTGGATACGATGACCAAGTCAGCTAGCCTGAACACCTGATACGGCAAGCATGGGTTGATGAAGACCTATTCTAACCCGAATCTTCGAGGGTCGAGAGCCTACTGTTCTTGGGACCCAGTAGTCTGGTTGTGTACCATCGTACCCAGGTTTCGTGGATGACTGAACATGTTTTTCACTTTGCCTGGTCCAGACTCGATTAATGGTTGATGTTGGCTGAATATTGCTGAATGCGACATTAAATATCATTTTATCAATAATTCACTCCAGTGGTCTACCAAATACAAAATCGATCTAGTATATGTGATCTCAATTTGAGCAGTTCGTCGGTCTTGAGGTCAATAATATTCGCATGTTTATTACATCTTTGTAAGCTACGTATACATTATTGTAAATGTTGAATTGTCAACGCACATCCAAATGCAATTCATGTTTCCCCTACAGCAATACGTGTTGGCCAAAGTAAACCCAGCCCTCGCCCGACTAGGATGGGAAGACACAGGCAACCATCTCTCTAAGTAAGACACATGACGCACCTGTTCTTGTACAGCCACTGTTTGACAAATACAGAAAATGTTCGTCCCTACCATGCTGGTTGTAATTAAAACGTAATGCACAACTGTTCACAATTTCGATCACTTCACACTCCCACCTCTAATTTAACTGGGTGATTTCATTGAGCTTCCGATGTGACATCGTACCTCGATGACGTGGAACGTGCGCTCAATCACTGCTTTGTCGGAACAAGACTCAACTGCAGCGTCAAACAGTATTCATTCACACACTCACGTTGTGATACCACTATGTCTATCGCAAAGACACACATATACTCTGTATAAACCTGTAACGACTCATCCGACGATATATTATTGTGTGTCGAACACTATGCTCTGACCGACCGAGAGATCTCAGAAGATATACATCAATAACTAACAAATATTCTCCTTATGATTTTTCCGACGGTATATGAATGCCTGCAATCGTTTTATGGTTTCCTGACACACATCACGTTACGGTAATGGTTGACACAATATTGTATTTTACATATCATTTATACTTTTACAGGTTAATGAGAAGAAACCTTATTGAACTTGCGTGTGGACACGGCGATGTAGAATGTCTTGGTAATGCCACTGCCAAGTTTAGGAACTGGCTAGATAATGGCGTGGAGTAAGTATGGACTACTGTCTGGATTTGAGAAAGCAGTTATCAATATAGTATGTGTGCTCCAGTAAAGGATATGCTGCAGTTACGCGGTCTAGGCATATTCCCCTACGGCCAACCCAAGACCTGTCCCCCCTCCCAATTTCCTCCGGGTCAAAAATACCCCCTAGGCCCCCTTGGGGGTATGGGGGTTTGACCCAGAACATTCTTTGCTTCAGACTGTTGAAATAACTATAAAACGAAAGCACTTGCAGCTTTTGGGTTCATGACCTGTTCTCCGCCTACTCCAAGATGTCTATGGGACGACATGTAGAGATATATGCTTGCATATCATCAGATACGGATTTCACAAAGGAGACCTCAAGACCTACCGCAAGACCTGCCGTACTTTACAATATTCAATTAATAACATAATGGCATTTTTATAATCTAAATTCATTATCACTTCTTTTGCCTCATGGTTTTATCAGGGAATAGCCAAACTCTTGACAGTCCACTATTTGCCAATACAGGATATCTCCCAATCTTCGTCCTCGTGTCTACAAATACGGCATGCGCAGTTCCGGAAGTGCCGCTGATTGGGACAAGATGTGGAAGAAGTACCAGACTGAGTCGGTGCCGCAGGAGCGAGTCAACTTCCTGTACGCTTTGGCTCAGACCAGAACAGTGTGGCTGCTCCACAGGTATACCTTAAAATAATAATATTAATTTTTTGGAGCACTTTTGCACACATTTATTTGTCTGATGATCCTCTTGTGAAGTATGTCAAGACTCATGATGACAATTAGGCATTCAGTTTTCTAAAACGAGCCAAGGATGTGGGACATTATCTCAATGTCGGTGTTGATTTTGTTGATTGTTCTGTACTGCTGGACGGTACAGAAATGAGTGTCAACCAAGCGAAGTGCGATATCAAATCGGCCCAGACTCAATTTTTCAAGGAGAGGCTTTCTGAACGACCACTGCATCGAGTTTATGTGCAGTGTGTTGAGAGGATCAGCAATCCTGCAGAGTCCTTCGCTTGGATGAAGTCGTCTGGCCTGAAAAGTGAAATAGGAGGCTTTCTGTTATCTGCTCAAGACCAGTCACTTCCAACTCGAAACCGTCAATGTGTGATTTTGTATCAAAATGTAAATATGACATCATTATGTAATGAATTTAATGAGACTGCCCAACACATTGTGAGTGGATGCCCAGCTTTGGCACAGACACGGTATCTTAAGCGACATGAAGGGGTGGCTCGATCATTTTATTACCGTCGTCGCCATGCTTGTGGTTAATCCATGGTACGACACGGAATATATAGAGGGCGTCATGGAAAATGATAAATACAAAATCCTTTGGGATAGGCCCGTATACAGCCTCGGACATATTTTAATCTGTAAATAATAATAGTCCATTTGTATAGCGCATATATCCATGCATAGTGCATGGTCAAAGCGCATAACAGAAGTCATTTGGTAGACAGTTAATCTGAAGAGATAGGAAAGTAGAAAGTTCACTGCAGTCACGGAGGTGTTGTGGTAGATTGTTCCAGGCAATGACCGCTGAGTATGAAAAGGAACGTTTGCCATATGGAGTTATCGCTGGAGAGCAATGGGGTTTCACCGTAACCCAACGGCTGAGAAATAATTAAACTTGTATATCCTGTTCCATGGATATTACTGACTTAAATGATGCAAAGGCATCTTAAGCTCATTTTCTCGTAATCCGAGAATTGAATTTCACCATAACATAAAGCGGAGTGCAGAGTTGCGTCCCTGTGACGTGACAGTATCCTTTGATCGTGTGTACGAATCCTAGATACGTCCTCATTACGATTTGTGGGTTTGACGGAAGTGGTAACGTCAACACCATCCATAACTAACTTAAGTTGACGAGCCATGATATAATTCAAACCACAAAAGTCACTTACTAACTCTACATTCACTCATTATTGCACTAGGTATTTACTGTAGGTTTACACCGCTTGGCAGACAATGTAACGTTAGTGAACATGCATTGTGAATTGCGATCTACTGATGACGTTGTTGACCTCAGGTACCTGGACTATGCAAAGAACGAGAGTATGGTCCGCCAGCAGGATTTCTTCTCCGTCATGAGCTACGTCAACCTCAACCCTGTCGGTAACAGCATCATATGGAACTGGGCCAGAGAAAACTACGAGGAGCTGTTGGGCAGGTAACGTGAGACACGTCACACGTGGTGGAGATGATGATAACTAGGATGAGAATGATGACGATGATGATGACTAGGATGAGAATGATGACGATGATGATAACTAGGATGAGAATAATGACGATGATGATAACTAGGATGAGAATAATGACGATGATGATAACTAGGATGAGAATAATGACGATGATGATAACTAGGATGAGAATAATGACGATGATGATGACTAGGATGAGAATAATGACGATGATGATGACTAGGATGAGAATAATGACGATGATGATGACTAGGATGAGAATAATGACGATGATGATAACTAGGATGAGAATGATGACGATGATGATAACTAGGAGGAGAATAATGACGATGGTGAAAACTAGGATGAGAATAATGACGAAGATGATAACTAGGAGGAGAATAATGACGATGATGATAACTAGGATGAGAATAATGACGATGATGATAACTAGGATGAGAATAATGACGATGATGATAACTAGGATGCGAATAATGACGATGATGATAACTAGGAGGAGAATAATGACGATGGTGAAAACTAGGATGAGAATAATGACGATGATGATAACTAGGATGAGAATGATGACGATGATGATAACTAGGATGAGAATAATGACGATGATGATAACTAGGATGAGAATAATGACGATGATGATAACTAGGATGAGAATAATGACGATGATGATGATGACCCACGCAAGGCCCGGATTGGATTCCGTACATTGGTACAATGCGTAAAGCGCATTTCTGGTTACCTCCGCTGTATTGTTGCGGGAATATTGCTAAAAGCAGCGTTAAACCATACTCGCTCATTCACTCCCAAATATACTCACCGCCAAAAGAAATGCGAACCATGGAAACATATAGAGAAGTATGAACTCTAAGAAGAGATTTGTCCAATGTGTACCCTTAATGACAAAACGAAAAGTCAAGTGTTGCTAGGGAGTGTTTTTAGTCTCATCACGACATGATGCACGTGATTTACAAACTTTACACGCTAATCCTCGTCACACTTTCATGTGATGCGTTCATGAGCGTCTGTTCACACAACATAACAGTGTGTTCGTTTGTGCATCGAACAAATCTAATATTTCTTGAATATGAGTAATTCTTCATATATTAACCCATATGTATGGCTTTGGCGTATCTTTTGTCGGTGAGTATAGATCAGTACACCACAGCAATGGGAAATGGGCTACCTTTTTAAAGGGACGCAACTGTTACATCTTGAGATATTTTACTAAGGCGGATTTCAGATGTCGAGGAAGGTGTCGAGGAGACGGGAGTACGGATGTGTATATTGTTATGAATAGGTAGTTAAATAGTGTTGTTGCAAACGAAAAGAACACCGCCGGGACATTTGTCAAGAAATTTATTAATTCAAAACATCAACGTCAACTCCAGAAAATAATCAGTCCCGGGTATCTGCTGAACAGATTCCACTGGGCGTAAATGGCAAAATAGTGAAGAAAATTATGTGAATGGTTCACTTAAAATCAGTGATGACACCAGGTGTTCAGTCACTCACACAGTGTGTATAAAAGAGGTAAGTGTGTGTCTGTTTCCTAATTCCTGCCATACGAGGGCGGCCTTTAAACGATCGAGTCTGAATACTATTTTATCGTGGGACAAGTTGATTGAAACTGAGGATTATTAAAGTGTTAGTTTATTTTGTTGATTTTATGGTTGTCTCTCGTCAAGAGAAAAATGTTCCGGAACACCAGTTCTGTTCTTATATGCAGTGTTTCGTCTGCAGCAAGTACATTATTCGATATCGGTCTTTTTTACCCCAATATCCTCAGTGTCATTATAATTATTGGGGGGCACGGGTGGCCCAGTCGTCTAAGGCGCCGCGATTCGCCGTGCAGAGTCGCGTCCCCTGGGCACGCCAGAAACCTATGATTGTGGGTTCGAATCCCGGTTCGCCCCGATTATGTTTCTAGGTTTGTCAGCACTATACCCGGGCTCGTGGGTTTCACCGAAGTGGTAAACGTCTGAAACCTGCATCACTTCGGCTTTCCTTCCACCTTAAGCTGACACGCCGTGATATAACGGGAATACTGTTAAAAGCGGCGTTAAACACAACTCACCCATTATAATTATTGCCCTGTGGGGATTCCGCGTTAGAATTGCGCCTGATGCCTATGTTGGTCGTTAGAGGCGTCCAAATGGACAGGGTGGTCAGGCTCGGAAACTTGGTTGATCATGTCAGCCTACACTGACGGTTTTTAGTGGTTGCTCACAAAATCGATTGTCTGGTCCAGAGTCGATTATTCACACGCTGCCGTCATATAAGTGGAATATTGCGAAGTCCAGCTTTAAACAACAAACAAATAAACATGCAAACATAATAATTATCATAATGAGTAACATTTCACTTTTTTGCAGATTCACCCTGTACTCCCGGTCGTTCGGTAGAATGATCCCAAACATCATCAAAGATTTTAACACAGAGTTTAAGCTGACAGAAGTAAGTGAAACGATATTCCAACTTGGATGCCGGTAGTGAGGGGGTGTTCTTAAGTGTCAACCGCCCGACAGCTTTGTCAAGCACGGCGTGAAACCTTTCTCTCTTCAAGTCTTTGAAAGGCATTTAGAAGTGATACACATAAGGAAGACAATTCATGGATGTCTATACATCTATTCACCTGAGGAAGGAGTAATTACATACTCCGAAACCTTGTCTTCCTCATAATAAAGAAGTTGACATCCACTTCATCAGGTGAGTAGATCTGTAGACATCCATGAATTCGCTTCCTTAAGTGTATCACTATAGTGTATCACGTTTGTGAATCTATAGATCTGTAGATCTATTCACCTGATGAAGGAGTAAGCATATACTCCGAAACTTTGTGTTACTCATAAATTATCCTCCTTTCTCGCCGTGTCTTATCATTGCTCTGCAGAAATTGTCATTACAGAAATTGAAGCGTTCATAAAATCCACACAATTCAATTATTTCGGTGTCGTAACTTTTCATATTCACAATCTCTTCAAATCTCAGCATAACAAAATTATGTTCATGCATTTGTAACTGAATAAAAACAGTTTCAAATTAAGCAGTTTATAATAAAATTACATGCAGCATATCAAATCAAAGTGCCTTGTGAGTTGCAACCCTAACTCGCTGATCTTCCCAGTGTTTCTTTAAACACGTCCATCAGTACACAATTCTTTCGATGACTAATAAAGAAACATAAACTTAGGGACACGAAAGTATGCCGGGTTTTTTGTAATTGAAAATTGAAAGAACTCTTGTTAAATTTGATTATGTCTTTTTAACCATCACCCTTTCCTACAACAGTTTGTAAAAAGTTATCTGTAGCTGGGAAATTCTGTGTAAAAATAAATTGGTTCAAACGACTGGGGTAAGCAATGAATTTGCAACCACATGACCCTTCCCATTTTTGAAGTGTTTGTGCCAAAAATCTGATTTTCAACGATAACATGTCAAAGATACCCATCAGCAGTTGTGTAACATGCGACAAAATGTTTATAATTATTAAAAGTTTTAAATCAAATTAATATTATTTTAAATGTAACAAAAAATGATTTTCAAAGATTAGATGTCTAAGATACCCATGAGCAGTTGTGTAACATGCAACACAATGTTTATATTCATTTAAAGTTTTAAATCAAATTATGTTTTTAAGAAATGTAACAATGTCGATTCTTTGATTGCTGACTAATCGCCAGTAGAGTTCATTTTTTATACAATTTCGCTAACTTAAGACATTTGCAACTGAAAATCAAACATATGATAGATTTAACTGAGTTGTAACGTTTCTGTTGCCCCTCAGTTTATATGTTGGTATTTGGCCATTTCACAGTGTGTTTATCTATTTTCATTTTATTTGACGGAATGATTTCTCATCAGCATTTTTACTATTAGTTACTTTTGTTTTAACTAATATATATTTATACATATAAAGACCTTTCCACAATCATAAGAAAGCTCTGCTAAAAGCAGTCCATTGTACCTTTACGACCATAACATAAGCAAGTGTTTATGAATTACTATCAACTAGTGATGATACGAAAAAAGGTACCCACTGGTGGCACAAGTCACAAACACATACAGAGGCAAGTAGATTGTTACCTGAAAAGAACGGCTACATATGGTAAAAATTCAAGTAGGGAATTATATCGGACATGGCTTTGGTCACCCTTGGAGATGCCCACATGTCTACCACAAAACAACATTTGAGTAAGAGTGGCACATGGTATGACGCTCTTTGAAGTTTTCGTAGAAAGATCATGTTCGATTGTACTTCAAAAGTTGTAAAGTGTTGACACCAAAGGCTGGAGCTGCTTGAATATTGCTCGAAAGTTGACAATTGGAAAGTTGAAGCCATCTCTTTTGTCATAAATATTTGTGGAGAGCCTTATGCATAGATTTAAATATGAAACAGATGAGACGGCAATTAAATGTTTTCGAGTCAATTGAGAAACCATCAATACCTACAAAGGAATGACTCCTTTGTCATTCTGCATTGTTAAAATGGTGCAAATTCCCCATGTATTAGTCATTTAATCACACTGCTACATGCCGTGGAGCTAATTAAAATACACAGATACCGGCGTGGGTCTTCATGCATAGAGCTCGCGTTTGTACAAACATGAGAACAAATTCCGCTCATATGAGTTGTTTCCTAAGGCTATTTTTCAGCAACAAAATTACTAACATACATGTAGTATCACATGAGTTTAAATCTAGATCTCAAACACGTCATACATTTCGTATTTTGATTTCAAACTTTAAGTAAACAACATTTCTTTTGCGAACAACAGTGGAATAAGACGAAAAGTCTACAGAAAAGATATTTTCCTCACATGGCAGTAACATGATATACATGATTTCTTGTAGTCCTGATGTTGTCGCTCGAGAAACTGAGTATTTATGTCCCACGCAAATAAACATATGGCTGACATGATGCACGGTCCAAAAAGATGTATGTCCAAAAGTGACACTTATATTTTTCATAACCGTTGAAGTACTAAATGAATAGTGGCGTTGTACAAGTTATACACTCAGAAAATAAAACTAACAAGTTACACTACAAACATAAATATTTTGTTCAAATTGGTTTGAGGACAAGACAGATCAGTATCTCAACCAAGTCTTTTCTCAATTTAAAGAAGCGCCCGGAGGCACGGGTGGCCCAGTCGTCTAAGGCGTCGCGATTCGCTGTGCAGAGTTGCGTCCCTTGGGCACGCCAGAAACCTATGATTGTGGGTCCGAATCCCGGTTCGCCCCGATTATGTTTCTAGGTTTGTCAGCACCATACTCGTCCTCCCACGTTAAGCTGACACGCCGTGATATAACTGGAATACTGTTAAAAGCGGCGTTAAACCCAACTCACTCACTCACTCACTAAAGAAGCGCCCAAAATGAAATGTTAACAAATGTGTTATAGTTATTTTTATTATTATCCAAATATATGTTTTTGTCTTAGAAAATATTATTCGTATAATTACTTCCACAAATATAAATACCAGAGTAAAACACCATTTAAAAATTGTTATGCTAATTTCGAACTGATATATTCCTGAACGGCAAATTGAAACCATTTTCATTTCTGCAAACTCAACCCGTATCAATTCAAATATTACAAGTTATGTAATGAGAACTGTCGCTGCTAATTCTGCAGCATAATTACTACCCACGTTGAGCCAGGAAAATACTTTGCCATTTTATCCCGATAACTAAGCTTGAAATAAAACCTAGTTGGCCAGATTAAAACCTTGCTTTATGGAGCCCCATCACAGATTGAAATCATCCTTTATCGAATCCCACCCCACACTGAATTCTTACTTTATGGATCCCCACTCAAGATTGTTATCTTTCTTAATGGAACCCCACCCCACATTGAAACCTTGCCTTATCGATCCCTATCCCACATTGAAAACTTTCTTGAATAAACTTCATCCCAAATTGAAATCTTGCTATAGGAAGATCCATCCCTGATTAAAACTTTACTTTATGGAGCCCCACTAGCGATTAAAACCTTGTTTTATAGAGCCCCACTTCAGGTTGACTTGTTGGAATCCAATGAAATAAAATCTCTCCTGGAAGCTGAAATCTTGCACTGTTAACCTTTATATTGCAGGTCGAGGCATTTTTCAAGCAGTACCCTGAAGCTGGTGCCGGCGACAGACCCCGGAAACAGGCCCTGGAAACCATCAAGAGTAACATCAACTGGGTGAAGACTCATCAAGACACCATCATCAGCTGGTTGCAAAACAACATGTAAAACAGGACAAATTATTTTTTTACTATCGACACCAGAGCATCGGGGTTTGACTTCCCTACAAAATAATCCATCTTGCATCAAGAAGGTATGTTAAACCTTTCATTTGTAATTGCAGATTTAGATAAGGACGATTGATTTGACATCTTGTATTTATTACAAAATAGTATCGTTTTCCCGTTATCATGCATATCTTCATGATACAAGTTGACATAATACAAGTAAAGTCTGTTCTGCTATCCGTTAATGCCTCTTTTTCTCCACCCATTAACCACAATGTTGACATCATAGACAAGTACTTTGGAATCTTTAAATGTTTAAATCTTTTCTGCTATTTCTTTAACAAATTGAAACAGGTCAATCCTTGTTAATTTCGTGGTTTATTTTTCATTTAAAAGTATTCATCCCAGAGACGTTGATAGGATTCATGTAGCATGATGCAAACATCTCAAATATTGTTCGATTGCATTTCTACATATATGTACGCTCTTCCTCTGTAATTACCATGTCATTGTGGAATTAAAAGGAGACAATAAAATAAAAAGACAAAATATCCAGGACACAGGAAGTACCGTCTGCCAACAGTTAGGTCACAATGTCTGGAATCTTGATGGTTTTAACAAGAAACCCTATTTCATGGTTTTGAATGATCGGATGTCTATTCAACAAATTAATTGCTTTTCAATGCCTGAGAATTGATTCTATTTTTTTAATTTATGCGTTCGTCAGAATAATATACTTCAATTGAACGTCATTATTAGGTGTGGCATGTTTCAAAGTGTGTGTTAGTTTGTGTTTGTGTTTCTCATTAGTTTTTGAAATTAGTTGATGTTTACATAATTTTAAAAAAGTCCCGTTTTGCCGTTGTCAAATATTCCGTTCTTGTGCCATTTGGAAAAGTAATTTTACCATTAATGTCTCAAGTTATGTTTATAACAGAATTTCTTTGTGTTTTTAATCAACATATACCACATCATATCAATTCAACTATGCCTAGATGACTAAAACTAATTTAATATATTTTGATATAATTCGGACTAAATTATATCTAATTATGTCCCTTTACTTATTGAAATATGAACTTTTCCAAGCACGGTAATTTGCAACTTTAAAATGGACCTTTCTCTTTGAATGTTGTGTCCTGTATTCATGCTTGTTGTGTCCTGGTGCGTTCAAGTTGTAGTCCATTCTAAATACAAACTTAAAAAAACATAACATTTATAGAACATATATTCTTTGTTAGTCTTTTATTCTCGTCCCGTCTTTTCAGGAATAAACAGAAATGTGTTGTTATGCCCTTTACTCCCAATCACCCATACTTTATATCAATAGGAACATTGTACGTTAATCCTCCATGTTGTCTTATATTGTTAATCAATTTATCATTCTTCATGCATTGTAAATATTCAGAGTGAGTTTTCTTGAAACTGTATCATTTTATACATTTCAATATCCCCTGTAACAGAATACGAATAAATGGCATATATAACTGTGTCGATGGCTTGTCATTTTAATGCACAGTGGCCAGCCTTTGATAATCTTCCTGTTGTTGCGATCTGCACGGATTACTTACATGTACGTATAAATACCCAGTATCCCTATCACAATTGAGCACTACACAGAGCTGGTTATGGAGTATTCTATCTCTCACGGTGGCCTGTAAAAGTTCAGTCGAAGCCAGCAAAACTAGTGGTTGATATTATGAGCAATGTTCGACGCTCCCGAGGCAAAATGACACGCTATCCATCAAGTCATCAAGCCTGATCACGCTTTCCAATTCAGTCGCCTCTTTTGACAAGCAATAGATTGTTTGGGACCTTGTCGAATCAGGCACCCTACATGTCTGAGAAGGTGTCCTGAATAGGTCTTCAGCAACCCATGCTTGCCGTAAAAGGAGACTATGCTTGTCGTAAAAGGCGACTAACGGGATCGGGTGGTGAGGCTCGCTGCCTTTGTTGATGCATGTCATCGATCCCAATTGGGTGGATCGATGCTCATGATAACAATCACTGGATTGTCTGGTCCAGACTCGATTATTTACAGACCGCCGTCATATAGCTGGCATATTGCTGAGTGCGGCGTTAAACAACAAACAAACCAACCTGAACAGTGACATCATTGTTGCGGACCTCGTTATCCCGGAAACCTCACCTCCGGAAGATTATTGTTTGGAACGCCTACATATGTGTACGTATACAGAGACACAACTCCGTAACAATGTTTCGTTAATCAGGAAGATTTCATAGGCAACACCACTGTCAGAGTTTCATTGTATATTATATGCTAGTGACTGGGTGAGTTTGGTTAAAATCCGCTTTGAACAGTTTTGCAGTTATATCACAGCGTGTCAGCTTAATGTGGAAGGAAAGCCCGAGGTGATGCAGGTACACAGATTACACATATCTGGACAAGACCCGAAATCATTAGTGCCATCACAAAATAAAATCAACACACTATAAACAAATATGTTTGTTTAAAGTGAGGGAATATAATATTAGTCGAGGTTTGATACTGGGACCTTCTGACACTGGAAGAGCGAGCTGGTCGGCCTTGTGGGATGCCCTCATGAGCATCTTCCAATAAAGATGTAACCTTCGCCAAGAAGAATCTTATACGGCATCAACTAAGAATGAGTTAATTGTAACACAGTAAAGTTTGCTTGGATGTTAGATAGGACTAAACATTGAATGTTTCGACGCTTCTACTGTCAGAACAACAGCTTTCACCGCATTACAATCATGTGATATTCAATCCTGGTTTGAACTCGACTCGAAACCAAAGGCCGATAACTCGTTCCGAACTCGGGACAATGAGATATTGCAACTGGTACTTAAATCGAAAATTTAAATTTTAAAAAATGTAATTGCTCATCGTGTGTGAGCCGCGAGACCACACACTAAGAGGTGTAACCCATAGCCAATTGCACCCAAGCAAGCTTTATGGCCCGGCGCCTTATCAATCTTGGCGTCGGCTCTGGCTCACCCCACTACTCAGAGAGAGAGCGAGGGTTCATTACGTCTTGGAGCGACATCCTCCACTTTACCGGCGAACAGTAAGCTGAGAAGGTACTCGAGGCAGATGAAATGGGGGCTTACACAGACTGGGATCTTATCACAATCTTCCGATCAGCTCCTACCCAGTTTGACTTTGATGATGACTCCAGAGTTATTATATGACGATGGCGAGTTTAAGTTTTAATAAATTTGTATTATGTAACTGAAAGATTTGAAAGTCAATTTATTGTCGGTCCTCGTCTATTAACTCAACCAATTCCATCTCATCAAATATTACTATTTATAATGAAAATGCGTGACAAAATGTCAAATAATTTGCACAATATGTAAGCTTAAAGAGTACTTTGGCTGTACAATCAGAACTGAGACAGAACTAAATAATAACATATAAATTTAAATTTGAACATGCGAATATAGTTACTTTTGAATGGTGTGATTAAAAACTCTTCTGTTACCACAAATTCACACACGCCCTGTGCTATCCATATTCATTGATAACCTCGCTCACATCTCATGGATGGTAGGGTAGCCTAGTGGTTAATGCGTTCGTTTGTCTGGTCATATTTGGTTGGTTGGTTGGTTTGTTGTTTAACGCCGCACTAAGCATTATTCTAGCTATATGACGGCGGTCTGTAAATAATCGAGTCTGGACCAGACAATCCAGTGATTAATATCATGAGCATCGATCCACGCAATTGGAACCGATGACATGTATCAACCAAGTCAGCGAGCCTCACCACCCGATCCCGTTAGTCGCCTTTTACGACAAGCATAGTCTCCTTTTACGGCAAGCATGGGTTGCTGAATACCTATTCTACCCCGGAATCTTCACGGGTCTTGTCTGGTCATAAATCCCGGTTCGATACCTTTGATTGTTGCCAAAATGGAGCATAAAATTCCATTCACGTACATATGTATGTGTTGTTCAAATAATATATTGCAACAAGAGCAGGTTTAAAATGGTTTCACCTTCCCTAATGCCACAAAAATGTATTATTTATTTAATTCAATGAGTATACGTGCATGACAGCAAAATGTCATATCGTCACTGACTACACTGATGATTAGATGTGAGGGTGTAGTAACAAGTCACAAGCCACTTATTCCACTCAAACCTGCGTCATTTGCCAAGGAACACCTAATCTTCATATCGTGTTAACTGTAGGGTCTTGTTTTGATTGATGGCAGTAAAACCCAGATGGTTGTCTTATTGGGTTTATCACGCTATAATGAATTCTTGTTTCCAAAGCATCACTCAGACGTGCAGCTGTGTTACATTGCACTGGATTCCGTTGACATTCCATTGAAGAAAACATAACGTTTTGGAAACATTACAAGGAATTGAATCCAGACAAACGAAGTATTGATTGAAATATTATAACTTTACTCAAGTGGATCGTATGTTTCGTGCATCGTCGTTTGTGACATTGCCTACTGTCGGACGTCCAGTGACACTCATAATGAAACCTTAAAGGGATTAATTTATTTTGAACGGTAAAACGAGGCTTGATGTTAAGAGGAAAATCTCACTTCGTTCTGTGAAGAGTATGTAAGTCAATTTCATCATACATGTAGATATGGAGTCGATACCACTCGTGGCACCGTGTCATAGAAACTGAACTGCCGGGCAAAAGAAAGTATACACCCATATTTCATGGTAGCTAAAAATGAAACAATCAAGAAATGGTTATTAGATGGTAATATGATACGGGTGTCATGGTAGTGTTTTGGACCTTAAGTTTGCAATGATTCAGCAACTACTTTCATTCCAGAAACGTATTTATCAAATTTTATTGTACAATTTCTATTGTCCGGCAGTTACCATGTACCATTTATCCTTTCATGATTAGAGAAGCATTTTATGTCGGAGATATACAATAATCATCCAAGTACCTCTCCCGTCATCTGCATAACCCTACGGAACTAATACAAATAAGGAATACCATTTATGAGAATAATGAGCGTTCTATTATGTAAATGTTAGTATCAGCTTATGTATGCTTGTTCGCGAAGGAGGGCTCCAAATGGTTTAGAGGAAATCTTAGTCTTATTAAATGGATATATATTCACACATTTTTTTTACCATCATGACTATGGAGCAGGAATGGGTTTAGAGTTTGTGTAGGGAGTCATTACATACTGAAGCTTCTTCCACGACCATTGAAAATTCAAATAGCATTTAATCCGGGATACAATTCCGAACTGTGACTCACTGAATACATAGAAGTGGCATCGCTTTCAAGGCCCTCCGTGGTTCCCACCCAGTATCATAACGCACCTGATTGAACCTATCGGCAGGGTCCTCGCTGCACTATTCTAGTGTCAAGATGGGACAATACCACCTCAGAGAAGCAAACACTGTCACGGTGCCGAAATCCTACACTATAGGGTCAACTCTCTTATCGATATACATACAGATCTCGAGGAGTGAGCGGTTTAAATTTCAATTACATCCCCAATTAGGTGCTTTTGCATTCAGGACGCACGAATATGACAGGCCGAGGAAGAATAAGGAAAGAACCGAAATCTTTTTCAAACGATAAGACGCCCGACTTCCATTGGTATATGTGAAGTGATCCCATTGCGGAGGCCTTTATACGTTTGGAGGACAGACTTAGAGTCCATTCAATAGTTTGAGTATATAGCCCGGTACGGCATGTACGCATCGTCCATGAAAACATAGAGAATAAGTTTTAAACACGATTTGCCTCCGCACACCATTAATCAGGTCTCTAATCCACTGCTAGACTTTGTTGCTCGAATAAAAGATGGCGTTGAGTTTCTGCCGCGCGGCTGTTTGTTAAGGCTGAGTGTTAAAAGAGGGGCACAGTACACAAGGGTCTTCCTCTACTCAGATAAAAGCTCAGCTAGAAAGAGCTATCAGTTGGAAAAACGAAAACATTTGGTGACGCTTCGGAAGGCTCCCAAATTGTGATCGACTATCACTGGGTATGGAATCGCATCAAGGGTCACCAAGGGCGTACATTGTAGCGATGGTAACTTTGTTACTATATGTTGACGCTGTCAGTTTGGTTTATTTAAACATTATTCCCTCATACTTCGCTGGGTGAAATATAAAGTAGGTATTCATGTCCGGTGACATGACTAAAATAATTTTGTATGACTGAATGTATTGACGTATATCATTTCGGTGAATAAAAGTTAAACTGTAATTTATTTAAGAGATTTTTTTATTTCCATTCGGTATAATGATTTCAAAAAGATAGTTACGCTCTTTGAAAGGCTCTTAATATCGAATTTCTTTCATAAGCAGTAATTAGTTTTAATTTCGTAGTTTGCATAATGGATGGGTTTTACAGACATGCCTATAACATAGAATCGTATTAAAACTGTTTCTGCTTTTAACAGAAATCTCTTCATCATTGAAAGAGTTTTGTTGATTATGTTTTCATTTTCAATGTATACCTATCAGATGTTGTAAAACTTAATTCTCTTAGTAATGAACTTTTTACAGTAAGTAGATTCTACAATGATAAGTGACAACTTCGTCAGAATTCTCCCAAGGAAGTCGATGACGAAATTTCAAACTAATCTGTTGATCGGGGTGATGATAATGTAATATCCTAAGAGAATGTACCTTGCTGGTGTACAGAGTTGTTCCATACAAGCGTACTTTTAGTTAAACAAAAACTAAATAAGCTAATTGAATCCAAATAAATGTCCCCAAGCATGAGTCCCGTCACAAGGATGATGAGGCAAGGCGTCCGTGAAGTAGATGGGGTCACCCCTACTTCCAGTAGTCGTGTTTTTTAGGTGGACGTTTACTGTTTCAGACATTCATTTTGTGTGAAGATAACGACATCGCAATATCGAAAGTCATGAAGTGTAAAAGAAAATCTAGATCTTCTTTTAAGCTGCATTATGAATTTCATATTTAAAAAATAGTATCATGTATTGAAGTGATTTTCAATGTGCAGTAGAATTGCTCTTTTGCTTTCGGTTTCAAATGACAATTTAACATGTTCTAGCTTTACCGTGGTGTTTCAAATGCGCACTTCAATGTTATATTACATCACCTTATGGTTTCAAATGTTTTATTCAGAAGTTTTAGTTTGTTGTTATTCTTGCCTCGGAACATAACGCGTGTCGGCGAGTGTAGTATGTGATCGATGTCTTTAGGAGGTTGCCTATCACAATTCCAGATAATCGCCTTCAATCAAATCATCTCGCTTAAAGAAAAGCTTGGAATTTCATCACTATGCTCATTCGCAATTAATGGGAAACATTCACAGTAGTATAGCGACATTGAAAATCGATGAATTAAAAGACTTTCTCTACGTGAAGCAACTCTGGCTTGGTTCTAAAAAGCACTCTTCTATTATGACGTTCTACGGACAGGTCTTCATATTGTGGCGCAATACACTTACACATCAATGCGTGCCAATATAGTCAACTTATGTCAACACAGTGGTCCTTCGGGCTTCTTTACGCACACGAGTCGGAATTTCTGCAAGGATTGGCAAATATTTGGCCAAGAATTTTAAATGACGCTTCAGGTATATCGATGATCTGATATCGTTAAATAATAATCAAACCAAACCCTTCCACTGATTTACCCACCTTAGCTAGAAATAAGAGCCAGTGAAAGCCTCATCTGTTTCAAATTTAGATATATGCATAAAGATTCAGAGTGACAAAAGCTATCCGCAAAAATATATGACAATAGGGATGACTTCAACTTTCAAATAGTTAACTTTCCCTTTATGTCGAGCAATATTCCACCAGCTCCTGCTTTTGGTGTCTACTTTTCACAACTTTTGAGATACAATCGAGCATGCTCTTTCTACAAACATTTCAAATAGCGTCATACGACTCTTGCTTAGAAGTTGTTTGATTAGGTTTACAACACTCAAGGCCCCAGCACAGCTATTGTAGACATGGTGAAGACATTTCTAAATTTGACATAACCAAAAGTGATTTTGATTTTGCTTGAATTGTAAATTATAAAACTTCTATATTAGGAAACCTACGAATTCCACCTTCAACTCAGTTCGTTTTAATTCTTCAAATGAAAGATATTTTTTATTTTTGTGTTTCTTAAAACTGCCTGGCAAAAGAAGGTCGACACTTGAAAATAGGGTTGACCAAAAACTAACAAACGTTATCACAGCGTTACTAGGCTGAAACAGACGTCGAAGCACGGCAAAACTTGAACTCCAAAACACAACTGTAGTACCCGTATCAAATACATCACCACCGAATAACTATTTCCTGCTGGGCAATAGAAATTGTACAATAAGATTTGATAATTATATAAATACGTTTCTGGATTGAAAACAGTTGCTGAATCAGTGCACACTTAAGGTCCAAAACACTACTATGACACCCGTTTCACATTACCATCTAATAACCATTTCTTGTTTCATTTTTAGCTACCATCAAACATGGGTGTATACTTTCTTTTGCCCAACAGCTCAGTTTCTATGACACGGTGCCACGAGTGGTCTTCGACTCCATATCTACATGTATGATGAAATTGACTTACATACTCTTCACAGAACGAAGTGAGATTTTCCTGTTAACATCAAGCCTCGTTTTACCGTTCAAAATAAATTAATCCCTTGAAGTGTTCATTATGAGTGTCACTGTCCGTCCGACAGTAGGCAATGTCACAAACGACGATGCACGAAACATACGATGCACTTGAGTAAAGTTATATTATTTCAATCAATACTTCGTTTGTTTGAATTCAATTCCTTGTAATGTTTCCAAAACGTTATGTTTTCTTCAATGGAATGTCAACGGAATCCAGTGCAATGTAACTCAGCTTGCACGTCTAAGTGATGCTTTGGAAACAAGAATTCATTATAGCGCGATAAACCCAATAAGACAGCCATCTGGGTTTACTGCCGTCATTCAAAACATGACCCTACAGTTACCACCAAACAAACATTTCTTGTTTGTTTCATTTTAGCTGCCATCAAATATGGGTGTATACTTTCTTTTGCCCAGCAGGTCAGTTTCTATGACACGGTGCCACGAGTGGTCTTCGACTCCATATCTACATGTATGATGAAGTTGACTTACATACTTTTCCCAGAACAAAGTGTGTTTTTTCTCGTGACATCGATTTCTTTTTGCTTCAATTTTAGCGTATACGCGTTTTGCCCTTCAGTATATAAAATTATTTTGTGTGTTTGCTTGTATTTATGAAAAGGGATGGGATGTTAATCAAATATAGTTCATTGGGTAACATTAATTTGATTTTTAGGGGTGTGTGTGTTTTAAATGAATAGTGTGCTGGCAGTATAGCAAATAATTCATAGTTTGCTTTGTGGAACATATCCAAAGATAGTGAAATTTATCAGATTGTTTAAATAAATATTTTGTTGGATATAGCTGGGAAAAATAGATTGTCCTCAATGGAAATGCCCCCATCCCCATTCAAATCAAACAGATGCTCCCTTAGCATGTACATCTTGCACTGATGTACTATCATGTGTCTTTGCCTTTCGATACTGCTAAAACCGCCTTAAGATCAGAATTAAATGGTATCATGATATTGGCCGTAAGGTCATACTATTTTTCTTTGTTAATTTATTATGAGTGTAAGAATATATATCCCTGTCAATATGCATTGTACTTTAACTACTAAACGTAATATTAGAATGAGTGGTATATGACCCTTGCTTAAATTACCGAAAGCTTACCAAAGTTCCAAAGTTTCTTGTATCTTCTGAATCACATGCAGAAGATATCAAGATACTTAGAAATTTCTGCAACAGTCTTTGAACGTCGCTCTGGAACTACGAAAAAATGAAAAGAAAACATTTAAGTGGCGCGGTTGCCCGCCATTGTTTAGTTTACATTATATTGAGTAGTCTTCACCAGACTTAGGCGTGCTAAGCGCTTCACCAATACCCTTCTAAGCCTGGGAGAAATTAATTCAAAACGAAATTTGCTTCCAAATCATCTTACTGGCCTTTGTAATCGTTTTCATCCCCCGCTGGCCCACTCTCGATCCCTTTATCTAATCGACTATTGTGGAACCATAACTGTTTTCCTATTTCAAAAGAGCCATCTCCAATACACCACATCGGCTATGTTTGTTTCTGCTAGAAAATGAGTGTGCTTTGTTTAGGAATATCGGAAATTAGCGGCGTGATTTTCCCTAGCAGATCAAATATTTTGCAACCAACGATTTTTAACGTAAGCTGTTGACGTACGAATGTATTTGTGTCTTAAACGTGTCTTAACGTGTTATTAGAGCCTGTGATCATGGAGAATCTTAAATGAGAAAACTGAACCAACTTCATTGAAGTTAGCAAAGTGTGCAGAATCAATGACGAGCAAAGTTGGTAACGGAAAGCGCAATCAAACGCCGCAGTCTGCCGCTGTAAGCCCCGTTTGTGCGTTATTAAGCGGCCCTAATATCATTAGCTTAAAGATAAACGTTTGTACAGGGCTCGTGTGGGATAAGACGCGAGTTTGCACATGGCTCGTTAAAGGATTTACCATTACACGAGCAGATTTGTGACGAAAGCGGTTTCAGACTGATCACGGATAATTCTTGATTTCACTTCACGTCGAGGTCTTTACAGGGGAACGGTGACGTCTACCGTCACACGAGTAGCACTACCTGTATTCCGTATGGCCTGGATTAAAGGGTCGATAGTCAGATAATTTGATGAGGCAAATGGAAGTTTGTAAGCAGGGAAATATACTAAATTTACCTTTAGGTATTACCTTTGACTTGGGCTGTTCCTATGTGAGTATGATGAATAAAAACACCAAGGATATTCAAGTTTTTATTTTGAGAAGGGTCGTGTTAACAAAACTAAAACTAAATACTTATATTCTAAATTGGTAACGCCTGCAGTGTTGAAACTAGGGAATCTTAAGCCATACAAACAATTCCACTATTGCAATTGCATAAGCATAAGTGGCTTTACCTTCCCTCAAGGTGGGTTTCCGTGAATTTTCCGATTTTCCGATGATGTACAAAATTTGCCAGATTGCATTACAATGTGATACTGAGTTAAAGGGGACTGATCTCGGGAATGTTGGTATTCAAGCCATGTGAACCCTAATTTACTTTTCAGTAACGTTTAATGTTGTGATTTACATCACACCAGTAGTTCACAATGGACCCATGGCATCGTAACATTGTTCTAAGTCAGTAATTACAGCGTCTTGACGAAGATTTAAAAATGGGCCCTAGGCCCCGTTCCAAGATCCATCTAAGGCGCTACGACTGCGTAAGTCAAAGTGCAAGTCTGAGAGTTACGATCGTTTCAGAGATAGGATCGCTTTGTGGATGGGGCACTGGGCCAGCTTGCACGAAACAGTCTTTGCGCTGCCATTTTTGTAAATTCTTAAGATCGCGATCTTAAGCTTCTGCTTCCACAAAGTGACAGTAGGCTAAAATCATTGTTAGCCACAGTCAAAATTTACAATTGTAGCTATGATCTTTGCAGTTCCTGAACATGCTTGACAAAATGCGTGCAGGAGAGAGTATGTTTCAAATGAAACACCTCCTTTACCTTTAAACACTGACCTTCATTTTGTTAAACTATGTGATTCAAGTCTAATCCCGCCATTGTTTCACCCTTTGTCAATGCTTTCTTTATTCGGTTCACATTTAGAAATGTAAATCTACAATTAGATATAAGAGAAAGTGCAAATTATAAAGCATAGGCGTTTCTCATCGATCTAATATTGAGTGGGAGAAGCGGTTTTCATCATTAAATTTAAAATAACGATACGTATTCATTTAACAACGCAATATGCATGATAAAATATTTTAAATGTATGTTAAATATTGTTTTTATATTTTGCAAAGTAATTTATTTATTTATTAATACACTTGATCATCTTCAATATTAAAGCTAATAATTGATACCAGAGTAAATATTATTTGCATAATTCTTTCCTAATATATATATAAACTAGTATATCTAAATTATTAAAGCTAAATAATTGATGCCAAAGTGAATATTAATTGCACAATTCTTACTGAAAACTGATAACTGCCGATATTAACGGCATAACTTATTCCATTGAACAGAGAAATATATTTCAGATATTGACAGCAAAACTTGAGACACAAGAGATATTATACCATGTTAATGGATCTGGTATTTCTCTTTTTCTTGCGATCTAAGCTATGATCGCGATCTTGAAACAAGCCGTCTTGCAATCGCTCTAAGATCCGTTTGTGGAAATGGAGTTTAAGACTTAGGTATGGTGATTGTAAAGTTGATTGGGCGCGCCTAAGATCAATTGTAACTAGTTTTTGCTCTGGAAGACCAAAACTTTTGACTACAGTTGTTCTCCCAAGGAGCTATCGCGTCTTTGTCTGATATAAGAAGGGGCGGTCGGGTAGCCTGGTGGTTAAAGCGTTGGCTCGTCACGCTGAAAACCCGGGTTCGATTCCCGACATGGGTACAATGTGTGAAGCCCATTTCTGGTGTCCCCCGCCGTGATATTGCTGGAATATTGCTAAAATCGGCGTAAAATTAAACTCACTCACTCACTCACTCACTCTGATATAAGAAAAGAAACGTTTGGATACTTAAACGGCGTAAATGGCTCTTCAGCGAATAATAAAGTAAAATGTTTCCATTAGGTTTCATAATTTGTCCATTGCAACTATCAGAAGTTCAGCAACGTATCGATGTTAACGATTATTTCCTTGTGACCGGCCCATGCAATACATCGATAGATCGATCAGTCGTTACGCCAAATAACACGACATTTGACTTTTTGGTTGATGCAACAATGTGTTCCTATTTCACTGAGTTGTTGAACTGCTGTCACCAGTTGGAAAGGTATTGTTACTGTAAACACTCAAAACAAGTGCATGTGCGATTTTCTTTTTAGAGTTTAATCAGACATTCAGTATGGAACGCTTACATTTTGATTTGTGCCTTATATATAAGTAGATGTTCGTACATATTCTCTCTTTTGCAACATGTGTACGGCAATACTGACGTAATATTTCAACTGCGCGGTAAGAACATGTATGTTCTTATTTTCCAGTTACAAGTATCTTAACATGTCTTTAATTGGTAACGATATTATGAATACATTTATAAGCATAACTCGCTGTTGTGATATGGGGCAATCGGTGTTTAAATAACACTAAAGGTCATGGCAAATAGCAGACATTCGGAACTATCAGTTCAACTAAATATAAGCCTAATTTGTTTGTAAATATAGAGGTGTGTACTGATGGGTATACCGAATGGTATGCCGTTTGTGATATTCCTTTTAAAAATCTTTTCAATGATATATACTTTTCAATGTGAAGTTTACTTGATATACGGCTTTTCCCGTAGACGACTGGTCGGTCGTATGATCGCGAAACATACATTCAACAGCGTATGAACGACATATGTTGACGATCATAATTTTTTGAAGTAATGTATTACGACTTAGTTCTCAACAGAAATGTTTCATCTAATGAACATATGGTTGATATTTATTTGCTGTAACCAAACTACAATGGATAATATTGTAGAGAACATATGTTCGCATACACACGCTCATGTGATTTCTCGTTTTGAGGAACTATTCTTTCCGCGATACAGAGGTGTAAACACGAAGTCATGTTTGAACATCCTTCAAGGACGAAAAAAGGGATACAAATGATATAATCATGCGACGTAATTCACGCAATGTTTGACCCTCACTCTGTGAAGCTTCATATTCAAATAAACTCACACAAAGTGAAAGCTAGAGCTAAAATTAACCACAGCTTCATTTTAGGGAACCCATTCAAGGTGACAATGTCATCATTCACTGTGATGATGTCATCATTCACTGTGTAAACACCTTAACAGAAAAATCATATTGATGTGACATTCACTAATTTTTAAAATGTCTTCCAATAGCAAACACTGTCCGATATACACAGTGCACGCACCTGACAAATGTCAGTTTGCCATGTTCAGTTAAAAAGAATCAAAATGATTTCTAGAATTATTCTCGTTGTATGCAGAATGCAGTAAACGACACAGAGCACTGTCATCATGACAAGTACATATACCGTAGTATACACTTGATTGTTGTTTGTTGTCAGGGCCATCCCTTCATTGTTCATAATTATCAACTTCTCAAAACGTGTTAATAAAACAATATAAATAACATAGAAGTAATTATTAATGATAGCTGCATTACTTTTTTGGGTCCCTATTGCACCAGTCATTTTTATAGAAGTTCTTACTACATTAATATGTTTATACGTCTAAAGCTCAATCTGCATAAACACGTGTCGCGCTGCCTAGCCACCAGCTAAACCCAGACAATAATCAATCAAATGATGAAACAAAAAGTTCAGGGATGCAAATTAATCCTGAAAATGTTGACGGTTCGTTGCAACTAGTCGTCAAGGAACGACATTATGTACATACAATGTGTATTACAGGTGTCTACTCCAAATTGATGCAGGCAATGCCATGGCGAAGAAAAAGTTGAGCAAATGCCGCTGAAACGAACTTCGTTTTCTCCTTCCTGAGAAATGTAAGTAGAAACATTATGCACGATTTCACATTTTTAGACATTTGGACATTCGAGTATACACGAAGGCGCCTACAGGTTCAACAAGACTTGTTTACTATTTAAGGATATAAATTTATTCCGAGCATTTTCAAGAAATGTTATGGTGTAACTGTAATGCCGTTTATTTATTGTAATTTGGGTTTCGGTTTGAATATTATATCTTTCAGTAATTACTGTCACTGCGGGAGGTAGACAATATTATGACTACTCTGTTAGTTGAGCAGAGGGGAGCAATCTAAAGACATGTACATGAAATAAAAAAATCTGTATGAGCTTTGAATGTTGACAAATTGTCTAAAGTAAATGTTCAACTCAAAATGTAGTAGCAATTGAAACCATTGTGTTTTTCAGACTATTTATCATCTTCATGCCACCATAACACAAGGACATGCGCATTAAATGTGTGTTTTCATTAATACACGATAACTATAAGGCTTAGATAAAAGCAACTGGCTATTCACTGATGTGGAATAAAAATAATGTCAAGTTGAAAAATATTATAGAATTAAATTCGGATGGATATTTAGCAGATCATGATATAAACATTACGTGCTTCATAACCAGATACTCATGGCATCATATCATACACGAGACAAGAATCCTATGATGTCTGAAATATATCAACATAATTGTTTCTTAAAATACATACACTGGTTCATATACTACACGTGCATGGTCATGCAGATTAAGCTGTGATCAAATTAGTATTATTATCTCACAATTTACGCAAACCATAGATATATACGTAGATATAGATATGATATATGATCTTCTATGAGATGTCATTTTGCTCTTGTCAAAGGTAAAATACTTTCACACATCTCACCTACATCCTGATGTATATACAAAATGAACTAAATCAGATCATAAAATATACTGTGCCATTATAGCCTCATGGCAAATGTTCTAAGCATAACCAAAATGCTCAGTTTCTCTGGCCAAGTGTACACGTCAGTGCGAACAATCACGAAGCTAATGCCTCAGTATTGACTTCACATATAGCATAAGATCAAATACATTTCTTCAGTAATACGAATAAACTAGACAAGATTTAACAAAACTGACAGTCCCAAAGCCAAATGATACGTATAACTGGACAAACCTTCGAGAACAATAGCCTTAATGTTGGTTGGAATGCCCAAATATTAAGTCTACAGACCAAGTGTTAACACAGGAGATCACTTGGGTACGTAGAAGCCCAAAAATGGTCTTGGAGGATCACAAAAACTTACGAGCTGGGATTGTGGTAATATGGACAATACAAAACAAATGTGGACGTGTCACAGAAATACTTGCCGAGGTTTGAGGTGTCTGGTGATCCGACCCCTAACGGGTTATCGTGTATAATATTCATAACAGGGAATCCTTCCAAACAGTTTTAACAAAGACCCCTTTGAGCCGATCATCTCTGCTTAACAATTTGCGCCCTAACAGAAAATTCCACATATTCTTGGAGCAAATACGGGCAAGGATGCCTTGATTTTGAGTAGAAATTATCAATATTACCTTGCAAAGCCTGACAAAGGCGATTTTTTTCTCTGCCGGGATCATTGTTTAATGCTTTTGTTTGACAACGGAAGCCTCAACGCCCGTTTTGTACATTGACTTGTCGCTTCTCCAAGTAGGAGACCATGTTTGCCATTTTTCTTCACACCTTAAGCATTTGTCAGAAGCCGAGAGATGCAGAGAATCGGGACCTGGACGGGATCTGAAGGGGACCCGATGAACTAATGATCATTCTATGTTGGGTGTGAAATTGAAACTTTAAAACTAATCCATACCGATAAATCTGATTAAAATTCAGAAACCACTTTACTGTCGTAAACGAAATTGTTCAAGTGTTCTTGAAATATCAGAAGGAAAGCCGGTTATGTCTGTTTCTGGGGTGACGCAAACGTTAAAATTACGATCTTCCTTTAAATAAATAGGTTGACATGAGTTTTAACATATTTCTCCCCAAATATTGATTCTTTGAATCTTCAAGAGTGATAGGTTTTTTGCTAGAGCGTAAAGCAAAATTTACATTTAAATAGATAATAGTAATGTATCAGATAAAAACCGAGCGCATCTTGTGCATGTCCGATCTCTTTCACTGTTGTTTTCAATTATATATAAAGCATATGTAACAATAAAATTATATAACCCTTCTACTGATATTATGGTGTGGTTTGTGTCACAGTATACTAGATGCAAGAATGAAATCATTCACCAACGTCCAACGGTTCCAAATAGGCAACCGTTGACATTATGAGTTGATTGAACTATGTCTCTAATCATTTGTGTAACGATGGCTCCTTGCGATCTGCAGTGATTGGACGTTATGTGAAGTTGTAACTATCAAGGCTGGTTGTAAGTGGATGCATCAGAAGAACTGTAGATCTACATCCAAACTTAACATCCTCAAATGGCACTGTCCGGGACAGCAATGATATCCACCAGCGACCAGTAGCAGCATTCAGTATATATTGTGTTGTCCATCGGGTACATTTACACACGCTGCGTTTGATATCATGGCCATTAAACATAATGTGGAACCTACAGTTAAAACATGATTATTTGTTTATGCCATTAACAAATTGGTATGTACACATACACTAAACGACAGAACAACATATACATTATCTGAAACGATCTTCTTTTAATTGTTAATTAGTTAATTCATTGTTATGTTATATTCCTCGACCATTATATTCCTTTAGGAATACAACAATATATAAATACGCACACACAACCGAGAAATCAAATTGGAATCATACATATGTTACTACGATTTTAAACCATTTGAGGTGACAATTACACATTCTTCAAAATAATAATAGTGGAGACGCTTTACCTTTTGGCGGAGATAACTCAAGGATTAAATAATTATCCAAGATACACTTAAAAATAACTCACTATAATACAGTTTCCCAGAAACAAGTAAGATTATTACCCGCAACTTTGTACTATGATAAAAAGGGGATGTTCTCATGTCCCTGTATTGGATTTTATTATTTTAAAATTATTGTACACGACAAACAGTGATAAAATATATCAATGGATAATTGAAAATCAGTGGTGACACCAGATGTTCGCGAAAAAGATAAGATTATCATTATCTACCTGTATCACCCACTACTCACACAATTTTCGTTACACATTGTAAAGGCTAGACAAGTTCAGGAGGGTCACCTTTCTTTTTTGTCTCGTCTCGTATTGCTCATCGATTCACGTGGGAATACAAACGGTTGAGATTCGAACTTAGCATGTCAGTTATATTTCTAGTCGATTATTTCAAGTAAAGTATTTTAAATATTTTTTTAAGGTCAGCATGTAATCAAATCAAATGGTTTTAATATGAATTAGTAAATGCGACGAAAACCCTTTCCATGGTCACAAGAAATCTCTGCTAAAACGATTCCGACTGTCTCATCATCATGTGTTTATGAATCACCATGAAACAGTGATGATACCAGATGTTCATAAACACATTATCAAATCAAAATAAGAGATTGTACATCATCTCACATAACAGCAGAAGCATAGCACGTTAAATGTAGAGTAGATTGATTCACACAAAGATGACACAATCAGATTGTTCTAAAAAGCTAATGTTCAAAATGTAGTATATCAAGTTTCAAGGTGTATACAATGTAGAACGGACGATTCTGAAATGCAGGACAAAATGTGACCCTGTGACCCTGTCCCAAAATCGTCCCCTTTGGGAATTATGATGTAAAATGTATTTATGAAAATGAACAGGTGCCAGAAACGTTTAATTCCTCGACTCAAGAATCGAAAAAAACTTCACAATTGTTATGATTGCATATATCGTTCCTCAATTGACAGAACGAATAAAGATTCCCCAAATTGTATTCAGCGTTAAACTGGATTAAAACCACACAAGTAGCCTAAAAATTCCTTAACCGATCTTTATTTGTTCACCTTGCGTTGTTTTCGTCTTGCATTCCACTGACAAAAGCGAAGCGAAGAGACGAGGGCCAATATTAGGCTAATAAACGGGAGCGGACGATGTAAAAAGTCTTGTTTAAGAGAGGTGGCAGTTGTGTTGATTCAACTAACAGCCATTGCACACAACGTACAATAATATGATTTAGTCACTCGACAGGACAGCAAGCAGATTAACTAGAAACAAAACATTCCATCCAACTCAGAAAGCTGACTAGGCCTTCGAGCTAAGAACCGTTTGACGACATTAAACCATCAGCTGACTGAGGGTAAACTAACATGGGAGTCAATGACACCCCCTTTGTGGCTCTCGTGTGGGTGGGAGGAAGGGGGACATTTAAACTAATATAGAGGTTTGGACAGAAAGGCACTTGACCACGATTACTGGACGGGGTTAGATGGACAAGCCTTGTCTTTAATTGAATTAGTTTGTACCGACGAATCTTCGAATACACAGTCTCGAAACAGACACAATCGCAGCGAAAAGTTTGAAGTTATAGTTGCCCTCGTCTTATGCATAAGCCTGGATGTGCGCATGCGCAGCGTTGTTGAAAACTTGAAGCGTGCGCTTTAGGTTTTCGAGAAGTGACACCTCGCTTTACACTCCCTCTAACCTGAAGAGGTAGTATCGAGTTGTAAGAGATTAGAGAAGTTACAAGTCGGCCTGCAACAATCCACGGAAGAATCCTTTTGAAACAAGATCAACTGTCAACCCTAAATACCACAGGTATGTTGTTAATTTCCACAGCTATTATTCTATGATCAAAGCAGTTATGAGGTAAAACCCTATATGGGAAGCCGCCGATAGTATTAACGGTGGCATTTGGATTGATAGCTTTTATCTGAAAATACTCTTAAAATGATATTATATGTCGAGGATCAATGTTACAAGTGATATACCATTGATCTTAATGTACGTATAGGAATACACACCTGTCTAGTCATCATAGTGATTGTTTTGCTTATTAAGTATGTGGTGAGCACTTAAATTACATATCTGCTCATGTATGAATAAAGGTTCAGCATTGTATCTGATGCTCTTGATGTCTGTATCTAGGTGTACCAGTCTCTTATGTGTAACACCATTGTACATAATCCTTCTATAAAATTTAGAGAACCTCCATGCATGATTATGTTTTATAGAGAGATGGTACACAAGTCGTCCATATTAAAAAAAGCACTGAAATATTCAAACAGCTTGTTTCAAAGAATTATTCACATGGTTGTCAAGACTGAAGTACACTTGACACTTGACATGAGGCCAATAAGAATGAGAACATGGTTCAGTTAGTTTTTATCAACAATTTACACAATTCGCGACCCAGGACCTATTTAGAACTTAATTGATCTGTGCATTAATTATAGACGACAGAAGCTGTGTTTGTTCCAGTTATTCCCCTTTTGTATATTGCCGTTCATACTCAGTCACATACACTGCTTTAAAGGTACATTTGAGTAGAAAATGAAGTATATCGTATACCAGTGTTCCGTGGGTGATATTGAACTCATTCTCTGATAAGATGTCTGACAAGTACATATTTCCCCTGTGACACTGTCATAAAGCAACGTAAGATATTCATCAAGATACTTAAGTTCGTATATGTCTTCCATACACCCGGTTACTACCTGTACTATGTAATCGTTGAAACTTTAACTATAGCAACTGTAGCGGGGTGACCATTACCCGTCAGTTTCATATACATTTTCATGATATATTGGTATGATATATGACGCTAATATATGAATGCATTGTCTTTTTCTTTGATATTCAAATGTATCATCCTTGCTTGTTACCGCGTCAAAATAGCCATAGGTTTATCTATCCATTATTACATTCTTTAGAGCATGTTTAACAGGCGCTGCAACATAAGCAACCCAGTGTTTATTGCATGCTCCTAATGCTTTCTGATGTTTTACTTACATCAACTTAACGGCCTTTTTTTAAAAGGAATGTGTGCGTATGTATGTATGTATATAAATATATAGATATATATAAATATATATGTATATATAGATATAGATATAGATATATATATATATATGTGTGAGTGTGAGTGTGTGTGTGTGTGTGTGTGTGTGTGTGTGTGTGTGTGTGTGTGTGTGTGTGTGTGTGTGTGTGTGTGTTTGTAATTATACATAATCCCTAATGATGACAACTCTCGTGTATTTTCACACAAAATTCAAAATTGAAATATCTATGGTTGTTTGTAAAAGTTGTTGGTTGGTATACCCAATGCATCCAATATTGACTGTTCACAACTTTAGATGATGATTATATAAGAACTGCAGTTCCCATTTATGAAAAGTAGAAAAAGGATTTGCACCTCATAGTAATTTATTTGATGCATAACACATTCATGTTTTCTTGTGTACAAAGCTGCGTTAACAAACGTAAGTTATGTAAAATGTAAATAAGTTGACAATGTTTGGCATGTTTATCCTCTGCTTGACGTGAGTGTTTGTGTCATGAACCAAGACTACAAATATTAATCTAATTAACAAACAATAACCTTTGACTTTCACAAACATCATAAGGTACACGTGGTTCATAAGCAAGGTTTTGCAAATGTCCACTTGTAAAAGAAATGTAAGTTAAAACCATTTAGCAAAACTTTCCATGGAGGGTTCACAGAACGCTGAGATCAGGGAATATATTGATTTACTGATGGATATAATCCAAATAGGAATTAGAGGAAGATTTGTTATCTTTTTTTATCTATTCAAATTTATTTTAACACTTAACATGAGAAATATGCACGTGTTGCACGCGATTCCAACTCCTTCCTTAATTAGGTATTTTTTTTAATTGTATCGCTACCTTAGAAAATGTATTAAAATCGGTTTTAGCAATATTGATGACACCACGTCAAGATAAACCGACTGACGAACAGTTCCCGTATTTCAGAAAGTAGATAACATTAAAACTTTTGGACAAATCAAATCAGGTGATTTCATTTCGATTTAAAACTGGGAGATGTTGGTTTCACTACTACTTAATTTCCATATACTTAAACACAATACTTTCTTAAAAATAAACTACTTTAACGCTGTTGGATACCCTTTTCCTTGTGCAATTTGACTATAAGTTGTCAATTTATATAAAATACCTGTTTTCGTTCTCCAATAAATTCTCCAATAATAATAATAATAATAATAATAATAATAATATATACAATCTAATATGACATCACAGATAACAATGGTACCAATAAGCAGTATGTACGGTTATGTCATTTTTATTGTGTCGTCTTGACGCTTTTGCAAGAATCAAAAACGTTCGAAATTATCATTTTGTGGCACAAGTTGTATGTGTTATTTTTATATCCATAGTTGTAGTTAATATACCTCATGTATCATCATAATCTTGTCATAGAATCCAGTACAAAATGTTACCATAATTTAAAGAAATGCACATGGGTATACATCAACAGTGTGTCATTACATTGATTTCCATGATGAAAGTAACATGAAACAAGTAATAGAAAGAATAGTAAACATGAATTGTCCGGTTTACGTTGTCACTGATTCGTTCAAATGTAACTATAAGGATGGTTTAATACATTATAGGTTTATTATTCATTTTAGCTCAACAGTAAGGGGTGGATAACTTAAGTATATATATTTTCAAAACAAAAAACCTGATGATCTGATGAATTCGGCACAGGTTTATTTGAAACTATGTTGGACACACGAAACTAAGAAAAACCAAATCAAACAAAATGATATTTGTAATTAGAGAGAGGCTGGCAAAGATGACAATTTAATGATAAAATTACTGTCCTTATTTCAAACATGCAACATCCGTCATGAAACTGCGACACATAGATGTACAATAAATGTCAGTAAATACATATCCAATAGTATTTAAACAACACAACCGAATATATGTGGATGGATATCACCATATCTATACATAGTGATTCGACAGGCACGGACATTATGTATCTTTCAAATTTGTTTTTCGTATCATTTTGAAGATTCCTTATTCAACACTTCGTGCATGGATAATTAATATATTTTCATACTTGGAATAAACTTTGTAAACACCTTGTGAAATCATTTTTACTCGTGCGCGTTAAACATACAGTGACCCATGTTAACCATTTTCCTATATGGGAACACTCGGTGGTAAAATCAAATTGTCACTGGTGCGAATTCCGTGATGGCTACTTAGATGCAAGATGGGAATTTGGATCAATCAACGTGGAGATATCCCACATATGAATGACGGGCAATGATAATGCAATATGTTGGTGATAAAATTGATGATAATTAATTTCGTGGGCAAAGGGTTTTATATGCCCATCTATTGCTCTCTGATAATTCCTGTAAATGTATAGTAAATCGAAAAAATACCACATTTTTCCTCTACATAATATAACTCGTGCGTCGCATAAAATTTAACGGTGATTTTAATGATCAAGCAAAACCCTTGTGTTTGCAGGAAATATTTGTTTGACGCCGTTGATAAACCGTACCTTGTGATGTCATGCCCTTGCCGAATAATGATGCCTATATTTGAATAAGTGTGAAGTACATGTTTGAAAGTTTCCCAATAAGTAAATGATTATGTACAAAACAAGGGATTCGTTCTGCAAGTGATTAAGAGAAGAGATTGAATTCACCAATTCACAAAATATGTGCAAAACGAAAATTAGATTTATTTCGCTCTGATTAGGATATAAATTTCCGGAAAAGTAGGGTTAAGCTTGAAAATTGGATATCCCCCCAAAAATACAAACGGCATCAAAACGTTACTTGGCTGAATACAGTCGCCGAAAGACAGCAAACTTGAGGTCCAAAACGCAAAGGTGATATCCGTATGAAATACCTCACCATCCAATAACCATCTCTAATTTGTTTCATTTTTAGCCACTATCAAACGTGTGTATGCTTCTCTTGCCTGGAAGATTGTTAAAGCCGTGTATCATCGACAAGCACCATTTATAAAATTAACTGTTAATTGCTATATTCATAATTATTGACATCGAAATTTGGCATTGATGTTTAGCCTTATATTCATTTTCACTAACCTAATGGCGACATAGTATCAATAAATTTGGTTCATTGTTTTGCACTCGGAACTTTAAGATTTTTGTTTATAGTTATGTAAAACAAAACTTGAATTAATCAAACTTTAGGTAATGGATATCATCTTTTGTTATGTAAATAGAGCTCTGGTGCAAGCACCAGTCATATCATTACAGTGACTTGGATGTTAATGCGCATGTGTAGACACGTCGCCACCTACCGTCGCTGGTCAGACTTCTGCTTATCTCCTCTTGGAATGGACCCGGATCATCTCAACATAAGCAGCCATTATTATGGTATATAAGGTTACGCATTAATTAAAACTCTCCAACTTAAAACTAATCTTAGGATCAGAAAGGATGCGTGAAGTCTAATCGGGACCTCTCCTGTAGAAATAGCATGAAATATTCATGAGCAGAAAGAGCTTTCATGGGATAATTTTCAAATTTATTGAATAATCCTATCTTCAATTACTCCGGCACATAATGTTTTTTACCCTACCTAAAGCCTCTTTGGAAGGATTAGAATATCACGTATTTACTCGTGGGTTAAGTTAATGGTATAGGAATGTTTATTTAAAGGGATTTTATTCTTAGGTAAAAAGTATTCCTATGTATTTAAATATTTTCTTTAAGACTTCAAAAGACGATGGGGGTAGAGTTGGACTTACCAGGATATTCGTAAACAATCACCTGATTTAGACCAAGGACTTGAACCCTAACATATTTTGTTCAAGATCCATTACCAATGAATATATCAAACTGGGTTTACTTGTTATGAATTGAGTAGGTAGCGTTCGTGAATGTTTGACTGATTTTTTAACTCCACAATTAAATATCACATGCGTTGGTTCGTGTAAAAATCAACTTGTCGTGTTGCAGCACTTTGGATTCTTGTCGACGATCGTATCGTACTTCAAACTACACCGAAACCCCGTTAAACTGGATCCCCGTGAAATGGTGAATCTGCATTGATACTAATCCAGATAAACGAGTCATGGGAACTTTGAACTGTGGCGATAACTATAGGTTCTGTGCAGACTATGTCCATATTAGCGGGGTTTGAACTAAACCGATGTATATGATAAATATCGTGTGACAGTTCTATGTCTATATGGAAATGGAATGGGATTATCATCTTCGTGATACATCACTGAAAATTGTTTCTTTTACAATAATGAGAACCTGCGACACACAGCACAGCTGGTCTCCGCTCATACATTATTGCACCAATATTTACACTTTTACTGTGCAACAACTTGTTATGATCGCAATGATCGCTAAACTACATATCATCACGTTCTCATTTACACGGAAACATGTCATTAATTAATACGTTGAGTGCTATCTGCCAAACCTTTTCAAGGCTACATAACACCCGATAGTGCGAGTCATAAAATACTATTATCGTCTCATAATTATCCCAAACACAAATTGTTCAACAGGTCAGAATATCTGACAGTGATATGCCAGATTCATCGTCTTCTTTATTTAAATATTGATTCATACAAACTCCGCCAAATTGTGAGAAACATGAGAAATATGACGTTTATATTGATTTCCCCCGTTGTCTCATTTCCCTTTATTATTCTCGAGCTAATATTATGAATACCGCATAGAGTAAGAGCTTGCCAACCACGGAATGATATCATCTGTAATGTCAACTAGTATTGGGGACGGGGGCCACTTAGAACCCAATGTTAAGACAAGTGTTTTCCTTTCATTGTCGACAAGTGGTCTGGCTTTCTCTTAGCGTTTAGCTGACGGTAAAACTACTAATATGGCGTCAAATTGCCCCAAACCGTCACTGCATGGATACCCTGCTTTGTTTTACGAGAGCGTACACAAAATCCGTCAGACGGATTCTAGTGATGTGTAAACAGGATTAGGCATATTAGGGCGAGGCACTCACTGTTTGGGTCCAATGTCAAAATCTCGTGAATATATAGTACCACACTGGGTGATCTGCGAATCGAAGGGGACTTAACAGAAAACCAGCTGCATGGCATGTCTTTGTGTAGCATTTGTACCTAAATGGAAAAGACCAAAACTATCATGTAAGTATTACTAGAATGAGCAAAACAGTGTTATTGGCGTTACCTCAAACACGGTTAAAGTGAAACCTGCTTATCCCGAACTCGATCAGCTTGATACGTTGTTTAAGACAATGTAACATTATGGTTTCGGGTGAATCCTTATATACTTTTGGTTTGACATTAACAATCCGATGTTGTCCAGATACGCTCTATAGTATCTGAATGCATAGACAATATTGACCTTTGCGAGGCCTTACGCTTTTCTGCCTATCATTGAAAACTTATCATTCTTCTTCTGGTGTCCTGCTTCTTCTGGGGATATTGCTGGAGTGTTGCTTGCAATGCTCGGTTACCCACTCACCAATACACCCATTCCCCATCCCCAATCTATATATGCACTCACACACTGATCCACCTACTCATTGCTGGAATGTTGCTGAAGGCGCACGCACACTCACTCACTCATACACACCACTCACTGGCCCACTCAATCATCTAACCGCTGCGTCACTCACTCACTCGCTCATACATCAACTCATACACAAGCTCACTCACATGTGGTTGGACACTGCAATTCAAGCAAACACATAGTTCAAATGATCCATTTAGTGCGTTTGTAACGTTGGTGATACTAACAACGATAAACATAATATACTGAAACTTGGGGTTAATCGAGTTTTGACGTGATACTGTAAGCTGAAGTGATCATGATCCCTGCATTTCCTTAATCATAAGAAATCTCCAGTAATGATTACATTGTACGATTCCGACTATATCCGACTATATACTAATACAACATAAAAACATCGATAAGCAATGATAAAATAATTCTCCGAAACATTATTTTACATACATTTCAACTTTATTTGAATATTTGTTTGACAGTTGTTTAATGCCACGCTCAGCAATATCCCAGCTATATGGTGGTGGTCTTTAAATAAGCGCGTTTGGGACAGACAATCCAGTGATTGAGACAATGTCCCGCGCCATCAGGCTGCAATGACAAGCAATCAACCAAGCCACTGTACCTGACCACCCGGTTCTGGGTAGCCTCCTCCATAGACTACTGTGGAGTTAGTCAATACGGAAGTCCCACTGCGGACCTCAGTATGAATATGCTTGCGTTTGCGATAATAACTTAACATTCTCTCTTGTAGTCAAATAATGAAAAGTAAATTTATTCATATCAATATTGAATTTTGGGTATTTTGTTTATTTTTTTACGTAGCTCATATTGCTCAGGCATTTGTTTTCACATTCTGATATACTAAGAAGTCACATATGCCAACACATCCTGTCATCAATATGTGCTTTTGATTTTCCTATATAATGACATATTTGTCATCATGACCCGAATACATAAAAGACCATCGTATCATTTGTTCTCTTTTCCGAATTTTACTCTCTCCTGACATATCATTCATTCCGGGTATATCGTAGTAATTGTCAAAGTAATAGCTTTATCTAATATAAAAATTCGACACCAAAGACAAAAACAGTATCGATTATCCGCCGAAACAGAATTGGGCGTAAAGATTATATGAATGGATCACTGAAAATCAGTGATATTACCAAGTGTTCGCGAAAGTGGTTAGCTTCTCCTGTTCCACCGGCTGCACCCAGCACTCACACAGTTTGTATGAAAAAGCAACTTGGATAATACACATCACTACACTAAATATGTACATCACATATATATTATACAATTTAATTGTTCCTCTGTTTGTTAAAATACCTCAGCTTGTTTTAATAGCATATGAAATTTGCATATAAATCCGTTATATACGACAGTAAAAGTGCAAAGTACATATTTTTTCAAAATCTGTTTGACTACAATGACCACAGCCTGACATTAATGTATGCACATAAACATGTGTAGATTTATGACTTCTCAACACAAAGCCTATTCTTAACAATGACTTTCGGACAGGTTTTATTTTGAGTGTCAAGTTTTACGCTTTTAACGTTTTAACCTCTGTTAATGTTGCAATGTTATCATAATAATTCGGAACAGTAAGTATTGAATCCACAAGGGACAAATGTAGCTTTACTTAAACCTTCCTTGCTAGGCTGCTCATCCACTTCGCGAACATCTGGCGTCATAGATGTCTTTATGTATACGTTTTCGAGATGACATTTATTTCATGTGTCACTTCCGGTTTCATTGAATCACTTCATGGCAAACTTGTTTAAATATGCATGTCGCATACGCTTGCAGCAATGAAACAATTACGCTGTCTTGATGTTGATGCTTAACTATCATGTAAGCTTAACATATATTTAATTTATTGGGGATACGATCATTCTAATCTTGAAATTGCTGTTGGTGTCTTTCATACGTTAAATGGCGGCAGCGTTCAGTGCCTTGTACACTGCTAGCTCTGGTGACAGGGGAGGATGTTATACAGAGTTGTACAGAGTACAGAAAGGAATACAAATACACTCGAGTCATGGAGAATACAGAGATGTTATACGGAACATACATAAGCAGTACATAGGGCATGTAATACACAATGCGTCAGTACCCTATACCGACACGTACATATGTTGACATGGTATACACACGTAGAACACAATACAGATATGTAGTACACAATACAGTCACGTAGTACACAAAACAGCCACATAGGACATAATACAGTCACGTAGTACACAATGCAGGCACGTAGTACACAATAGTCATATAGTACAGATTACAGCCAAGTACAGTAAACTACGGTTATAACGAACTCAAATGGACCACTAATTTAGTTCGTTACAACCGTAGTTCGTTATAAGCATATAAACAACATAACTACAGCAAATAGTCGTGGCAAAAAAGTAAGTTCGTTATATGCGTCAGTTCGTTATAAGCGTGTTCGTTATAAACGTAGTTTACTGTACACAATAGTCACATAGTACAATCAAGTAGTACATGATAACAAAATCACGCAGTACACAATACTGACACGTAGTACACAATGCAGTCACGTATACAATAACATCGTACACAATAGTCACGTCGTACATCACACAATCACGTAGAACATAATAAAGTCAAGAAGTACATAACACAATCATGTAGTACAGAATACATACACGTAGTACATAATATAATCACATAGTACGCAAGTCACGTAGTACAAAATACTGTCAAGAAGTACATAGCACAATCATGTAGTACACAACAGTCAAAAAGTACATATCACAATCACGTAGTACACAATAAAGTCAAGTAGTACATAACACAATCACTTTAGTACAGAATACATACACGTAGTACATAATACAATCACGTAGAACACTAGTCACGTAGAAAACAATACAGTCAAGAAGTACATAACACAATAAGTAGCACACAGAACAGTCAAGTAGTACATAACACAATCACGGAGAACACAAAACAATCAAGCAGTACATAACATAATCACGCAGTACATAATACAGTCGCCTAGCACAATACACAACCAAGCAGTACACAAAACAGTCAAGTAGTACATAATACAATCACGCAGAACACAAAACAGTCAAGTAGTACATAACACAATCACACAGAACACAAAAGTCACCTAGTACATAACACATTCACATAGTACACAATAAACTCAAGTAGTACATAACACAATCACGCAGAACACAAAACAATCAAGCAGTACATAACACAATCACGCAGTACACAATACAGTCACCTAGTACAATACACCACCACGTAGTTCGCAACAATCAAGCAGTACATGACACAATCACGCAGAACACAAAACAGTCAAGTAGTACATAACACAATCACTTTAGTACAGAATACATACACGTAGTACAAAATACAATCACGTTGTACACAAGTCACGTAGAAAACAATACAGTCAAGAAGTACATAACACAATTAGTAGCACACAGAACAGTCAAGTAGTACATAACACAATCACGTAGTCCACAATACAGTCAAGAAGTAGATAACACAAACACGTAGTACACAATACAGTCAAGAAGTACTTAACATAATCACGCAATACATAATACAGTCGCCTAGCACAATAAACAATCAAGCAGTACACAAAACAGTCAAGTAGTACATAATACAATCACGCAGAACACAATACAGTCAAGTAGTACATAACACAATCACGTAGTACACAATACAGTCAAGTAGTACATAACACATTCACGTAGTACACAATAAAGTCAAGTAGTACATAACACAATCACGTAGTACACAATACAGTCAAGTAGTACATAACACAATCACGTAGTACACAATACAGTCAAGTAGTACATAACACAATCACATAGTACACAATACAGTCAAGTAGTACATAACACAATCACGTAGTACACAATACAGTCAAGAAGTACATAATGCAGTCACGTGATACAAAAAACAGTCAAGTAGACAATAACACAATCACGCAGTACATAACAGTCAAGTAGACAATAACACAATCACTCATTACATAACAGTCAAGTAGTACACAATGCAGACACACACTACTCAATACAGACACACGTCGTCCAGAACTCAATAAACAGAACAGAATATAGACAAAGTTGGCTAACCGGACTCGATGAGGACGGTTGAATCCAATGTGTTTTACAATAGATTCCGGGTAATTTTATACCAATAATCGTATTTCCTAATAACTGAAACCAAGGGAGGTAACTCGATTCAGGGCAATGTTCATTTATCCACAATATTTTCAAGATCACTTTCGTTCAAGTATAAGAGATTTGCGGTCGGTTTAAATGAAACACGAAAATTAATATACAGAGTAGATATCATACTCATTGACTTGTGTGGGTTTTTAAACTTTTTAAAATATATCAGACATTTTGATTCATGCTTTACCTAAGCACTTAATAATAATATATATAACGGATACTTTTACAGAGCATAATAAATTACCTCCCCTGAGAAGATCCGGGTTATTAACACATGCTTGTAGCAAGACTAACGGGATCGGATGGTCAGGCTCGCTGACTTGGTTCATTGTATCCCAAAGACATAGAGCGATACTGGTGTTGTCAAACACTGGATTGTCTGGCGCAGACACGATTATTTACAGACCGCCATCATATAGCTGGCATATTTCGTGCAGCGTTACACAACAAACAAACACACAAACCTAATACCTTCACACTTGATCAATATACCTTCCACGATTATGTAAGCTTACATAAGCTGTGTCCTTGCCCTTTGAAGAGCTTTTAGAATGACAAAAGAATGAAAACATTGAGACCTCACTTATGTTCCTCACTGAGGAATCACCCCCTCCACGGGATATCTAACGTGAACGTCACATACAAGGGACATTACTCCGTATTATGCGCTTGTCCAGTTACTGGTATTTGTTACTCGGGATCATTGCACTGGGATTGATCCTCTGTCACCGTCGAGTGGAGATGAACTAATACGGTTGCACTTGAGAGTAGTGATATCAAAATACCAGGCTAGGGTCATGGTTCAAGGCCAGGGTCGCTGATGTTTTGAAGAGGCTCCTTGAATTGGTACTTGATAATTGGCAAATCTCATATTTTTTTTGGTTCACTTTCTGTTAAGTTTATTGTCTGTTTAGTTCCTTCTCTATTGACGACGCGCTTAATATTTATATACGGACCATCGACTGTTTGCTAATGACGGATGTTCTGATTTTAATAAAAGTTTTCGTGCATCGTAATTTGTAACATTCGTTTATGATATATTCGGAATCGTACAATGGTCTGTGCTTTCAGCAGAGATTCCTTATGATCATGGAAAGAGTTTTGTCGCCTATATTAATCAGATAATTATAATTATTCTTCTAATCGGAGTGAAATAAAGTTCATTTTCGTTTCGCAGGTAGATTGTGAATTGGTGCATTCAAACATTTCTCATAATCATATATTTAAATACTTATTTTGCTTAGGTATGTCGAATGTATATCACTTCTTTAAGAATGTTTGTTTTCAGTTTTACTTTTTTTCTCTTTTCCGTTTGTATTTGAAAAAATGTCTCATCTCGGGACAGCATGTGAACAATAGTGATTCTGTCCCGAAGGAGATCCGATAAGAATCTGAAATTTGAGACGGAAAACCGGCAAAAACAGCTGGAATTCCAAAATGGAATCAATGTTCAACGATGGTTGGGCTACACACTGTTAATTCACCAAGCGGTGTACTTGTATTTTTCAATGACATGATTTCAAAGCAACGTCATTCGATAAAACAGGTTAGTTTCCAACAATATTATTACATATCTTCAACTTATCTATATCCATGTCGACGTGCGAGGGATGGATGTTTGTGTACATCGGAAGATTTTCAATTGCACAGCCTTGAAACCAACTTCTTCAGAGAAGACAGTATGGTCACTTGGGATACACTCACATGGCCCACGACTGATGACTAATGTTGCAGTTACCTACAGAACCAATGGTGGGGTAACTCACGCATCCAAGTCGACATTTTGAAGGATATTGTATGATACAAAGAGGACTTGAGCTGAAGTAATTATGTAAAATCGTATGCACGTAATAGAAACTAGGATGGAACACAAGTTTGATCCTAAAATGCCATCTGAAACTATTATTGTCATCAGAAGACAGTAAACCTGGGTCCACTTGCACAAAGCGATCTTAGCGATAAGATGATCGTAACTCCCATTCTTTAGCATATGCTTACAATAGTCTTAGCGCTAAAATCGCTTTGTGCAAGTGGGTCCTGGAGGATAATTTCGCATTTTCTCGGGTTAAGGTAACAATCATATTTATTCGTTTTCAGCTCTACGTGGCCTATAAGACAACATAACGTTCACACAAACACTTAAGCACGTCTAAATTAATATTCTAAAATCACATTTATGTTACACAGCAAGCGATGTGAGAAGATGTTTTTGAGACTAACATACTTTTGAATGGAGGCATTTAATATTAACATATTGGTTCTTAAACAAATCGATATAAACTGCCGGGCAAAAAATAGTATACACTGGAACTAAGATTTACAAACATCATGAACATATCGCTAGGCTGGAAACAGTCGCTGAAATAGTGCAAACTTCGAAAACACAACGGTGAAACCCGCATCAAGTACATCACCTTCGAATGAACACTTCTTGTTTGTTTCATAATTAACCATAATCAAAGATGGGTATGTACTTTTATTGTGCACGGCAGCCTAATACAAAACATCAACGCCAGAGAATAATCGGTCTCACTTTTATGCCGAAACATTCTATTGGGCGTCAAAAGCAAAATAGCGGTGAAAATGATGTGAATGGATCACTGAAAATCAGGGATGGCATGTTCGCGAAAAGAGTAACATGGTATCCATCTTCTGGAACTAAACACCCAGGTGAAAAACGGAGATTTCAGATTGGATGTTTACCTTTCCATTAAACCATAACCTGACTGCGTAAAATAGGCCCATATAAGTTGTCTCGGGTTATTCAGTCTGTGAAACGACTGACGGAACGAACAGATAGAAAGAAACCAGGAACTGATATAAAGATGTCCATGAAATGTATGAACTGAATACGTGATAACATGCACATACATATAGAAATACGTGTATTAACATATCGGTCCTTTAGTTCTGTAGGATGCATATATAAGTCCTTCAACTACATAGCATGCATTGATAGGTTCTTCAGTTCTGTAGATGTGATTTCACCCCAAATTAAGATAACATCACCAACTGTATGTATTAATATATGCACAATAATACATATTTGGATGTATAGGTCCTTCACCTCCTGGGTGTACTCGTGCTGTGTAATTGTACGTTGAACATCTGATAAACATTTACCTCAGATAACGATTACATCAGACGATATGTATTTGTCAAGTGGCTACATGCAGGTACATATTTGGATGTATATGTTCCTTCAGCTTTGAAGACCCTGGCTGTGCTCTTTGCGATGGTAATGTCTGCATGTGATGCATTCTAGCCCGAGATTAAGATTACATCAGTATATGTATGTATTGATAGGTGCACACCAATACATATTGGGATGTATAGGTCCTCCTTCGGCTCTGTGTATCTTGTGTGTACTCTTGCTTTGCTATTGTAATTCATCCTCAGATAAAATCGAACCCAAGATTAAGATCAAGGTAAAAGTATGTAAGTATAAGTGCCTACATGCACGTACATACATGAATGCATTTATTGATACAGTTTCTTAAGGTCTTAACGCCAGACGTTTTGCTTTGTGACTGTAAGTTCAGACGCACTAACCCCCAAAGCCTTCACCTGGTTCCATTCCTCCATGCAGATAATTCCATCCAACATACCATGAACATCTTCTTAATCTCGTGGTAATGGAAATACAAGTCATCTTTATTCACGCGCGTCCTAAAAAATTGGACACGCTTAAAAAAACAAGCGCTGCCCCATCTCCAAGTTCCTACAAATATTAAACACCAACCTGTAGCCGTTTATTGTATGCATGCGACTTGGATTGCCTGTGCCTTTAGCAGGTGTGGTGGTCAAGGGTTGCCTCGTAACGTGCAGTTGTCGGTTTTTAACACACTAAATCCCTTGTCATTTCCTATTATTCTCGGACAAAACCCTAAGTTGCCCGAAATGCCGCTAAGCTAGGATAGCATCGAATTTTCTTAGTCGTAGAACAATCCCTATGTAAATTTGCCTTTCTCATTGTCCAACTTAGCGTTGTTTTGCGATCTTTTAACTGTAAATTTGCACATATTACTTCTTGGCTGAGCGCGGCGCAGTCAATGTACCGCCAGCCGCACGGATGCGGGATTTGCCGGAATTTGCAAAGCTTACGGCATGGCGATTTTCGTAGTACGGGCAGCGCTGGCGTTCAAACCATTTTACAAACAACTTCGAAGTCGGTCGTTGTTAGGGGACTTGAGTCATTTCATACAGATTACGCCGTCAAAATCCTTGTATGGCACATTTAGTTACTGTGGAAGGTGCAGGCAGTCCCGGGGGAATAGCTACAGTCAACAGTCACTGTTTACCTGCCACTGAGGGCTTTGTTTTCCTCTCGTGTCGAGCAGCGACGCTTTCAGTCCTGGGCCAGCCCCTGGCGCCATGAAAACATGAATTAATATTTGTTTTTGTTTGTGACACCTTGAAGGAAACCTTTCGCACCATTTAGGAGTCATGCTTAGGCAGAACTAACAGGGGTGCGGAACATGCGGACACCAGGGACAAGCAGGGCTTGGCCTAGGGAGGGGGAGATATGGCGTGGCGGGGAGGGGCGACGAGTGACCGGCAGGCGGGTGAGAGGGAGGAGAGGTCGTGGTCAAGCCGACGGGGACGAAAGCGACACTAATAGGAGCAGAAAAACGAAATTCTGAATAGTATAGTATGACCATGACAGTTGTCGAGATCCCTATTATTGAAACAGTGCTTGGCTAATTGCATGTGCGTCCGTGACACTCGGTCTGCTGTGAAGGAGAGGCCGGTCATTAGTGATCAGTAATTAAAATGGGTACTCGTGAATAATGCACTTTCTTGCAGATGGATATAGCAAATCCCTTTTGAATTATGCGTACAATATAAACTACTTGGCAATGAAAGTATATACTTGGAAATAAGATTTGACTAAAACTTTACAAACGTTATAACAAACAGTTACAAGGCTGCAAACAGCCGCCGAAACAATGCAAACTTGATACTGATACCCGTATCAATTACATCTCCATCGAATAATCATTTCTTGTTTGTTTCATTTTTAGTCACTATCAAACATGGTTGTATGCTTTATTTTGCATTTTTCTGCGTTTATTTACAAATAGTATGCTTTGGAGGATGGTAACATGGTTCGTACCCTCATAGCAAACGTTCCGGATTATTAACAAATACCACTCATTGAAAAAAAAGTGTATCATATTTTTTAAATATTTCATACGTGCCCATAATGGTGTTTGTGATCAATGATAATGAGGTCTCACTCCGCGGATTACATGACCAGCACCGGCTAAATCAAGATGACATTACTTATAGGCTTCCTGTAGCTTAGCCACATCCAGTGGTTACTTTAACACCGGGCTGTTGTGCGATAAGATGGACACAACAATGTCGTACATCGTTATCGTCGAGATATATTGCGGTTACAGATAAAGGAAAAATGTAATGATGAAGTATGACATACCTATTGCCTTTCTGAAAAGATTGAAAATAAACAAGTGTAATTTATACTGTAATTTACAGATGTATTTGTTTGAACAGTTGTTTCGATAACATTTTGTATTAAAGTGTTGGGGAAATTGTTGAATAAAAAGGTAAAACATCGTTGTGATCATTATGTCTGGTAGGCATTTCATGATTTAGTTACATTCTGTGACTCATTCATATAATTGTCATCACTAATTTTCCCTTTACCCCAATGGAATCTGTTTCGGCAGATAATCGAGACTGGTTATTCTCTGGCGTTGACGTTATATATTTACTCGAGTAATTACCTCTTACAGATTTCATTACTCAGGTAAACTATCTGGTGGCCTTTTCATTACTGGAGATAATTATCACAAATGTATTTCATCTTCTTGTGTAACAGTCTATAAGAAGTACTCAAGAGCTCCACGAGTACATCTACGAATGCTTTACATGAAGTGGTTTGTTGAAGTGACGTCGACAAAAAACATAAAACATTTTTAACATAAATATTATCAATTTGTTAGCTATAAGAATGTTTAAGCATGATAATGCACCCTTCCTCATTACAATTCACAATTTTGTTTATGCCTATTTAGATAACTGATACATCATGTTGACAATTACAGTATTCGTCATTTAAAGGCTGCCACAGCCAATCCATTACCGGAGTTACGTTTTTCTACTCGCGAAGTGACTTCAGCCGACGCGAGTGTAACCGGGTGCCTTTTCATCCTTAAAGAGTATAACACGCAGCTCCTGTCTGTACCGACGGTTATGTTTATTTTGTTTAAATAATGTACATGATCCAATCTCATTATAAGACCGAAGAGTGACTTATCTATGTCATATCAGTATTATAAATTATATATATTGATGATATGTAGATAAGAGAAGTCGCTTTCACCCTATTTGGCGTGTTCAAGGGCGACAGTATGACAATTTGCCTATGTCTTTCGTTGCCATATTTGTTATCTTGCAGTAAATAGGAGTCAGGCAAAGTAACATTGTCAAAAAAGATTATGTAACAATACGGCAAGCTGACGCGCATGTATGTTGCACTTATAACATGTCAATCCTGTGCAATTTTCATTTTCTTCCATTCTACCTGGAATTAAATCACCACAGCAATGTAAGGTTTTAACAATCTATTTGCTGATAGGCCAAACCTGATACTACGAGGTTCTTATAAAATTAAGTCCGTTATATTCGAAATCAAACTTTTCCTCCGTACAACTTGACTTTTAAATCGATATTATGTCATGATACTACCTGAAACAAAAAGTATTTCAGCAAGTGTCTGGTAGCTCACCATGAGATCTAAGAGAATAACACATGTACAAGCACATTTATTCATTGTTGTTCACATTTCTATCTAACATTAATATACCCAGTTTATAAAGGCAATAAATCAGTCTTATTAAACAATTAAACAACAGACAGCTTTGTTTTGACATTTCAGTATTCGTGTGATTTTGCTAATTACGTTTGGATATGTTTTCAACCAGAACATTATACGTTCATAATTTCATGTGTCGTTTTCGTTTTGTTATTAATTATTCATAATTCACAAATAAAATATTATCATTTATATAGGTACATGCTAATTGGATGCTGTTCTTAGGAGAAATATTGCAAGAAAATATATGTGACATATTGGTGCTGTTGATGTCTAGTTAAAATACAAAAATCGCTTCATTCGGAGAAATGTTTAAGCTGAATGCAAAATTAAGAACGATATTACTCCTGACTGTGCCAGACGTAATTGACTTCCCCATGCTGCGCTGTATTTTTTTATTGCGAGGTTAGATACGTATTTCTCATAAATAACGCCTTTATGTCGAAACATTCAAGTGTTTGGAGATTAAACTTTTTTTTAATTTCCCTTAATATTGTCACCAGCATATTATTACCTTTGCTTTTACTTAATATCCAGATACCTACTTGGATTACCCTGTTTATTTGCTGTATAAACGCACAAAACCATGCTCTTCTGTTGACATCCCCCTCTACACGTCCCCGACCTCGCGACGTTCTGTCTTGTTTGAGTGGTAATCAACGATCAATTATTGAAGGGAGCGTACCCGCTCTAAGATCACACTGCAAGTCAAAGGTTCTGCAAACCAAATCTCAAGTACCTCTTCAATGTTACCTTATCAAGATACTTGTTTTAGCTTTTGAAAATCAGCTTGAGCATGGATCAACCCTATGATTGAGCAGTTTACATAGTGTTCCGCTGCCGGGTACTTCAGCCGGCGACACGTGGAAAGAGATATGGAAAGGGGAAAAGACTTTAGACATGCTTCGCGATATCTCTCTAAAACACCCCTTTCCTTCACAATATGGCGACCGATCAAGTGTTCACTTGCTCGTTCATCAGCCAATCAAATCACACATTGATATTTACTCCCACTAATCCGGTTGTGTTTTGGGTAAATATTTTGTCATATTAATATACTTACCCTACGTGAAGTGCTTAATGGTCTTAGAGTAAACCTGTCAGGCCCAACTAATCCGCCGTTTAGCATAACAACCTAACGTCTATTTAACCACTTAGAAAAGCTTAAATATCTGATTCTCGAAGCATTGTAGTCAACTCGGGACCAAAACGTTAACAAGTTTGCCAGCAAAAAGTGTTTCAAAAAGCAACACATGTAACCTAAGGTTATATCGTCACACGCTACCCCCACGGCCGTCACGCGTTCATTTTGCAGACTTAACAAAGGTGTAGAGAGACTTTCAGCGTCTTAGCGGCCCTATGAGGTATACTCCACATAGGTAGACGCACTGAGTTACACTGCTAGGGGTCCAAGGACGATCGCTCGCAGAGTAGTCAAGTGGGGGGTCAGTCTAAGGCATTCCTTCAGGTGCAATTGCACAGACTTGCAGTGAACTCCGTGAACCAGAGCTGTTCAGTTGATTCATCGACCTAGGTAAGTATTGCCGTGTTCATGATAATCCTGTATACTAGAGGATGTAAAATTAATGTATTAATCTTTAATTAATTTCTATAATATCCATTATAAACATGTTCATCATTTTATTTTGATGTGTTTAAATATTTATATTATAATAATATATATTTTGTCATAGTTTTATCCTTATTTTCTAAAACTAAAAACTAAATTTAGTTGTTTTTATGTGTAACTAAACATAAAATTCATACAATGTTATATATACTATTTAATCATATATACTTTATAACCGTTATTGCATTTTAAGTTGAAAATAAAGGGAGCAGGAAACTATCTTTAGCACAAGATTGTGAAGTTGATATTTAGGTTAGCTCAGCCACCCATCGTGTTAAGATTTCATAGGCTGACAATAAATGTTTAATGTTTCCATTTGTTTTAATCAAATAGGACATGATATTAATCCTGTTCATGCCATAAACTTCAGCTTATGCTTCACTCTATGTATGTGTGAGGCGCAGACATCGCGTAGACGACGGAAACTCAGAATCCTGTCATAATTCATTTCTACGATTGTCGGGTCAACGCACGAGAACATAAAGTAGGACTTAAATAAATACATATGCAAAGCTATTGCTCATATGACATGAGTGAATGCAAAATTTGCAATATTCGTTATGTTTGAATTAATTCCTCATAGCTGCTTAACAGCTTAACATATTACTTATTAATATTTAAATATTATTATATATTTAAAAAATGTATTAAAAATATATTTTGCAAATACGTATCCTCTGTACCATTTCTGCATTGATGGCATCCAATGCTGACGTAGTACGTACGTAAAAACTGGTAAAAAATATGATACTATATGGTATACAAAGTTGATATAATACCCATTCTTCTAATTTTATTCAACTTCAGTATTATCACAATGTGAAGATTATTTTTAATAATGTAAATAATACAACTGTTACTGCATTGTTAGCCATTAACTTCTAAAAAGTGGTGTTAGAATAGGATATATTCCCATACAATACTACAATTATATAGCGACATCAACTGAATGTTTTAATTATTTATTAGAAAAAAGAAATGATTGTTTCAGTTTCTGTTTAACACTTTAAAACTATGTTACAAATTTGCGATACCTATGTGTGTGGTACACAGTAGTGGAGCATACCAAGTATATGATTGCTTCATCTGCTTACATGCACGAGACATATCACTGTAATATTTGCAAATCATTCTCTAGACAGGTTACCATGACATTAAGATTGAATCTAAAATCTGGGTGACTGCGCCCATCATGACAATGGATGTATATTGACAAATCTTTCCAGCCAATTTTAAATTATCGCCCTGATGTAGTGGTTAGTGATAAATAAATAAGTAAACGCGACAAAGGTATTTCCATTATCACAAGCAAATCTCTACCAAACGCGTAGTGCATTGTGCTATTGTCCATTGTATCATGAGCATGTGGTCTTATTCACTTTCAAATAGTGGCACCGGTCACAAATATGAAAATCAGCTTTTCACCTGATAAAACACGGAAACTTCAAAATAGGGAATTGCATCGGCCATCATCTTTGTCGATGAAGTTTTACTGAGGGCTTGATTGTTCGAGCCATGATCAAACATCTAAGATTATAAAATACAAGTATATTAACATTATATCACCTTCATTTTACCCTTTCGTTTGCATGCGATATGCGATATGCGATATGCGATATGCGATAACAATGAAATCCATATAATTACATAATCAAAAATCTCATTTCGCTGATGATTTTAAAAATAAGACAAATAGGGAAATGGTTGAAAATATAGACAATGGAACGGAAAGTTCTTGACATTTTCAAAATTTCACGAACATTTAGGAAAGAGTGTAACCGTGGGTGGTTTGCTGTGCCACAACTAGTTAAAATCACGTATTGGCAGGTGTATAATGACTCTCTTATTACAGGATATGTTTCTGTGTGACCCGTATCTTTACAGAGTTTTACAACTTGAATCTGATTTCACTAGGAAACGATATGTTCCAATTAGACCATGCGTCTTCCTATTTCTATTGTGAGCAGTTAGGGCGGCGAGAAGGAGGGGAAACATGTGACTCACTCGATTTAATTAGTGCTAACCTATTGAAATACGTGTTACGGGTCCAACACCCCCTTTTCGCGACTTGTATATGACAGTATTATCAGGAATTTGTGAAAACATGGTCGTGCACGCCTGTTTGGAAGAAGTCAAATATTCCATTGAAACCTGAGCCTTGTTTTGGTGGGCTGCAAGGGTACTACCTTAACCCGGTCCCAATGGCGGACAGGTGTGTGTGACCCATGTTTGTTGCTAGAGACACTGTGTCTAAAAGTAACCACGAATCGCCTATTTTACAAGTTTACTGTCTGATCGATGAATGGTTTTCATTTGCTGGTCGTTTAGCGCGGGGTGTCTGGTCGTGAGATTAAACATTACTAGCACACAATTATCCAATGAGCTGTGGTCAGGTCTAAGCCCGGGATGCAAGGCGCCAGATGACACTTGCCAATGCAAACATATATACAATGCTCTGGCAAGTGCAGAACTTTTAATAACATTTTCCTTCCATATCGAATATCCAAATGCGAGCAAAGCTGCTCATCTCGCGTTGGCACGATAGAATTAACTGGAGGTTACAAGTGCAGTCTGTTTCAGTACCATTGGGGACATTTTACACGGCTCACGACAACATGGCGTTAGGTCAACAGCAGAATGAAATCAATATCATAGTGTAACTATTGTCATAACTGAAACATCTAAACATTATTAATCATATCACAACAGAAATACACCCTTCAAACACCATTAACCCCAGAATGCAGAGTTCCTATTGGGAGACATCATATCACCTTGCTGGTTGGAACCATTTCATACAGCGTATTGCTATTAATTAGCCAATGTGCGTTGTGATACAAATCTGAAAGGATATTTACTTTCTCTGTGTTGGTCGATGTACGTGAAACATTATCTGATTAACTTTAATGTAATTTCGTTTTTTATGTTCGAACTTCAATAGATGAATCATGTCTTAACTGAGGTCTTTTATAGAAGCATGTTGGTGAGGAAATAAACGCAAAAAAAGTGTGTGACATGTTATTAATAGTTATATCTATAGATACAACCTTTGAAATAATCATAAAGATTAGCTTTTTTTTAAATCACATTCGATATGTACCCGAAGTTGAGCTGTAAAATTAGGTAGTGACACACAAGATGCTAACTTTTCATCTTATTTTATTGATGCATTAAATATGTTCCATTATATTTTTCTCTGAGTATATCTTAGAGTTTCAAATAGCCTATTAACCCTGACGAAAGTTTGAATTCTGTCTGAGACATTTGTATTATACGAAGTGAAAGACGAAAGTTGTTCCAGGGCGGCAAGTGCAAAAACTCAATTATTAGTTTTTGTCTAAGAGGTCTCTCAGGGCAAATGGTTTAGGAATCTTGTAAGATGGTATTTGAGTCCCTGTTTCATGCTTCACGTCCATAATCCGCTAGGTTTTAGAAGGCCTCTGTAAATCCCTGTTCGCCACCCAAGAACCTACCCGTCCAATAATAGAGTGAGCAGCTTCTCCATTTACAACTTTTCTTTTGATAATGTCACAACAATAAGCATATAATGATTTGATGAAACCCTAGATACCATCAAAGTGGATTTTGCCATGTGATACTACAAGACAGGAGTTGTTCATCGAGGACCGGACAAAAATCCTAACTCTTAATCGTCCAATACCGACTCTGGTCTCATCCGCTGATAGGTGCAACGTCTTAGAGAGAAGATGTACCTCGTCTCATTATAATGGTCTTCGTTCCCACGAACCGACTTAAGAGTTGTTGCTTTCAGAATACATGCACGAGACGATACCTGATAGCGCTCGGGGACGGTCTACGCCATAATGTAGAGGTGGGTGTGGCCCTGTACCCGCTACCACCACGTCTTAAGAGGTGTTGGTCCACAACCCAAGACCCACAAGCCGCGGTTAACAAAAGCGAAACATTAGACGACCAAATGTAATCAATCAGTACTGAAAAGAGGCACGTAAGAAAATTTGTCAAAACGCGCCGTGAATCGGACAAGAGAAGCCCAGTTGAGGTATTACTCGCGTAGCATTAGTCGTGTCGCTTGTACGAGTGTAAGGCTGATATTAACACCTTTGCCAAATAGATTACACCACTGAAATGCTTCCTAAGTCTTGTCAAACGCTATTCTGTTCTCTCACGTTCGTCCGCTACACATGACGCTTTTAAGGGGTTAGTAATAAGAGATGTCCCGCATACAAGTTCTAAAGCTGTTGAAAAAACTCTTGCTTTGATAGTGAAAATCAACTCCAGTTTGGCCTAGCCCAATTAGACGTATTAAATCTACACCCTTTCAAATGTCACTGCAGATTCGGTGTTCGACTAAAAGGGTTTCGGCGGGGTTATTTGCTGAGTCCTTCTCTGTTTTGACCACAATGCTATGCAAAACAGTTCCTTATTTACTTTATCTAATCTAAGAGATTGGACACGGTTGGAATCGATATTCAACTCAGCTCTGGCAATGTTTTCTGTTTGATTTGATCATAATAGTGTTAGATTTTCCCCTCTTGACTGGAGTTCATCTGGTACTAACACTATGTACATGTGTACACCCTATCAAACCTAACCTGGAAAGTCGTGATAAAAGACGCATTAGACGTTTGACAACCCGTTTAATAGGAGATTGCATGCGGTTCATATAAATATGTATCATAAAAAAATTCAACTAGGTGCCTCTCTTGTCTCACTGCTCTCCATCACTTTAGAAAATATATCATGTGACACACCCATGCATAGGGGCATTCGTGAATGACCATGATTGAAAGTGGAGAAAGCATTATATATATTTTCATTTATTTGCTATTCATGTCATGTACATCTCTCCCGGGGTATTACACCAGTGACCATGAAGTAAGGAGCTTTCGCTGGTTCGCTTCAGCCAATGGGCTTTGTATTATTTCCGTTACAATTTTGTGTGTGCAAATGTCAATGTTTTGTCTTGAGCGTATTACATGCGTCTGATATAACAAGAAGACTACCAAAAATAGTTAGGTACACATTATAGCTCTCCTTGTCCTCCATACACACTAATCGGATCTGGGTGTAGCTGGAACCCTTTAAATGACCAGAAGTGTGCAAATCGCCTAACCCTGAAAGCCTACTGCTCTACTACCTGTGAGCAAACGTCTAAAGTCTGTGACAACTATGCGGAGTTCTTACATCATTAAGCAGTTCTCATTGTGCACTGATCGGATGAGATATTTACTCGTGTTCCATTACACCATCGTGCGTAACATGTCCTACGTGATTCCAACAAGACAAACATTCTCAGTAAATTGTTGACCGTTTGATTTAGGTAAGACACGAGTGTTTAACTAGCCAAAATCTCTGACTAAAGCGTCATCATTCAATGTCAATCTCATTGAGTTGAAGCCTACGGGCAACACTAATCGCATCATTGTTTTAGCTCTCCCATTTCAATCCCCTATTGGCCTTCCGAAGCTTCTGCACCAGACACGCTCGCCAAAGGTTCCTAATCAAAGACTTGAGTTTTCTGCCCATGTTCACTCCTGTTAAGCTAGAGTTGCGCGTGTACAGGACAATAGCTTTGATTATTATTATCTCCCACTCGGCCTGTAGTGGCATGTTGCAAACATTCTAAGCCCTCGCAAATCTGTGCCCGAATCTGTCGCGAGTAGACCGGAGCATGCCTAGCCAGTAAGTGACACTGTCTTGTTGCTATCAAAGTCAATTGGGCTGTGATGAACGTAGCCTAGTGAAGGTTCTAGTCCTAACCGTCCACCGTCAGTTGTCTCATGAAGCTTGTTGGACACGCAGGGCCGCGCCAGGGCTCTCTACTCAACCCGTCTCTTTCTTGTTTGTCTGTGGTCAACTGTCTCAACGACTTGGTCTCAGAAGCAAACTCAGGATACTGTTGTGCTTGTGACCCTGTTCATGTCGGTTGTTGGATTAGACAATAGGTAGGACAGTGCATTATTAGCTGTTTTATGCTTGCCTTTATAACCTATTAGACATTGTGGTATTGTTGCTAATGAAATAACATATTACAGAGATATAATGCATCGAAGTGTAGTCCTTGCATGTGTGATTCAACGTACTAATTATAATGGACATGAGCATCAGATCGGAGTTCCGCTTACAGTGCATTTTTCTTAACTTTTCTCAGTTCAGATGTGGTGCACGTGTCTTTCGTCGCAACGTCTTCATATATATGCAACATGCGCACATATGTGAACCTTTTAATGTTTATTTTAATATGGGTAAAATGTACCGCACATGTTAAAGGAACGTGCGGGTGACAGTGTGCTTATATTAAGTGACAGTTTGCATTGTTTGCTTCAAACAGGTCTGACACAATAGAACCTTCAACTTTACCAAAATCTGCGAAATGAATTCCATTAAAAGAGCATTATCAAATCCATTTAATATAATTTTACATTTTGTTCCGACATGTTCATTTATTTTTGATGAATGTATAACTGAGGGTTATAATATATAAAACGAGACCATAATATAAGAACAGTGCCAATATGCTAATTAATATATTTTATTTCTAGACAAATACCCATACACTTTGCCATTTGTCGTTAGTTATCAGGAAGTAAGCCCGATCTTTAAATGAAGCACTTTAAAGAATCTTCCAAACAAGTTAATCATTTTTGTCTGCACGTTTCAGAAGCATGCAGGGATACGGAGGCTTCGGCATGCAGCTGCAACACCCGCCACCGATGTTTGGTCTACCAACCCATGCGCAGGCAGGACTTCCGCAGCCACTTTATATCGGAGGACAGTTTCCGGGTATGCATCCCAACCTTCACTCGTCAGTGCAGACATTAAGTTTAGCAGAGAGGTTGGCGGGTAAGTCAAGCTGGTCTGCTGGCTCCCCATCTCTCGATCTGCCTCTCTCAGTCAATCTTTCAGTCACTTCGACTGTCTTTCACTCCATCTTTCTTTCCATCTATCATCTCTTTCATTATCGGTGATGACTTCTCTATGCTTTCTTTGCTAAAAGTCATATTTTCCATATGTTGATAAAATTGACAAAACTCTATAGTTAGCAAGCTGCTTTTGTTAGATACTTTAAGTTATGCGAACGTATTCATTAGGTGAATTCATGCATTGATTCGGTTCACTGATACATAATTGTGTACCTATAATATGTGTACCTATACCTGATAATATGTGTACCTATCAATACTTTATTGACTGATATCAGTTTATACAAACAAAAACAAGCATATTGTATCAAAACCATGGCAAAAATCGTAGATCATCATATTCCTGTCAATATTGTTCATGTTTGCAACTATTGAGTCAAATTATGTTATTACAAATAATAATAATGCCATGTGTAGGTTATTCAACCATTCTGTTCTCAAAATGGACGAATACATCTTGGGCAATGACATTAATATGTAGATTGCTTACATTTAAATTCTTTAATTTCAGATATCATTCTTGAAGCCAGGTATGGTGCCCATAGAAAACAACGAAGAAGCCGAACTGCCTTCACAAACCAACAGCTGGCAGCATTAGAGAAGACATTTGCCAAAACCCACTACCCAGATGTTGTCATGCGAGAACGCTTAGCAATGATGACCAATTTACCTGAAGCTAGAATACAAGTATGTACACAGTGTATTATAAAGAGGGTGTGCATGTACTGTCATTCCTTATCGATCGGTATTGCAAACACGCGTGTGACGCAATCGACCTATTGCACAGCTGAGATTAATGTGTAGACGATTATGGCCTTGGTGTGTGCTGGTGGATCGAGAAGCCAACAGGAATATAACATACATTAACATAACATTTACTTTGACATACACATCATCCACGTATGCTCTATATATGTTAAGCGCCAATTTGACTTTCATTGTCTTGTACGCCTGTTTAACTTCTTTGTCCTATGGTTAATTTACATGCGTGACACCGAAAACTGTGGACCTATTTTATCGTTCTCAGGCAGTTATCCAGACAGATATGCATGTTTGTATTTTTTTTATTAATGGTAGATTGTATTTGCAAAATGAAAATGTTAATACCAAATTAAACTGACTTTTATTAGTTCTACACCTGTGTGCCACGTCAGTAGTAATTCTAATATCTCATACTTTGAAACACTAAAACATATTTGTTCTGTTTGTTTATGTCGTGTAGATGCAGTTGACACGTGCGCTGATGATTCATGCGCCACAGTTATTAACACTGACTACAACTACATAAATTTTGTTGTGACCGAGATACAAGCATGATTATCCCTCAAATGTTTTATCAAATTATTGTGTTTGAAATATTACTGAATGTATTTATGTTAAAAATATGGCCAAGCCCCCCACCCCCTTACACCGAAAATAATAATAATAATAATAATAATAATAATAATGAGAAGATCAGCTGTCCTGCAGAGTCCTTCACTTGATGAAGTCGTCTGGCCTGAAAAGTGAAACAGAAGGCTTTCTGTTTGCTGCTCAGGACCAGTCACTTCCGACCCGAAACCGTCAACGTGTGATTTTGCATCAAAATGTGAATATGAAATGTAGATTATGTAATGAATTTAATGAGACTGTTTAACACATTGTGAGTGGATGCCCAGCTAGGGCACAGAGTATTTTAAGCGACATGATGGGGTGGCTCGATTATTTTATTACCGTCTTCGCCAATCTTGTGGTTTTGACACAGAGATCCATCCATGGTACGACCCAGACTATGTAGAGGGCGTCATGGAAAATGATAAATACAAAATCCATTGGAATAGGCCCGTATACAGCCTCAGAAATATCCAGGCCAACAAACCTGATCTTGTCCTTTTTGATAAATCCAATAATCATTTATATCATTGAATTTTCTGTCCCTTGTGACATTGAGTGAGTGAGTTTGGTTTTACGCCGCTTTTAGCAATATTCCAGCAATATCACGGCGGGGGACACCAGAAATGGGCTTCACACATTGTACCCATGTCGGGAATCGAACCCGGGTCTTAACCACAAGGCTACCCGACCGCCCCTCCCTTGTGACAGTAATGTGATTGACAAGATTGAGGAAAAACCTGGCAAATATGCAGACCTCGCTTTCGAAATGTCACGCTTGCATCCCAAGTACCAAGTTGTCCGACATCCCATTGTTTTCGGTGCCTTAGGTTTGGTACCTCCCAATCTGTTGACTGACATTGGGAGAGTACCCGGGTTTGCTACCAGGAATACAGCCCTTCTGCAATCTCGGTACTGCAGAATGCTGCATTGTTTGGGAGTCTTCACATTCTCCGAAAAGTTCAGGGTGGGTTTTACTTGGCAGCGCTACCTTGGAGAAGTCCCATTCGCTGTCTTGGCTGCGTTGAGAGGGGCAAGGGCCCTGAGCTGATGATGAGCCTGACCAGCCTGACTGTGCCAGGATCACCCAAACCCTCTTTGCCGCATTTTTTATTTTAATCTGTAAATAATAATAATAATAATAATAATAATAATAATAATAATAATGGGAATTCTGGAGTTTGTGCCTAATACGTATAGGCCTTAACTTCCACGAGATGGTGAATAACTTCTCCCCCACGTAAACTGAATGATCCTCCCTCTTCTACCTTGCCACGTTTGAAATGAATACAGCCCTTCTGACAATCTCGGTAATGCAGGAGGCTGCAGTGTTGGGGAGTCTTCACATTCTCCGAAAAGTTTTGGGTGGGTTCGACTAGGCAGCACTTAGTGGGGGAAGTCCCATTCGCTGTCTGGGCTGCGTATAGACGGGCCAAGGGCCCTGAGCTGATGATGAGCCTTACCAGCCTGACTGTACCAGAATCACCCAAACCCTCTTTGATGCATTTTTGTTTTTTTAATCTGTAAATAATACTAAACACAAAATTAAACACCAACAACGAACAAAATAATTATAAATCATCTACACCGTATGAAAAGCTGGACAGAGATACAACTAATTTGAACTGTGACATTGCTAGTTTTAAAGCAAAGGGCAAGCCCTTACGGACATTCATAATGTGTTTCTTCCGATAAAAGGAACAACGTCAACTAATTGAAAGCTTACGCTTGCGAGTCACTGCTAAAAAAGTAATAATGAAGCCGAAAACAGCAAAACAAATTGTGTTATTGTTTCTTACTTGCGAACATAAACGCTCAGTATCCAGTTTGAAATGAATGCCAAATCCTGGGACAAATTTATCATTCAAAAAAATGCGATTGAGGGTGCAGCAAGAATGACGAGAACGCCATCGCACTGTAGTTGCTCTGTGTCAGCAAGATCATTTGTTTATAATGCAGCGATCAAGTAACTTCTTACGCTGCCCGTGTTTCCACGATCAATAAGATGTCAACAATATCGAGCAAAATTCAAACATTATGTGTTAGGAGACTAACACGGCGACGCGTTTTAACCAGTGAATGTATTTGTGTTATTATTAACTCATTCTACCTGCCTTGCATGCTTTCCAAGATTATACCAACACTTCGTTTAAACAATTGATTACCTCATTAAGGTTTTATTTTATCAATGCGTGTATCGTGTATTTTCAGGTTTGGTTCAAAAACAGACGCGCCAAATATAGGAAAAAACAACGGGCTATAAAAGGCAAAGGGAAGGAGTCGTCACAAGGAAGCACAAGCTCGGCATCAGCGTCGGAGTCGAAAGAGGAACCTACTGAAGATGTTGGCAGAGATGAGGGGTCAGACAAAGAGGTGAAATCGGCCAACGAGGAGGACGAGGATTCGGATGGAAATGACGTGATGGAGGAAGGGTCTGTGTCAGTAGATGTGGAATCCATGGAAGGGAATGGAGAGTGTGAATCTGTGACAGACAATGATACCACTGTTGACAGCATACATAGCGAGGAACCGAAGCCAAATGGTAAGAAAGTGGTGCAGTGTGTCCTCTCTGTTTGGTATTAGTCCAACAGATGTTATTCAGGTATATCAACAGAAATTCTGCCAATGTATCACAATTAAAATAAACTGTAAAAGAAAGTAAACACCCATGTTTGACAGTGGCTAAACATGAAACAAACTGGAAATGATTATTAAAGGTTATGTATTTAATACGGGTAGCATAGTTGTGTTTAGGACGTTAAGTGTACAGTGTTTCGGTGACTGTTTTCAGCTTAGTTACGTTTTGATAACTTTTGTAATTACTTGGCCAAATCCAATTTTCAAGTGTATGCTTTTTTTTTGCTGCAGTCTAGATGTAATGGATTATTAATGTCTGTTTAAAAAACCTAAGTCATCAAGACATAATAGGACACCATTGTAAGGCAAGCTGTTCTTTGCATGTCGTTCTAAGCATTTGACAAGTGACATTTTATGCCCGTGTAAGTAGGTGTTCAGATGGGTTACGAACCCCAAACCACGTTTCTCCAATGTCAATCTTTGTAATGTGTCTTACAACAAATGACATTTCAGAGAAAAAGCATGCCCACAGCGAGGAAACTGTCACAGACTACCGTGTGCTTGTGGACAAGAAAGTAGACGAGACAGAGAAATCCACCACGCCGCTCTCTCAGGAGCCCACGAGATGTAATGAAATTGACGTGATTTCCTTCCATGGACAGCAAAAAGGTAAGTTAATCATTTCCCCCCCAATTTTCCCCAAAATGAAACTAACGTGAAACTAACATTATCCAATTTGGGGATATTTCATAAACTGAATTCATCTCTCTCACTAAATTAATACACACCTAATAACCCACAAGAAACAAAACTTCTAACATTGTCAGCCTTTTCTGATACATATATTTCAAGTACAATCAGCATGCCAAACCTAGGGGACTTTAATTGTGTAACTATCAGATATGCCCAAGTTAAATATACGAAGGAGGGATTACTGTTACAGTGGATGATAGTGCTTGTTGTGACAAATGTATATATTCAGTTGATATCAGTCAAACTGTCCGTCTATAACAGTTAAAATATTTATGCCATAAGATTTAATTTATGCTGAATACCAATTGGTAACTGACAGTAAAAAACGGTTTTATTTAACATATAGAACGCATCAATATTTTAATCATAATATTACACCATCATTTGTAACAAAGATACACTAGAACTCATAAGAACAATTATTCTTGTCTATACTATGTGGGCAAACTCTAACATTACTGCAAAGTATGTCAATTGCCTATCAGATATACAATTTCATGACGATATGTAACTGTGAAATTTGATTGTCAGACCACGTAGGGTTATACGCTAAAGGAGCAAACCCCTAAAAAATGAAAATATAAAAATGCATTCATTGGCACTGCATGATCTCAGCATGGGACTGACCTCCCCGCCCTCTTACGTATATAAGTAGTTCAAATCGGATTAAACACGATCATGTGAGAAGAATGCCCAACAATACTTCTTAGGGGTTTTATGTTTATCTAAATACGTAATAAGATTACTGTGGACGGCGATTTCAAGGACAGCTTAATTTAAAGGTCTCTCTAATTGGGAAAACGTCAGGAACCGCAAATATTATTTCACTAATGCTGTAACCTTGTGATATAAACTTCTCTGCACAGTGTTTGATGGGTTAAAGTTCATTATCAGTGGAAATAAATACACTGCACCTTATTTCGCATTCCAACTTTGAGTCTTAGTCAACAATGCAAGCACTACCATCCAGTGTATTAAGTGAAACGCATGCTTATTAATATATAAATAGAAATTCATACCCCAGTCTTGGGATAGGCATCCCATATAGTTTTAACATTAATATGAAAGTAAAGATGTAATGTAACAGTTTTATTTCAAACTACTTTTTATTTCTTCATATTATTTAACTCACGAATGCATACATGATAATTGATAGATAAAATAAACCCACTTCCTTGATTTACAGACAAATTGTTCGTAATTCGGAAAGTATCTCCCGCATCTTTAAACGTATACGTCGCAGAACTGCAATAATGTTAAATGACATTAATGAAATGATTATGTTGCAAGAGTTTACATTTGGACTTTTCCTCAGTATGTCCAGTAAACAATTATTTGTTTTGTTAACTTAATGTTCCTGTTTGGCGTCGGGGGACATCACAGTCCCTCTCCAGAAATCAGATCAGGCCCCCTTGTTTCATAAAAGAAACATTGTTGTGCATCAGTGAAAAAAAACTCTTTTTTATTGTTTATTTTTTTTATTAATGATTTTTTGGGCTTAGAATTACATGCAACACTTATATGTTCACAGGTACGGAGAGCAGTTACCATCGAGCCCCCATGCCATACCAGTACCCCATTCCTCAGCTCGGCCTGTTCAACTTCCAACAACACGCTTTCGCAAGCGCCATGTTCCAGAAACAACTACAGATGCAACAATCGGGTGTTCCACAAGTCCCCCTCTTCCCATTCGGCTCAGGGGGAATCAACCCCCTCAACGGATGGCCTTCGTACTACCCTACTTCCGGTTTACCCGATATTCCTGCACCACCAACATCCAGACCGGAGCCACCAAGACTGCCTCCTCCGGCGCATGCGCCACCACTACTTAACAGTTCTCCCAATCAAACGAAAGACGCTCTTCTGACATCAAGTATAGAAAGTCTGCGGTTCCGGGCAAGGCAACATGCTGCTTCCCTTGGATTTTATGACAACGTGTAACATAATGACTATTTGTTCAGTGACATTTGAAAACCTTAATACCAAAGTTGTCATGATACAATGCGAAATAAATCATCTTAGATGCTGTTCCGTAGTAAGAACATCTAATGCGCGGTGAATGCCTAAAGTATCCCCACCAAAATCTTCCACTATTTGCCAGATGCACGGCGAATGCCTAAAACTGCTCCCAACAAGGATCTTCCACTATTTGCCTGATGCACGGCGAATGCCTGAAACTGCTCCCAACCAAGATCTTCCACTATTTGCCTGATGCACGGCGAATGCCTGAAACTGCTCCCAACCAAGATCTTCCACTATTTGCCTGATGGACGGTGAATGCCTGAAACTGCTGCTCCCGCCAAGATCTTCCACTGGTTCCAACCATGCATGATGATTGCCATGACTCCCTTCCCATCAACATCTTCCATTGTTTGCCTGGTGCACGGTGAATGCCCCAAACTGCTCCCCTGAGGTTCTTCCACTGATTGCCCCAAGTACGGGATTGCCATAAGCTCTTCTTCCACGTTTTGTACGTAGCGCACAGTGACAACAACAAAGTAGTGTCATCCATGAACAAGTCTATCGTCACCATTTCCTATTACTGTGGTTCCAATGCAAACTGACAAAACAGACGTTGTTGTCTGCTGTTCCCGGTACCGAAATACATTGAAAACAACAAAAGAGCGCCCCATCACGATTCACCATGTCTTCATCTGCAGAACGATTACAACCTTAGACTTGTTTATTCAAGTACAATTTTCTGTCCAGTTTGCTCCTTTCCTTCCCATGGTCGAGTTCACGGAACTTTATGACTCTTGCAAGTATGTGATATGTATAGGAGTCATGTTCTTTGTGAAAATGATCCTTGGTTCGCTTTGAGACCTTGCACGTTATCTGCGAAATCTTAAGATTCTAAGACATTTTTATTTCCATTTGTTATCTTCAAGTAGAACAAATATTTAAGTTGCAAATGTATTTTGTCAAAGGTTATGAGCTTGTCAACACGAAAGGGTCGAGTTTACTGCCTCGGCCGCAAATGCTAAAGTGAGAAATAAAACATACACCATTGTTTGATGGTTCCTAAGAATGAAACAACCAAGAAATGGTTATTCGTTGGTGATGTATTTGATACGGGTATAATAGTTGTGTTTTGGGCCTTAAGTTTGCAGTGTTTGGGCGACTGTGTTCAGGTTAGTGACGTTTTGATAACGTGTGTATTGTTTTGGTCAAATCCAATTTTAGTGTTAAACTATCGGACAGTTTTCTTTCATAACACAACGACTATGAGAAAACTCGACATCTCGTGTTTCCAGGTTTATAACTGTGAACAAAATAAGCATACGAGCATCACTGAAGAAGCATTCATAGATATGTATAAGCCATTAGTCGGACAGTGAATGCGGTGCAGTACGCAGATACTATTTCGCAGTTAACTCTTACATGACAACACCATTAGTAGTTCGAAGATCGATTTCTGGCTTCCACATAGATCATGCCATGTTGATAAACTCTACGACTCAGCCAAATCGGTGCCATTGTTATAAAGGAATCATCAGGCATCAGCCTTATGTGTGTTTCCATGGCGACAGCAGGTGACTTTAATGTCACTTGAGCAGTATTCATAATGAACATAAACCTACGTTTATGCATTAAAATAAATACCCATCCCTCAGGGTAAAAATTTGTGACATATATTAAATAATACATTGTAGTCGTACCTTGTTCAGGAAATATATGCACATAATTATTGTGATATACATGTACTGTGAAATAAATGCTAACCGTTATATGCAACATATACACGTTTCGTTTTATTTTCTACAATATAATGCTATGTAGATCAGCAATATCTTATGATACCTCACGTGATTACCTCACGTGACGCAATATTGCGGCTAGACGAATGGGCTGCATTTATGACGACACTTTTGTCTTGTGGTTTTGGGGTTATATTTTAACTGCACCCAGCAATAATCAGTTACATGACGACGGTCTGTTAACAATCGAAACTGGACCAGACAAACCTGTGATTGATATAATGAGCAACACCCAACAGATTACGATGACACGCAAACATTCAAGGCACCGAGCCCGACAACCGAATTTATTTATTCGCCCCATACGACAAGGTTTTGGACCTATTCCAACCCGGAAACTGCACGATGGTTAAAAGACGGTGATGTTACAATGAGTGCGTGAGTGAAGTGGGTTTAACGCCACTTTGAACAATAGTCCAGTTATGTCACGGCGTCTCTGTTTGCTGTGGCAGGAAAGCCCGAAAAGATGCAGGTCTCAGACCCACGAGCACGGGTATAGAGCTGACAAACCTAGAAACCTTATCGGGGCGAACCAGGATTCGAACCCACAATCATAGGTTTCTGCACAGCAAATTGCGACGCCATAGACGACTGGGCCACCCGTGCCCCATATGTTACAATTACAGGAATGTGATCGTATCATAATATCACAGTGATGTCAATGAAAACACACTGTGAAGTAACAGTGATAGCGTGATGCAATCACACCTCACTGTTCTATAAGATTTACAGTCATGGTGGCTATAGCTAGCAATTGGATTCTTTTAAGAAATATTCTTAAATTTATTTTCCAGAAGCTCTGTTATAGGTTCTTTGCAATGAACTGGACAGCTGAGTCACTGACAATGACTTTGAAATTAGTCGACAAAGAAATACATCTGGGACTAGGATATCATTACAGCATTTATATTCCTTATAAATGATTATTAAAAAAATGTTAACTGATAAATTTATAATCTATCCAACTTGGATTGAGGTCACGATAATTTGTAAACTTGATGTTTTCATGAAGCTTTTGAACGGATTTAAATATACTGAGGGTCAAAAGAAATTATACGTCTCAGTTAATGTTGGATGATCAATTGAAAATGACTTAGCGATAACGTTAGCGATATTATATCTAAAATATGAACTCTACTGGCGCTTAATCAGCACTCAAAACATTCTTCTAAATGGTTTTATTAATTTTTTGAATAAAATTTGATTTAAAACTGTTAACAGTTATGTAATAACATTTCGCGTACGACCCAGCTTTATATGGATAGCTTAAAATCTTAGAAAATAAATATTAATAATTCGAACTTGGTATGGGTTTTGTGGTTGCAAATTCAATTCTTACCCCAGTCTTCATAGATCAAGTTTAATTTTACACACGATTATCCAGCAACAGATTAAATTTTACAAACTGTTGCAGGAAAGAGTGATGGTTATATAGACATAATCAAATTTAACAACAGCTCTTTCAAATTTCAATTACATAAAAACCAAACTCGCTATACTCCTTGCCCCTCAATTGACATATTTCCTACACAATAACGTAATTGTTTATAAGCATGTTATATACATTAAGATAGCGGATATGTGCAGGACAGAATCTGGCTTCACAGTGTGTTTCAGTCAACACTTGTCAACTCGAGTGTGTCATTCTTATAGTGCACATGTCGTGGAGTACAAGATTACGGTCGTATTTCCTCCAAAAATGGATTAGCCATTGGTCTTGGTGCGTCAACGTATACACATATGTGAAGTGCTGTATTCTTTAGACGCTTGGAACAGTTGTTTATTTATCGATCCTTACTGTGCCAGTATCATTGTTCGTGTGTTTTAACAATTAGATAACAACAAGTTAATTACACGTCTACAACATGTGGACTTTCCTCTCACATTTAAACACACCACCACTATACAACTGGCACCGTAAAGATCCGGGTAGAGAATAGGTCTTCAGCAAGAGGCGACTAACGGGATCGGGTGGTCAGGTTCGCTGACTGGGTTGATCGTATCCCAATTGCGTAGATCGATGCTCATGATATCAATCACTGGATTGTCTGGTCCTGACTCGATTATATACAGGCCACCGTCATATAGGTGGAATATTGCTGAGTGCGGCGTTCAACAACAAACAAATAAACAAAACGATGCAACTGTGAAATGAAGTGGTTGGTATTCGAATCCATGCCTGGTCAACTGGAAGTGCTAAATTAAATGAACATTATACGCTCTGCGCTAACATTGTTGCAAAGGACTATACTTATAGTCCACTGACTGATTGAGCTGATGGCTACAGAACAACTGTGTCTGACGTGGTCCCACGAGACGATATGTTGGAAACTGATAGTACCAGTCACCGGGGCATATTTTGTAATTGTGTACAATGTTCCTTCTCAATCATACGTATACAGTCATTCATCATGTGCATATAAATTCACATACTGCAAAATCATGGTTTGGATGACAGAAAGCACCACAATTACCGTTATACACCTATAAAAAAATAAAATGATTTTGCAGTCGTAGTCTCATACGAATTATTATGATATGTACATGTAGATTTATTGATGATAATTCTTACAGCCGTTTGATTAGCACAAACAGATTAGGTATCCACGACAACAATATATATACATGAACAGCAACAAGTTTACAACACGATGGAGCATACCAATATTTGGTTTTCCATAACATCTGCCCTTCTTTACTGAAGTGCTGATCTGTTACTTTTGGCAAGTGTTTTGTACGAAATTGATAGTATCGACATACGAATACCTCAATAAAATATTTTTCAAGATAATCTTCGGATATATTACTATGATCATATTAGCCTAAATATCCACTTTCTCCAAATCCCTTCCCATTTTTAGCGAAACAGATCCTTTTACGGCGCTTCAGTGAGTGTGGAGACTGTAGATTCAAAACAAAGCGACCAAAACATTACCCTGGTTATGAGAAATCTCTACTGAGAGCAGACTCTTTGGCACGATTCCGACTATAGCATAAGCACTAATTTATGAATCACTTATAAATTGTGATGATACAGGGTGTGAAAAGATGAGCGTATCCTACCCCGTCGATGTACCCCGTCACAAACACATGAAAAGGCAAGTCAATTGTTCACTTGAAAAAAACCACAGGAACCTATGGCACAAGTCAAATAGGGAATTGCATCGGACATCACTTTTGTCAGTAATGGAAATGTCCTCCACATGTCTGCCATAAAACCTTTTGAAAGCTTACCTGAGGCTTTGAATGCCGTAACCTTGATTTAACTAACCTCATTTCACAAACACCCTTGAGTAATCTTAAACAAATAGGTTTATACACGAGTCAAATGATTATATCCCAGTGGCGGTCAAGATTGACCAGAGTGTCCTCAGCAGTGGCCTGTCAGCATTACGTTAACCTGGTGTTACGTGAGTGAATGAGTGAGTTGACTGTACTGTACAGCAGTACTGTTACGGTGCGTCAGCTGTGGCGAGAATAACGTACGCAATACATGAAGATCGTATACGTGTATCACTTAATGAAAGTCATGTGATGCTAACAACCCCAGGATCATGTAGGAGCCAATGCTTCGATCAGAGTCAGTGGGTGAGAAATGTTTGTAGCCGCCACCAGCAATGTCTGCTTTTCGCGGCTGGGAATCCTAGAAACATGAATTCTGACACGGCTAAGGGGAGTTCTCTGCACAGCGACGTGTTATGAGTTAAAATTGCTTACATCCACTGTCAATAAATATGTTGCTAGAACACCTGATATCCCGGTTTATAGAACAAAGTATATTACAATTACACACAAATAAATGAATACTAACACATATACCAATATATATGTATTTTTTATTAAATAGTTCGTCATTTCATTATTTAAACGTATCATAATCATTCAATAACATTTGAACCAAGATTGAAAAACACTTTCGTTGCAAGTTCAGACTAAAATATCACCCTTACAGATAGACGTTTTTTAACAGAGCTAATAAACAAATATAGCACACTTCACACCCCTTTCAACACTATGCACAAACACCATTACTGAGAACTGATAAGCAATATACGATCAAATTGTTTTGCAAAATAAAAACTAAAGCAACTTCCCCCTAATCTCGGCTAGACGTAAACGTCATTGAGCGTAACAAGATCGTGCTATCCCACCTTCGTCTATCCCAGTGTAAAGCTCTTACAAGAGCTGCCCCTGGTACACGCAACATGGCGATAGATTCATCTACCTCAGGTTGAAGAACAGTTAATACCTCTATGCAGGCTACCTGATCAACGGTAAAGAATCCGTAGTAATGCCCGATGATTCTAAACTTCAACACCCTCCTTAAGGAGGTCTCAAGAGGTGTATTGAGTTGCCTGTGCACGGATTTGACCCGTTGGATAACAGGAGTGAGAAAATGACTGCACATGATGAAATTGCTCATTGAGATTGCTTGGTAGTTAGTGTGGACGGTATAGGTGTGATTGAGGGACGTGCTGACTACCACGGACAAATTACCTTATGGTTGCAATAGGTAATTATTTGATACATTTGCAATTTAAAATTGATTTATTTTTAATTAGTCCAGGGGCATGGGTTGCCAAACAACTAAACACATTCCGGTTACAGTTCTATTCAAAATAAACTGTTTGGTTGGAATGAATCTTTGCTAAAATATAAGGACCTAGGTTGTGAGTGAATGAGGTGGGTTTAACGCCCAGAATGCTGGTTACATCACAGCGTGTTAGCTTAATGGTGTGGATAAACATCAATCGCAAGAGTCATAAATCAGAGTGAGTGAGTATGGTATTACTCCGCTTTTAGCAATATTCCAGCAATATCACGGCGGGATACACCAGAAATGGGCTTCACACATTGTACCCACGTCGGGAATCGAACCCGGGTCTTCGGTGAGCGAACAGAGTCAAACGGGGACTGTCCATGTGATATGAGCGTATATGGGTATATGGTTAAAGGGTAGACCGTCAGTAAGGTCACAGACAAAAGTTGTTGTTGTTTTTATTATGGTGGCTTGTTTGTTTGTTTGTTTGTTTGTTAAACGCACACAGGGGTCTATAGATAATCGGGTCTGAACCTGACAAACCAGTGACCGACATCATGAGCATCGATCAACGCAATTGGGATACGATGACCTCAACCATGTCACCGGGGATCACCACCCGATCCATTTAGTCATGGGTTGCTGGGGACCTACATTCGTATCGACCTGTGAAGATCCTGGGTAGAATTGGTCTTCAGCAACCCATCCGTGCCGTAACATGCGACTAAGCTTATCGTGAGAGGCGACTAACGGGATCGGTGGTCAGACTCGCTGACTTGGTTGATGCATGTCGTCGTATCCTAATTGCGTGGATCAATGCTTATGATATCAATCACTGGATTGTCTAGGCCAGACTCGATTATTTACAGACCGTCGTCATATAGCTTGAATGTTGCTGCGTGCGGTGTTAAACAACAAACAAACAAATACAACCAAACAAATCTTACCCGGTCTTCCCACTGGTTTATCATGATGGTATCCAATCAACGACAAAATCATGACCACCATCATGACCACCCGATACCCATTTAGCATCCATCAAGCCATGTTTAGTTGTGGAATCCATATGTGGCAGTTTTAGGGTATTCCTTTCTTCCCACGGGAGCGATAACGACTTGATAGGGTCGATTTGAGAAAAAATGGTTTTGAATTAACATTAATGCTGAATACATGCTGCCATATACAGTGAAGGCCCTCAACAGCGTTCCAGCCTGTGTTGCCCTCACCCTGGATTCCAAGTGTGAGTGGGAACGTGTTTTTTCCCTGTAGTGAGTCCGGGGCCCACTTGGTAAAAGGCATGTGAATACTGATTGTAGGTGAAATGGGGTTTAACGTCGCGCACAAGATGTGTGCGCACGTGTGTGTGTGTGTGTGTGTGTGTGTGTGTGTGTGTGTGTGTGTGTGTGTGTGTGTGTGTTTGTGTGTGTGTGTGTGTGTGTGTGTGTGTGTGTGTGTGTGTGTGGCTGTTTGCACTAGTTCGGACTGATGCCGATTTATAGTGCTAGCACACTGAGATACCATGCCGCAGTTTTACATGAATACCCCACTCAGACACAGTTTACTGACTCCGAGCCGACCAGTCCTTATTTTAGCCCCTTAATGCCGACCATCAGACAGGGTAACAACAAGTTCCATCTTAAAACGTATTTTGTATGACGCGGCCGGGAATCGAATGTCAGACCTTCCGCTCTCCGGGCGGATGCCCTCATTAAATCGCAGAGGCGGTCGGATACTGATTGTACGTGCGCTTAGGGCAAGGTAAATTGAATTCATTACACACACACAATTACAATTAAAATGGGTGAGTGGGTTAGGTTTGACGCCACTTTAAATATATGGCAGTATATCACGGCATGTCAACTTAGTGTGGGAAAGTCTAAAGTGATACAGACGTTTGTCATTTTGGTGAAATCCACGAGCACGGATATGTAGCTGGACAACCTTGAAACACCAGGCCGCATCTGAGATTCCAGCCCTTGCATCTGTCCCTCCACAGCGAATTGCAGCCCCTTACACGACAGCATTACCCGTGCGCCCCATCAGTTTTATTCATCCGTTTGGGCTGAGGGATACTCACGTCCGTAAAGATTCCCAACAAATTATACCGGTCCTCGGTACTCCATGACTGCTGTGAGTAATATGGGCTTAGTGTGGTTACAACCTGTGACCTTGATGTGTGACCTTGTTGTGTGACCTTGATGTGTGACCTTGTTGTGTGTCAACCCAGAATGAAAGTCGCTGTATTCTTTTGAAAAACATTCACTCACTTACTTCAAGGCGAGGCAAATCGATTTACATAGTTGCGTTCCTTAGACTTGTCAATGTCCGCTGATCCAGATTTAAATTCTTTGTATGTCACCACCATACCAACGATGGGTTTCATCACAGTGCCAAACGTCTACGACCTGCGTCCCCTAATATTAAACTGTCACATCTCGAAAAATGAGAAAAGACATATTTTCAAACAATTGTGGTAATTGGTTCTTATAATTAGTCGTAAAACCAGTCGTATATAAACCTTCCTAAAGTGATGATATTGCAAATATTGAAAATGCAAGTTGCAGGATACATGTGAAATTATTTGTTTGGATAAGAACGCAGGATGGCAAAGAAGCGGACGTAAAAGGTCAAATGCGCCTTGCACGGACAATTGATATATGATGATGGCTTGACATGTCCCTATCCGACATTTATAGACTTGGTAATGTTTGGCACGAGAAGAATACTGGGGATGTTAATTGTTTCGTGCAGCTGTGTAGACAGCGTTCGTTGGATTGTGACAAACAATCAGTATCCAGATGAAAATTCATGAGTCTTGTAAAGTAAGGCATTATTCACACGTTAAGATACTATCGGATAAGGAGACCATAGACATATGCTGTGCCTGTTGAGATTAAGTAAACGGAGTAATCTGGGCAGAGGAGAGGATATTTAGTAAGGATAAGATATATGGATAATCAACTTCTTTATAACAATTAGGAGCGACGTTTCGGTGTAGGTTCTAACATCGTTATCAAGCAAGTTGTTCATCCATATATCTTATCTTTTCTTAGTACTCCAACTTCTAAATGCCTCTCAAAGAAGAGAGAATATTGTTTATCCACAACGCTTTTGTCGGCTATGTAACAATGGTTCTATTGAGGACGAAGGTCGTTTTGTGTTTATCTGCCGGTTTTACGCATCACTAAGACAAAAGTATATTCCTTTCAGATTTTATAACAATCCATGTGTATATACTTTAGCAATTTCTGAAATAGTAAAAATGACTGTTTAGTCAGACATATAGCTAAGTATGTGAAGGAAGCTCTATTACAACGTACAAAGACCTAATATTATACCCTAAGCATTGTTTTGCTTTGCACCGTGGGAATTCCAATTTAAAATTGGTCCCCAGCAACCTATGATTGCCATTGTTCATAATGGCAATCTCTTGCGTGTCTGGTCCAGACTCGATTGTTTACATGCCTTTGTCCTATAGATGGAACACTGCTGAGTGTGGCGTTAAACAACAAACAAACAACTTGGATTGCAGAACAGCTGCAGCCAAATTAAAACTGTGGTTTAAACCCATTTGGAAGAAGACTATGTTTTTCTCATCCCACCGGGTCTGTTAACGTTCAATAGTACAAACAACTTGAACGTAGATCGATGGAGGAAGGGACGTAACTCTTTGTCCTGTCGTTCAAGCAGCATCTGTGTTAGCCCACCGAACGTAATTATTATCTACACTTTGGTTTTAAAAGTTCACTTGACCACCGATACGAAGGAAAGTAACATGAAGCAGAGGCTGATTAACCTGTGAATGGCGATATAGAGGCGGTAGGGTATCCTAGTGGCGTTAGCGCGTCACGCCAAAACCCCGGTTCAATTCCACATAGATTATGTGAAGCCGATTTCTGGCTTTCACCGTTGCTGATTGTTGCTGGCGATGTTGAGGCGAATCAAGGAGCATATGAAAACGTCACACAATCACATTCTTCGAAACGTATGCAAGTTGTCAGTCAGAAATTAAATAGTGGCGTGTGTACACCCTGAGAAAGATCATCACTCAGTTACTACATGTACATTGTCGGACATCGATATTCCACTAAACTCAATCCATTCGTGACCAACTCGTGTTATTCCGGGACAAGCCGAATAGCGATCTTCTTGCAGGTTACGGAAAGGGGCGAGTGGTGACGAATGAACTCAATCAAAACAGAGATTACCTCCCTTAATAGCAAGTTTGATTTGTTTACGAGCGACTTTTATAATAAAACAGTAGACTTTATGAATGACAATATCGTGAACTTAAAGACAGGTTACTTCATTGTAAGAAAAGATAGATCAGAAGGCTATTCTCGTCGGAATAACTTGATTTTTGTATGGATTAGGGAGACTCTTGGTAAGAATGTAAACAGAGTGTCGTGGATTTTAAGAGCGATTCGTTGAATTTTGCAGCTGCTGATTCTGTTCATACTGAGAGAGCCCACCGTCTGTTTTCCAAGACAGGTAAAAGTCTCACAGTTGTTGAACTCACTTTCCTCATAGATAAAGTGTTTACACTTGATGCAGCACGAAACATCTTAAAGGGAATGAAACAGCCAGGGTATGAGATAATTATACTGAAGGGATCAGGTGGTTCAGATCCAAATTACTCCAATCTATGAAGATTCCGCGAAGACATAATCTCTTTTCTAAGTCATGACAAGCTGAGTGTTTGTGTATGAGTGATGGTGTATGTCAGGTGGTGATGACTGACTTGGTATGCAATATGATGATCAACAGGATATACGCAAGGTGGGCCAGCGACGTCACTGGACAACTACACCAACTACATCGTCATCCAAGTCTACACTGGACGGGAACAGGAAGGTGACCGTGGTCTTATTGATTAATCCGAGTCAGTTGATCAACACCCAAGTAATGATGGACTTGATATGTGCTCCTGGAATATACATGGGCTTAAATCCTAACTTTTGACACTGAATTTTTGTCATTTGTTGAACAATTTGATGTGTTTTCCTTGATTGAAACTGTGTGTTAAAATGAATACCAACTGTTGACAAATTTATTACATCAGTATGACTAATTTCATAGTGACGCCAAACGATTTGGTAATCGCGGCAGGGTTGCAGGGTGACATTAGGTCTTAATAAGACAGATTCAGCCTCTTTTGAAAGAGTATATGAACACTGGGAAAATTGCATTTTCTTTCAGGTATAACATATAACATTGCCATGTGATGTGTTAACAGGGTTTAAAATAAGTAATCCCTGTTCTCTGTGTATAACCATTTAGAAGGAAATGGGATAGAACTTGGAGAAGGTGAACTTCTGCAGATACGGTTTGAGATTTTGATGAAAACTGTCAGTTTGTTTTGTATGGGGAGTTCAACGCAAGAAAGTCTAATGAGCCAAATTGTGTTAATATTGATGTTTTCTATTTCTATATTCAGAGTATTTTAAATCTCCAGACATACAAGTGATAGTGTTGTGAATGCATATGGAAGATGTATTTCACAAATGGGCAAACTTCTCAATATACATATCCTAAATGGGCGCACAAAAGGGTAATTATACTCCCGCAAATTATACATTCATATCCCATCAAGGATGTAGTATTGTTGACAATATCCTGATTACGCATGCATATTCCCTCAAGGATGTAGTATTGTTGACAATATCCTAATTATACATTCATATTCCCTCAAGGATGTAGTATTGTTGACTGTATCCTGATTATACATTCAAATTCCCTCAAGGATGTAGTATTGTTGACTATATCCTAATTATACATTCATATCCCCTCAAGGATGTAGTATTGTTGACTGTATCCTGATTATACATTCATATTCCCTCAAGGATGTAGTATTGTTGACTATATCCTAATTATAGCATTCATATTCCCTCAAGGATGTAGTATTGTTGACAATATCCTAATTATACATTCATATCCCCTCAAGGATGTAGTATTGTTGACTGTATCCTGATTATACATTCATATTCCCTCAAGGATGTAGTATTGTTGACAATATCCTGATTATACATTCATATTCCCTCAAGGATGTAGTATTGTTGACTATATCCTAATTATAGCATTCATATTCCCTCAAGGATGTAGTATTGTTGACAATATCCTAATTATACATTCATATCCCCTCAAGGATGTAGTATTGTTGACTATATCCTGATTATACATTCATATTCCCTCAAGGATGTAGTATTGTTGACTATATCCTGATTATACATTCATATTCCCTCAAGGATGTAGTATTGTTGACTATATCCTGATTATACATTCATATTCCCTCAATGATGTAGTATTGTTGACTGTATCCTGATTATACATTCATATTCCCTCAAGGATGTAGTATTGTTGACTGTATCCTGATTATACATTCATATCCCCTCAAGGATGTAGTATTGTTGACTATATCCTGATTATACATTCATATTCCATCAAGGATGTAGTATTGTTGACTACATCCTGATTATACATTCACATCCCATCAATGATGTAGTATTGTTGACTATATCCTGATTATACATTCATACCCCACTAAGGATGTAGTATTGTTGACTATATCCTGATTATACATTCATATTCAATCAAGGATGTAGTATTGTTGACTATATCCTGATTCTACATTCATATCCCATCAAGGATGTAGTATTGTTGACTATATCCTGATTATACATTCATATTCAATCAAGGGTGTAGTATTGTTGACTATATCCTCATTTTAAGTTTTATTTTTCACAGTGTCTCTGATTTCATGATTTCACTGACCACATTCCACTTAAATGTACCATAAAAATTATATTACGGTCGTTTCAATAAGTACCACTAACCGATATTTTACTGACTCCCGCGACAAGATGAGCCTGAAAGTGAAACAACCAACTTACAAAACTTGTAATGATGTACTCTTGCTGAACCGGTGGTTGAGGAATACAGAGAATTAGTGCAGTTGCAGGAAGATTAACGGATATCTTTTCGTACTGTGGCAGTGATTGTTTTCTGCAAAACATGACGAGGCGTACTTTTTGACAACATATCTGTTTCGATAAACAGTGCTAGATGCTAAAAAGAGAAACAACAGGCACTTAATAACATCAATGCAGGAAATACAAATGTATTGAGAATTCACACAGCAACTTAAATGCAAAAAACAACTTCAAGGAGTGTTGTAAACAAAAGATATAAACAGGAAGAGGAGATGACTTAAGGGATTAACGATGCTTTTAAAAGTAATGACTGTCAACAGTTTTGGGACACTGAAATTCCAATCATTCTTCTACTATGGTGAAAATGTAGATACCTTTGATATTCTATGTAGATATTGTAAGTTAGCTTCTGTTGAAGATGAGTATCATATTATGTTTATGTGCCCTAGGCTCACTGGTATTAGAATAAGGTATTTACCGTATTATATGACTTTCTGTGATTGTGTGTGTGACATTAAAACACGTTTTACTGCTGCGTCTACTATTACTACTGCTGCTGCTATAGAACACGATGAATCCCGGGTAGAATAGGTCTTCAGCAACCCATACTTGCCCTAAACGGCGACTATGCTTGTCATAAGAGGCGACTAACAGGATCGGATGGTCAGGCTCGCTGACTTGCTTGATGTATGTCATCGATCCCAATTGCGTGGATCCATGCTCATGATGTCAATCACTGGATTATCTGGTCCAGACTAGATTATTTACAGACCGCCGTCATATAGCCGGAATATTCCGGCGTTAAACAAAACATGCCACTTTTATGACTTTATCACGCGTGTAATTAGAGGTAGCATCACTCAGTCCCTTATATTTATCCACAAATATTACACATAATAACACATGTCAACTGTCATGACATAACCTGCCTCCTTATAATGTAGTAGTGTGTACACAGATGTCAAGTAAAAACATCAAACAATTATTCCTATATGGCTTTTCTCTTGTCTTGGGTAATTATTTAATTTAATTAAGGTTGTTTCTGTCGGTGGGGGGTTGATGTGGTGAATGCATTATATGCCATATACACATGACAGTGCATAGGAGGAGTGGTGCGTGTAGTTTACACACAGCCTGAAATGACCTTGCTATTTTAACAATATGCAACTTATGTCATAAACTGTAAATATTTAGTGTAATCTTAGTTTAATCCCTTCTGTGGTTCTTGTTGGAAATTGTACAAATGGTTGTCCAAAGTATACGACATTGTTGTTTAAGACACATATTTTACCAAAACAAGTTGGAACATGGCTAATATTTAGCCATGTGATCACAAGAGGCCGAAAGGATGATGGCAAGGGTTCCATTGCCCGGTCGAAACCAGGTAAAGTCTTTATCTGTTGAAATCGGCAAAACGAAAATAGAGAGAAAAGAAATCCATTTACGTACAAAACATTACGAGAAATTCCAGTCTAATTTCAGGAAAGATTGTGTTGTGTTTATCTCTTTTGTTGGCAACAACATATTGTAACATCGTCGTACCTCCAGTGTATGTATGTGGTTATACTAGGGAAGATGCCCTGGTTGCTCTGTGCTTATGTAAGACGTGTGTACATGTTGTACAAACCCTCAACTGATCTACTGATCGTTGTTATCTAGTGAGTGAGTGAGTTGTGTTTAACGCCGCTTTTAACAGTATTCCAGTTATATCACGGCGTGTCAGCTTAATGTGGGAGGAAAGCCCGAAGTGATGCAGGTCTCAGACGTTTACCACTTCGGTGAAACCCACGAGCACGGGTATGGTGCTGACAAACCTAGAAACATAATCGAGGCGAACCGGGATTCGAACCCACTATCATAGGTTTCTTGCGTGTCCAAGGTACGCAACTCTGCACAGCGACGTTGTTATCTAACACAGTGGATTTGTTACAAGTAAGATGTATATGCGGTTTCACTGGAACACGCATCTCTGTTGTGCATCACCCGACATATCCATGCCGTGCAACCAGTGTTGAACGGATTAATGGATAATACGTTAATTGACTGCTGATTGCTATCTACCTCGATGTGTTTGTTCCACTAACGTGGACATGCTGAATACATATGGCACATGTGCTATTTCAGTTGGCCAATCAGATTTCACACACTTGAAACAAAATAACCGTACGAGTTGGGAAACGGACATGAGATGTTTTTGTTCCGATAAGTGTCTGTACATGTGTGTGTATCTGTGTCTCTGTGTGTATATGTGTGTGTGTCTGTGTGTGAGTCTTCGTGCGTGTATGTATGTTTGTGTGTCTGTGTGTGTGTATTTTTATGTATTCCTGTGTGTATATGTGTCAGTATGTGTATCTGTGTCTGTATGTGTTTCTGTCTGTGTGTGTATGTGTATGTGGGTCTGTGTGTGTCTGTGTAAGTATATGTATCTGTGTGTATCTGTGTCTCTCAGTGTGTCTGTGTCTGTGTGTGTATATGTGTTTGAATGTGTATGTATCTGTGTGTGTGTGCCTGTGTCAGTATGTGTATCTGTGTCTGTGTGTGTTTCTGTCTGTGTGTGTATGTGTATGTGGGTCTGTGTGTATCTGTCTGTATACGTCTCTGTGTTTGTCTGTGTGTGTCTGTGTAAGTATATGTCTCTGTGTGTATCGGTGTCTCTCAGTGTGTCTGTGTGTGTATATGTGTTTGAATGTGTATGTATCTGTGTGTGTGTGCCTGTGTCAGTGTGTGTATCTGTGTCTGTGTGTGTTTCTGTCTGTGTGTGTATGTGTATGTGGGTCTGTGTGTATCTGTCTGTATACGTCTCTGTGTTTGTCTGTGTGTGTCTGTGTAAGTATATGTCTCTGTGTGTATCGGTGTCTCTCAGTGTGTCTGTGTCTGTGTGTGTATATGTGTTTGAATGTGTATGTATCTGTGTGTGTGCCTGTGTGAGTAGTTGTGTGCCTGTGTCTGTATACGTCTCTGTGTTTGTGTGTGTCTGTGTATGTATGTGTCTGTATGTGTCTATGTGTGTATCTGTGTCTGTACGTGTGTCTGTGTCTGAGTCTGAATGCGTATGTATCTGTATGTGTGCGTGTATCTGTGTGTTGTGTCTGTATGTGTCTGTGTGTTATCGGTGTCCCTGTGTATGTCTGTGTCTGTGTGTGTATCTGTGTGTATGTATGTGTGGGTATCTGTGTCGGTATGTGTTGTTGTAAGTTGTTGTATGTGTGTGTCTGCATGTGTGTGGACTGGAACGATGTACATGGTTTCTGTACAAGTCTCATGTTCATGTATATGTTACTCATACGGCTAAATACTGTCGATGCCATGTAAACTATTACACCGCGATAAACATTTTGTGCTTAACCATATGTGTGGGTGTTATTAAGTTTGGTCTTTTCGCTAACAGCAAAAGCTTCAAATATTAATTCGTGGACAATAGAAACTTCATAGCCACGTAGATCTGAACATATATAATGTTTATAGACATTGTAAAAACATACATTTATGGCAAATTCTCTTAGAAATTTCTTATGAATATTTGAAGGGTTTTGTCGCTTTTATTTAGGTCGCTTTCGATATTATTTCACTCATATAGCGTCGTACATTGACGTGTGTGTGTGGCTGCTTGTACTAGTCCGTACTAATGTCGGTTTTATGGACCGGAGCTAGTCCGAATCCGTGTGATACCGTGTCGGAGCTTAACATGAATACCCTACTCACAGTATTTTGACTCCGAGCCGACCAGTCCTTGTTTTAGCCCCTTAATGTCGAGCGCCTGACAGGGTAACAACAAGTACCATCTTTTAACGTCTTTTGGTATGACACTGCCGGGGTCGAATCCCAGACCTTCCGCTCTCCGGGAAGACGCTCTATCCACAAGACCACGGCGCTCTATCCACTGGTGTACATTACTGCTATGTGCACAGGTATAAGATGACATGACGTTACTACTGAATGCAGCGAAATAATCAAACATGATATGTTTCATCGTTGTTGTTGTCGTTGTTTGTTGTTTAACGCCGCAATCAGCAATATTCCACCTGTATGACGGCGGTCTGTAAATTGTCGAGTCTAGACCAGACAATCCAGAGATTGACATCATAAGCATCGATCCACGCAATTGGGATTGATGACATGCATCAAGCAAGTCAGCGAGCCTGACCATCCGAGCCTGTTAGTCGTCTCTTACGACAAGCATAGTCGCCTGTTACGGCAAGCATGGGTTGCTGAAGACCTATTCTACCTATTCACGGGTCTGATATGTTTCAAGCTTAGTCAGCACCACACCCGTGCTCGTGGGTTTCACCAAAGTGGTAAACGTCTAAGACCTGCATCACTTCGGGCTTTCCTCCCACTTTAAGCTGGCACGCCCTGATATAACTGTAATACTGTTCAAAGCGGCGTTAAACCTAACTCACTCACTCGCTCAATTCCATGACCACATAATCGTTCGATGAGTCGAATGTTTTCTTCTAAAAAGTAATCCAATTAAAATAAAATATAATAAAACTGATGACAACGCGACATTCACGTCGATATGCCGAATACATTTTCTACATTGTTTTCAAAGCCATAAACAAGATCGTATTCAGCAAGAAAACTAAGTCTTATACACGGTGAATTGTTCAAACATTTCCCGGCGCACGAGCCACCATTAATATTACATGTTCATCAACTTTGGGATCGGAATCCTACCATGCCCAGCTACTCTGGGATCAGATTTGAGAGTTTGATTTCACGAAACATGAAAATGCGCTAAGGGACACAACTCCTCCTGTCCTCCTGCATGTCTGCACTGGCGCCAGCTGGTCTCATCTGACAATATCGATTGATCTGAGATCGGCCAGGAGGCCCGGATCATTGTGAAGCCGAGTCAAAGTCCTCAGCTGGAGTTATGCCCCTTAGATGAAACACAACCCAAATGAGAACAGGAGCACAATGTAAATATATCCTCGTAACGATGACTAGTATGTTTTTATTTTAAACAAATATGATGACGTCACGCTTTTGTTGTTGCAGATGATCCTGAGCCGGAAATTCACAGGCCATTCTAACCCTGAATTTAAACAAGTAAAACTGATGCAAAATTTAATGATGAAAATTATATAGTAACCATAACATGGTTTAAATCGGAGAAATCACTCGAATCCGGAAGTAGTGATTGATGTAAGTTTTTAACGTTATTTCAGTTTACAAGGCCTCGTACTGCCTCAAGATATATGGAGGAGTGAGTTCAACGTCTCTGTGAACGCTATTCCAGTTATACCACGGCGTGTCAGCCTAATGTAGAGGAAAGCCCGAAGTGATATAGGTCTCAGACATTTGTCGTTTTGGTGAAATCCACGAGAACGGGTATGGTGCTGGCAAACCCAAAAGCATAATCGAGGTAAATCGGGATTCGAACCCACAATCATACGTTTCTGGCCCGCCCGAGTGGCGCAACTCTGCACAGCAAACTGCGGCGCCTTGCACACAGATATGGAGGACTCGAGTCTAAATGTAATCCCTGACAACTTGCCGAGTTGGTTGCAGTAATGCATAATTCAAGTAAGACGTTATAGCGCCATGACGTCACGTGTGCTGCAGTTATCATTGTTGTGGTGCTGTCCTCCTTTCAGGGATTCTTGCCCCCATGGCATCCTGAGAGGCGGCTTACCATTAAGGATAAGTATAGTTTTTGTTTTGTACATTGCTCAACGTCGCACCTAGCAATATTCCTGTAATGGGACGTCATAATATCAATCTGGACCATTCAAACCAGTGATTGATACATTTATCAACGCAATCCATTACGTCGGCTCGTACGACAAGTACATGTTTTCGGAACCTGTCTTCTTGCAGGGAATCGCCATCGAGGAGGGTTATGATACTGATCTTTTCACCAATCTTCGTTATTTATAATCGGATATTACCTATATGTCTTCACTTTTCTAGTACCGCCTCCATGGTCTAATGGTAGAGCGTCCGCCCGGAGAGCGGAAGGCCCGGGGTTCGATCCGTAGCCTAGTCATAACAAAAGACGTTAAAAGATGGTACTTGTTGTTACCCTGTCTAGCGCTGGGCATTAAGGGGCTAAAACAAGGACTGGTCGTCTCGGAGTCAGTATACTGTGTCTGAGTGGGGTATTCATGTTAAACTGCGGCATGGTATCTCAGTGTGCTAGCACTATAAATCGGCATCAGTCCGGACTAGTACAAGCAGCCACACACACACACACATACACGTGCATGCACGTCGCTATATAAGTGCAATAATCTTGGACGCGACGTTAAACCCCATTTCACCTCACCTCACTTTTCTAGCTTGTGTCCGGTTATTTCGTTTTATGTCTGTTCCGACGTCAACACATGTACAAAGTTACAAAGTTACAAAGTAAAATTCGGTTTGCTCATTATTATTCGAGTTAAAAAATAGTAAGATGTTTAATTTGTGATTATCGCAGTCAGTATCATTTATTCAATGTTTCACGTGTTCAGTGTTTTGCTGCTACCTTGAGGTGAATACTTTGCTGAGCAGGATATCTGCTCAAAATCATGGAGTCATTGTCTTTACCCGGGATGATTAAACTCAATTGTTTGTAAGGAGGTTTTGGAGAGGTTTACACTTATTTATCTCTACCATGTATATAGATATTACATAAACTGACGGACAACGGAACGTGTACACTCACGTTTATGGTTGCTGAAATAGTGAGTGAGTGAGTGAGTGAGTTGGGTTTAACGCCGCTTTTAACAGTATTCCAGTTATATATCGCGGCGTGTCAGCTTAATGTGGGAGGAAAGCCTGAAGTGATGCAGGTCTCAGACATTTACCACTTCGGTGAAACCCACGAGCAGTTGCTGAAATAGAAACAAACAAGAAATGGTTATTTGATGGTGATGTATTTGATACGGGTATCCTTGCTGTGTTTTGGAGTGTAAGTTTGCAGTATATCGGCGACTGTTTTCAGCCTAGGAACGTTTTTATAACGTTTGTATATCAAAGTTCAAGTGTATACTTTCTGTTTCCCGGCAGGTTTATTAATCCACTTATGGTGGCTATATGTGTGTTATTTTATACATTGGACGTAGATGTGTGCCATGTCTTACAGAAGTATGAAAAGAGGGAATCGTGAAATATATTTTCTTGATCAGGGCTTTTTTTTGTTCATAATAGGCCAATCAACATGGGTATGCATTAATTAGAGCCTTGCCTGACAAGTTGGTTCTGAGGGCCTCGTACAAGAAAGAAAAGTGCACGTGCGAAAGGCCCAGGAAACAGATTTCACGTGCATTACGCAAGGGCGACTAAGACCGTGTTTCACGATTAAGCAGACATTTCGTGTTGTCTTTTTCCAAAATGAATATCAATACAGCCATTCATGTTGTATAAAAACTGCAAGTGCCTTGGGACACACCTTAATATGGGTGGAATATAGCTAAAAGCGGTGTAAAATTACTCACTCGTTACTCACTCGAATAATATCCCTAGAACTCGGACAAAGGCCCCACACGTACAAAGCTATCTTAGCGCTGAGACCGCTGTAAGCCCTTGTTAAAGTATAGGAGTTACAACAGTCATGGCGCTAATATCGATTTATGCAAGTGGGTCCTGGTATTAAATTGTTGAGATGGTAAAAAGGTAAATCTGTTTCTTGCAAGTTCCTTGATTCGATCGGGCACGGGTGGCCCAGTCGTCTTAGGCGCCTCAATTCGCTGTGCAGATTTCAAAGTCATTGTCAGTGACACAGCTGCCCAGTTCATTGCAAGGAACCTATAACAGAGCTACTTAAAAATGAATTTAAGAATATTTCTCAAAAGAATCGAATTGCTAGCTTTAGCCACCGTGTCTGTGAATCTTATAGAACAGTGGGGTGTGATTGCATCCTGCCATCACTGTTACATTACATTCTTTTCAGTATTGCTGTATCTATTATGAGTGAGTGAGTGAGTTGGGTTTAACGCCGCTTTTAACAGTATTCCAGTTATATCACGGCGTGTCAGCTTAATGTGGGAGGAAATCCCGAAGTGATACAGGTCTCAGACGTTTACCACTTCGGTGAAACCCACGAGCACGGGTATGGTGCTGACAAACCTAGAAACATAATCAAGGCGAACCGGGATTCGAACCCACAATCATAGGTTTCTGGCGTACCCAAGGGACGCAACTCTGCACAGCGAATCGCAGCGCTTTAGACGACTGGGCAACCCGTGCCCCCGTATCTATTATGATACGATCACATTCCTGTCAATGCACAAAGGGAGGACCATTCGTGACAGTGTATGGAAAGGGGCGAGTGGTGACGAATGATGGAGCACGGGTGGCCCAGTCGTCTAAGACTTCGCAATTCGCTGTGTAGAGTTGCGCCCCTAGGCACGCCAGATACCTACGATTGTGGGTTCGAATCCCTGTTCGACCCGGTTATGTTTCTAGTATTGTCAGAACCGTACTCGTGGGTTTCACGAAAGTGGGAAACGTCGGAGATCTTCGGGGTTTCTTCCCACATTAAGTTCACGCGCCGTGGTATGACGGGAATGTTAAACCCAACTAACTCACTTAGTACTCACTCACTCACCCCTTGACCCGACACTTGATCCATCTGATCATACCTGCACAATATATAAAGGTCATTAAACAATCGCGACATTCTACAGAGAGTGGAGAGTTCGGGAAGTGACGTAAAATCCTTACACCTCTCACGTATTCTTTCATCTAGAGGCCACTCCAAATTATTTAAAGTCGAACAAATGAAAGCTGGAACCGACTTTGAAAACTATCTAAACACTATGTTATTATTACATTGTTTCCTTTTTGATTGTCATTATAGATGTTGACGTCAATTGTAATAAGTTATCACTTTATAACAACTAGTTTATTCACACTTACGTTTGGTGACGGATAGTAGTACACTGGACAGGACTCGTTTCATTACGAAGCGACATTAGTTTTAAACGTTTTACTTCCTAGTACCTCCTTTAATCCGACATTGAGCTTATCAAAATGAATTTTTTTTATTAGATTGATTCATTCAACTTTTTGCCATTTCGTTTTTGGTGGCAGTTAATCACAAATAATCGTAATTATGTGGAAAGTCGCAATTGGGAAACAGATTCGCTGCCAAATTTATGAAAAATAATTAAATGTATAATGATTGATTTTTAGTCTGCAAGCTCCAGTGTCAGTTACGGATTCAGTCGTTACAATACCAATATGGACATCTAACGAGGTCGACGCCTCAATATAGTTCCTATATGTTGTAAATATGAGTACAAAATAAATTTAGAAAATAAAAATTATATTATTATAAAAAATAAAAGTATGAAGATACGGCTTAGAATAATAGGTTTATTGTTGCCTAATGACTTAACCTTTCAAACTATAAAATATCCGCCATCAACAACTGTGGCAAGATAAGATAAATGATAAAATGCATTGTTTGACAAGTTTAACATTACATGTAACGTGTATGTGCATGTACACGTCAGGTTTAATATGACATTAATAAATGCTTACAGTTGAAATTTAAACAAGGGCGACCTCAATGCATTATGCATTTGTGCCGTCAGCTGTATCTATTTTTAGATGAGTGAGTGGCTCATACCAGTACAGTTTGTAATGTTAATATAGCAGTTTTAAACTATAAACGTGAATTCACATTTGTAATGGTGTCGATAAGATTCCACTATTTATATAACGACATCCACTGCTTCCGACGAAGCGATGTTTTCAAAGCTCAATGTACAATCTACACGAAGCGTCATAAAATCTCCATACTGACGCATTGTCAGCATAATAATTCGAGCTTAAAACCACAGCGGTCATGGTATAGTGTCCATAAATTATGATCATGTTAAACATTAAACCATAGCTTGTAGTTAAAATCATATTAGGTTAATATTTTGTGGCTTAAAATATAAAAGCTATCACCATGCGCTTATAATGCACACACTTCATAATAACGAGAAATTAACATCAGAAGGGAAAAAGCATCCGATTCAGTGTTATATATTTTCTCATTTATGTTCCCGCACCAGTGCTGTTGTCCCTTTCAGGTAGCTCTTCAGTCTGTGATTTTAAACGCAAAGTTTTCCAAAACCGTATGCAAAATAATATTTGCTTCCACTTGTCTAAAAGACTATACGACTGATGTGTGCATGTTAACTGCCGGGCAAAAGCAGGGAATCTGCTTTAATGACACAATTTAAATCATAGAGTCATCTTTACCCGGGATGGTTAAACTCAATTGTAAGTAAGGAGGTTTTGGAGAGGTTTAAACTTCTTTATCTCCACATTTGTACAGTTATGACATACACTGCCGGACAATGGAACGTATATACACCCATCCCTGGTGGTTGCTAAAATGAAACAAACACGACACGGTGGTTATTCGGTGGTGATGTATTTCATACGGGTATCATAGATGCCACTGGCCCTTAAGTTTGCAGTGTTTCGGAGATTGTTTTCTTCAGCCTAGTAACGTTTTGAAAATGTATTGTATTTGTAATTGTAATCCTATTTTGCAACTGTATACTGTCTTTGCCAAGCACTTTAAAATATAATGAACGTTTCAAACAAATACCAGTTAACAAAGAGAGTGACCAATTAAAAAGCAATCCCAAAGATGTATAAAGTTGCTTCTTTGGTTTTCAAAATAACTCTGCCTATGCTATCATGATTCAAACACGTGAAACTGTGAACACTGCACTTTTCGACGCTTTTGGTTAATTTGTGAAAAACATATACAGTGCTCACACAAGGTCTCAATAATAACACAAGTACAATAAGTATAAATAACATGATTAGCAGGCTTTCAGTTCAAATACTGTATTTGGTTTTGAAAGAACTAGGATCTTTAAATTACAAAATATGTGTTATAAACTTGATACACCGTTTGTTTTCACACACAAAACAGATACGGTAAACCCCTGTTGATCCGGGCGCTGCCGTTCTCATTGAATTAGTCCGGATTAACGAATGCCTGGATTAACGAATCATGGACCGGCAGGACAGTTTTAGCTCACCTTTCAGCGAATACCTGGCATCATCACTATTTGATAATGATAACACATACACGTGATGAAAGTCGGAACAGTACAATGGTCTCTGCTTTCATGCAACGGTTTTCTTTTCGTTTTTATTTACATATATACGGACCCATGATTGATTACCCGGAAAGGAGGAATACCGGATAAACTGATGTCTCATTTTTCAACTATTTGAAGGGTAAATAATTACAAACGCTAACAGTCATCTATATCGGACGTAGATGTTTCAAGCCATGTATAGTAGATAAAGCTTATTACATATCCTGTAAAATATATTCCTAGTGAGTAGTTGAGTTGGTTTCACAGGTATTGTATTTCTGTCATATACGAATGCTATACGTGGAAAATGCTTCTGTAACCTCACGAATATTTTTTGCCTGTGGTGATAATTCGTTTTAACATAGAAATATATTACATATAAAGGATTGCAACGTGAGAGAGTGATAAATATACCAACACTTTCACCCTTTTTAATGCAATATCTAGCCAGATCTTGAGTTTAGACGCCCTCCTGTCTAGTTGTATGTTTTACCTATCTGTCACATTCAGGTCGTAACTGCTGAACTATGACGTATCCGTTATATCTTGTCTCGAAAAAACTCAAAATGATTATTTGTCATGTCGGTGCCTTTGAAAAACTTCGTTTAATCGAATTAATTTAACTCGATATATGATTTAAGACGATGTACTTTAGAATCCAGATAAACTCCATACAAGCAATGTGATGAATTAGAATTATAAAATTTATATTATTATAATTTCATCCTGGGCATTAAAATTGTTCGCGAAGCAGGTAAAATATATGCGTATTTTATTTTACCTCTTTTGGTGCTACAAATTGTATTCAGTAAATTAATTACAAGATCAATACAAACATATTAACAAAAATTATTATTATAGCGATGCCAAGTCGTTGTAAAATGCTACCCTTTGATAATATAGATTAGACAAGCGAATGATGTAATGTTTCTGTAGTCAACAGTTACACTTGCTAGCTGCTTATTATTCTGTATATGTTATTCTCATATTAATCATATTATACATCACGTTATATACAAATTTGCGACATATAATGCATATTAAATTGCTATAGTGCAATATTGTGATTTATATATTTTACCTCTGGAGGATGCATTCATGTTACATTAGAAACAAAACTGTCATAGGTCTTCGATAGGTTATGGAGGTTTAATGTGGAATAGACGCTTTAATATATCGCGGTATAGTTATGTTGTCCCTGGAGCTATATCCAGGTAGGGCTAAAGCTAAGGATGTAATGTGAAAAGTCCTATAGTCAGTCACTGACGCAATATCAGTTTTCCTTCTTTCTGAAGATTCAAGCAGAATTTCCTATCTAGTAATTCTATTTATTCAATCCCTGTTCTAGTCGTCAATCCATCGATGACAGGTTTTATTTAGTTTAAATATGTGTATTAAAAATATATTACTTCTCGTCACGATATGGCTGAAATATTGCCGATGTGACGTAATGCATAAACTCACTCACTCACTCTAATCGTCAATCAAGTTTTCCAATTCATTCATATTGTTCGCATCTATACATTTACGGAATGTGGCCCGGTATTGATGTCCCACAACAAAACATTTAATTACAAACACTCTTTATTCATTAAATTATACATTAATACAGTAAACTACGGTTATAACGAATTCAAGGGACCACTAATTTTAGTTCGTTATAACCGAAGTTCGTTATAAGCATATATACAACATGTATACAACAAATGGCCGGGACTAAAAATAAGTTCGTTACATCTGTCAGTTGGTCATAACTGTAGTTTACTGTATATTTACTGTTATTCCGTGAAATAGTGCGTGACCGTTTGTCCACACGATTCATTGATGACACAACGGTATAGGTAACAGTAAAATAGGCTCATTAGCTATAACTGTAGATATCAGTTTAATCTTTATGCTGCACACATGTCGCATGAAGTATGACGCTATGCCCAGGAAACAAAATGTTTGTCATTCAGGCAAATTATCCTTTACAGACATGAATCGGTATGATACATGTTTATTTTTTATATTTAATTTTTTATTATTTTTCGAGATGACTTTTTACACATATTTGAAGCCGCTAGTGAAAAAATAGATCGGCTGACTTGGCGGAAACATAGCTGTTGTTGGCCTCAAGGTGACAAAGACTACACCCCAGGGGAAAGGATTAGAATGTTATGTTATTCCTAATACATGATTGATTGTGATTGATTTGAACGTTTCAATATCGGTGACAAGGCAATTTCCATCTTAGACGTGAATGTAGACGTTTGTGGAACATGAACTTTTCTTCCATACAGTTTTCATGTCTTCATTTCAGTTATGCTTGCAATTTACTTTTGTGTTAGTTGGTTTTAACATACCTATCTCACACAAGAAGAGTATATCTGTAACGACCATTTATCAAACAGGTTTATTTCAGTATCACTCTTGTAGCACAATCACACAAGAGGTCCGTAAATAAGGTGAGGTGAAATGGGGTTTAACGTCGCGTCCAAGATTATTGCACTTACATAGCGACGTGCATGCACGGGTGTGTGCGGGTGTGTGTGTGGCTGTTTGTACTTGTCCGGACTGATGCCTATTTAATAGTGCTAGCTCACTGTGATATCATGCCACATGAATACCCCACTCAGATATACTCTACTGACTCCGAGCCGCCCAGTCCTTGTTTTCGCCCCTTAATGCCGAGCGCCAGACAGGGTAACAACAAGTACCATCTTGTAACGTATGACGCGGACGGGGATCGAATTCCGGACCTTCCACTCTCCGGGCGGACGCTCTACCACAAGACCACGGAAATGAAATCATTGTCACATGTCTTACAAACACATTTCAGCAATCAGCAATGTCGTGAAGGGACGCGTTCTCATCCCCTTTACGATGTGCACCATGGACACTCTTAAAAATGTATCACTATTCTAACCCGTATGTGTCGAATTACCGATTATATTGTACTCATCGTATAGCCCCAACAGTTGAAATAAGTGAAAACTTACCCCGATAAGTCGAATTCAAGCTTTGTTTCTTATATTATAACTTGTTTCAAGTAATATGACCTTTTAAATCGGCGAGAAACATCTAAGACAGGGCACGATTGATGGCTAGACAGTTATAAGGTCGAGTCGGATGTGTCGACCCCCGGATAAGTCTAACTATTTATTTTGTTCAGAGGGGTCCGAGACAGCGGGTTCGACAGAATTAAAAAAATACGATCTGTCCGTTCCGCACCGCACTGTTTTCTTTTTGTGCACTGTCCAACTAAATATTAAACTGGTAATATACTTACCTGTAGTATATATTCATAATATATTCTCGCCGTACATAGTTTGGTATATCGAGAGATGGAATTTTTGTTGAATATGTGACGTTACAGTTTGACTAAAATGTTACTTCTGAATTTATTAGCATTGTAACAGGTATACTTTTTGACGGCAAATGCTTTCACGCTAACACAAAAGGTAAGGTGGTGATGATATACGATTGTGATGTTCTTGATACGGATACCATAGCTGTGATCTGGACCTAAAGTTTGCAGTGTTTCGGCGACTGTTATCAGCCTAGTAACGTTTACATAACGTTTGTAACTTTTTTGTCAAATCTAATTTTCAAGTGTACACTTTCTTTTGCCCGGCAGTGTATCTTGGATATTGACATATATAGCCCCCATAAATCTATAGTCAACTGCAAATTGCAAGGCTGGAACATAGGTATTATCTTGGTACTAGATATATCATCTGAATAGAACTACATTAACCCTGTGTGGGTTCCGGCTGAAAATAGGTCCCCAGGAACCAATGCGTTTATAAAGAGGCGACTAAATGGTACAGGTCGTTGCTCATAAAATCAATCACTGGATCGTCTGGTCCAGAATCGATACAGGCAACCGTTAAAGACCGACACATCGGATTTGATTCAAACAGTGATAAGTCATACAGGAATTCGCCGACACCGGATAATCAGTTTGACACATCAGATTTCGACTGTACATGTCAACATTTCAACTGTACATGTATGTATACGTATATTCAGCCCTCTTAGGAGGGAGCACGCCAGAAACATATTATTGTTGGTTCGAATACCGGTTCGCCCCGATTATGTTTCTAGGTTTGTCAGCACCATACCTTCGATCGTTGGTTTCACCAAACTGGTAAACGTCTTAGGCCTGCATCATTTCGGGCTTTCCTCCCACATTAAGCTGACACGCCGTGATATAACTGGAATACTGTTCAAAGCGGCGTTATAACCCAACTCACTCATTCGTAGTAGGCCTACAAAGCCTGCTTCTCTTGTCCGGGGCGATGGGTTAGTCCGGTTCTTACAGTATTCGCTCGCCACACCGAAGACATGGTCTCTATGTCTTGTGTCCTCCTCCTGCATGAATATTTCTGAATAACAGACAACACCGGTTCCATGATCCCAAGAAATCGCTGCTGCCAGCAGCGTACACGATTTCAACGGTATCAAAAGCATGAGTCCATGAATCACTATCAAATAGTGATGACACAAGGAGTTGACGAGAAAGTGAAAAGACAGCTTTAACCCCTTTATCACGTGGAGGTTTAAACGCGGACACATGTGATCCAGTGGGTAAGGCTGGCGCAACTTGCTGTCCGGGTTTGCTTCCCATGTGTACCACGATCCACCTATCGTGGGTTCGGATCCCACATTCTCCTTGATTTTGGTCACAACACCCTTGGGTTCAACATGGAATCCGCGCCTCTTTGGACTTTGAAATACAGTAAACTACGGTCATAACGAACTCAAAGGGACCACTACATTTAGTTCGTTATAACCGTAGTTCATAATAATCATATGTACAACGTATTTACAGCAAATGCCCGCAACCGTAAAACGTTACGTTTACGTTATATCCGTCAGTTCGTTATAAGCGTGTTCGTTATAAACGTAGTTTACTGTAACTAAAATATTGTTAAAAGAGGTAACACTCCTTTGACTGTTATGTCCATTACGAATGAACGAATCGATGTCCATAATTGTTTCTTACATAATAATCACAATAATCATAATAATCACCTTTTGATAGAGGGTTTTGTATTTGAAAACCCGCTCATACAATTTGTACATATCTCAGTGTTATTCATGATCGAAACTGAGAACATTATTAACATTATATCGGATTTTATTACAGATAAAAGAATGTTCACATTTCAATACTTGAAAACAAAACCCGGAGATGGTATTTACATTATTTGGTTGTGTCTGGCAATTATGTATCAGTTATACCAAATTTCAATGTTTGTGTTGAAGATATTTGACCTGTGTTACTGTTAAAGAAGGCTACTGTTAGTGTCATACATGGATATTCTTATTGTTATATAGATAATGTCACTGTTATATATGTATATTGTTACTGTTATATAAAGATGGTGTTATTGTTATAGATGAATACTGTTACTTACGAAATAAACGGTGAATGGTTCTTTATCGTACAAGAAACGATTGTACGATAAACTACGACCACGAGTCATTTATATAAAGTCTTATATGAGATTTCAATATTATGTACAACTGTTTTAAGGATGTTAATAAAATATTCAACCTTTAATGATGATTCACTGAATACAATCCGACCTCGGCAATGTCGGAGAAGTCCATTTTATGAACAGGGGGCTAAGTTTGGTTAAGTATTTCCACAATATTTTTACAATTTGCACATCGATTATCTGTGCCTCATCTCCTAATACCGATTGCCATATCTCTCCCACTTCGGGATTCGATCGTTCGACCATAGCGTATATCTGCTTTGCCAAGCTACATGTATGGGGGACAACTCAACAGACACTTTCCTCTAAAAGATAACGTCATTCAATTTACGACGTCAGCAAGTTGCGGGCGTATATCCGAATCTCCAGAAATTACGTCAAGATAGATCAATGTTTTATCATGAAATAAACCACGCTTCGTTCTTCATTGTTCTTTATGATTTATCGTGTAGCTATCATATATTATCATAGATGTATACGGTTACTGTTACATATGGATACAAGTACTTTTACATAAATACTGTTACTGTTACTATAGATAGATAGATAGATAGATAGACAGACAGACAGACAGACAGACAGACAGACAGACAGATAACCATCAGTATCATAACAAGAATTTCCTCAGATGTGACACGAAATATAACCTAATTTAGGCTATGAAACATACATGCGAAACACACACTTTCACATTATATTAATCATAACAAGTTACGTAAAGCTTAACATCACAAGGCTTAACGTCAGATAAGTAACGGGAAGGTTCATATGATGCTTAACATCACAATCACAACATGACGGTTACTATGAAGCTCAAAATAACATCCTTAACAGAGCCTTTCGTATCATGTTTGACATACGATAATCAACATGGCATACGATGCTTAACATCAGAGACCCAACACGACACATCTTTTGATGTTTAACATCAGGTTCTCGATATGACTGTTCACACATAATATAAACACACTTAAACCTTTAGATACAAAACTTAATATTTAAAGTTGTACTTTCATGATGGTACTTATCATTAGCTTTCTTCAAAGTTAACATCATATATTCAATGTGGGTTGTCTTGTCCAGACTCAATTATATACAGATCGCCGTCATACAGCTAGAGTGCGGCGTTAAACAACAAACAAATGTTCAATGTGATCTTAGACAGATATTTAACACCATATATTAAACATGACTTTACATATAATACCCAATATGCACTTAAACATGCTATTTAATAATCAACTTAAAAGAGGTTGAAACAACAATGCTGAATTTCAAGAACACCCGCTTCTTTTATATTACTATAGTTAATCTGCCATGGCATGAAAGAAAATGAAAGAATGTGTTCTTTAGCATCTTTGAAGTAGTATATAACTATGTGTGGGAGCGATATACTAAACACAGTGGCAATAATTATATGTCTATGGTATCAGTACCATGTCTAGCCAGGTGATTCTTCACAGATGATTGATAAACTTTCCGTCGACATGAAACAACCATGCTGGATTTCAACTTAATCTAAAGTCTTTGTTCATATGGATAAACCAACTTAAAGGTGTCTGGGATCTGTATTTAGAATGTGTTGGATATGTTCATCATTAATTACACTTGTCGTTTTGTTCCCCCAAATCACCCATATTTGATTTCTCACAATGTATAGGTACAGTTATTAGAGCGTATGTCAGTCTGTGAATATGTCACATCAATACGTGGTTAATAATAAACCAAAATCGTTCACCTCTCATTATTGCACGCTATTAATCGTTCTTGTTTTCTCTGTCAAATGTCAGTTAAGACTGACACGACCAACACTATGTCGCATCGACACACTGTATAGACTAAATGCCACGGAAATATTTAAATGAGCGCAAGGATATATACAACAAAAAAACAGACAGACAGACAAGATTTTTTTAACATCTCACTTTTACATACAATCCGTACAGAGATGCTATAAGGGTGATATAGTAAAACGTAATCCATGGTAAGGATGCTTTCTACGAATAAGAATTAAAAAGCAGACTTTGGAAGTATAAAACACACACCGGCATCACTGAATATAAAAAGCGTGTCGATATCAGGCTCATCTAAAACATTCTGGAACTGAACAATACATTCATTAAAAAGACTTGCCCTGATATCGTCACCTAATATGCAGTGAAATAAAACATGCACCTCGTCTTCTACGCTGTGGAAAACTTTCTATTTTGGACAGGTATACCGTCATACCGACCGGTTTCCACTTAAATAGAGGTGAAAACTGTACTTGATAAAATCATATCTAGTGACTACTTTGCAGTGCCAATGTATGTTAGGACCAGTTAGGACGTTTTGTCCAGTTATTCGTATAGTCTACCTTCATTTTATCAATAAGAACCACAAGGGTTGAGTCGTTGTAAGGGTCCTTACTTTCCTGATTGTCATAACACACATGGTGTGGTGCGATATGCAAACTGAACAATAATACATGACATTGTTTCGGACTTCAAATTCAAAACATTTACAAAGTAAATTACAAAACAAAAGTGTTTTATTTGTTTACCAAGTGTTGTGAACCTACAAAGCAGATCACCATGACAACATGATGGTGAAGCAGATGGGGAATAATCATCTAGCTTTGTCAATAGCAGAAGTTCTGCGGTGAGACGAATATTTACCAAAATGTTTACCACAAACAATATTTATGGTCATTGTTTTTTAGAGAATATATGCTGTCACGTTATGGCCAATTCAGATCGGGTACTTACCTTTCTAAAACTGTCAGCTACACTTATCCTAACATTTCCAAACTGACATTATAAACAGTCATACAACTATGAAAGCGTGAACTATTAATGGTATATATATCTGTATGTATATTAAAGCATTCAAATATAAATATCAAAGATGGATAAGAATAACATTCGTTTCTTTTGTTGGATGATTGAATGGTAATTAACAAATTGTGTTTTATCAAGATATAATTGTTTCCGAATAATGACGATATGTTAGATAGTTTTGAGAAAATAACACAAGTAATAACGAATTGTTTGATATCATACTTGCACTGTAAAGTCTTTTTTCTCAGTCGTCCCTTTTCGACATTGCTTTCTGGGCTGATGCATGTGATACAGCACATACTAAGGAAAGAAGCATTCTGACACTGTTTGTTTTTAATCTATAAAATAAATGAAATATAAAATGAATAAATATATTTCATATCTATCGTCTAGTAACTTAAGTTTGGCTTTCAAGAAAGTTACATTCATCACTTTTTCGAAGCATGGTTCATATTGAAGACTTCAGCTAATTCTACGTTATGATTTTCTACAAACATGGGAAAAAATGAATCGGAGCTAATTAGTCAGGTTCCCAGTCAAACATGCATGTGAAGTGATAAAAGCTTTCACATTTCCTACATTTGCGATAATGTTTCATCCTGTGTGTTTGCATACGTAGAACTGAATTGATACCCATAACATGATCAAATGAAGCGCTACTCCCCTACGTGTTGAGCGAATTACAGACTGTTTTCTCAAAGATATAAACTACTTTTCTTATCTCACTTCTTTGTCCAAGAAAAGTCTTTCTAGTTTATTTCTAATTTCTATCTCGGCTTAAGAGATATGGAGTGCAAATGGGATTTACGACAAGTTGCTTCTTTTAGAGATTGGCAAATACTTCGAAATTAGACAGCAAACGGAGCGTTCAAATTACAATCAGGGGCAAGTTATTGATCTTCAATTACTGAATAAATACAAATACGAGCGGAGCTCGGGCGTGATCTAACGACCAAATTGTGAAGTCTCGGGAGATCTCGCGGCCGGCGAGGTCAGGCCGGTTTCCGACATGTCGTAACAGATGTGCTGTTGAGAGGAGCTTTGAAGACGGACAATGATTGTCGTGAATAGACGGGCTTCGTAAACAAATGGCTGACTGCAAGCCCTTTGCAAGACTGTGCGGTTGACATCAAACATGGACTAGAAAAATGTAAACAATATTTTCCAAGATACAACTTTTTCACAGATGGTACAAAGAATCTGTCAATCAGCCCTGACAATTAATTGGAAATTTATTCCTTTGTTTCAGGCTATAATATCCCTACGTTGCGGGGATTTATTGAATGGCAAACATAGAGGGGTCACTTTTGGTCAGCTAGGGTCAGAAAACGAAGTGTTTGCCATGCAATGAATGACACATTGTACGAATCAAGTGGTATATTGTTGATGTTACTACTTCTACATGAAGTGCATGTGACAGAAAATAAACGTCTTGTGTTATATGAGGGGGTTGAAGAGTTTGTTTAAGACTGTGGTTTCACAAAGGCAATAATTCACTCATCGCGGCCAGACGCAGACCGAAAGAAACACTTCTAAGCTATACTTGCGGCCGAAGGATTACGGCCGCTGATCACCTTAGTTCCTTATTATGAATGAAATCATGAATACTAATGACACTTTTAACCGCCTTGTCAGATAATAATTAGCATCAACGGTAATCCGACGGGGATAACATCTTCGTGGCTATAGAGCTTTGATCTTATGTATTGTTAGATGAAACAACCGTTAGCATGTGACTATTTGGCGTTAGCATAAAACCTGCTTCTGATACTTAACACAGAAACATGCACATCTGTGAGAATGCATTTTTTTTCATGGTATAGTTTATTGTGACATGTTAAAGGGTTATTTGTTCTGCAGCGTGCCTATAAAATGCATTTGTACAGAGCAGTGTCGTTCTGAATCGCGTTTTTATGGTTTATGTTTTCAAAATCAGTACCAAATGCAGAAAATAGAATTAGTCGTCTATTAAATCTTTAATATCAATTTTTACGCCTATTGGAACTGTAGGAGTACAACTAATTCAAGTGCATTGTTTTATGTGAAATATCAAATCGCTTTGCGGCAGTTTTGCACGTATTGTATGCATGACAACAATCATAATATGCCTAGTTTATGCATATAACATATTCTTTATCAGTATTTACAAGCCTTGTGTACAAATGCGATTCGTCAATCCAGACAGTGATATTAATGTACGATTTCAGAATGTCAAACATTTACGTGAGAGGCATAATCACATGAAACACCAATATTTGCATCTTGAATTGGAACATCATAGACGTGGACTTTCGTTGATCAGCATCAGCTAAAGATTATAAGGTATGGAATTCTTGTCCCCCAATCAAGCGGAACTGATAAGGAAATGTGCCTTTGTCGTTGACAACAAAATCAATGCATGAGCTTGAAGGAAAAAGTTGTTTTAACACGGGGCCCATGAGCTAGCTGGCAAGCCGATACAAAGAGGGCATACGAGACATCTTCGTTTTCCCAAGACTTAGATGGCATTAGGCACTGAGACTTGCAACTAAACTGTATGCAGAACTACACAGAAATTCCAGTTAGGGTAAATAGGCTTATTATCAGTAAGGAATGGGCAGTGTATACGCTCCGCATCGCTCGCCTTCCATTCACTAACACATTTCAAAGAAAACAACTCGCGTAGTGGTCTTGTAAACACACCTCGAGGACAACACAGTGGTGAGTGCCCATTCCTGTTTTTTTAATTCATTTTTATGAGATACTTGAATTTATTTGAATCAATTTTTAGGATGGGCGTAACCATATTTACGTCATGACATAAACGGACCCGAGAGACATGCATGTTACCATTCATGTCGTGGGGATTAAGTGTCGTTTTAAAAGTGTTCATTTTACTTACCGCTTGTCAAAGCAATATTTTGTCATGAATTGATTGCAGTATTTGTTTCGGGCCTGTTCACATTATGGAAACGGCTACCATTGACTGGGGTTTTGTAATTATATTTCCTGTGTGTTCATTTCAAAAGCTTGAAAACAGCGATGTGCTTATTATCCGCATTGTGGCCTCTGTGCTACATGTTTGTCTGTCTGAACAGTCATGAACAATTATCACGTCTGAAAACGTAAAGATTTCAGCACGAATGACAATAACTTTACATAATACAATTGTAAGAACAAATGTCCGCATTGGCAAGAGTTGTCTACCTTAGTGCATTGACCGCATTACGGACGCATATTTGTTTTCGAGATAGGTTCATGGAACAATTATTTCAGCCTAATAGAAATTGTTTAATTGGATATAAACGGGAATGACATTTACAATCCTGTTGAATTTTAGTTTTGAAAAACATGTACAACAAAAGCACTGAAATCATGGTCTCACAAACTACCTCTCGGAATAAACAGTTACTATATCAGAAAAACAGTTTTGACATATTTGAATTGTAGAATTAAATGCTACGTTAAGGATAATAAAGACATCTATCAACAACATTTAAATATGAAGACTACGTCAACGATTTCATGCAAACTAATATTTTCACACATTTGAATATTCGCCCTATGCGTGATTTTATCAATTTGGAATACAAACAATAGTTATATATACTTATAATCCTTTTTTATAACAAATTATACTAACATCATCTTTCTAAAATTAGAGTTCACGATGTATAAAAATAAATTGCATTTTTAATCATAACTCAATATAGATGCACTAACATATGTCACACTCTCGTCAAAATAAATAATATAATTGTGATGAATGGACTTAAGAAGTTGTGTGATGAATGTGTCTAGACTATCCAGTACTGGATATGGTATGAAGCATTTTTGAACAAAACAGAAACAAGGACGCAATCGGTTATGCTTTGAAAATGTTTCCAAAGGTAATAAATTTTAATAAATTGTCGTTATGGACAAGACCATGTTGGGATATTTCATTAAATTATTTTGTAAGGTTCATCACAATCCATATTAATTATTTCTGGATATTGATATTGTTTCAGTTGACGAACCTTACTTCGCCCATAAAATAGATGCTGATTAGAGATAAAAACGGCTTTAAAATAAAATATTGCGAGCCAAATGCAACATTGAATGTACATCAAATCCACGACTATTTAAAAGTAAATGAAAGAGGCTATTTGTCTCGAATGGTATAAAACAGTTTTGAAATAATTAGCGTTATTTCTCAAACCATAAATTACTTTTCTCATCACAATGACGTAAAACGGACTATACACTTTCGGTACATACGTATTTATTTTCTAAAACATAGTATTTCAGAATATCTGAATTTTATAATGAGAAACTGGTATTGGGTTGAAAATTACGTTTCTTTTATTAATAGTTAGCTTTTGTACAACCGATATTTTACAACATACAACAATTCCTGCAGATCATTCAGTCAAAACAGACATTCAATGTCGGTCTACGTGTCATCAGTGGTCTGAGTATAGCAGAACATTCTGTATCATAATAATGGTATGGTAATATGTCGAAAATGCCCTCTAATACAATTAGAAATGTGCATTATCGCGCCTGTAACATTAAATAATTTCAAGTAAACAGGCATAACAACTACAGTTAAACATGACATCTTTCAAATAACTTAACCCTTTTTCACGCGAATCGGTGTTTGAAGAATGTGATGTAAGTTGGATAAATGGCAATCCGTTAATACGCGAGGATTAATTCGACACGTTTAATTGCGCAAACTGATCTCTTAGCACAAACACACAAAGCTCCCGAAAATAGCCAAGATTTTTACACTGAAGCACGTGCAGGTAGCTGCCTGCATAGGTCATACACAGCTCCGGGGGAGAAAGTCAAGCCAGGGAGACGCGGAGTCGTCGGGGGAATAAGCAGGGGGGTGAGAGGACATGCAAGTACACGGTCACGGTGATGGGGGGAGGGGGTAATTGTATATGGACACAAGGATAGTCGTGTGCAGGGGAACGCTACGCACGTAGTGTGCCCTCAATCACGTAGGCATATTTGAGAATATCGTGTAACTTGTTTCATACAAAAATACGAAAATATGATTTCTTTATTATAAGTTTGTAAAATATGACCAACAACGTCTGGAAAAAGAAGCTGTTGTGGAATTAAGATTGCTTTTCAAATTTTGAAATGATGACACGTGTTTATTTATATTTCGGAACAAAAGAAATTGGAATGGTTTATAAAGAGGATTATTGGGATTACAAATATAGTGTTACGTTTTACAATTTTATTAATGCGCCATATTATTACGATTTAAATTTATTTTTAATTATTGGTCGTTAATCCGTCAGACTGGATGTATACGCAATGTATGTTTGTTTACCGCTGTAGTAGTGTTTTGGTACAGCTGCAGCTGACATTATTCATGATGGTGAACCATAACAATTACATGACCATGTACCCGAACCTTTGCTTTGTTCTTTAGACTACATATGATTAACGAAACACAATAGTAATCGAGTAAAATACAACAACATGTAACACATTGTATGACCACTTTAATTACCGCCCACATGCACATCATTTTGTGGCATTGCATGGCTGCATTAGAACACAAAGACAGTTTAATGCATTTATAAATTCCCAGATGTGACTGCATATAATTTTACTTGAATTCATTCAAACAAATATAACACATATCGTTCCAGGTGTAGATTCAATAAAATACCAAAAACCAAAGATGTTTTATGTTCGTGTGTCATGAAATGTGAGTGTAAATAGTATGTAGTCGTGACACACTGACGGGTGCGGTAATGCATAATAATATACTTGTACTATATGCTAATGGTTATTGAATCACATACCGGTAATAATTCCTGTAACCTTTTAACGTATATAAATTATCATCCAATTTAAAATTCGCCTAAACAAGATAGACTTATTCAAAATATCATTCATAATAAGGCGACGCTGATAACTACGATATAGAGAACGATGTATGTGATTAATAATTGTTTATTAACTCATACAAAAGTCGCGTTGTAATAAGACATACATAACTACCTAATACAATGATGATGGGGAATAATTAAGCATTTGTTTATTAATAACACACAGCTTTTGATTTCGCATGTGGTCATTTATTTAGCATGTGTGTTTACACTCTAAACCCTAGTGATTGTATACTGGTCAACATTCAATTAAACATACACTGATAAAACATTCATAAGCAATGTAATTTTCTATTCATGCTCTAGGATTGGATAATGGGATTACATTGATATGACTGCTAAAACCTATTTGTGAATATTAAATATTTAATTTCCTCACAAAAAGATATGTTGATTATATCACATCAACGAATATGTACATATCAAATATTTTTACTATCCATAACAAAAACCCTTCGGGGAATATATCCGAAGCCAATCTGCACGCAAACGTGACGGCAACTTGTGTTAAAGGTATAAACTAAAGCGTTTATATTCAATGTTCTCAGACATGTTTTGTACGGAAGCCTCATTGAGTCCTATGATTTATCTTATTACCAATAAACTGCAATTCTGCTGAGGCGTAGGAAAGAATGAAAATATTTTCTTAAAAGTTTTAATCTTTAATCAAATATATTGTTTTACTTAATGGCGACGTCTCCGTCACACCACCATTACAGAAGCAGAATAAGATTTTCAAAGCGTTCGTTGTCTTAAAGTATCGAAGAAGATTTAGAATAAAATGCCTGGAAATATACTCCCAGTAATGATAACAACTCGAGGCAAGATTACCAGAAAGCTGCCCGAAGCTCATCTTAAAAATACTTCATCTTTAAGACAATGAAATGGCTACTTTCATCATTATAAGTGCCTCTCAAATGAAGTTGGTCTCTTGCAGAGCTCCCCGGCTTAGAAAACTAGCACGATCTCCCATCGTTCGCGCCGACCATAAATTCTAATCACGTTGGGCAGTTTTTCACAGAGGTGAATTATTTTCATTGAGAACGATGCCTCGTGAATCGTCGCATGCAATGCGGATCTGGCACTGTGACTGTTTCAAGGCTTGTTCTAGTTTCTCTTCTCCTTTAATCATATCGAATCTAGCCTGGATTATTTGAATTTGGCCACTATCATAACAGAAATAATTAGATAAGTCGCTTCCACGCTCGTAGACGATGGGCCGTGATAATGGAGGGCTATCTTTCGTGCCTTTTTGCCCCTATGAATTCACGCGGAATTAATTTGGATTTCCCAAATAAAACTGATGACTTTTCTTCGTGATTTTGTTTTCTTTCATCAGGTTCGTTCGGTTTTAACCAAATCCACACTGGATTGGCGAGAGATGCAAGTTTTGCGAAAACATTTCGCGCCTTTCGTCTTGCAATTCTCCGCAATGGAACACTTGTTCATTTTAGTAATTGATACTTCCTAAAGAATCAAATAGAGGATGTATTCATTTTTGAGTTGTTGAATTAGCGGGTTAGAACCCCTATATGTTGATAGCAATTAGAAAAAATGGATAACGTCAACACTTTAACTTGGATTTCAAACACTCAAACAGATTGGATTACACCATTAAGGGAATGATTCTATTTGTAATTGTTTTGATTACTGCAGATTAAGATGCCGCTAATACAATAAAAATGATGAAGGGGAATCCATCTCCATTTAATATTGAATTTTCTCAAATCTACAGGTCTGGCAGTTTGGTTATAACGTTACCTCCAGCTTTCTAAAATAGCGTGTTTATCTAGATCTTCATTACGTTTCTTTCAAACAGATTTCATTACATTTTTATCCCCGTTACCTTCAAAACTGTTTTCCTCCAACACTTTAAATTCATACACAGTTTTGTTATGTTTCTGGGTACAGTATCAAAATGTCTTTTTTTAAACCTTGATTCCTGTATTAAAGTTTATTAATACCTTATTATTTACATTGTTTTTAAGTTAGCAAGCGTGGGTGTGCGCGCACGGGTATGTGTGTGTGTGACAGTGTTGAGATTATGTTGTGATTAGTTTACACGGAACTCAAACAGTCAAACATAATTAACAAGACCACATATGGCATTCTTCACGACACGTATGTACAAATCATTCAGAGTGTTTGAGACCTTGTTATGTAAACCACTTCCATGTACCCACGTTCAATGATGTACGTTTTGAGTTTTAGGACACAGGTGCGTTTCAATTTAGAAAAGTTATTTAAGATATATTTGTGAGGTTTGAATGGAATTATTTCTCAGGCATCTCAGTAGGCTGACATTCTGTCTATATCGACCATACATTTTGATCCCGTCAGGTAAGCCCATGTTTAATGTAAACCCGCAACTAAACCGAACTAGATCTAAACACAATTACAGATACCCCCCTGTAACATGGACGTTAGTTCAGAAACCTGACATTCTTGACAAGCACAGTTAGGAAGCATTTAAGTGCTTATGTAAACACACATATTCCGTTGAACCTGAACCCTAACATTTTGTACGCGTTCATTAGAGAAGCATATAGTTACTTTCTAAACCGATATCTTACAACAATAGGAGACATCTATCTGCTTTCTGTACCGTTAATCCGGAACTATTACACAAATACAATTGGAAAGCACTGATTAATATAAAACATCAACGCCAGGGAATAATCAGTCTCGATTATCTGCCGAAACAGAGTCCATTGGGCGTAAAAGGCTAAATAGCGGGGAAACTTATATGAATACAGTAAACTACGGTTATAACGAACTCAAAGGGACTAGTAATTTTAGTTCGTTATAACCGTAGTTCGTTATAAGCATATATACAACATAACTACAGCAAATAGTCGGGACCAAAAAATAAGTTCGTTATATCTGTCAGTTCGTTATAAGCGTGTTCGTTATAACCGTAGTTTACTGTAGATCACTGAAATCAGTGATGACACCAGGTGTTCGCGAAAAGGATAAGTATGCCCTGCCCTACCACTCACGTATGAAACGGTTTCATTTACGATATCATAGGATGTAAATTGATATCGGGCAGCTCTATTTAATTTGTATAGTCAAAAAATATTCTTAACTAGTATGTGATTACACCTGCCGGTTACGATCAACACAATGAGAAAATAAGACAAAATGAGAAAATAAGGACTTCTTTATTACAATTAGGTGGGATGTTTCGATGAAGGTTCCAACACCATTACGCAACGTACGCAAGGATTACTTCCTGTAAGTATATCCAGCAGTAAAATATTTTTTTTTTATTGATAATTGTGATGATTCTGTTGTAAATAAAACATAGATCACACTTTTCTTGTATTATCTCTGCTGCAGGGTGTGATACAGATGACGCGTTATGACAGTCGCGCGGTAATTCATGGCATCAAACCTGTAAATGTTGTAGTGGAGACACATGAAACTGTATGCATAACAGGAACATTACATTTATGTTTAAGGAACGTCAACGATGTTTCCTATAAAACGGAATTTTCAAAAAGAATCGACTAAACGAAATAATAATTGTCATACACTTGATCAGAACAACGTTCCATTGAGTGAGTGAGTGAGTGAGTGAGGTTTTACGCCGCTTTTAGCAATATTCCAACAATATCACGGCGGGGGACACCAGAAATGGGCTTCACACATTGTACCCATGTCGGGAATCGAACCCGGGTCTTCGGCGTGACGAGCGAACGCTTTAACTACGAGGCTACCCGACCGCCCCACGTTCCATTGAAACAAACATGGTATTCAAATAACTTAATACTAACTTTAAGTGATATGTCAGAAAAATTCAAATTTTAGAACTTTACAATTAAAATCAAACATTTTCAGCAAGATGCGGATCCACTTAAACAATTATGGTAGGACCATAACCTAATGTGTCAGTTCCTTTATTTGTCATAACACAATGGTTCATCCTTTCTTCTTTCGTCATTTTCGTTCTCATCAGGGAAATGTTATTGTAACCGGTCCTGACATATAATTAATTTAATACGTTTCATAAATAATTTTAGAAATGATCCTATTGTCATAGACCCGTGTGTCAATCTAATCATCTGTGCGTATCTAAAGCTGATATTGTTTTATAAGGAATGTAACTGAATTTCATGATAAATTAAATCAGTAGAATATAAGCTCTGACAAAGTTCTCACGTTCCTTAAAAGTCACTTTGACTGAGAGTAATCATTGTTTTCTATTCTAGGTACACGTTAGGCATAAAGCCATCTCACGTCACACGTATCCGATGCTTGTAAAATTCAGATTATCAGCTGTCAGGGGTAAAATTTATGTGTCGCCGACTGTCTGTTTGTCTACATTGTTTTATTCATTTACACGTCGTATGCCGTCTTTCTTCCAATCTCAGAAACGCATTAGGTTTTATTGAAAATAATTCACGCGCCTCTTCAGATGTGACGGTTGTGAGGTAATAATTGTGACAAGAAGAAAAATATGTTCCTGTTTTAAGTAGTGGTTTTACTATTAGTCACATTGTCAGGTGGCGAGGCCTAACCTCCCTAACAATGCAGTGTCGCACATCACAGCGTATACTACACTGGACACACAAACAATGGTATCGTATAACATGAATATTCTTATGACCCTATTGAAATCGAAATTATAAGAGTTGGGTTTGAGAGTTTGCTTTCACTCTTCTTTAAGAAATAGTGTAGGAGGCGACACTAAGAATATGATGGAGGAGACCCTAGGAATATGACGGAGGGGACACAAGGAATATGACGGAGGGGACACTAGGAATATGACGGAGGGGACACTAGGAATATGGAGGGGACACTAGGAAAATGACGGAGGGGACACTAAGAATAACACGGAGGGGACACTAGGAATATGACGGAGGGGACACTAGGAATATGACGGAGGGGACACTAGGAATATGACGGAGGGGACACAATCAATATGACGGAGGGGACACAAGGAATATGACGGAGGGGACACTAGGAATATGACGGAGGGGACACTAGGAATATGGAGGGGACACTAGGAATATGACGGAGGGGACACAATCAATATGACGGAGGGGACGTAAGGAATATGACGGAGGGGACACTAGGAATATGGAGGGGACACTAGGAATATGACGGAGGGGACACTAGGAATATGACGGAGGGGACACTAGGAAAATGACGGAGGGGACACTAAGAATAACACGGAGGGGACACTAGGAATATGACGGAGGGGACACTAGGAATATGACGGAGGGGACACTAAGAACAACACGGAGGGGACACTAAGAATAACACGGAGGGCACACAAGGAATATGACGGTGGGGACACAAGGAATATGGAGGGGACGCTAGGAATATGACGGAGGGGGCACTAGGAATATGATGGTAGGGGATACCAGGAATGTAATGGAGGGGGACACTAGGAATATAAGGGCGGGGGACACTAGGATTATGATGGAGGGAAACTATACAATATGACAGAAGTGGACCTTATGAATATTACGGAAGGGGCACTAGGAATATGATGGAGCGACACAAGGAAAATATGACAAAGGGGCACTCAGCATATGACGGAGGGGGACACTGGGAATATGACGGAGAGGGGCACTAGGAATGGGCGTTGTGCCGGTGTTGGAAATCGAACCTGGGTCTTCAGTGTGACGAGAGACGTTTTAGCAATTGGCCTACCTAACCGCCCTTATTCTAATAAAATGGAATATACTGTAGTATATTATGCATGTCTGTCTTGCATTAAATATATGTATTGTAAAAGGATATGTATGCATGAACCAGATGAAATGGGGATTGTGCACTAGATTTGGAGAGAGTTAGTAGTCTTCGTACTATTCCAGACATGTCACGACCTCTAATAATGGTCTTGACACATTGTACCCATGTGATCCAAAGTCACGGTCATATATTCGGGTATGCCAAACGGACGCAATTGCGGCGTTTAAGACAATCGGCGAAATCGAACGTATTGTTTTTTTTAGTTTTATGCAATATTACAGCAATATCAATATTGAACCTGGTTCGTAGGCGGGACGAACGAATGCTTAAACCACTAGGCTATCCCACCGCCCCATTTGTATTAAAATGCACTTTAAAAGTAATGCACTTTAGTAATTAATGTACAGTAAACTACGGTTATAACGAACTCAAAGGGACTACTATTTTTAGTTCGTTATAACCGTAGTTCGTTATAAGCATATATACAGCATAACTACAGCAAATAGTCGGGACTAAAAAGTGAGTTCGTTACATCCGTCAGTTCGTTATAAGCGTGTTCGTTATAACCGTAGTTTACTGTATCTGTAATTAAATGTATGAACTGTAGTATGACATGTATGTATTGTTATCAGATGTAAGTGTTCAGTATGAAATGTGGTACTAAAATATGAAACATACGTGTTATGTAAATATTAAACGGAGTATTAAAAGTTTGTATTACATGTAATGCATTTATTGTATAAGAAATGTATTCTTATGACATGAAGCGCATGGACTTCATAAACATCCGGTACATCGATGAATCTAAATCGTGTATGTGCATTACGTTACCATGCAATTATTCTGACGTGATTCGAACGAGCAAAGTTAAACCTTTTGACACTCACAATTCCTGCTTACTAACCATTTGAAAGTATGTGTTGTGATATGAGTGAGTGAGATAGATATAATGCCGCTTTAATGGGGGTGGCCGGGTAGCCAACTGATTAAAACGTTCGCACGTCCCACCGAACTCGATTCTTTACATGGGTACAGTATTTGCAGGCCATATCGGATGGCGGCCGTTTCTGTATTGCTGTAATATTTCTAAAAGCGGCGTAAAACATGTACTCAGCCACTTACGTTGAAAACATGTCAGCTTGGTCACGGCGAGTCAGTTTGGAAGAAAAGAAAAGCAATTCTCTTCTTTGATGTTTACCACTTGGGTAGACCCAACCAGCATGCGTATTGTGTTCTACAGTATGAAATGAATATGCTGCAGTTATATATGTCAACATGGGCATTCGAATTAACGGAAACAACGGATCCCGAGACGGCTAAGGAACGCAACTATACACAGCCAGATATAAAATTTATTAACTGTAATATGACATTAATTTAATTTAATTTAGTATTAAATATGATAGCATGTGCTTTGCAATTACTGATGGATTTATCTGAAGAAGAACTGTATGTAATGCAAGATGCATAAGCTGTATCATTTAATGATACTGAAACATTGATATAAGCGGCGTAAAACTATACTCATTCACTCGAACCCTCACAGCCGTAAAATGCCGGCGGAAACGTACTAAGTAGGAGCTTGTGTATATCCTCTAACAGAATGATGAGGCGGAAATGGCTGAAGGAGTCCGTTAAATGCATTCTTACCTTTACTCTCAGATAGTTTACATGTCTTGATGTATTAAATGGTTTTGTAACTCACAGTGCAGAAACTCAGGTGATGTGTTTCCTTGATCTATACCTGTATAACTTAAGACAAGATAAGGTAAGATCATGCTTTATTGCCAGTAAGGGAATTCTGTTTACACCATGATCGCCTCCTCGGTGAATAGAGCGTCTGCCCAGAGCGGAAGGTCGGGAGTTCGATCCCCGGCAGCGTCATACCAAAAGTTGTTAAAAGATGGTACTTGTTGTTACCCTGCCTGGCGCTCGGCATTAAGGGCTTAAACAATAATGGGTCAGTATACTGTGTCTGAGTAGGCTATTCGTGTTATCCTACGACATTGTATCTCAGAGGGCTGGCACTATAAAATCGGCATTAGTCCGAAGTAGTACAAGCAGCTACACACATGCACACACACACGCACACAGGTACGTGCATGCACATCGTATTAATCTTGACCAAGACGTTAAACTCATTACACCCCACCTAGGCACTATTTTACATCAGAGCATTACAAATGTTACACAAAACATAATATATAAAGGGGAATACAAGTACACATTTTTAAGATAGACATAACATGGAACATGCGACATAAACAGTAATTAAAGTTAAAAGTTAAAGGAAACAAATGCTGTAGATATTGGGTTAACTAGCGTAAAAACACTAGGATTTAACATTTGATTTTCAGTGTTCCATTCATTTCCACATTTACGCCAAACGGAATCACATACACGTCCGCAGTCTGTCCTAATCTTACAATTTTCTTCAGTCTTTTCTTGTTTTGCTGTGAGAGGCCACGTTACCAGTATTGCACAGGGAACGTTAAAGCAGACTGAATACAACTGCTATAAGCTAAAAACACTGCCTGGGCAATGGGATTCCTGCTCACACATCTATAGCTCTGTACAGAATACACCTGTGACCTCACACACACACACACACACACACACACACACACACACACACACACACACACACACACACACACACATGGCTTGTATTCCACTATGACTCTCGTGTACATTATACACAGGTTCTGTCGGCACATTACGCTGGTCATTTCTCGAAATTCCGGCTTACTTTTCCACTCAAACATAACTTTTATGATTATCAGGAGAAGAGCTTTCAGTAAGTTTACATTATTACCCACAAATGTTTAGTTTAGCTGTTTAGTGCCAAAATATGCCCTTTCCTAAGACCACATAAAAACACTCAAAATAGGAAATTTATATCAGCTATTCTTTACAAATCAACCCGATGATAGGTTCGATCCCGACATGGGTACGATGTTTGAAGCCCATTTCTAGTGTCTCCCGTAGTGATATTGCTGGAATATTGATGAAAGGGGCGTAAAGCCATACTCACTCAATCACTCAAACTGATGATGCGATATTCACATCTACTAAGAAACATCAATATATGATTCATAACTATATGGTGCCTTTCCACAAACGTCCGAATCCTCACTGTTGGAAATTCAACAAATAATTAATTTGAAGTAACCTGTTCCGTTATATTTACATGAAAATCGATAGTGTCCTGTCAACTGCTACTTTTGTTTATTTGTTGTTTAACACAGTATTCAGGAATATTCCAGCAATATCATGGCAGTCTGTAAATAATTGAGTCTGGACCACACAATCCCGTGATTGATATCACGAGCATTGATTAAGATGTGATGACATGCAATCAACCAATCCATCGATCCTAATCACCCGATCCGTTCAGTAGCTGCTAAGACTATGCATAGTCACCAATCCCGATACAGAATATCACCTTATTAACTGCATGGCACGCATCAAGATATACGTTCAGATCTGTACAAGTACCAGTACGTGATCCTTGATACTTGTTTGCTTTAAACATATTATATTCACAAGAAGGGGAATGGCATTGGGTACAACTTAATGCACCTTCTACCAGACATTTACACCATAGTTTTACAATAAAAAAATATGTATCATTCATGAAAAGAATGGTAGGAACGAAAAGAATAGGACGGGAAAGGAAACAGTGGGAACAATGTTTACATAAATCTTTTTGTATTACATATAAAAATCTTTACATAATTCATTATCTTGTTCTTGTTAATCATTTCATATAATATCAATCGGGAACAGTTGGTGTAATTTCGACTCAAGTACTTCTAAACTTATATCTCAGGTTTTTCAATAAGATAATCGTTATAAGATATTTAATCGTATAAGGTATTTAACATCGGTGTTTTATGTATTGTTGTATATTTGATATCTTAATAAAAGTAAACATTATTCTAGTTCATTAGACACTTCAGTTTTTTTATATGTTCGCAACGTTTGACACTGTATCAATAATCGGGACAGTTATCCATTCACCAACCAATGCTAAATATTGTTTCCTGGGTGACACGGTACCAAAAAGGAATTTGTCTTCACCTGGTCCAGCTACAATGGAACAGACTAATGAGACTGTCGTCGCTGGAAACATTACACATGCATGTAAATGCACGCATGTAGTTATTATGCATTTTTATACTTATGTCATTATCTTATGCAGGTTCGCACAAGTTGTGTAACTCTTTATGTAACCTGGGGCAAAGAGTAGAACAAGTCGTGTAGGGCGACACAAGTGTATGGTTGCGACCCTTAGGCGTGGCAGAAGCTGTGATCGTGGGTTCGAATCCAAGATTGGCCTTGATTGTTTCTTAGTTTGTCAGCATCACACCCGTATTTGTGGGTTTCAGCTCCACGCGGAGACAACATGACTGAAATATAGTTCAAAGCGGCGTTGAACCAAACTCACTCGCTGCAGATACGCATCCCAATGTTTGTGTTTTATATTTTTGTTTGTTGTATAACGCCGTACGAAGCAATATTCCAGCTATATGACGGCGGTCTGTAAATAATCGAGTCTGGACCAGACAATCCAGTGATTGACATCATGAGCATCGATACACGCAATTGGGATACGATGATATGCATCAACCAAGTCAGCGAGCCTGACCAACCTATCCCGTTAGTCGCCTCTTCGGACAAGCATAATCGCCTTTTACGGCAAGCATGGGTTGCTGAAGACCTATTCTACCCCGAATCTTTACAGGTCAATCCCCATGTATTACCATGATGACATTCCAGAGCTCTTTGATCCATTGATCCAGAGAGCATTATAAAAACTATTATTGCCATTGTTGTTATTCGTAGTAGTAGTAGTAGTAGTAGTAGTAGTAGTAGTAGTAGTAGTAGTAGTAGTAGTCCGGTGGTATAATTATTTTGAACTGTCCTCAACGTGGAGATAAATGATAAATATATATGGCAACTGGAATACAACTACATATATTAAGTTTGTGTTTCACAGCTCTGCGACTCACAATATTGCTCAGCTTAATTTTTTTCTATCAACTTTCAAATAAACAAACAAATCACAATTATTGGTCATATAATCATAAACATCATATTTCAGTTACGTAAGCTTGATGTGTGAATGAAGTCTAAAGAGACGTACACGTTCATCTCTGTGGTGAAACTCACGCATAGGGGCGAGGGAATCTACATCGTGATCGGTGCATCCTTGTTGGGCTAAGGGACGCAACTCTGCACAATCGGCGACTTATACCACAGGGCCCACACGTTTCCACGTTTCATTGATTGAATGAGTGTCCCAGACAACACATGGTGTTAACGTAAGCACGTGCAGGTGTAGGGAAGGCACAATGCATATTATCACAGAAATTGTAAATACACCTAATGATAGCAAATGGTGAATATCTGGTTAACGTCCGCCCACTCATCTCCATCACCAAGGGCACAAACTAACATGTGTAGTCAACCTTCACCCTACAAGCAATTACTTAAACCTAATCTGACAAGTTGCACCAAATGACGAGGAGGAAAGTAGCCCTGAATCATCGCTGGATGATGATACGTTTCCACCCATTAAGCAATATTTACTCATCATCGAGATAAATGAAACGAAGTGGACAAATCAAAACGTCAAAGCCTCAGGAGTATCGAAATTCGTCGTATCGTATGAACAAAAAACAAGATTCAAAACCAAATATGAGCGACAAATGCAAAGAGCACTAGGTGTTCGCGAGACGGGTTGTCATGTCCACAACAGTTTGACGTCATTGTCTTAATGCAATATCTGAACCCTCGGAACAATACAAACACTTGCCACCAGACATGGTTAATCTCTTTTAAGAAACAAATACGTATTCTGAAAACACACATTCTGCATTGACTGGCAAGATAGGTATGAATGAAATAACAGATTTGAAACAGTAGCACCACTCACATAGAGATTGTGGTAAACATTGCACATTTAAACTGTTTATAACTAAATATCCGGGCCAAAGAAAGTATATACTACAAACAGGATTTGATATAAAAACGACAAGTTATCGAGGCGTTACTATACTAGGCTGACCTGTTATGAGATATCATTGTGAGACTCATTGATATGATCCATGTAATACCGCATTGTGTTACCCTATCTAATACATCACCATCGGAAACGCACTTCTTGTTTGATTCCACATCGAATACACAATTCTTGTTTGTTTCATGTTTAGCCACTATCAAACATTAGTGTATGCTTTCGTTTGCCCGACAGTTTATATCTGAATCTTTATTAAAAAAGTACATGCTACAAAGGGACTTAATAAAAGGAAATAAAAATAACTATTTATGCATTTTTGTATCGTTCTTATTCTCTGTACTCGGATAGGAAACGAGATAAACAAAGCATTTGGCAAAATAAGGTCAATATCCCAGTAACACATGTACATCCTGACTTCCTTCCAAATATGAGGGTAACTTCATTGCTTGGTTGTTGCTTGGTTGGTTTGTTGTTTAACGCCGCACTCAGCAATATTCCAGCTATATGACGGCGGTCTGTAAATAATCGAGTCTGGACCAGACAATCCAGTGATTAATATCATGAGCATCGATCCACGCAATTGGGATCGATGACATGCATCAACCAAGTCAGCGAGCCTGACCACCCGATCCCGTTAGTCGCCTTTTACGACAAGCATAGTCACCTTTTACGGCAAGCATGGGTTGCTGAAGACCTGTTCTACCCCGGAATCATTGCTTGGACAAGGTCCACGTCAATCATTTCTAAAATGACATCATGTTAAAGAAACATGACATGTAGATTTTACAAAGTATATCATGAACAAATCTGGCACTTAATAGAAATTAACAACCACAGTTAGTCGCAGAATGTGCTATTTTTTCCGATTTTGCCTTTAAATCCCAATTTGCAAAAAGACTTCAATTATTCATTTAAGATGCAAATTTAAACTACGACTTCTCACATCCGTGTTTTTAGCAATTAAACCTTGTTAGTACATTCAAGGCAATTTCTCAGTCATCTAATTCAAAAAGTTTTCAACTATTACTGTAGTTGGTGGCAGCGTATCATATAATCCTCGTCTTGACAGCTCCCATTCTGTGGAAATTGACGGTAAATGGACCGGGTGTTAATGTGTCGAGATTGTTTCACGGTTGCAAACTGGTGTTGGGAGGGGACGGGGACTGTTCTAGGAGCCTCGGAGGTTGTTACTGAAGCAGAGTCGTAAAACTCCGCGTTCCTTGTTCATTTCAGAGTCGCCATTTCCCGGCCACTCGAGGCACGCAAATGCGTTTCCCAAGAAGAAAGGAGCGACTAATTTTCATCTAAATAGGACTTCAATGGCTATTTAATGAGTGTCGTGAGGCAAACTTTGATAAATGGCGCTCCTGATTTATGCACCGACTAATCCCGTAGGCTCTGATATGAAATTTACATCTTCGCTCTGTCTCACGAAGCGAACGCCAAAATTCTAGAAAACGGGTTTGTAGCCACGAAGAAATCGAGTTACTGAAGGTTGGTTTGGGGAGTAAATTTCGTAAATGATCGTAAAATAAGACGATTGATGGGGACGCTTCTGCGGCCGTAATCCCCCGCACGGTAACCGAGGGGCCGTCGCCGACTTCGACTCTGCTAACTGGCAGTTGTAATTCTTCAATAACTTCCTCCTGTCTTACTGTTGGGGAAAGATACAATTCCCATCATTGCTTTAGATATATTTTGCCTCGTGTCTAAATTTGGATAGATTTTCCCAACTAAGAGGCAACAGAAGGTTCTCTTTTCCGATATGTCCGTGCCTCAGAGGTCTGCGGGAACACTTAATTGTATCTACACAAATTCTGCTTCATATCTAAGTTCCTTACGAATTACTCCGTGTACGACATTAGACGCTTTTTTACCCTTCTTCCTAATAATTCGTAAGTTTTTGTTCTGGCTCCTGGTTCCCCTGCTATCGCAGCTCACTTCACTAATATCGCTGCCTATCATCATCAGTATTCTATGGCAGTTCGGAGATTCAATAAAGATATACTGCTGCACAAATTACCATCATTAGCTCCGCGGTTGAAGTTTGGCAACGTCTGGAACGTCCTTCAATGGTCGCCCAACGATCCATACACGCTTATTTCTATGATAATGTCCGTCTCGCAGGGCCCGTTTTATTTGGAAGAGTCAAATGTCGACCAAATGCAATATGATTCATTTCAGCGATATGCTATAACTGATGAAATAGAATATTCAGCCAGGCAGTGTTTGGATGAAGAAACAACTTTATTATAACTCAAACTGAGCGGTGGCGATCCAGCCATGGTTTGATTAATCTTCGCTCTATTTGCAAAATTTCACGACTCACTAGTCTTTTGATTAACCCCTGAAAATCGGTGTCATCCGCTTATTAAGGGAAGATCGTTTCGCTATCGCTCTCACGTTGACAAGAACAATTTATACAACCCACAAAACCCATCTTTTCATATCAGTGAGACTTCACTGTGCTTCTGAGTCCCTCAAAACCAGAACTTGCACGCTAATGCATTTATAACACTTCTCGAAACATCGCGGAATTAGAGTAAATCTAAAATGATCAGCAGACTTTGGGAAGAGTTTTGCTGTAGTCTCTCCATAGGCGATTGATATACTGATAGAGCTTCCGTCGCATTCTATCTGAAGTCCCTCTAAGATCAGTTTGCCTTCAATAGACTCCAAGCCTAAATCATTAATTAGGAATACTCGTTATTTAATCAACGACTTAATTCTGTGTCTTTGCAGACTATAGAAATGGACGGAACTTTGCATCACTTCTCCGTATTGGGGCGAGGCTCGCGAGACGACCAGACGACACAGTTGCAAGCAGGGCAGACGACAATTGAAGAAGCGCGTGCCGGAGTGTCGTCTGCTGATTGCGTCACTATTGCTCCTGACGACACAATGCCGTCCTTTCACCACAAAAAAGCCAAAGACGAAAAAATGGCGTTTGGAAGCGAAGCTACCTTTTCAGGTAAGAAATTAGTTGTTTCACCTGACGGCGTCCTCAAGGAACGGCGTGACTGCTCAATGAGTAATATCATTTCAGAATAGTGGTGTTCCTGTTAGCATGACATAGTGCCATTTGTGGCGTGTTTCCTCTTAACCACTACCGGCTTTAGACGGGACATCCACAGGAGCGGAGATCCTGCAACAGAGACAGAATTACATTGTAAAAAATGAAGCTGATATTCAAGTCATCATTTAACTACTTTTACTACAAAGATTACACTCATGGTATACAATACATTTCAGTGGTGATGGTTTATGTACATGAATATATATTACATTGTGTTCCGTTTAACATTGCATGGTGGCTAAACATGGATAGGTCTTGTAGTATGCTTAGAGTGAAGGTGATATCACACTTTGGTTTGTAATAAAATCACGAGAGCCACCAATTTGTCTTCTGTGTAATCAACGGTTGCAATGCAAACAAGGGACAGCACGTGTCTGTATTAAATCATGTTAAATATCTTAGAAAAACGAAAAGACAATAAAACAAATATCGAAAGCGCGGAAGTGATAACTCTGTTTCGAATGGATCGTTCAGGAAATGTCATAAATGTTTTGTTTCAACGCGGTTAGCACACTGTATATAATATACAGAGAGACAAGAAATGTAATTATACCATAGAGAGACGGAATAACGTGGACAGAACAGAAACTTGATGATCATTATGATCAAAAGATCATAATCATAATTAATTCGTTATTCGTTTAGTACTCTTCTTTTTGAGGAGTGAAAAGCGCATTAACTGTCTTATCATTTGTTTACTTGTTTACTTTGGGTACAGATTGGTTCTGTATATTCCGGTAGTTTCAGAGTAAAATTATCCATTTGACATGTAATCAAGCAATGATGTAGAAGTTGCTGGTCCTTGAAAAGACATGGTGTATTGCTTTCAGAAAGAAACTGAATCTGAATACATGTTTAATATTTATTTTTCTCCACAGTATTTACATAACTAACAATACTGTGAAAGCTGCTTATTGCGCAAAAAAGAGTACAAAGTGTTATGATACCATTTACTGTTTATTACTGAAATTTATTATGAATTATCCTCAGCGTATCTGCCGATAGTTCATTGGAAGTAAGTAAACAAATATGCATCATGCAATGACATCAATAATTATATTATATTATTTCGCACGAAAAGCTATAAATACCCAGTGGAAAAAACTCTGTCTGAATACCAACATACAGCTGTGTAGGACTACTACACATTTTCAAAAACTCAGCTATTGCCAATAGACGTTCTTGTGTATTAAGTAACACTTGTGTTATAAATACCAAACCATGATTCTGAACAGATTGAACCTCATGGAAATGTACATTTGTACTCCATTTCCTTACAGACACAGGCATAACAACCCCGTATGTATCTCATGGTAATAGCGTCCAAGATGGCTATTGTTCCCACTCAGAATGTAAACAGATTTAATCAACTGCAAGGGTTGCCTACTTGATTAACTTCTAATTAGCCTCTGTAAATGATATGATTGGGAGTCAAACACCAGAACTAAATCTCCCGCCCCTGTTAGGTAAGGGTGAAACTAGCATCTGTAATATTGCAAACGCTTAATTAACTGCGTCCAAAATTAGGGGGTATGACAATCTGTCATTTAACGTTTGTGTGAGACATCTGAGACGTTAAATGCTCTCACCACAAAGAGGAGTATTGCCAATCTTATTATTAGCACCATTATCAGTTCTCCAAATTTGATATGTCCCTGATATTAGGATACTACTTAAAGCCTATTTTTAAAAATGACATTTTAATGATATTTATCATTTTATCTAAATTCTTTATAATGTGTATATACAAAGGATATATTTTGGAGTATTTTCATAATTACATTCAGAGGAATATTATATTCAGGGTCAAATATTGACTGTTTCGTGATGAAAGACTGATGTTTGTGTATTCGGTAATGCATGTTTTAGGGTGAATCGGTATTTCAAGTCCATGTGACATTTAAGTGACTACTGTTGCCAGCATTTGTTTAAAAATTGTTCTAATTATGGCAAAAGACTCAAAAAAGGTTTAAGAATGAAATACGTTTTGATTGCCGCTCCGTTTTTAATATATTGTTATAAGTGTAATAGACGGATAATACTTTAAAATATTATTACCATTAATTAGTATTTTTATACCTTAATATTCAAATTTAAACTATACGAAAATAACACAATTTTAAGCTTCTGTGATGTTTCAACAGGAGACCACATAGTGGTAGCGGAAGAGTCTTTGTGTTTATATTTCCGACAGAAAAAAAACAAATATAAATTTAAGATCTCTAGTTTCCAATATGAATAATAATCTTCAGGATTTGATGTATTTTGCGTATAAGTTTGTTATATTATCCACAATGATGATGTGTTAAATACCTTGAGTTAATTAAATATAGATACATGAGTACAAGGATATCACAAAGTACGCACTTGGCGTCATTCTAGAATCTTACATACCCCACAAACGGTTACTTCACAAACTCGACATTTACAACATACATTCGTCGAGATCATTCAGCTATATCTCAGACGTCCTCCTGATTATTGTTATCTTGGAGATTAATACCCTTTTGAGAAATTAAGACCTTGAAATTATATTTAAGTAGTACCCGCAAGGTGACAATGATTGGCATCTAGATGATGCATACACAAAAACCACTTGCTACTTTACGTGACTGTTATTTCTAATTAAGTGTCTACATGAGAACGTTACGCCCCAAATGCCACTTGGTTGTGACAGATATGAGGTTAATAAGCATCGACTTACATTTATTATACCCAGAGACATAATGTATAATTATATGCATGCCACTGTATGATCTAAGGAGTGAACGTGCATTAATTACTGCTTTCTTACATATACTTCTGAAAAGAAGTTAAAGAACTCCCGATTCTTTCATATTATTTTGGTTGATCTGTCATGGCATAACAAATTAACTATAGTAATATGAAAGAATCGGGTTTTCTTTATATCGTTGGTGTGGTATATGACATATCAGTGACTCTTGACAAGAAATTGAGTCAAATTGAAACGATGAATATCCAATGTCCATGTTTGTTTATAACTCTTACTTATCATTTTGGGGGTCATAATTAATCAAAACAACATGGAAGCTGCAAACATGCATTAACAATATAGATCAAAGAATGAATCAACATCAGTCAATATTTTTAGGTCGGATGAATCCGTAATTGTGTTAAGTAATTGTGTTTGCTTTGTACAAACGAAAAGGACAAACTAGTTTAACATATCACACATATAAATCAAATTGCGACATGAATCCAACGATAGGTTGATTATGTTTGCTCGTTACTGTATTGTCACCACCACACCATGCGAGACGAGCACATCCATCTGGAAATGTCTGTATGTATTTGTACGTGCCCTGTGACCAATTATTGGTAGTTGATCCATGACTTTGTCTGCGACATGCACTGAACTGACATGTGTCCAGCTTCAGTACCAGATGGAGATGCTATCTACCATGCCCCCATTCAACGATGTCGCAACAAAATGGCCACGGCAGATTTATGAAAAGTGATAAAAATTCTATCACGATAAGGTGGCAATGCAAATTAGGCCTAATAGGAGGCACTCTTTATACAATTATTTAGAGAAAGATAGTCGGAAGATAAAACGGGGAATGTGACATGGATTGGACTCATCCTTGATTTATGATTTCAAAATGGCTGTGCTCTGGTCCCAAGGGACGAGGCGTCCGAATAGAGTGATGTCCCCTTCTATCACTAACAATGGCACTATTGTGAGTCTCTCAGATGGCTCGGCTAGCTAAAAAGACAGTCTTGAAATGACTTTCATAAAGTTGGTGTTACCATAAAATAATAATGTGTTTCTGAATGAAGAGTTTGAGAGCGAAAAACGGAAAAAGGCAGGCCAGATTGAGTTTTGTAAAAATGAAGATCCACTCTTGACATGACGCGTTGAGGGGTATAATCCTTCCATTATGATTATTCGTATTCTGGACAAGACGAATGTCACGCCAATAGAGACACAATAAGCTGGACGTACATCCGTCCCATAGTCATTCAGCTAGATGTACTTGTATTGTGAATAGGACGGCGTAATGATATTGCCAATACCAGATTGAATGAAACGAGCGTTGCATGCTATACTCAGACCTGTCACCAATCGTTTTCTATGACTCAAGTGCATACTACTTTGTAAACTTTTTAATGTGATCTAATTATACTGTAAATTCGACGTTATGATTGTGAAGAAGGAAATATTACGAATTGCTCATTTTCAATAAAATGATAAGGAAGACTCGACACATTGCATATTAATAGGTATCGTCTTGTACCTTAAACGAGATATGTTGTATATGTTATTTTATCGATTTTAATGTATACTTGGATCGACTTTCAACTTTGTGTGTCTGCGTCCTTGTACAATGCGCTGTTTTACCTGTTTTACTTACATTTTATTAGGCATAATATGAGGTGAAACAGTACACATGGACCTCTCAAACTAGTTCTTACTGTGTAGTATAATTCTCGCAGGCCCATCCATACAAGTATTTATCAGCCCTAATTCATCTTTACAATGCCATCTTTACAACTTCAAATTATTCCCGCAACAATACCGTTTTTGGAACTCATGACATTCCCGGGATGGTAGACATTTCGTGGGGGTGGTATCAAAATATAATTCTTCTGAAGAAAATGTTCAACAATCGTAGCATTGCAACTTCAAAGTATGCCTGTGCGCTCCTATGTCCAAAGCTGACGATGTACTGGCACATTCTCCTGACAGTTCAAAGACAAGAAAATCCCTAGTTTGGCGCCAATGCAGCCCTGTTAAGATTTTACCTAGCTTGTCAAGCTAGCTGAGGCTCCCAATGGAGAGAGATGAACAACTCACGTTGACTTCTGATCGTAAATTGTCTCAGAGAAGCATGGCTACACTCTCTAGGTAAACAATGTACTGGCTTGTCTTTGTTGCTCTTGTTTGTTTTTTGCACGAATCAAAAGACCGAGTAATCATGTTATGATACAGTTCTGTTTGAACGTTGCTTGTTTTATGTCTAAGGCGGTGGTATTGTAACCGTGTTTGCCGCACGTTGTTCCTGCTATATGAAACGGAAGTAGTTATGTTTTGACGCCGCACGAGACGGCATAAATCTCCTCCATAAATAGAGAGTTCTACAATGGGAGGAAAATCACGCCTTTATCAATAGAGGCCTCTCTGGATGGTCGCTACTGTATAGTGCAAACACTTCTATGTGCGCGCACGTGAATCATTAGACGACTTGTGGACACATATTACTCAAGTGGCAAAGAAATTAATCTATTTAGTAACACAAGGGTTAAAAACTCACAGCCGCCCCCCAAATCTTAACTTCGTTGTTGTGTTGGCTTCAAGGTTCGTTGCAAACTACTTTAGACCCTCGAAAAGATCTTCCTTCCACCTCACGTTCTCATTCTAAAACAAGGGGTGAGTTAATATTCTCCAGGACTGTGCAGGAAGGGCGCCCATTTTTTGGTTCGGTCTATGCGGGACACCTGTCCCCCTCAGATTGCGTCCGACCCCTCCCCCACCCACACAGGCGAGGCTTTGTATCTAACACAGGCTCCGGACAATACGAACCGTTAGTCTCAAGGAGGTATTCACCCCACACGGCAGGCGCACGCGGCACGTTATACTCCACGCTGATCTAGTGATGTGCGAAAATATCTAACATATGGGGTTGAAATCTTAATTCAAACCTAATTAAGCTTCGACCGAAGGATCACACGGCAAATATTGGGCGTTGCGCAAACTATACCCACAGTCGTTTGTTGACTAGATCTTATAGCAATGAGAAAAAGTCAACACGCGATACAGCCCAACTTGCTATACAATATTGTTTTATTACAGTCAACACACAACCGCCCTATGTCCTCTGTTTGCGAATCGCCACTCTAAAAAATCATTACATGGATTGTGAAGCAGGAATGAAGTTTTAGTTTGTTCAGGGATTATAACGTTATATACAGGCCCCGTTTAGCCTTCGCATGTACATGGCATAGAGGGTGGGGAGACGACCACAGCCAAGTAGCATTCCAGACTTTCTTAATGTTCATCACAGTTAACTGATAACCCAAACACCAGGTTATCGTGGCAAACAAGCTATTTTTTGTTGACTAGATATGTTATCAAATTATGCCCACTGTTATCGCAAGGGGCCTATGTGCAAATACTGCTGAGCATTGAGTAACAAGGAACTTTGAAATATTGACAGTGATCACATATGTACAGAAATCGAACTTTGGATATAACATGTAATTTGAAAAGAAAAGACATATCTTGAAGTTATAATGTATATCCGTTATGATCTTCGTGATCTGGTAACCATAACGTCATGGCGGTAAGCTAAACAATAGTTCCGGCATGTGACTACATTCAGATTATAAAATCGGGTTATGAAATAATTGTAACAAAGTTCATTATTTTTATGTTTATCCGTACAATCTATTCACAGCTGCAATCAGTTAGTCACAAATCATTTGAAAACATTTGAAATATATTGGATTTTTTAAAACAAAACACTCGAGTGAAATATTAATTTATAACTTGAGATAAATATAATATTTCATAAAAGAATACATAATAAAACCACGTCACCCAGTTCAACTATGTACATATATAATAATTGCTGAATAGACTGCCGGGAAAACAAAGTATACACCTATTGTTGGCTACAAATGGAACAAAGAAGAAATGGTTATTCGATGGTGAGGTATTTGATACGGGTACGACCTTAAATTGGCAGTGTTTCGGCGACTGATTTCAGCCAAGTAACGTTTTGATAACCTTTGTAAATTTTGGTAAAATTCAATTTTCAAGAGTATAATTTCTTTTGCTCGGCAGTATATTTTGAATTCAGTTTCATGTTATCGAGATTAAAATATGAATTTAATTTTTATTATAGAATTAAATCTTATATACATGTCATTTTCTGTTGTTGTATCTCTTAATAACAAGAATATATTCTTATAAGTTCAAATTTTAACGAAATATCTGCGAGAGGGATGATGTGATTCACCAGTATGCTCTAGTTTAATTAATATAGTTACAAATCGTAATAGAAGTGGCTGTAATTTAGAAGGTATATTGCAGTTATTCAGAAAACAAACTGACGCCGCCGTTTATTTTATCGAAATGAAACATGTGAGGAATAATGTCCACCAGCATTTATGCCATACACATTAGTTACAAGCATTTAACAATTATTACGCAAACGAAATTCCTTTTAACAATATTGTTATATTGACACAATTTCAATGAAACAAACGAATTCCATTTCTACACTTGTAATAAGTATATGCTTACAATAGTATAGACATAGTATGTTGAGAGCACCCTACAAATATGACGTCAACTAATCGTGAACATTAATATTTTATCCGTTTATTCAAAAACAATAGATATAAGGGAGAAACTACAACGACAAAATCCCGACTTTAACGCCAAAACAATCTGCATATATCAATCAGTTATGAAAAAAATGAAGTTTTCGGAACTGTACAGATTTAAACAATTATAATTTAACAAACGATCTTAAAACGACATTAACGGGAGTTTTTGTTAATTTCGTGACTCAAATAGCTAGTTGAAATGATACGGAGTAGCGAGCCCAGCTTGTCTGAACAGCGTTGTAATAACGGTATACAGATGGTTGGGGGAGATTAATGCTGTGTCCCCGTGGTCCCTCTACGTGAGCAGAGTGCGCTACGTGAGCAATCATACTGACCCCTAGTCCCCGCTAATCTCCTCTCTTATTGCCTTAACAAGCACCGAGAGATGCAATTGACATGATACACTCTTTGAAATAGATACTGAATCGACCCAAGATTGAAACAAAGACAAGACAATCTTGTAATATGCAGGAACAAGTTTCGCCAGATTTAGGTTGAATAATGGTGGCATTATTTCATTTAGATTTGTGCGTTAAGTATTAGATTGGGATCATATTTTGTTGCCATATGGAATTATTTGAACTATAGAAATAATATTTGGAATTTCAAAGAAAGGGATGTATTTTCAATGATAAGGTTGGGTAGAGATAGATGAATATTATATTATGAAGTTGCGTTAAAATGGTCGAAGCAATAACATTTTACTAAACCTATATTTTCATTGTTTCAGTTATACATGTTTGACAAATTGCGATTATCTTTATCCTATTAAGTACATTTAATAAGCGACAAATTATGTCTTGGGCAATTCTTAGACATACAACTCATTTCTATAATAGGGGAAGCCAAACAACAATATGCAGGACCTTATTTGTTTCCGTATATTCATGAACAATGGCTCTCTCTCTCTCTCTCTCTCTCTCTCTCTCTCTCTCTCTCTTTCTCTCTCTCTCTCTCTCTCTGGTACCCGCGCGTGTAGTGCTGACGCTTCCATGCACCATACTACTACTTGTTAAGATCCACCATGATATTTGTTGACGAGTGTTAATCCAATTAATGCAATATGTCACGAGGGATTATTTCTATACAACTTGACTTCAAACAAGACTGAGGCAAGGGATCTGCAGCAGACTCCGAAAGAATAGGATGGACCTCCTAAGACGACTTACGTGCTGAGGCTATGCAATGAGTTCAAGCCCGGGCCTCCATAAAATAAGCAATTTCTCGCTAAGGATAAGCCTATACGAGAGGCTATGCATTCTGACTACCTCGTTAACGGCAATATAAAATACAGTTTCAGAAGTTTGGGAAACTTAAAGTGACTGAACTGTACGTTACTGGAAATCAAAATTTCTGTGATAACATTAAAAAAATTCATAGCTTTCGTAATGCATATATACTATTCATTTAGGTAATGGATGTAGGTAATGAATAAATCAGACAGAATGGGTTGGCTTTGGCATAGGACGCATATATTTATTTGTTTTAAGAAATATAATACCACCATTTCTCTTTCACTTTGACGTTATGACCATTTAGGTGTTTTAGTCAGTTTTTCTCCCACAGCTGAAACGGAAGATGATGTTTCAGTTGCCCGTGTAGTTGCAGATAGCTCGATACTGTGTGTGGTACTAAACCAACAAGCATGTTATTGTACACAGTAAAGGCAGTGGATCTCACAACCATCAACAGAGATCCACACAATATGCGTTTTCATCCTTTGTCAAAATCCGTTAATGTCAGGCACCCATCGAGATTCTTTGAACATTTGTGACACCAGATCTTAGTAATGGCGTCAGAAGTATATTCTAAACATGAGATTGTATGGTATGATGATTCCGATAATATTTTCCTATACAGACAGTTAACAATGGCGTATCCAATACTATTATGAACATGTTCCTGTCTGGACGTGTCTAGCATTTCCCAATCACAAGAGACCTGGCGGTTCGGTGTTGTGATACTAACTGTATGTCCTCTTTTTAAATGGTTTTGCTAAATGATACAATGTGTGTTATTTTTTCATACTTAAAAAGTAATTGGCCTCCACTTAAGTGCACCGTTTCTGAATGTTCTGCTTACTTTCATGTATGAGTTTTCAAAAAATTGAAAGTTGCCTCCGAATTTACAGTAAATCAGTAGCGATTGTATTTGTATGTTTTCCAATGATTAAAGGGAGCTGCAAATTGCGTCTGATCTTGAGATAGGCATATTGTCTTGAATCTGGAAGCAGCGCTACGGTTAAGAGGAAACGATTAATCTTCTTGCGCTGTAGAAATAACACATCACAGTTTGATACGTACGTTTATTAAGGCATTTTAGAAAATGACAAAATACCGTTACACGCTTGAGGAAATCGGAGATATTAAAGCTAATTTTGTTGCGTGTCTCAATTTCCTCAGAGCTATCACCTTCGCAACCTCCGGTATAAAGCTGTTTAACCTCAAAACCATCCCTCATCGGAAGTTATTTGACGAGGGGACATCACTTTCCTTCCTCCTTCAACTGACGATGGGATCGTTGATTCTGAAATGGCGATACTATAAATCTGGTCCGTGATATCTTAAATACGATTCACGAGGGACTTTCAGTGAGCAAACGGGCGGCTATAGGGGCCCCTAGGGACGTTGGCGTTAGCCAGTTTGGTATTAATTATGATATATGGCGCATTTGTGTCAGATACAAGAAGACGTTGTTTCGACTACACGTTACGTGCAATATGTCTCGGGCGTGAGAGTCTTCGGGGACAGTATTGCTGTCACCTGCTTCATTAGCTTGTATGTCGGTGCAAATTGAAATAAACTTTGTAGCCTATTCTAGCGTTCCAAGGATTTAATGATCTATTGACGGGGCAAGCAACCCCTGAACCTTCCATTTTACTCTTCGCGGCAGATTACGAAGAGAGGAAATCACAATCGCTCATTTGCATCTAAATGCGCTCCTTGCCTCTGCCAACGTTAGGGACGAGGCTGTCATGTAAGAAACAGGTTCCCCATCAGAAGCGAGGCTATTCCGCCAGAACTTGACAGCTCCGAACTAGGCTTTGTGCTGGAGGATTTGGGAAAGACAGGACCTTGTAATGAATGTCCAATCTTCAAGAAATATTGGTGCGATTAAAATCTCAAAGCCGGTTACCAAGACGAACTATCTCTCATATCTGAATTAAGAAGGGACGTTGTATAACAATTTATAGTAAATTATGTTAATTCGACAATAGCTTCAAACTGATCGCAAGGCCCTCTGAACCGAACCTAAGAACATGAGACGCAGGTCACGATGAAGGGGTTTTCTAGAAGATCGGGGCTATCGTAATCATCTTCACATATTAAACCATAGAGGCTGTAAGCTATTGAATTTCATTTTTATAGGCTACCTAAATCTAGCATAAGAGATGTTTCAATTGAAATTTTAGATAACAATATGTATTGATTTTTTCAAATTAATACTTAAATTCATTTAAGAAATAGTTCGTGTGTAGTTTATAAATTTTAAAGTAGTTTAAACCATTCTTCAATTGGTTTAAACCGTAACACATTTAGAAGGCCACGAAATAGGACAGTGTTATAAAGTTAACCTTTTTTATGTTATCAACATAAGATTGCGGATTTAGTTTTTTTTTCTCCACTGATGTATCATATGAGTCAAGCGGCATGATAGTGTAGCAGTTATCTCCCCCTGACCGACAGTAATTAACACCAGGGTGACTTCGGTGCTTGACATCTATTGTCTGATAATGATGCTTGCTCAAAATAGAATATTTTCTGATTAGACTTTTCATTTTCCCTCTCATAGGAAGCAATTCATATAACGGCACATCGAGAATCCCTGTCACACATTGGCGTGATGCGTGTTTTATATTCAACAAGCTGCTTTTAATCAAATATTAGTTAAGTCCCCTGGAGCGGAACCGGAAATTGTCGTAGAACGCCCTCTGGTAAGAGAATTAATCTTCCGGCTAAATTCCATTCGTCACTTAATCTTTTGACAAGTTCACCTTCTCAATGTGTGATGTTCGGCTAAGAATTTCCAATTCGATTCAATTCTTTCTACCGGTGTAAGATTTAATAGTAGCCCCCAACAGGATACAAACCCTCACTCAGACTTTACAATTAAGCCGACTGCAGAGTTGTTGATGATACGTTCCAATACAGAGTCCAATAGGGCAATTACTCCTATTCAGTATCAGCATGCGACTTTGGCAATAAAAAACGGTTCCTCCAGATTCAGCATGTTACCGACTTGATTCCTAATAAAGCTGCACTTACTCTGACTTCACGGTCTGTAGCTTTATCGCTTACCATCACCAATAGCTTCCACAGTTCTCTTCGTCTTCCTGCTATGTACATACATGAGCGATATTGACTGTTTCATATGATTACATGTACGCTATCATGATGATTATACACATATATGTTTTATGTAAGGCTGATATATTCAGTTGTAATCATATCCGTGGACTATCATATCTGTGGCATATTGCCTATCTGTGGTAATGCGTAGTGTGACATGTCCATTTTGGTCTTGAAATGATATGGTCTAGTGGTCTAGTCGGAAGGTCGAGGTTCGATCCTCGGCCGCGTCATACCAAAGTACGTTGTTAAAAGGTGGTACTTGTTGTTACCCTGCCTGACGCTCGGCTAACAAAGGACTTGTCGTCTCGGAGTCAGTATACTGTGTCTGATTTGGGGTATTCACGTTAAACTGCAGGGTGGTATCTCAGCGGGCTAGCGCTATAAAATCGTATTAGTCCGGACTAGTACAAGCACAAACACGCATACACACACACACACACACACACACACACACACACACACACACTCACACGCACACGCACGCACACACACACAAACACATGCACACACACACACGCGCGCGCAATAATCATGAACGCGACGTTTAACCTAATTTCACCTCACCATGAATTGATTACCCAATTCGCATGCAGACAACATAACCGCTTCTGTATTTGTAATTATTATTATTATTATTATTATTATTATTATAATTATTAAGACATCATTTATATCTGTTTCACAAGTGTAATTGCGTTTCTCATGACAATTATGCATACGCACAATATCTAACGGCCGGGGTGGGATATTAGATAGTCATTAAAACTGCAAACAACAATATAGTTAAATAGAAATAGAAAATATTGTTTTATATTTAACATGTTTCAAAAGTAAATCAGACTTGCTAATGCAACATGTATCATCATATAACATTCAGAAATTGCCATTTCGTGTCTTTCTACACCAGACAGACATCGGTTACCGCGAGAGAACAACCCGTTTAATTCAGTAAGAAACTTTCTTCGCTAACTAAGAAATTCCCAACCACCTTATACAATTTGATACCTGATACGCAAACATGGGAAAGTTGAATCCGTAAGCGTTTATATGCAAAATTCTATGGAATGGAATCTCTTCTATATGTATGCCTTCAGCGAGCAACTGTTTTTAACGATGCTACATAAATGTGGCATTGCGTCAGGTTAATATACCTATATGTAACCACTTGGGATCACCAAGCCTAAGACCTATTTACACAGTCAATAGAATGCGATGGCTAACCTAATGTATGTTTACAATTCAAGATTCGTCTGAGGTTATTCTTGGTGGCGAAAATCCAATACATCAGCATATGTATTATAGTATAAAAGGATCACTGACAGCGTCCAAGTAAGCCCGATTAGTAGACGTCCAAACAATGTTGTCTGCAATAACAGTATCTTCATCTTGCTTTTGCCTTATTAAGACTGAGATGACAGTTGATGTAGTTTTATGCAGAAGGCACCCATCAGTAATCACGAAACGTCAAGGATTAAAGGAATAAGGGTACATGTTTCTACCACTGTAAGCGCCAAACATATTTGTTGAAATCCTACCGATTCCAGTGTCCACCAAATACCGTTATCCTTAAATCCAGATAAAGTCAAAGACCCCCAGCCCATCTTTGCACCTTGTTCAGATCCATGTGTAGCTAGGAATGTCCGAAAAGAGAATAACGGAATGTGAAGGCATTGTCCAGTTGTTTCAACTCTTCAAAGCTTTCCAGAGTAGACACTTGGATCAAGAGACCACTTGAGGGCTATCACTTAATCTCTGGAATGGTCAGAAGAACTTCCAGAAATAACGGATAACAGTAACGGAAAAGCACGTGATATTAACTTGTTAATAATTGACAATGGACTTTGTCTTTCAAAATAATGCTTCTCTTTGTCGTCAACATATGACAGGATTTATAACCAAAATATACATCATAAATAGTTCCATTCACCACCACAATCATGCTTCTCACCTTGCTTGCTACTAAATCGTACATTATACATTCCATACAATGAAATCGCTCATATCTTGAAATCGCATCTAGCTGAGTAAAATGGGACAGAATGAAACAGAAATGAACAAAGATAAGACCAAACACAAACATCCTTTATGTCAGACACAGATAGGTGATTATTGTCATAAACGTACAAATGACGTAATTATTCATATACGCCATTTCATTACATTCTTCAAAGACCATTAATACTTATAAGTCTGGTGTTAGAATACAACTTGTAATGCCGTTCATGGTACTGTGAAACCCCCTTCATCCGGAAGGTACCGTTTGTAAACTGAAATGGTTCTGATTACACAAGCCCGGACCCGAGTATTGGATACGTATGTCTGACTGTATTTATGCAGTGTTGTTTTTATTAATTTAATATAGGCCTGAAGGCCGCATATTGAATTTATTTTATGTCATCAAACACTCTTAACTGTGTGTAACAATGTGTGACATTTAACTTAACCACTCTGATGATGGTTATGATTACCTTTTATTTATATAACCAATGTTACCAACGTAATCGTCCTGAAGGTTGGTTCCCGGACTTGCAAGATTTGATTGTACATGCATATCCATATTCCATTAACTTCCTGGTTGTCCATGTATTGTAATGCTGTTCGTGACATCGCATACATGTATATAAGATGCAAATACCAACACAACACTAGATGTTGGTTTAATGCCACGACAAACAGAGAAACACAAGATTAATGAATCCAATTTATTGTATTCGAAAACGAATAGCAATGAAAACCATTGAAAACGAGTCATTTCGTCTGATGGGAGCGGAACGACTACGAGCCGACGTCATTCGCTGTATACAGGAAATATCACACAATGACATTTATCTACACGATGTCACAGTGGTCAAGAATTTTGACAGTTGGCCAATACGGACGTTTGAATTTTCACAACAAAGAGGTGAACATGGTTGAAGTGACAGGAGGGAGCAGGTTGTCGATACCAAAATACCTTGACCACCCTTTGATCTTGCCGACCGTACAACAAGAATGTTAAATATTCTTTACCAAACAAACCACTCATGGGAACCAATGATTTAGGTCATAATAAAGTTCTTTGATAATTTAATGTGAATGGGAAGGCATACAGTTCGTTTCACGTTAGATGGATACATATGTGTTGTTTCTGAGGGCCGCCAATATGTGGAAGGTATCGGTTTCCTGACAACTGCTTTTTTTGCAAACAAAAGTCACAATTTAATAGATCAATTTAGACTATATTAAATATACTGATTATTTAGACTTGTATTTGTATTTGTCGCTTGTTGTTATATTTTTAAAAGGTGTTCTTTTACGAATTGTCTTAACAGTTCCAACAACCTCTCTCAACATAGAAATCTGTCCTAGAGGGAGAAGAGGAACAACCTCCAATACATGACGTTAACCTTCTACCAATTCTGTGATAAGGAACTCCCTCACAAATGGTTAAAATGGACAAAAGTGTAAATTATTTCTTCTACCATTTTACAAATCGCACTCAATATGTCATTATAGGTTGAATTTCCTTTCTTCCTAATGTTGCTATGGTCGTTTTTAGAAAGTTCTGTTCAAATGAAAATTGTTCTTCTATCTTAAATATTTCATTTATTCTAACCAGCTACGCTTTTGAAATGTTTCTAACTCAATTTGCGACAGGGTAATCTAGTGTTTGGAATACCCCGAGTAATTGCTTTTGAAACATTTGAAATAGTATTATCAGGTTAACCGTCGGCGCGGTTTAGGTTCAAACATCGCATTCAGATTGATCGGTTTAGAGTAATTTCATTATGTAACACCAAGCCGCCGAAGTGTGGATCTACACCATTTCATACAGATCCTAAGTAAACTACAAGCCGGTTCCACAACGGCTTGCTTAATTGGAAAATCTGCATGGACTCACAAACATTCCTTCTTAGTCTTCGGCAAACTCGCCTACACTGCTCGCTCTTTCCAACAAGAAGCTCATAAGCTCCTATTAGAAGGAAAAATTACCTAGGTAAATAAGTAAGTATCTCAGTAACGGAAACAATAGCAGACTGCAGGACTCTTTACGCAGCGTGTCCACGGGAGATTAAATCCATTTTATCACCCCAATCCTGGACAAGTATTTGAAACACCTCTGCTAATGTGGCAAAACACATTGAGAAGCAGACTGAACACACACACCATCCAAATATTTCTTGTGCAAGCGTTCAGTTTAGTCGTAGTCATCCGCCATCGGACGGCAGTTGACAGGCCTGCAAGAGGCAGATATCTGAAGCCAGCCAACTTGGGCTTCAGCAAATGGTTCGGGGCTGCTCAAATTTGTACAAGCTCGGCGACCAAAGAGCCCCCACATGAAGGACATAACTGAAGACAACTTAAAGGAACTTTCGTCGCGAGCTACAAAGCGAAAAACTTGTAATCTCCAAGTAGTGTATCTCTACCTGACATACCGCCTATACCTTGGCAAGCCCACAGTAAACAGAACGAACAGGGACAAACACAAGAGCACATACATGGCAAGCTTGCATGCCGATCCGATCGCTAGTCCAGTGAAAGAATACTCTAACTTCTGTCGTTCCTGGAATTGACTGGCGTGGTGTCAAAAATCTTATAATTTCCTTTATTTCTGGAGCAATTATTTGGGAAATGTATTTTGTAACGTAAAGTATCGGTATTTTGTCTAGAAGGCCGCGTGTCATCACTTGAGCGTACCACGACCCGCTTTGATCAGGCGCTGGACTTTGGCTCCATCAATACATTGGTCACTCTTGTATGCTCAACATTTAGACCATTTGATTCCAGTAGAGGAAAAACATTGTCCTCACTCTTAGGACATCGTGTCCTCGGCAATTCTGTTTGGGAAGAGCGTCTAAAGCACTTAGGTTTCCTCGCAAAAGGAAAAATGGCTTCTGTGATTTTTATTTCCTGATTCATATTTTTTCAGACGTGTGAATTTTACAAAAGTATAGTTTTCCTGAATCCACGTTTCTAACCACGATCTCATCAGCGGCATTGTTCTATATATTTTGTTATCAAAATTAGAACTGTGTTTTAGGCTTAAGTCCTGCCTGACTACACAGAGGTCGCGGCGTGTATAGTGTACAGCGTACTGCTGTACAGTGATGTTTATGCCTATATAAAGCCTATATGCCTGTATAAAGTTACAACATGAAACAAAATTTTGTGTAGGATTCATCACCGATGATACTTTATATAACTCTCATCAACAGTTTGAGTTAGGAATCTACTCAATAATATTTGTTCAGCATAACTTATATATTTATGTGAAGGTCATTTGTAAACGTTACCTCGAGACTAGAATTTGTGGCTTATTAATATCATATTTTATAATAGTAATTAGATGATCTGTTAAAAGACTACCGACGCACAAGGCAATATAATGAAAATATATAGTGTTTATTTTGTGCTAAACCAATATGAGAATGTGAACTGTTACTTTGCTAATGGATTGAACAGAACAGTTGTTCATATACAACATTCTCAGGAAATATAGATAAGTGGTTTATTTCGCCATTCAATGTAACAATGTAATGCAACAATGTTCAGATGAATCATATGCGTCTGTGAAACTTTACATCAAGTCACATCAGAGTTTGTGTAACCTAACTGCATTATTCATTTAACTTAAATACAGTTTTGCCCACCCCGAGATCTGAATTTGTCAATTGAGTGACAGTGATTATTAGTTTCAAAAGACTTTTAGCTTCGAATAATTGTTTATAAGTTTTAAAGAGGAAATGTTTATAAGTTTGAAATGTAAGCAATGCGCAATTAGTCATTCTATATTCGTAAAGCAAAATTATTTTTCCCGAATTCATAGCACTATATACTGACGACCATTAATTTTGTTGGTCCGAAATACGATCTAGATATTATCATGAATTTATCATATAATCTGCTTTTAAACTTTTTAGTCTCTTCCTTTACAGGTTATGATTTTGTCATTAATAACTTAGCAGCTTTCAACAATACTAATGCCCTTTAAACACACCACTCCCATAAACTAGGATATGTTTATAAGTGACCTCTTCCATTTTAGCAAATATATTCCTATGAAGTTGGTGCCAAAAGAACAATATCCTATTCCCCTAAATAGCCATCGCCTAACAATAACAAAAATAGACCCCGTTCTCGCAAAATCTCGGGTCGGAAAACGAGATCGTTTGAAGTATGTCCGCAAAGATTACCCGGCTCTAAACGAGATCATATAGACACTTGACTATAGCAGCATTATCATCGGGTAGCCACGAAGGCTTAAAACAATTGTTTGGACTAGATTCTCTTACCATCGTGTTTAACACAATCCATTCCCTAATACACCAAAGCCCAAATTTTCTTATCTACCTTTTAAGAGATTTGAAGAAATACCTCTTTAAGACAGTTGGCTACGATTAACAGTTTCTGATATCATTAATTTCAATTATAATTATAGTCGGATCTGACTCGGATATCACTTCCTTATCCCTTCCAAAACGACTATAAGCCAACTCGAGCCCCAAAAAGAACTCGTGAGTTTCCAATACCAATGTATGCATACAGAAGCGAAGGCAAGCGCTGGTTTCCGTTGGCTTGTCATTATATTTGTCGGCTGAGATCTCTTGTAATCCTTCGTAAGATAACGCAGCACGCGTGGACGGGGAAAATGAATGTCTAGTGATTAGGCCGGGAAATTGGCTTGCAACTCATCAGGGACTATATCGACGGGAGGGATTACTATGCCAGTATTTTTTCCATTTACATAAGCCCTAGTGTTGAGCACGCGCCATTAGCAGTGTTTGACAGTAAACATGCGCAGTAAAAATGTTGACCCTTCTCCTGTTGTAGAAACAGAAAATTCTCTCTTCAACGTTTAACGTTTGATGAAGAAAAGTTTTTGCCCTGAAGATTTAACTTTCCGGAACCTCGTGTTGGTATGATATTGATCGGAAGGAAGAAGTCGCCAGCAGTCCGAGAAAAATGGGGGGTGGGGACAGTCGGGGTTTGGTGTGTGGACCTCAGTACAAACACCTAAAACACCTCCAGGACCATTCCGGAAGACCCGATAAATGGCACGGTTGGTGCCAATGTTTTTCTGCGAATAATGCCATCACGTGCAGCTAAAATGTAAACCACATGTCGAAACTTCAATCAAGAAGATTTACTGGTTTTAACAAGTTTGCAGCTGATTTAACATATTAAAATTACGATGCATTTTGCTAACAAGTTTATATAAATATAATTACTATGATGCATTATGCAGAAGCATTAAATGTTTTGCATATAGACATTATTTTATTACACTTATATTTGGGTATGTTTCTGATAAACAAATGCAGCAACAGCAGTGATGACCGGAGTTTGAAATTAAATGAAACGTGTATGAAAGGTGAAGCGATTTTAACTTGGTGTGTGTGTGTGTAAACTTTTCTGCCTATAGTCAGGACAAGGACATCAACATCAGTGTCGTAACAATGTTCTTATTTATTTTTAATAGTAATTGGTTTTATCGAGGTATTTATTAATCCATTAAATATTACATTGCACATTACGTATTATGGACGGGGCTTGTCATTCACAGGTATATGGTTAATATATGTGCAAAATACCATCTCTAATCAGAGTTTTAGCAAATGGTTTATTTGCAGAATGACGATTCGTGTAAGGTGAAAGCGCAACGGTTGCATTCATTTTCTAATTTTCGAGTTCAAATTACACAGCTGATTTATCAAGTATTGAATAGTATAAATAAATATGTATTTATTACATGTCTACTTAGAACCACTGAATTACAATAAGGAAATATAAATGGTAATTGATAACAAGGATAAAACGATATGTTTTCTCTATCATACCTATGCGTGTTGCATACTATTTTTATGTATCGGAATTTTGATATTCGGATATTGTTTGATATATTGGACATATTTATGTAATATATGGTTGTAATTTTGCAAACGTTGTTATTGATTAGATATTGAACACATTTTAAGCTAATCAGCCTAACGAAATATGAAATAATTATATAGCCATTGAATAAAGGATTGCCAAAAAAATATCATACCTTAAAATTATGTAATGATAAAAAAAATTAAAAACGTAATAATAAACCTGTTTTATGACGGGTTCTTTTTTACGACAGTGGTACCAGAACTTAACAGTGTTACATTTTGGTCACGATTAAATATTCTTCTCAAAACCAGACTTCATATGGTAAGAAAGACGAATGTGCGTCGCGAAAATCATAAACAGTTGGATATTATAAACATATAAAATTACGTTTTGTCTCCAATCAAGAAAGTGTTCTCAGACTGGGTTTACGTCATAGAATGAAATATAATATTTTCAAATTTGATTCCCGTTGTATATTACTGAATTTCATAATTTTACATATTGTTTATATAGGAATGGTAGGTTGTTGCATACTGTAGTATTTAAATGCGATTTTTTAATATTGTGTTTATAATATCTAAACAGACAATCAGTTATTTACTTATTAAACTATTTCAATTCAAGTATTCCATAATTTAAAGGATTGATTCCGATTCATTTGAATTAGTAAATGATGGCTTTGATCAAATTAAGGAGAAGTGCGATTATCAATTCCGTAATTATTTTGTGTATATATCGAGGTTCCTGTGACAAAAGAGCATCAGTTAGGATGAAGAGAGTACCAAGGCAAAATGATATGATACAGATTGCATGAACACTAAGACAGACTTTGAAGATGGAGCATTACATTTTCAGTTAGAAAGCTCGAAAATGGAATATAGGTATTGTTGCATTAAGACAATTCAGTGGAATACTGTAGTTAATACTGTGATATAATAGCAAATAAAATGCGATGTCTTTCTGTTTTCAAGCTACTCTTTACAAACCAAAAATAGTGCAATGAGTATATATTTTTTTCCTAACTGCACGAAATTACATCTTTCAAATTCTCGGTTTCTTTATTGACTGCGAATTTGAAACTTTTTGTTGAAGAACATGTCTTCAAGACACATTGTGATTTAATAAG